>NC_045428.1:273921106-274521106 GCF_902635505.1 Sarcophilus harrisii
AACCTCCAAAGTTTCAACAAGGTTGGAATATAGTGGCTTTAAAGATAAGGGTTTTTTTTTTGTTGTTGTTTTGTTTTGTTGTTGTTGTTTGTTTGTTTGTTTTGTTTTTACTAAGGAAATAAATTAACAAGTGGCACCAAAGAAAATAAAAAGGAAAACAGAAAGACTCAATCAAATATACATAAAGACCATGATGGACACAATTTTCAAAACTCTTAAGGACTGAGTCACAAGATATATGAAAAGGGAAGACACCAAATAACTGGCAAGTAAAAGACATCTTAAAAAAGAAAGATTAGAGGGAAGATATCAATATAAAACATATGATATTTCTACAAAATCTTCAAGAAAATAATCTATATACATACTTTATCAAAGGCATCCTTAATGAAGGTATGATGATGGAAAAAGCTTTTATGAAATGCCACAAATTCTGAGGAATCAAACTTGCAAATCATCCCAATGACAAAAAAGATAGTTATGGCAAGTGGCTGGGTGTTGGAATCCTTACAAAGTGTTAATTCATTAGAGTTATCTAATTTAGCATGGTTCAGTATGATTGATCTCATCCTACGAGGAGATGTTATGGGCCAGAACTTGAAACAAGGTACTAAGTGGAATTGAGGAGACAATGTTTAAATCTAGTTTAGCATTGATTTAATCATACAACAAATAATGGTTGCCCGTGATATAATGATTGGTGTGTACTCAGTGAACAGCATATAAGCAAGAAGCTCTCAGGGCCAAAGAGCATTCTGGGAGATACAGAAGCCCACAAGCCCACTCTCTGAGGTGGAGTCAGATTCATTCCATCTTCCACCTTTGTGCTGGCTGGAGGCTGAAGAAAACAGAGGCAAAGGACAAACTGCAAAAACTCTTGGAACCAAGCAGAGAGACAGGCCTCTAAGAAAGCTAACCAGGCCTAAGGAAAGAGATAAGAAATAAACGTTTGGATTTTATCAGCTGGCTGTATTTGGAGTGATTATTACTCTGAATTGAAACTAAGGCTGCCTCCAGAAAACCTCCCCAAGAAACCTGCTCACAGAGAATCATCATATATTATAGAAAAAAAGAACACCACAGCTGGGAACTTTAGCTTATTACCAATTAAGCACCAAAAATGGTATAAAAAAATAAATATATGGCCCCAAAATGAAGAGGATCTAATTATATAGAAATGAAAGATAAATGGACAGGCCACCTTCATGTTCCACTTGTACCCATGTAGTTTAAGAGACCTAAAGGATGGCCCCAAACATTGGGCAGATCTCTTGTGGATTTTTAGGCAAAAAAGAGAAAAAGTTATAGCCGTACTTTTTCAAGAGAATCCATATGATTTTTCTGTTTCACTTAATCCACATCCTGGGTTCTGTGGACTAGCCATATAGGATAGAAAGACATGAATGGATTTCCATCTGAATCATTGGAAGTACCCATATCAATGAGTTCAAAGGTTCACTGAAATATGGCAAAACTTCTGCCATAATTAGTAAGTTGGACTTCAAGTCCAATACTATCTGCTATGTGGAGCCCCTATCCAGAAATTTGGGGGTCTTTAAAACATAGCCCAAAAGCAAATAAACTTATTTCTAAACATCTATTTAACTTTCACTAATAAATGAACAGATCAGTGTCTATTGGCTTTGATGAACTGTTAGGAGTTTTTTTAATCTTTGCTACAAGGGATAGCTCATTAGAGAGGGGGAAGAAAAGATGTACATTCAGAAGTGAATATTGTAAAATAAGAATTCATCAATATTACTTTTTAAAATAACACATACAATGAAATTTAGGGGGAAAAAAAGGCAACAAATTCTTCTCTGCCCAAAACATCTTGTTTGTCAGCTACTGCCCATTTTTTATGTGCTTAAAATTGAATATGCATGTATCCTCATGGTATTTAATTAGCAAAGTGGTTGAAAGCAGCAGCTGCTCCACTTTCATTCACAAATTTTAGTTTAATTACATTCAGTACTCTTTTCCTAGCCAAGATAGTTAGGTTTCAATCTCCAGCTTTTAAAATAAATAAATAAATAAATCGACCCTTCTGCCCACTAATTGTTACATTATTTTTATTCGCTTATTTTTTAATCTGGGAACCTTAAAACTCATTCTTGGTCCTGCTCAACAGGAGTGACTATTACATTGCTTCTCCATTCCTGTTGTGTCATCTTTTCATGGAAATTCTAAATCATTTTTCAAGAAAATCTCTGACTTCAATTACCCCCTAGAGATCTGGGGTAATTGTCTCATTGCATATGTAAAGAATTCTGAGTTGTAAACTTATATTTGTTTCCCTAGCACCTCAAGGCTGGTTTTTCTTTTGACCTTTAATATTCTTAAGTGACTCAGTCACCCCAGTTGAACAATTATGATATCATGGCTTTAATCCCACACATACCTTCTTAGTACAAGTGTCTTACTGGGCTTTCTTTGAAACTAAAACACTGTTATATTTTTTTTATTATCTGCTGATGCCAGGATATAAATCAAGTTCCAATGAGGGATGGAGGGAAGGATGAGTGGAATTTCTACTCTCCTGAAAGGAACAGGTTCTAAATAATATTCATGCAATTGAGAATGAAAGGTAGAATGTCTTAATTATATAGAGGGCTAGCCTCTAAGACTAAAAGAACTAAGTTCAAATCTCTGCCTTAGATATATCCTGCCTGTGTGATCTTGAACAAGTCACAATTTCTCAATTCCCCCATCAATTCTCCAAGAATAAAAAATTGCAGAATAATTGATGATCTGCAATACAGAAGGAAAGTTTCCCTCATTTGAAGTTTCCAAAACCAATTAAATCACAGATCCTAGCCAAGTGAAAATAAACTTGACACCCTGCTTTATTCAAAATAAAGCTAAAAACAAATGTTTTTCCTGTTTAAAAAAAAAAAAAAAAGTTCTCTTTTAAGGCACCAAGCCTTAAAGAAGAAAAGGACAAAATGGGATTGTCACATTCTATACATCTACTTCATGAAAGGATTTAGCTCATTTATTCAGGATATTCTATGGGATATCCATTTGCAATAGTCTTAGTTTAAAGATTACATTTTATTAAGTTTTTAATCAGGAAAAATAAACCTCAGATAAGTATTATCATAAACAATAGTAGAAATCAATAATATTTTCTACATGATTCAATATTTTCAGGAAGACTGTAATTTTTTTCCAACTGTTGCACTAAGAATATAATAAAAAACAACCAATGATATTAGACAGAAAAGATAATGATAAATGTTGGAGGGGATGTGGGAATAACCAAGACACTAATATATTGTTGGTGGAGTTGTGAACTGATTTAAACATTCTGGAGAGCAGTTTGTCCAAAGGACTTTCAAAGTGTGCATACTCTTTGATCCAGCAATGTATCTCCTGGGCCTGTATCCCAAGAGATCATAAAAAAAGGAAAAGGGTCCACATATGCAAAAATGTTTGTTGCAGCCCTTTTTGTAGTAGAAAAAAACTGGAAACCAAGTGGATGCCCATCAGTTGGAGAATGATGAATAAGTTATGGTATATGAACGTTATGGAATATTATTGTTCTATAAGAAACAATCAGCAGGATGATTTCAGAGAGTCCTGGAGAGATTTACATGAATTGATGCTAAGTGAAGTGATTGGAACCAAGAGAACATTGTACACAGCAACAAGATTATGTGATGATTAACTGTGATGGACTTGGCTCTCTTCAACAATGAGATAATTGAAACCAATTCCAATAGACTTGTTATGAAGAGAACCATCTGCATCCAAAAAGAGGACTATGGGAACTGAATATGGATCATAACACAGTTTTTTACCTTTTTTGTTGTTAGTTGCTTGCTTTTTGTTTTTGTTTTTCTCATTTTCTCCCTTTTTGATCTGATTTTTCTTGTGCAGTATGATAAATGTGGAAATATGTGTAAAACATGTTTAACCTATATTAGATTACTTACTGTCTAGAGGAGGGGGTAGGGGAAGGAATGGAGAAAAATTTGGAACACAAGGTTATTTGCATGTATTTTAAAAATAAAAAACTATTATTTAAAAATATATATTGGACAGAGAAAATTCAGGTGTTCCTGTAGCCTCCTTAGGTACGCTGATCTCAGCAAAAACTAATACTGTGAAATTTAAAGAAAATATTTGAAAACAGTGGTGCCAGGTGCCATTAAGTAGTACATAAGGATACAAGCAAGCTACTCATTGACTTAGAAAACCACATATTAATATTGTTTACATTCCATTGTATTTTTATTTATAAAATAACTATTGCCTAATCACATTTCAGTCTGGTTCAGTCATTTTCAACAGTATTCCCAATTGCAGAGAGCTATGAATTTGGCACTGTTCTTATTTATATATATTCATATGTTTGTTTTAAATAATATTTCCAGGCCATAGTTACACTGGCACAATTTAATCATATGGCATTGAGTTGTCAATAAATCTTCTAGTATGTTCTTGATTCAGAGAACAAGGCTGTCATTATAGACTGTATTTGTTATATTTATTTCATGTTACCAAATTTGCATACAGAAATCACAGAAAACATATTGAAAACATCATTCACTAAGCTACTTTTCTAGCAACATGAACTAACTTAACAATCTATTTAACATTAAGTTTGAGGGGCTTCTTAAACGAAATATTTACATTTTATGCAAGGTACATGATTAAGCAATAAAAATAAAAGTGATACATGATAATGTAATAATTTTTATTTCCTATGTGGCTTAGCCTGAGCATAAAAGTCAGCTGCCATCTAAAAAACACAAGGTACTTTATATTAAGTGACAAAAACTCCTATAATGTTCCACTGTGGTTATCATTTTAAAAACAATAATCAAGGAAAAATTTTAAATGTATATATAGAAGTGGAATTTTTCTTTTTTACTGATCTTTCAATTAAAAGGCAATTCTCAGCCAGAAGATAAAATAGGTAACGCTGAACAAAAGAGAATGGGAATTAGTCATATGAGTATCGTTATCCAGTGAGAATGCTTCCTAGCTGTGAGGTACTTTGGCCTTGATTTTGTTGAAGAAGAATACCTGTAATCATTTGATATCATGCATAACCAGATTAAAAGGATATTTCTATGGGAAAAAAGCTAGTTCTTCTAAGGATAAATTTTATTAGATGATTATTCTAAGATAAATGAATTAATTTTAACAATTTGTCTCAGATTTTACTTGCTATTGATCCAAATCCAATGAATCATTCTTTATTTGATTTCAGACTAAACTATAAGTAAAAAGAATCATAGAATTTTTCTTAGTAGTTAAAAAACCTTAGCGATAATCTAATCCAATTTTCATCTTATTTAAAAAAAATTTTTGATATCTTTTGTTTCAACATTGCCTTCATTTCCAAACATAGCCCTCTCTCTTCACCTACACAGTGAACCAATTTTTATAACAAAGAATAAAAAAGTAAGTGGAGTGGGGTGTGGAGCAAATAATTGAAACGTCAATCAAATAGGATAATATGTGCAATATTCAACCCAAGTCCTCTGCCTGTGCAAAGAAGAAAAAGGGCAACATTTTCTCACTTCTTCTCCAGGACTAAACTTGACCACTATGTTTAGTTTTATTCATTGTTGTACTTTCCATTTACATTATTAGAATTATTGTACATATTGTTTTCCCTGTTCTGTAAACTCCATTCTAAATTAGTTCTTACAAATCTTGGGGGTTTTTTTTCTGAATTCTTCATATTCATTGTTTCTTATGAAATAGTAGCATCCATTACATACATCTATCAATTTGTTTAACCATTCCATAAATAATGCCAGCCAGATGAAGATACAAAACATTGTTAAGTTGCTCAAAATAACCTAAGTCAAATAGTGGCCAAATTAGAACTTAGATCCAGCTCTTAACATTCTCAGCCATTTTTGTCAATATTTCACATAGTTGAGCATAAACAACAAAATTAAATAAGTGAAGTTTGTGTTCAGTAGCCCTTCCCTGATAGTATCATAACAGAAAATAATATTTGTAGCTCCTACTGTCACAGAATACTTCATTCAACTTTACAAATGATAATAAATTAATCCAATTTTAAAATGTGTGTGTGTGTGAGTATGTATGTGTAGATGGGTGGGTGGGTGGGTGAGTGGGTATTTAATGGGTACTACCGGCATATTATTTTATTAGTCTATTCTTTTCACTATTATTCTATTAGCTAAAATTCAGCTAATTAGAGGTTTCAAATAACTAAATTTGTTTTTCTACTCTCTCTTATAAGAAAAAAAATACAAGGAAAATTTTAAAAGCAATTTAGTTTAAAAAGTAAATTTTTAAAAAATTAAATTCAGACTATATTCTAAACTCAAAACAAATTGAATTTAACATTTTTCCCCACCCTCACTCTCTATATCTACAACCTAGGCACTGTACATTGCAAATAATAATAGTCCTAAAGTGCTGAAAAGTTACCATAGCAGAATCACAGAAGTTCTTAATCTGACTGGATATTATCTATATTCTTATCTGTAAAAGTCTATATCTTATCTAGTCTTATCTATAAAATGAGAATAACAATAGCATCTGCCCCCCCCAAAGGTTATTTTGAGGATTAAATGAAATAACATTTATAAACATTTTGCAAACTTTAAAATGCTACATAAATTTTAGGTGGCTGTTTTGTTGATCTGTTGTGTCTGATTCTTTGTTTAGAATGTCCAGGAACACCACCCAGAGGAAGGTTGAGGCAGGGGTTGGAGGGGTGAAGATAAGGCTATCATGAATGCCTCTTGTCCAGACAGCTTTTCCTAGGATGATTACCAAAGA
Organism: Sarcophilus harrisii; assembly: GCF_902635505.1. Taxonomy (NCBI): domain Eukaryota; kingdom Metazoa; phylum Chordata; class Mammalia; order Dasyuromorphia; family Dasyuridae; genus Sarcophilus; species Sarcophilus harrisii. The sequence continues at coordinate 273,927,884 of NC_045428.1, forward strand.
ATTTTTTTCCTTTTTTAAAGCTTTTTATTTTTCAAAACAAGCATGGATAATACTTCAACATTAGCAATTGTAAAACCTTGTGCTCTAATTTCCACCTCCTTCCCTCACATCCTCCCCTAGAGGCAAGTAGTCCAATATATGTGAAACATGTTGGAAACATATGGTAAATCCAATATATGCATACATATTTATACAATTATCAATACCACAGAATATTTTCCCCAAAATCCCCGCTTTTGTCTCCTTGAAGGGGTGGGGCCAGTGTCTGAAGCAGCGGTGTTATACACAGTGAAAGGAGCACTCAGATGACCTGGGGTGCAAGAACCATAAAGTTTAAAAAGGTGTGAAGCATTGGGTAGAGAGGGTGACATGCAGAGTGGAGATAATGGGTTTGATCTCTTTTAGCAAAAACCTTTAGTCTTACAAGGGAAGGCTTTTAGCCCATTAGTAGAGGTGACAACAAAACCCAAAAAGCAGTTTGAAGCCCCTGAGAAGGGACATATGTCTGTTTAATTGTTTCTTCTAGCTTGTGACCAATGAAAATAGGTTTCACAAGGGATTGGAGAAATTTTTTTTTTCAAGTGAGTAGCTTGGTGTAGGCCATAGAGAAGTTTACACTGGCTGGCTTCAGAATTCGGAATGGTTATAACGAAACTTCAAGGAAGGTGGTGAAGAAGCATTATGAGCGAGTTTGCCAGAATAACTTTGGAGTGGATATCCTACAATCATTATGTGAGTAAGAGATCCTTTCTGACAAGAAAACAAGAGATAGTCAAGTTAAAGCTACCCTGGAGTGGTAGCTAGTACAAATGGGATGGCATTTAGGGTGAGGATGGTGACATCTGGGAATGGGGCCTTTGCAAATAATGCATCAGATCCAATATGCGGGCTGCTTTGAGGATGCTGAGGGCACACCCAATGTCCGATTGTTCACAGAGTTCCCTAGTTTGACTAAAGACTAAGGTGTTATCTTTCTACTGGTGGGAGGTCACAGCATGATATCAAGAGAGCTGGAGAGAAAATAGTAAGAGTAAAGCTGTCATCCTTGGAGTGTTGTTACACCTGGAAAAGTGGAAGAAAAAGAAAGGGAGGGAGGGAGGGAGGGAGGAAGGAAGAGAGGAAGAGAGAGAGAGAGAGAGAGAGAGAGAGAGAGAGAGAGAGAGAGAAAGAAAGAAAGAAAGGAAAGAAAGAAAGAAAGAAAGAAAGAAAGAAAGAAAGAAAGAAAGAAAGAAAGAAAGAAAGAAAGAAAGAAGGAAAGAAAGAAGAAAAAAGAAAGAAAGAAAGAAAGAAAGAAAGAAAAAGAAAGAAAGAAAGAAAGAAAGAAAGAAAGAAAGAAAGAAAAAGAAAGAAAGAAAGAAAGAAAGAAAGAAAGAAAGAAAGAAGAAAGAAAGAAAGAAAGAAAAAAGGAAGGGAAGAAGGGAGGAAGGGAGGAAGGGAGGAAAGGAGGAAGGGAGGAAGGGAGGAAAGGAGGAAAGGAGGAAGGGAGGAAGGGAGGAAGGGAGGAAAGGAGGAAGGGAGGAAAGGAGGAAGGAAGGAAAGAAAAGCTAATCTTAAATGCCTCAGCCACCTTTTGAATTATTTGAAGAGTGAACTCTAGGCCATTGTGACTCTGCAAAGAGCCAAAAGAAGTTCCCACTGGCTGGCCTCTGGGATTAGAAACTGACCTGAGGGTGTTTGAAACCACCCTGAAGAAGAAAGGGTACATGCCCTTTCTTCAGAGCTGGGGAAGTAAAGGTGCCATGGTCAGGGGTAAATGGACAGCAGCATGGGCAGCTGAATCTGTAAGCCTGTTTCCCTTCCATATTTAACAGGTGATCCTTTTGCTATCAAAAGTCCCCCTTTTTCCATATAGTCCTATGAGCGTGCAAAATATGAAAAGCATATTTAGAGTTTAGTATAGATGTTCATTCTCATTCCTTTCCCCAATTCTAAAACTCTGAGGGCAAAACTGCTCTGAACCGGGTTGGGGAGGACAAGGTTAGAACTACTCCAATGGTTTGCCTAGGGTGAGCTTAGACGGTTAGAAGGGCTGTGGCTGCTAGCTCTAAGGCAGGACGGTCACCCCAAAAACACCAGGTTACATTGAGAAGTAAGTCAAGGTCCCTAGGGCCTGGCCCCAGCCTTGGGGTAAGAGATTAGTTTAGCTTTTAAGTTTTTAACAAACTGATAAGACTGTGTGGGCCAAACAAAAAACAAAAACTTCATGGCCTTGGGTGGGGGAGGGGGGTTAGAAGTTTAGGGTTTGTATGGCTTTAGTCAGAAAAGCCTCTCGGGTGGAGTCGCAGATCAAGATACCATCTAACCCCATCCGGGCCATGTGAATTGGTGGAGAGTGTTCCCCTGGATCTGCCCCTTTAAGCACAAAAAGAAGAAAAGCATCTTTAAGATCTAAAGTAGAAAACCATTTTGTGTCCCGTAGGATCTGAATAAGAATAGTGTAGGGGTTGGGCACAGTGTGGTGAATTGGAATAACTGCCTCATTAACCACTCTGAGGTCCTGTACCTCAGAGAGAATTGGGTCCCCAATTTCACCATTAAGTCACATTCCAAGCAGGACAGGAGGAGATAATAAGAAAAGAGTGTTTAAATAACAGGTCACCAAACTCAAAGGGCAGAGGGAAGGTCTCAAAACAGTTTCTAAGTTTTCTTTCAATCCCCATCACCCTATGGAGGGAAGAGTGAGAGGGGCCAGAATGCTGGGGCAGGACATGATATAAGGCCCCCATATTAAAAAGAAATTCAGTGGACTCACTTGCCACATCCAAAGTTACCCTGGGTTTGGCCATTGTGATGAATTAAGGGGAAGCCTGGCCAAACCCTAGGTGCCATAGTCACTCTTAGTCGTGAGGAGACCAAGGGGCAGGTCATTGGGAGGAGTCAGCCTGACCCCTCTCTGGGCAGTCTCTCTTCCAGTGCCCATCTTGATTGTACTTGGGGCAAGGACCTGTGAGTTTCCTCCAAGGACAGTTTTGAGCCCAATGGCCCTAGCCATGACACCTAAACACAAATCCCCATGGTTCCCAGATATCTCAACAGTTAAAAATTGAGCCTGTTCCTTGTTTCTTGCTCTGGCCCGGCAGTCTTGATCCTCTGCTGCTATTTTGTCCAAAAGGTATTTCCAACAGCTGAGTCTGGGAACTTTGAGGGCCCAAGACTAACTTCTGCAGCTTCCTCCAAATGTCTGGAGCAGACTGACTAATAAAATGCATGCTGAGGACAGTGGTCCTCTCTGGAGAAGTGGAATCCAGGTTAGTGTATTTCTTAAGAGTCTCTACAAAGTACTCTTGAAAAAGGACAGAATTCTCCTCAGCTCCTTGGGTAACTTTCCTAAGTCTGTCATAATTAACCTGCTTTTTAATTCTCCTGTTCATCCCTTCAGTGAGGCAGGTTAAAAGCTGATCCCTTCACTCTCTATCACTACTTCCCTCTTGGTAATTCCACCTAGGGTGTAAGATGGGGGACAGCAATAACCCCTATGGGCTATCTACCAGAGGAGGAGAATACTGCTATATCATCTCCAAACTTTTGGGTTAGATCCCAGATTCAAAATAACTGGCAAGCTTACAAATTAGGAGGGTTGACCCCAGGAAAAGGGCTGAGCTTAACTAAATTGCCCAATGATAAGGTTTAATATGATGACAGTAACTGCAAGTAACTTAGTTAACAATTTTAGAATTTTCCTAAGTAATAGCCAAATATTCTTAGCTGTAATTTCTCTTCCCTTAAATGTTTCCTTTTTGTTTTAGGGAGAAAACAAGACAATTCTTAAAACTGAGATAGAACAGATTTTTAAATTGACTTAACTTTAGTTAATGAGCCTAGACAAACTGGATTACAATTTGGTTATTTTCCAATTCATGCAAATCATTTGTCTTTTGTGAGCCAGGAAAAGGATTAAGGTGCCAGTTTTTATTGACAGGGCCCTCAGAAATCTGACTCTAGAAAACTAGAGTTTTTAAAGGAATGACAAACTGCTTTTCTGTTTTCCTAAAGTTCCAAAACTCTTCTGTTAACACTATCAGTGCAAATAGATCCCTTTAGTGGGCTTTCCTTTAAAATTACTTTTACCATCATATCTCAAACAAATTTCCAAATTACTTTACATACACATAGAAATCATTTATCTGTTGCTTGCATTTAAAAAAAAAAAACAAAGTTATCAAATATGAAGCAAGTATATCCAATAAAATAGTTAACATTCATGTAGCATGTTTTATGCTAAACACTTTTGCAGTCATATGTTCTTCACAACAATAACTGTTATTTCTCTTGGCAAATCAGAAAACAGAGCAGAGATAAAATAATTTGCCAAAAATTACATAGCTAATACATATCCATAATTGAGACAAAGTGTGGTGGTCAACCAGCAGAGGCTGACTGGCTTTTTGGGTACTGCCAGGGTACCCAAATTCTTCCCAGGTAATTCCTGGAACCTGCTGAAAGCTGGGGTGACTAGTGCCAGAATACCCCTTGGATGGTAGTTTCAGGTGCCAAGGCTCAGGGAATGCTGATCCTGAAGCCTGACCCCCACTTCCCCAAAACTGGGTTGGGAAAGTATTTGGGCAAGGTTGTATGGGGGGGTCCCCATGGTTTTGCTTCCTCTATTTCTGCAGGTGAGGCAAAAATTGAATTTCCCTACAGTTCTGAGATGAGAAGAGTTGGAAAACAGAGAGACTTGGGCTATATTGATTTTGCTAGCAATTCCCCACAGCTGAGATACAATCAGGACCACTGTGGGTTAGGGGAAATATCATATAGCATGGGGGAATGCTAAAGGGAAAGACATCAAGAGGCAAAGTGGGAGAAGACTGACCCAAGGAATCTATGGGACATAAGCTATTTTATAAGGAAAATTTAGCCCTCAGAGACCTGATTGGGTTACCTTCAGAGGATGGGACCACAGAACTAAACTGATCTAATCTGATTATTAGGGCCTACTTCCTGCCTGCCCCAAGGAATAATTTTTATCAATGTTTCAGTTTCTCTCTATCCACAACTCCCATCATTTAGGACCTCACCAAAGGCAGCACCTCCCTGAAATCTTGGTCCTCTTCAAGAACTACAGCAATAAGTGTACTGGGATTCTTCTCCATATTACAGCCCTTCAAATATTAAAAGATAGCTACCTCAAAGTCTCCTCCTCTTTAGGCTAAATATCTTCTATTCCTTCAATCCAGCTTGTTATGATATGTGTTGGAGTCATAATCACAGCCACCTTCCTCTGGATATGTTCTAATTTGTCACCATACTTCTTAAAATGTGAGCTCAACTCAATAATCCAGATGTGATTTGACCAGAGTGGAATGCAGTGAGATTGTCATCTACCTCATTAAAGTCACTACTATTATCTTAAAGTAACCGAAAAAGGAATTCTTTATTAATTTTTTAATGTCACTTCACATTGATAATTTTTATTAAACTCGTAATCCATTAAAACTCCCAATTTGTTTTCCCATGAACTTTGGTCCTAGCACATTGCTCACTGTGCTTGTGCAGTTGGTTTAAAAAAAAGAAAAAGAAAGAAAGAAAAAGCTTTAGCAAAGAATCATTGAATTGTTTTGAGTAGATGAATAGCATGATTAGATCATGATGCCTTTGAGAAAATATTCTGGCATCTACATGGATATTGAATTGCATGAGGGAGAGAATGGAGACAGGAAGACAAGTTAGAAAATTGTGAAATAATCTAAACAAGGAATGTTGAGGGCTTTAAGTGGGATTGTCATTGAAAAGAAGGTGGCATATACAAGAGACTTGGGCAGGTAAAGTTTAAAAGAGTTCATAGGTTATTGATATGACAGTTGAAGGAGAAAGAACAGTCTCACAAGTTTCCAAGTTTTCAAGGTTGTCTAACTGGGAAAATAATGATGATAATTACATAAATCAGGAATTTGAAAAGTTTAAGGGATAAAAGTATGAATTCAGTTTAGATACGTTGAATTTGAGTGGATTGTATAAGTGGACATGGATAGATTTGGGGATACAACATTAGAGTTCAGAGGGTTTCCTTCTTTGAGCTAATTAGAGCTGATAAGGCTGGCTATATAGATTTGGGAGTCATTTGTATAATCATCATACTATCTGTGTGAGTGCATAAGATTGCCAAAACAGACACTTTAGAAAAAGAAAAAGAAAAAAAGGATCCTGTAGATTTTCTTGAAGAATATCCACACTTAGAGAACAGGAATAAGATGAATCAGATTGGGAGACTAAAAAAGAATACTGGAACAGTAGGAGGAGAATCAGAAAGGAACACTGCCATAGAGTCAAGAGAAGAACCAAAGGAGTATGGAATCTCAGAAGCAAAGAAATGAAAGAACATCAGGGGGAGAAAGGAATATCTGGGTTAGAAAGTTATAGACAATATTTCAAACTACATAATTGTAAAAGAAGATGAAGGCCAAGAAAAGTGGTGATTAAGAGGTCTTTGTTGATCTTGGACAGAATAATTTCAGTAGAGAAGTAGATTATTTTCAAATACTTTGTTTTGCTAAAATAATCTAAGTATAATATTTTTCTTTAGTATTTTCCTGACTGGCCAATCTAGTAAACTTATTAGAAAAGAAATTAGGTTAATTTCAGATGACTCATATGCTGAACCCATGCTGACTCATAGTGATCACCACTTTCCTTTCTATTTATTCACAATATTGCCAGGAACTGATGTTAACTGGCATATTTTTTTTTCCTTTTTAAAACATTGGGTTATTTCTTTTTTTAATTAAAGCTTTTTATTTTCAAAACATATGCCTGAATAATTTTTTCAACATTGACCCTTACAAAATCTTGTGTTCCAAATTTTCCCCTCCTTCCCCCCACCTCCTCCCCTAGATGGCAAATAATTCAATATATGTTAAACATGTTATAATATATGTTAAATACTGGGTTATTTCTTCATCACATTTTCCTGTTGCACCTTCATGAACATCCTTCAATAATCAGATCCACATTGAGAGATCCATGAGACCTCTCAAAGTCCAAGACATAATTCATCTCAATCATAACTTAAACTGATTTAAAATAGTTAGATGCTCTCTTACATTCTCAAATCTTGAATGTCACTAGATTAGCCACTTCTGTTTTATTCTTTCCAGTTGGATTTTATTTTTGCCAAAAAGTGACTTAATTATTTCTAAATATTATGCAAACTAAGAAGAAAGGCTGAAACATTTTATTTGCTTGTTTTTTTAATGATATAATGATTTAATGTTTCCAATGAACAAATACCATCATTCCCACAAAGAATATTCCCCTAAAACAGCTCAGCAAAAATTCAAATAATGTGATTTTCAAAGTACAATTCACTTGACACTTTTGTACTCTATGAATCATTAACAGAATGGAAAAGTTTGTACTTTATCTTGCTAGTATGGTACCAGCAATACTTGTGTATTTTACCTCAATGAATTATCATCATCATCATGGTCATTATCATTATCTTCATCCTCATAATTACCATCATCATCAATCTCTGGCATTTATATAGCAGTTTAGGATTTACAAAGTGCTTTACAAAGATTAATTCATTTTATTCTCACAACCCTGGGAGGTTGGTGTTATTATTATCCCCACTTTACAGATGAGAAAACTAAGGCAGATAAGAGTTAAGGGACTTGATCAGAGTCAACACAGTAAGCACAAAATTCAAATTAAGATTCAAATAAAGATCTTCCTGACTCCAAGTGCAGCACTCTATCCACCATAACACCTAGCTATCTTCTATATATTGTCTTCATTTACATTGTATTATCATTATGTATATTTGTATATTGTTCTTTTGCTCTGCCTTCTTCACTCTGAATCATATAAATCTACCCATTTCTCTGAATTTTTTCATATTTGTTTTTCTTCATAGCACAATTATGAGGAAAAGTTTAGGGAAATAGATTTAAGTGATTTCATTGATACAAAATAAATGACTATTAATATAGGTCAACATGATCTCTGTAACCTAGAGTTTCAAAGTTGACTAGACCACTGAGAGTCAAGCACCTTCTTATTCCCATCACACACCCAGCCAGTACCAGAGATGAGAGATTAATCAAGATCTCCCTAGGACATCAAATTTGCATGCACAGTTTGTTCAGTTATTCCCTAGTCACTGAGTACATATTTCCTTTCCAGCTTTTTATTACAAATAATGCTTCTAGAAATATTTTTGTACATATGAGCCTTTTCTTACTGTCAGTGACTTCCTTTGGGCTTTTACTTTCAATAGTAGGATTTCTGCAGTGAAGAAAGTAACAATTTCACCATTTTTCCTCTATCATTCCCAGGTTTTTTTTCCAAGAATAGTTGAAACAACTCAAGCTACACCAGCAATGTATTAGTGAGATATATAGGAAAGAAGATTCTTAGTTGCAGCCATCACTTAATCAGTTAGAATTAGATGTTTTAGATTAGAAAAGTCAAATATACGGATGGCCAACAGCTCACAATATACCCAAGTATTTCCAAACTAGATTAAAATATAATTGGAAAATGTTTAATAAAATAAATGAAAGTACAATAAAACATAGATAATATTAATATGTGGTTTTCTAAGTCAGCATGAGCCTTCAATGATCTTATGTATAATTTAATGATCCCTGTTTCTGTTTGAGTTTTACTATGTAGAGTGGAAAGAGCACAGAAAAAATTTATTTTATCCAAATTCCAACACATATCAGGTAAGTCACTTCATCTCTCTAAGCCTCAGTTTCCCCATCTGTAAAAAGAAGGTAATAATATATGTACTGTATTCTTCACAAGGTTATAATGAGGAAAACACTTTATAAACCTCAAAGCACTATGTAAATTTTATTTATTATGAGGATGATTAACTAATTAAACAGAATCCATTTCCTGAGTTTTCTGTTTAACAAAAGAATATTAGTGTTTGTGAACAGACAGCTGGTTCAGAGTCAAGAAGACCATAGTTCACACTCTGCCATTGATACATAATGTGTGACCTTGGTAAAATCACCCCAAATCACTCAATAACCTCTCAATTCCCCAAAGACAATTCTAAGACTTAATAGGTATAGAGTAGCTACCAAGTTGCCTTCCTACAAAGAGATTCCTCAATACTTAATAAAGGGAAAATGCCAGATGTCAACAAAAACAGGTTCTAAGGTGTTGGTTGTTTGTCCTGGACAACACAATGACAATCCCTGAAAGTGACTGCAATGATAGCAGTTTCGTGGCCCAAGGAAGGACAGTAGAAAAGGTAGATTTTTAAACTCCCTGGAGTTTACTCACCTCCAATCCAATACATACTCTACAGTAGGGCCAACTGCCCCAAGGAGCCCTGCCTTAGTTATGAAGCTGTTTCATATCTTCATTATTAAGCCCTGCATGAACCAAAATCTTCAGTTCAGAAGTTTCTCTTCTATTGCTGTATTCTTGGATTCTATGCTAATTTTAAAGACTATTTTTGAATGTGAATTAATCTAAATGTCAGACCCTGAATTCAAATGCCATAAACCATGTACATTTCTCTGGCAGTAAGTACTATATAAAGTGTTCTCTTTTGGAAATGAAACAGCATTTATGAGATCAAGAGGACAGTTAAAAAAAAAAAAAGGAAGCATGAATATTTTAAGATAGGAGATATTATGGCCTCCAGATTCTGATAGAATCTCTTCAAAGAACTGTGCTATATGAATCCTATTCTATTGAAAGCATAGCAAAGGTTAATATTATGTTTTAGTGCAGAAACTATATTATAGCTGCCTGGTTTTCCAAAGAGATTTGGAGGGTCCATATGTAAGTGAAATATGGTCAGATTCAACCAAAGTCAACATGCATCCTCAGATTCTCTAGGAGCTCAGTCCTCACTAGATTTGTCTTTCTGAATTAGAAAAAACACCTTGTTCTGAGATTTTTATCCTTGAATTTTACACAGATTATTAAGAGGCAGCACTGAGTGCCCACTAGGGGCCTTGAAAGCCAAGAGGAAATGAGTATTTATTAAGTGCTTACTATATGCCAGGCACTAAATCTCATTTAATTTCAAAACAACCCTGGGAGGAAAGGACTGTTATTTTCCAGCATTTTACATTTAAGGAAACTTGTCAAGTAACACAAGATTACAAACATGTTTGAGGCTGGATTATTTAGCTGCTTCCAAGGAGTCAGGAGGATCTGGGTTCATATTGGTTGGAGAACCTGAGTAAGTCATTTAAATTCTCAATGCTCTAGGCCATTGGTTCTCAAAATTTGGTCCAGAGAATTCTGGAGGCCTCTGATATCCTTTTAAAGGATCTACAAATTCAAAATTAGTTTTTATTTCTAATATGGTAAATATCTATAATTGTACCCACATAAACAAAAAATTCTGGACAGATCCTCAATAATTTTAATAGTATAAAGATACTATGGACAAAAATTTGATAAATATTGCTCTAGGCAACTCTGTAAGAAATGTTAATGTCGCAAAAAAAGTGGAATCTATATTAATAGAGTTTTCCCTATCTGATAATGTTCCACATCATTTAAATCACAATGTCTAGTCCCCTTTTGACCCATCATTTTAGTCTTGATTTGTGATGGGGAATGTTTTTGGCTTTAGTTCATTAAGCTCATGATAATATCGAAAGTATAATTTGTTTTAGTGATTTGTTAGAGCCTCCCCCCAAATGCTGGTTTTGTTTAGTAGAACTAGAGGGAATAAACAAAGTCCATAGGTTGAAAGATTTGAGTTGAATGTAGAAAGAAGGGAAGAGGGAATTGAAGATCAAAAACAAGGAAACAGCTGACATAAAATTAACAAAATCAAAGAGCAGATAGTTAAGAAAAAGCAGTAAAGTTTAGCATGAGCACCTATACATATATCATGAAAGGGAAATAAAGAAAAATTCAACAAAGGGATTTTTTCACAGTATGTACAAGTCTAAGGGAGCCACCTATTTGGAGGACCTACTTTATTAGGATATTCATATTATTAGAAAGGTGTGCTCTTTATAATGGAAAAGACCAGCTCCCCAGACTATTGCATCAGCAGGATAAGATGTCCCTCAAGATCATCCAGTTTCCTTTCTCTGTAATTCCATGCTCACAGAAGCAAACCTCTGATAAATAATTGATTGCTCATTCTAGGAGCATGTAATACTTTTCAGTAGGTTCTACTTAGAGGGCTCACTGCCCAGGCACAGTCCTTTTGTCCAGTCTCATGCAGCAGCATGAGTGGGACATGATAATTCAGGTTAATAAAAAGGCATATATCCTTCCACTTCATAAAATCATAAAATTGACATCCTGGTTTACAAATAAAATCTCTTATGAACTCGGTTTTTTGTGATTATTTTATTCAAATCTTGCAATTAAATTAATCCATAATCTTATAACATTTTAAGGTTTCCATTTAAGTTTTCCAAAGTGCTTTCCATTTACCGTCAGCTGTAGCTCAGTGGGTTAAAATCTGGCATCAAACACTTACTAGCTCTGTGATCCCAGACAAATCATTTAATTTCTCTTTTCTTTACTCTCCTCATCTGCAAAATGAAAATAATAATAACAGCACCTATCTCCCAGTGTTATTGTGAGAATCAAATGAGTTAATATTTGTAAAGCACTTTATAAACCTTAAAATGCTATACAAATTATTATGATTGTGATTATTTCTATTACTACTACCGCTATGACTGGAAAGCAGCTAGATAGTTCAGTGGATAGAGTTCAGGCCTGGAGTTAGGAAAACTTATCTTATTGAATTCAAATCTGACCTCAGATTTTTACAGAATGTGTGACCCTGAGCAAGTAAATTAACCTGACTTGCCTTAATTTCTTCATCTGTAAAATGAACTGGAAAAGGAAATGGAAAATCACTTCAATATTTCTGCCAAGAAAACCCCAAATGGGTTAGCAAAGAATCCAATATGACTGAAAAACAACCAAACAGCAAAACTATATGACAAACACTATGGTAACCCAGAAAAGACAAAGACAAAATGGAAACAATCTTTGCCCTCAAAGAACTTGGGTTCCAATAGAGCACTGAATCTGATATCAGAAAGACCTGAGTTCACATCCTGGCATTCATTAAATCTGTGAACCTGGTCAAATCCCTTAAACTATATGCACTCCAGTTTCCTCATCTGCAAAATGGAAATAATAATAGCACCTACCTCTCAGAGTTATTGTAATCAATGATGAAATATCTACAAAGCATTTTGCAAACTTTAAAGTAACATATAAATGCTAGCTATGATTGTTATTGGTTTTTAATTTTTAATTTAATATTTTAAAAAATAAACCTCTTTTAACAGTGGATAGAGAACTGTCTTTAGAGACAAGATTTGAACTTCTGCTACATTTTTGGTCATGTGACTTGGGCAAGTGAATTAATCTCAAAACATTAGATTCAGAGAAGGTACGGATCTGTATTCCTGGAGCAAGTTTCTGACCAAGTGCTCCCTATATTGATGAAGTCACAGATACAATTTAAAAATAAAACCAAACCATCACTGTCACACAAAATGTGCAAATTATACCAATCAAATCTCACTGACATGGACTATACTGAAGAAAAGACAGTCTGAACCAGGGAAAAATCTTGGTTAAAACTTTCTTAAAGAATTCAGTTTGTTTGGAGTTTTATTGATTGCTTAGTGGGTTGTTTTTTAAGATTCTAAAGATATCATTCATATAGGAAATTTCTGATGATGATCCTTTGATTTGATGCAGATAAAATGAAAGCAATTTTGTCTGTAATTGTCTTAAAATTGTTTGAGAAACTGAGAATTTAGTGACTTGTCTAGGGTCATACATCCAATATTAGTTTGAAGTGGAAACCAAAATTTCTATTACATTAAATTTACATACCACAGTTTGTTTAATCATTCTCCAGTTACTAACTATAGTTAAGGTGTATCTTGAACCTCCAACTTTCAACACAAGTTTTTTGTCATTGTACTATTCTGTATCTCTGTGAAGATGTAATAATGACAATAATAATAACACTTATGCAGCACTTTAAAGCTTGCTAAGTGATTTTTACATTCATAATCCTTATAACATTTGTATAAGGTGTTTTCTCCATTTTATTCTCTCCATTATTTATTTATTTATTATCTCCATTTTACAGAAAAAGAAACTGAGGTACTAAGAGGATAAGTGCTTTGGGGTCACACAGCTAATAAGTGTCTGAGATGGCATTTGAACTCAGATCTTCCTGACTCCAAGTTCTGAGCTCTCTCTCCATCACACCACTTGGCTGGCCCATGAATAAATATAGATTATTCATTAGTAATTAATGTTTAATTAATCATTATACAGTGTTTAAATTATTAAGATTCCTTTTTTTCTTTTGAGTAGAATAAATATAATCCTACTAATTTACTAGATATTTGGTAGCCTTGTTTAATAACTGCTTTCTTTGAATATAGGGTAAAAATAAAATTTTAACCAAGTCCAAATTAAATTATCACACATTTCAAATTATGAGTCCAAGTTAATGATGTTTTACTTTGCAGTAAATCAGCAGATTCCATACCTACTCCATTTTATATTATTTAATTGTTACTTCAAGGTAAATGCAATTTGTTTTCCATTCTGCTGAACTTAAGAGATATACAGCTAATTGTCAAGACCTAAACCAGCTATATCTCTTCCAGAGTTCTAATTAAATTCTTATAGAGTTACAGAATATTAGAGGAATAAGATTTATTTTATATATACTATGAAAATGAAGCTCAGAATCAATACTTGAACCTAACTATTCTGCTAGAATTCACAGTATTTTATTACACTATCAGAGATCAGCCCAAACTAGACCTGATTTCAGTAGCAAAAGAAAATGTCATCATCTTCCTTAAGTTTGAGTTACCAAATGTTAATGCATAAAGTGATAATGCCAATCAAATTAATAGAAGCAACAAAATTCAGTATGAGCAGAATTATGGGAGAGCACATCCTGCCTGTGGAATTGCAACCATAGAACCATTTTGAAGAGCAATCTGATAACACACAATAAAAGTTTCAAATATAATTATATCCTTCATTCAATAATTTTATTGCTTGAAACATACCTTCAAAAGCTCTCTCAAAAAGAGAGGGCTATTAAAAGATATTCATAGCAGCATTACATGTAATTGTGAAAAAACAAAACACTGGAAAAACCTAAATGTCCAGCAATGGGAAAATAATTAAATTGTGGTAGAATAATAAAATACTATAATGCAATTAAGTCTGAAAAGTATAAGAAGAACAGAGAAGTCTGAGAAGTTCTTTATTAAATAATGAGTAACAAGAAAGCAGACGAATGGGGTACACATTATGATCATATGAGGAAAAATAATTAAGAATGAAAAACCAAACAATTCTTCTAGGTACTTAAAGGAAGCAACTGAAATAGTGTTATGATTCTTTCTGTAATCAAATTAATTTAATGTAAGTTATTCATCAAATTTAATTATATTGATTTTAATAAAACATTTACATATAAATAAATGAATGACCTAGTAATAAGATTAATTTTGGGATATGACTCATTTATTCTTCCAGTAATCATTTATCAAGAGCCTTACAATATTATTACTTTATAGATACATTGCATATGCTTTAATTAATTGTATGTGGATGGACCTGTAAAATTGAGATAAGCAGTTGAGACAAGGATTGTCAAATCTCCAGATTTAGGAGAAAATTAGCAGAAAACAAAGAGCAAGGCAGGGGAAGAGAATCTTTTATTTTTTTTAATTCCATTCAGTTCAACAAACTTTTATCATTATAGCAGTTACTATTGCAAGGCAATATATACCAGACCTGGAGATACAAAAACCATAAAGGGATTCAAATCCTGTCTTCCAGAAACTTACTCTCCACTATGACAATGCCTGGGTAATTAAAACACAAATTAGGGAGAAATAGAGGAAGGAAGAAATCAGATAAGAAGTTCTAGGAAAATGTAAAGGTATATATATATGATCCTTTCACTTCAAGGAATGGGACAGGTTGAAGAGTAAAAAGGGGGAAAAACACAGAGGCAAAGCATCATGGAAGACAATGGAGAAGTTGGAACCTGAATTGCCTTGTTAAGATTCTGAAATGCAGAGAAAGCAAGATGCATTTCAAGTAGGATAGAGGCTTGTGTTAATGACCAGACATGACATGATATGATTGCAATGTATGGGACTAATGCAAAATAAGATTGAAATGGTAGACTGTAGCTAAATTGTAAAGAGGCTTTAGATGCTAAGCTGAGGAGTTTGTATTTTACCTTGAAGTCGATAAAAACAAAACAAAACAAAACAAAAACTGAAGGTCATTGAGCAGGGAAGTGGTATGGTTACACCTGAACCTAAGGATGATTATTTCTCCATTTTGAGAAGGATGGATTGGAGAGGAGAGAAAATAGAGGCAAGGACTCCATTTAGCCTTCTACTTATTCTATTACAAAAATCTAGGCAAGAGCTAATGAGGGGCCTGAACTATAGTAATGGCAGTATGAATGTTTAGAAGGGAGCAAATGCTATAAAGGTTGAATTGCCAGATATTTGTTGGGGGACAGAGGGAAGTAAAGCAGAGGGAAGAGTCAAAAATTATTCCAATGTTCACAAAGTTGGGAGAATTGGAAAATGGTATTTCCATCAATTTAAACAGAGAAGTCTGAAGGAAATACAAATTTAGGAAAGAAGATAATGAGCTCATTTGTGGATATATTAAGATTAAGGTGACAAGGAACAAATGAAATTACCAAAGAATATTTTATGAAATACTTTCTTTGAGGTAAACAAGACAATGAATCAGCAAAGAAAACCAAGGAGGGATTGGACATGTGAGAGAACCAGGAGAAAGAAATTTCAAGGAAGTCAGAGAAGAAGTGAAGCTATCAATATTATCAAAAACTGTCAAAAGATCAAGGTGAAGGAATATCAAAAGGTCTTTGAATTTAGCGTCTAAGCGTTCATTAGGAAGCTTTGAAAGAGAAGTTTGTGTCCAGTGATGGAATGTGAAGTTATATTGCCCAGATTAAGAAGGAAAGGATGAGCTAAAGAAATGGAAACAATAAAAATAGCTTTCTTTTTCTAGAAGTTTAGAAGTGAAAGGAAGAAAAATTATAGCCTGAGAATAAAGCAGGATTGAGAGAAGATTATAATCAGAAAGACATGGCTTAAAATCCATGGAGTTTGAATGGCAAAGGATAGTTTAGATTTCCTTGTTTACTTGTCTTGCTGCTTTTCATGTTAACCCTAAGACACCTCACTACCAATCTTCTCCACTTCTACTTCCATGTTGCTGAAGAAGGCAATGATGTAAATGTGCTACTTGAACCATTTTATATCAGGAGACCCTCAATACCTTTAGTAATCCTTTTAACCATCTCAGGTGAATTCTTCATCCCTGGAAGCCATAAATTGAAGAAAAAAATGCAAGTATTCAATGATAGCACTACTGATTGGCGAATACTGGGATTTATCTTGATTGTTGTCACAAGGGAACAAAAGAAAAAATTTAATGTGTTTGTCATAATGTGTTTGCCTTGCTATGGGATTCACACTTCACCTTGTGAACAATAGAAGTATAAATTAGACCATGGAAGGGAGAAATATAAGGCATCATGACCAGGCAATACAGGCAAAAAAAAAAATTGTCTTCTCAACACACCATATATTATGCTTCTTTATCCAATCCCCTGCTATTACCTTGATATTCTTCTATACTTGTCATTGATCATCTGTTTATTTGTTGAGAAAACCATTTGTTATCAGGAAGACAATTTATCTTCCAATTTCTGTGTTGAGTTTAGTCCGTAGAGAGAACAGCAGAACAAAGGAGCAGGAAAGTGGGGGAAGGAAGAGAATGTGCAAGAGAATGCCCCAAGAGGATCCTACTGTGATCTGTTAAGCATAGCCACAGCCAGCCTCAAGAAGGAAAACAGACACAGAGAAGGCTGTTGCTACATTATTTACTAGTAGATTGATTATGGTTTCTAAGGGTTACAGAAGATTTGGAGATAAGGATAGAACTAGGGACAATTCAGGTAACAGGGTCATGGACAACATAGACCCCTATTTGAACTCCCCGAGCATATCTTACTATGTCTTACATAGTAAGAAAATTACTATGATAACAAGGAAGAGCAAAACATACACTAAGAAGAGCATAAAGAAAGCCAAAGTGTCTACATCCCAAGCCTCCAAGACATATACAGGACTTATATGCTCCCCTGAATACTGCCACTTTGGGGAATGATGTTAGCTAGGGACATGGGGTTTGGGTGTCCCTGAGACAGATGCTAAGTATGTGTTTTTATATCTTGCTATCTTCTGTCTGAAAGCCCTACATAATATGCCAGGTGTGAGGGCATGGCCAGCATCAGCTACATCCCTGAAATCCCTTTCAATGAGTCTCACAACCCATCCCTTTGGCTGTATCAGGGTCAATGGATACCAAACATCCCTGAACAGCTAGATCCATTCTTAGATCCATTTCCCAACTGAGACACACATTGTAGTCACTAGAAGTCTAAAGAAAGGACTATTCTCTGAGGTGGGTAATGAGAAGGAAAGTTTCCTGAATAGAAACTGAGGCAGACCAGTGACTAGATTTCATCCTAAGATATTTCCCTTGTTTGCGCTGGTTCCTCTAGTAATAATTGTGCTACTTATAACAATGCTCTGATCCTGTCCTTTATGGTATTGTATTTATGAGGAAGGGCTTATATTCACCCTCCCCATTCCCACTGACTTGTGAAGCCATTAAATGAATGAAAAAGCATTTATTAACTTTATTGAGTTCCAGGGATTCAAATATAAACAAGTAAGACAGTCCCTACCCTTAATTGGCTTGTATTCCAATATGGAGACTATACTGGGTAAAGGAGAACGGGAGCAGTCATTGGAGTCTGTGCAATATGTTCTAGCTTGTACCCATTCTGGCCATCTAAAGAAAGAACCTTTTCCCTCACTTCAGAGACTCCTCTGACTATTTCCAGAGAGTTTGTTTCTCTCCATTCATATCAGAAAAGGTTCTTATCATTGCTGTCTCTGTGCTTTCCTAACTAGCTTTTGTTCTTTTTTTTTTTTTTGCTTGAGGCAATTAGGGTTAAGTGACTTGCCCAGGGTCACACAGCTAGGAAGTGTTAAGGGTCTGAGGGCAGATTTGAACTCAGGTCCTGATTTCAAGGCTGGGGCTCTATCCACTGAACCACCTACCTGCCCCTCCTAACTAGGTTTTTACTGCTGTGTCATCAAGGAAGTGACCTGGGGAATAATATAAGTTAAATGGAAAAATAAATAAGTCAAGGAAAATTTATCTCATAAACAAAGGGCTACATTCTACCACAGGTAAATACATCACCAGTAGGAAAGGGAATGTATATTGGAACAAATATATCATGCAAAGTAAATACACATTCTGCAACATTTATTAAAGAAACCTATGTTAAACCACTGCATCCACAGTCATTCTCACTTTTGTCTAGCTACTGGTCATTGACAATTCTGAGACAGAAAGTGCAGCTGATGACTTCATGCAACTCCGCCTCACTTAAATCCAGTTCACACACAAGTCAAGACATTACCCCATGAGTAGTGGAGTGAAGGTAGTGACTGGAAATAGACTCCTACTTTAACAAAGAGTTAAAAGCCAAGTAATAACCTCGGGAAATGAGCAGACAACAGAAAAAGATTCTGACCATAGAAAATTACTATGATAACAAGGAAGATCAAAACATATACTCAGAAGAGCATAAGAAAGCCAAAGTGTCTACATCCCAAGCCTCCAAGAAAAATAAGTGTTAGTCTTACATGGAAGAGCTCAAAAGGGATTTTGAAAATCAAGTAAGAGAGGTAGAGGAAAAATTGGAAAGAGAACTGAGAATGATGTAAAAGGAATTACAAAACATTAATGGGAAGAATGCTTTAAAAAGCAAAATTAGCCAAAAAGAAAGGGAGTACAAAAGCTCACTGAGGAAAAGTATTCCTTAAAAAGTAGAACTGAACAAATGAAAAGCAAATAATTTTATGAGAAATCAAGAAGAGGCAATAAAACAAAGCCAAAAGAATGAAAAAGTAGGGGCAGGGGGGATGTGAAATATCTCATTGGAAAAATAACTGATTTGAAAAATAGATTCAGGAGAAATAATTTTAAAATTATAGGTTTAACAGCGGCAACAAGATTATGTGATGATCAACTGTAATAGACTTGGTTCTCGTCAACAATGAGGTGATTCAGGCCAGTTCCAGTGGACTTCTGATAAAGAGAGTCATCTGCATCCAGAAAGAGAACGATGGGGACTAAATATGGATGAAAACAAAGTATTTTCACCTTTTCATTGTTGTTTGCTTGCTTTTCTTCCTTTCTCATTTCTTTTCCTTTTTAATCTGATTTTTCTTATGCAACATGATAAATGTGGAGAATATGTTTAGAAGAATTGCACATGTTTAACCTATGTTGGATTACTTGCTGTTTAGGGGATGGGGAGGGAAGAGAGGGACAAAAATTTGGAATACAGAGTTTTGCAAAAGTGAATGTTGAAAACTATCTTTGCCGGTATTTTGAAAATAAAAAGCTTTTTAAAAAAATTATTGGTTTACCTGAAAGCCATGATTTTAAAAAGAGCCTGGACATCATCTTTTTTCCCCCTTTTTTCTTTTCTTATTTTTTTTAATCAAAGCTTTTTATTTTCAAACCATATGCATGGATAATTTTTCAGCAGTAACCCTTGCAAAACCTTGTATTCCAATTTCCCCTCTTCCCCTACCCCCTCCCCTAGATGGCAAGTATCCAATATATGTTAAATATGATAGAAAGTTATGTTAAATCCAATATATGCATACATATTTATACAATTATCTTGCTGCACAAGAGAAATCAAATCAAACAGGAAAAAATGAGAAAGAAAATAAAATGCAAGCAAACAACAGCAAAAAGAGTGAAAATGCTATCTTGTAAACCACACTCAGTTCCCACAGGCCTCTCTCTGGGTATAGATAGTTCTCTTCATCACAAGATCATTGGAACTGGTCTGAATCATCTCATTGTTGAAGAGAGTCATATCCACCAGAATTGATCATCATATAATCTTATTGTTGCCATGTACAATGATCTCCTGGTTCTGCTCTTCTCACTTAGCATCAGTTCATGTAAGTTGGACATCATCTTTGAAGAAATTATCAAGGAAAATTGTCCCCATATTCTAAAACCAGAGGGCAAAAAGGAAATTGCAAAGTGGGTAATCAATAAAATGTAGGACTTTCAAACATTTTTGATGAAAAGATCAGAGTTGAATAGAAAATTTGATTTTCAAATAAAAGACTCAAGAGAAGCATAAGGAAATAATCAGGAAAGGGAAATCATAAGGGACTTAAAAAGATTTATCTGTTTACATTCCTACATGGGAGAAGGACTGTCTCATTATTATGGTACTTAGAAGAAGTATATATAGACAGAGGACACAGGTGTGAGTTGAATATGAAGGGATAATATTTTTAAAATAAAATAAAATTAAGTAGTGAGAGAGGAAAGTATTGGAAAAAGAAAAGGGAAAGGTAGAATGGTGTAAGTTATTTACCATAAAAGAGGCAAGAAAAAGCTTTTACAGTAGAGGGGAACAAGAGGAGGGAAGAGAGAATCTTACTTTCATCAGAATTGACTCAAAGAAAAAATAAAATACATACTCAATATAGATATAAAAATCTCTTTCCCTGTAGGAGAGTAGGAAGGGAACAGATATAAGAAGGGAAGAGGGTGATAGAAAAGAGAGTATATTGGGGGAAGGGCTGATCAGAGGCAAAATATTTTTGAAGAAGGACAAGACAAAAGAAAAGAGAGAATAAAATAAAAGGGAGATATACAATTAGCAATAGTAATTATGAAAAGAATTTTGAAATAAGTTTCCCTGATGAAGACCTCATTCCTCAAATGTCTAGGGAACTGAGATAAATGATCAAAATATGTAATCTATGCCCAAAGGATAATAAAATCATGCATATCCTTGACATAACAATACCACTATTAGGCGTAAATCTCAAAAGAGATTTAAAAAAAAAAAAAAAAAGGAAAAGAACGTATATGTGTAAGAATATTTATAGCAGCTCTTTTTTCATGACAAAGAATTGGAAATTGAAGGAATGCTCAGCAACTGGGAAATGGCTGAATAAATTGTGGTATGTGATGATGAAGAAACATTATTGTTCTATAAGAAAGGATAAGCAGGATGCTCTCAGAAAAACCTGGAAAGTTCTCCATGAACTCAAACAAAGTGAAATGTACTATATCCAAAATAATAGGAATGTTGTGGGATGATCAGTTTATTGTGTCTGAAAACAAATTGAAGCCTACTTATTTTACTTTTTTTTTCTTGAGGGTTTTTTTTGGAGGGAGGGTAAGATATAGGGAGAGAAAATCTATGTTTTCTTTTACAGCATGACTTTTATGGAAATATGCACAACTTCACATGGACCTTCTCAATAGGGGCCATGTGAAAGGAAAGAGGGAGAATATGGAACTCAAAAATTTAAAAACAAATGTAAAAAAAATTGTTTTACATATAACTGGGGAAAATAAAAATATTTTTTAAAAAATATATCACCCCCCTGATATCATTGATTCTCTTTGAAAATAAAGGATGAACAAAACAACTATGTCACCATAGGTGGTATGTAAATACTTGTTTCCTACATTGGTACCTGACTCTGCTTTCCTTCTAATTGGGCCCCTTGAAAGGTCACATGACTTAATATATTTAAGAGAACACACACTGGTGAAAACTCAAGAAGACTTGGGACAGAACAAAGGTCCTCCTGGTACAATACAAGAAAAGCTGAAGAAAGATCCCAGGCTAGGTAGGGATTAACCTGTGAGAAGTGCAAACACCTCCAGACTAGTTCTGCAGAAACACCAAGAGGGGAACCCTTGGGCTAGATGAGTGGGGCTGGAGCCTCCGCAGGAACCACAGAGACTTTCACTTTCTGGATTGTTTGTGGAGTTGGGGTCCTAGTCTGGGAAGACTGAGGGAACCATGGCTGGAACGCTGGGCCCAGCTGGGCTGCTGAGACATAACCCTGGGTGAGCAGGAGCCAGTATACCTAGTAAGTGCAGTAGGTCAGGGACACTGCTGGCTGTGGGAACTTGCAGGAGTGGAGAGCTCTTGGTTAGGGGTGAGAGAGGAAAACTGAAGTGAAGATGAGTCACTGTCCCTTCACCCCTCAATTAGAGGAGTTTATGTAATACCTCTTAATAAAAAGAAAAAATGAACCAGCTAAAAAGAAAGAACTCCACCATAGAAACATGCTATGGGAACAGGGAAGACTAGGATTCATCTTCAGAGGACACTTTAGTAAAAAATTAAAAAAAATTTTAAAAAAGCTTCTACTCCAAAGAATAACATGAAATGGCTTCCTGCCCAGAGAGAATTTATAGAATTCAAAAAAGAATTTAAAAATCAAATGAGAGACATTGAGGAAAAGCTTTAAAAAATAAAAACAATCCAAGAAAAACAATAAGATTATGAAAAAAAATTATCCAACTAGAAAAGGAGATACAGAGTCTCAAAGATGAAAATAATTCTCCAAAATTAGAATGGAGCCAGGGGAAGCTGGTGAAGGTATGAGAGACCAAGAAATAACAAAAAAGATTATAGAGAATGAAAAAATAAGACAGAATGTGAAACATATATATTTTTAAAAAAAGATCTCGAGAACAGATCAAAAAGAGAAAATATAAGAATAACTGAACTACCTTAAAAGTTGTGACCAAAAAAAAAAAAAAAACCCAAAAAACTTTGACACAATAATGCAAGAAATATTCCAAGAAAATTGTCTTGGAGTATTAGAACATGAGGGGAAAGTAGAAATAGAAAAAAAAAAAATCACTCAAAGAGATCCTTTGAAGAAAACATATAAAAATATTATTGCCAAACTTCAAAACGCCCAGATGAAAGGGAAAATTTTGCAAGAAACAAGACAATAAACAATTTAAATACTACTGGAACCACAATTAAAATTGCACAGGACCCACAAAAGACCAAAGGTCCTAGAATCATATCTACCATCAATCAAAAGAAGTAGGTCTGTGGCCAAAAATATTACATCCTACAAAATTATTCATAATATTGAATGAGAAAAAATGGACATTCAAAAATTTGCAAGTTTTCAAATCTTTTTATCAGCCAAACCCAAATTCAATAGAAAATTTAACATATAAGAGCTAATATCAAAGATTAATTTTAAGCAACTTAACATGAACAAATTGGCTTTTTTTTACTTTGGAAATGTATACTATATGTTTAAGATTCACATCAACAATGAGGTAGCTCAAAAGAAAGACTGGTTAAGAAGAAAAATAAAGCAGAGTCAGCAGGCATAGAAAAGGTATGTATATGGTGTGTGTGTATAATATCTATATGTATATACATAAACATATCCTTTTTTAAATATAGCATGCTGCAGGGAAATAGGGAGGATAAAAAGGGGAAAGAAAGAATAAAGTAAAAAAGGTGCACAGCAGAGAATAAAAGAACAAATTATAAGGAAGTAAAGATAGACACTCATGAATTTCTTTTACTAATACATATATATGTTTTTTTTTTCTTGAAGTAATTATATATGTTATGTATTTTGAATCTTCCCTGATGTTCTATTAGGCACTTAACAATGTTTTCTTTTGTTTTGTTTTATTTTGTTTTATATTCCTTTTATGATTTTTTTCTTATTCTGTTTTTTTAAATAAATAATATTTTTTAAAAAGAAAAAAGAAAGACCAGAATTCAAATCTAGCCTCAGATACCAACCAATTGTGTCACCCTGGGCAACTTAACACCTGTCTGCCTCAGTTTTCTCATTAATGAGAATGATAATAATAGTATCTACCTCAGAGTCATTGTAGGATAATAGTTTATAGAGGATAAAATGAGATGATACTTATAAAATACTTTTCAAACTTTACAATACTAATTAACTGATAGCTATTTAAGTGTGATCTTAATTAAGTCACTTAACATCTTTGAAAGGAAGTTTCCTTATCTTTAAAATGAAGGGAAGGGATTGGACTAGAAGGTCTCTAGGGTTCCTTCTAGCTCTATCTCTATGTTAAATACAATAGATTCTGGTACCAGAATGAGGACAGATTAATTCCACCCTCTATCATCACAGGACCTTTGAGCATGTGAGTTAAAAACAGTGGGTAATTTTCCTACCCTATAGCTAATAAATCCTGCCCTTTCTTTCCTGATCCCTGTAATTCAAAATCTCTTTTTGACAAAATAAAATTTACCAACACTTGATACTGCTCCCTGTCTCTCATCCTCAATTCCTTATTCCTATGCTCTCTTAGTTCTGATCCTAATCCGTTCTTCCCTTCCATTGTGACCTTAGGATCCTAGATTCTATTGTTCATGTATTGTGGGAGCTGAGGGGGGGAACTTGGTTTTGCCCATATAACTTATGTGTATCAATATGTGTCTCTCTAGATATGGCTTGAAGAGAGGCAAGAATAGATATTTCTAATATGTCTTCCTTCCATTTTTTTTCCAAGGAATTCAAATCAAAGAAAGTATACATAAGAAAACAGTATAATTCAATATAGGTATTGGGAGAAAAAGTTAGGAGGGGTGAGAGCTTCTGGTTAGGGTCTATATAATCTTGTCTTTTGTAGTTTGCACTTTGCACTCCTTTACTATCTGTTGGGAATCATCCTTTCTCCCCAGATCATAATAAATTTTTTGTATTTGCTTTTTATCTTGAGAGCCTCTGATTTTAATATGGGTAAGGGTCGCTGTCCCACACATTTTGAGGGGCTCATTCCAGGATATTTGCTGTTTGTGAGAGGTCTCTCCCATACTGAATCCTTGGGCAGGCAGGAGAGTTCTCCAGTAGTCCTTGGACTCAGCTCAGAACTCCCACTCCAATAGGGTAAATTCCGAAGAGAGATACTTGGAGAAAGCAAAAACGGAAGTAGATTAGCAAAAATGGATGATTAATTCAGCCCAGGAGATAAACAACCAGAGAAAAGTTTGAAATCAGTCAGGTAAGTGATGTAATGTTGAATTTAAAACTCATCTTCTTAGATATGAAGATAAGCTGTGAACTTTCTAGGATGAATTTCTTACTGCTATCAATGTAAGATTATAGTCAATACTTATTTAGGATATGTGATTCTTGAGAGCCAAGTTCACCTGAAGTTTTGATTAATGAGACTTGCTATTTGAGATAAAACCTCTTGGGATTATAGCTGATATTATTTGGAATTTTGAATTCAGGTATGATTGTCTGATGGATCATCAAGTTAGTAATCCACCATCTGAAAGAAATGTTCCACAAGCTACTCAGAAGAATGGGACTCTGAATAGTTACAGGTAGAGGTTAGTCTGGCTATAAGGTGGAATTGTTATTGAATACAATTAGCCAAGGATGCTTTATCCTGTCATGTATATACTATCAGGCTGAGGCCTGAAGGACGTGTTTTGATGCTATTATAATCATGTTCCTTCTTTTTCCTCTTATAACAAATTTCTATAATTAAGACAAGTGTTTGATAGAAGCCATGAGCACAATTCAAGGATGTAAGATCTTGCAGTTTCCTGTCTGAAAATATGTGGTTATTATATCCTAAATAAGTAGATAAGTGAGTATTTGGCCTAGTCATATGTATGTCTGTTGCTAGATGTATATGTATATCTGTTTCTGTTAGCATCTTGGTTGTGGCTGACTTTCCTGATTAGCATTTTTATTTGTGGAGAATTAATTACCTACTCTACTAGCTACACAAAAAGTTAGGGTGATAGGTGGCTCCAGATGGGAGTTGGGGGTACAAATTTGTATGCTGAATAGTTCCATTAAACTCCAAGCCATAGTCTAAATAATTACTAACCAGATGACAAAGGCACTGGATTTGTTAGCAGACCAGGCCACTGAGACTAGAGAAGCAATACTCCAGCATAGATTAGTATTAGACTCTACTTGTTGGCTTGAGAAGGTAGAGTTTGTGGGAAATTAAATTTTTGCGGTATGAAAATTGATGATAATGGACAGGTAATGAAGGAAATTGCCAAAGACATCAGAAAATTGGCCCATGTCCCATTCCAGACCTGGTCCTCACTGATGGGATGTATGGTGTGGGATTTGTCACCAGATGATGGCAGGCACCCAAAGTTGGGGTTTGATCATGTGAAGAATTCACAATGGCCATTCTCTTTGGCAAAAGGTAGCTTTATTTGGGGGAATAAGTTATAGAGAAAATGAAAAGGTACGATAGCCACTGGGAAAAGGAAATATGAAACAGAGCTGGGAGAACATATGAAAGACAAGTTCTTTAATGAAACTCACAATTTTACAGTAGAAAGGGAGCACCCCATGAGGTTGAACATGCCCTTAGCTGGCAGGCTAAATCCCAAAAGGGACTCACCCCTCTAAAAAAGCCAGTTAGCTGTAAGGAGGAGAAGTGGGGTTGGGAAGCATATTGAAGATAGGGGAGATACCATTCAGCATGGGAGAAGGGAAAGACAGAATGCTGTGGGGGGCTGACCCAAAGGAAGAAGAGATCATGGGATGGCCACAAGCATGTTTTATAGAGAAAATTTAACCTCAAGGACATAACCAGGATTTCCACAGAGGAAAGCTTGGAAAACTTGGAGAGGGAGGTTCAGTTAGACTTGGAATATTAAAAGGATGAGGATCGACCCAGTAGAGAAAAAAGGACAAATCAGGTCCAAAGGGATTGGAGACTAAGAACAAGATGTTTGAGGAAATGTATCAAGAAGGATGTAAGAGGTTAATAAATAAAGAGGAGGGACTGTATAGGAGAAACTGAGTGAAGACCTCTTAGAAGAATGTGGCTTTGACCTATACCCTAATCATAATCATTACAATAACAAGTTGAGCTATAACTAAAAAGCCTCAGGTATTCAATTGTCTTGGATGAGCATTTCCCCTCTTGTTTCCCCCACACTTTCTTCCTAATTAGCATTTAAGTACTTGATGGGTAAAGCCTTTGTTATTTACCAGTATTCTTTTATTTCTGGGAGAGATTTCTGCATTCAGAGTGTAAGCCTGGACTCCCCCAAACAATGGGAGAAAAGAGGAGGGGGGACTTCTGTGTTAGGGTCAATATAATCTTGTGTTTTGCAGTTTGTGCTTTATACTCCTCTACTGACACTTTGTCTGTTGGGAATTGCCCTTTTTCTCTAGATGGTAATAAATCCTTTTTTTTTCCTTTTTTACTTAGAGAGTCTCTGATTTTAATTTGGGTAAGGCTCACTGTCCCATACAAAACAGGAGAGTTATAAAGGTAAGAACTTGTAGTCAATATGAAATTTTAAAATTCAAGACTTGGGAGAGTCCAATAAGATCATTATTTTTAACATGTGTGATCACATAGAAAAAGGATGTTTATTGGATATGAAGAGGCTAAGGAATGGTGTAATTAGGATGTTAGAAAAGTCATCAACATGACTATTGGATTCCCGAGGAATTTTGGAAATTATTGGGTGGAGAAAAAGAAATGAGTCATTTAGAAAACACATCTAGAAAAAATAGTGGTAGTTCCAGAAAATTAAGTAGACAAATCCAATTTCCTTTTCAGTGGGGAGGGGGAGTGTATATTTGTTTGTTTGTTTGTGTGTGTGTGTGTCTGTGTGTGTGTGTTATCCTCTGTTGGGTGGAAAGCTTCCTGGGAGCAGAGGACAGGTCTTATTGTCTTTCACTCTGCCTTGTACACCCTCAGCACTTCCAAAGATGTGTGGTTTTGCTTGTCTGAGGACCCCCTGCATTGATCTAAATCACAATCCCTCCATAGTTTCTTAATTATTCTTACTAGTTGTTTTGTGCACCCCCCCCCCAAAAAAAAGGTTACTCTCAGATACCCAAACTTCTGGTTATCAGCTTCTTTTGATTTAGCTAAGCTAGTTTTCAGGCCTGAGAAAAGGAGTCAATTATGGGATATATACTTGCAAGTTTTTCCAACTATGTAGGGCCCTATTATGGTTTGAGCTTTTTCCAAAAATATTTTTGAGACTCTGATTACTTCCTTGCCAGGATGAGGTATCTAAGTAGGATTTATTATAGGTTCTTACACTTGGATAATAGTTATCAATATTTCTGTTTTTATTTTTTTTATTTTCCAAGTACTATTATCTTTAATTGCTCTGTCCCTCCCATTTCCTCTCTCCCATTGAGCAAAATAAAATAATAATTTTTTAAAAACCTCCAATACATATCTACATTAAAAATTCCTATATTATTTGTGTCCAAAACTTATGAATATCTATTGAAAGAATGAGTAAATCTAGGAAAATATTATGAAAAAAATCACTCCTGAAAACAGTAGGGTTCCTCACTTTAATCATTGAATGGACATTGCTTTCCCACTGCATCCCCAGCCATCTCTAGTCGTCCTGATCTATATCTAGCCACTAGACCCAGATGGCTCTGGAGGGGACAGTGAGGCTTGTGATTTTACACAAATCCCTCACTTAAATCCAATTCACTTGCACATCATGGCATCATGGCCTTCCATCCCCCCAAACAACAACCTATTAGAAGATAGAATTTGAGCTGAGTCTTGAAGGAAGTCAGAGAATTTAAAAGGCTGAGGAGGGCATGCACTTTATTAAGGAGAACTACACAATGGCATATAGAGAAAAAGAGCATTGTGTATGACTTGCATCAAGGTTAGCTATGCTAGACCCCAGAGTATGTGAAGGAGTGTAATATGCAATAAACCTGTACAGGTAGAATGGAACCAGATCACAAAAGGCTTTAAATGCCATTCACAGATCATCAAACATCAGACGCACATGTCTGTTACCAGCCTTCTACATTAAACTTTTCAGGATTGGTAGTACCTGCCAGAAATTGGACTGTCACTTTCAAGGATTCAGGGTCACCTCCACACAATGATGAAGCCTCTGAATAGACCTAATGAGGACACAAAAATACTTGTGGAAATTTTATTAAATTGAGGTCTTTTCCCCCCTAAATGCTATTCAATCAAATTGTGTAAGTTCATTTTGATTTTTCTTAAAGTAATCTATTCTCTTAAGAATGCACCACAAATATATATTTCATCAATTCTTTATACTGAATTAGTTTTTCTGCTAATATTCTTCCCTAGATTTTTATATTTTGGAGAATTTAGATTTTTTGGAACATTGTATAAAGGAACTAAGCTGTGCAAAGCTGATGAGGTTTCTTTTACAATATTCATAGGATAGGGATAAGGACTGAATCTCCTGTATAGGGAACTCCTAAGTGAGAAGACCACTGCAAGCAACTTCTCTGTAACTTACTGCTTACAATAACAGTAACAATAACAATAACAGTAACTTACTGAAAGCAAGACTTTAACATAACCTATAAATGACTGGCCCAGAATCACATACAGCACTATGTGGCTGAGGCAGGATTCGAATCTAGGTTTTCTGAATCTGAGACCAATTTTCTACTCACTACTCCATGCTGCCTCTCTTTCGCAGATCATAAACATATTCTTTAAGATGAAAAGCAAATGGAACCACTGGGTTTGTTCCATGGACTTAATCCCGCTGCTTCTATCAATCTCAGGACAAGATTTCTTCAGCAAGTCAGAAGTCCCATTAACACAATCTCATGTGAATATCTGATGACTCTTTTCCAAAAGTGTAATAAATCTAAAAAGACCCTAATTTTGCAAAAATAAAAAACAAAAATGTTATCTCAGTCTGAGCCTGTAATCAAAATCCCTCCAAAAACGGTGTTAGGAATATACTCATGGTGGTTGGACAGGGCTCAAGTCCCCCACAGCTTAGTCTTATCTTTTGGATCTTCTGGTCTTGTGACACAATGACTTTGTTAGCACAGCCTTGTGCTGATAGACTCAAGTATGTAAGCATAGCAACATTAATCAACAAGTCACTTAGTCAAATAGCATTTATTGAGTGCTCATCATGTGTCAAAGTACTAAGGATACAAAGAAAGGCAATAAACAAATAAACAAACGAAGGAATGAATGAATAAATAAACAAACAAACAAATAAATAAAATTCCATCTTCAAGGAATTACCATGCTAATGGGGGGATATGCAAATAACTAAGTGAATACACAATATATATTGTAAATGGAAAACAATCCCAGAAAGAAAACAATATCGGTGGATAGCAAGTTGGGACAGGGGAGAATAGGGAAGGATTCCTACAAAAGGTAGGATTTGAGGCAAGTATTGAAGGAAATCAGGAGGCTGAGATGTCCAGGGAGAGTATACCAAAAGTAAAGGGCAACAAGTGAAAATGCATGGACTCAGGAAATTGAAGGTCAAATATGAAGGGCGGGGGTGGGGGGGTGGGGGGGGTGGGGGGGGTGAGAAAGCCCAGTGTTGATAGGTCATTAGATAATAAGAGAAGGGAATGGCCATTTAATAAGTGCCTATTATGTGCCAGGTACTGTGTTAACATTTTGCAAATATTGCCTCATTTGATCTTCACAACAACTTTGTGACATGGGTGTTGTTATTCCCATTTTTCAATTGAGGAAACTGAGGCAGAAAAAGGTTATGATTTGCTTAAGATCAAATAGGTAGTAAGATTCTGAGGTCAAATTTGAGGTAAGACCTTTTCAACTCTACACCTAGTGCTCTGTCCACTGTGTCACCTAGCTGCCTCGAACAGCCTCAAAAAAACGTGTGTTGACAGCTATATCAACGGTTTCTGGATTGGCTATATGGTGGGCAGCATGAGAAATGCCAAGCCAAAAGAGATTGTCCAAAAGCATCTGCACAAAACCTTCATGTTATATCTTGAAAAGCTTTAATATGACTGATTGAAATTGTCTCCTTAATGTTTCAAAATATCAATTAGTACACAATTATTAAGCACCTACTATGTGCCAGGCATTGTGCTAAATTCTGGGAATACCAAAAAAAAAAAAAAAAAAAAAAAAAGACAAAAGACAGACACTGCTTTCAACAGTTTTACAATCAAATGGAGATTATATGCAATCTAATGGACATGTGATTCATATATTCTCTCTGCTGATGCAGAATAAAACCTCCTCCATATTGTACCCTTCACCTCTAACAGTCTACTCAATTATGCAGAACAAATTATCAAATAGCCAGTTGAAATGCTATTCCATATTCCTCTCTCCCACCTCTCTCTGCCTCTCATTTATAAGCCAAAAATTAACTCTAATAATGTATCACAATTATTAGTATTTAAGTGGTAGCTTATTTAAAAAATATTGTCAAGTTTGAGTCTCCAAACAGCCCCGTGAAATAGGTGCTATTATTAGCCCCATTTTACAAATGAGGAAGTTGAGATTTAGAGATGTTATGACTTATCTAGGGTTGCACAGTTAGTATGTGCCTAAGGCAAAATTGATCTTGCCTTCAAATCCAAAACTCTACCACTTTGTTGTTACTGAATAGAGAAGCGGTAGCCGACATGCCCAAAATCGCACTGCTAGTTAGTATCAGTGGCAGAATTTGAACTCAAGTCTTCCTAACTCTAATGCTAGCGCACTCTATCCCCTGCACAATTTAGTTGCCTAATTTCTGTCTCCAGTACCACATTTTCCTCTAATTAAACCTGATTTTCAGGTTCACCCACATTTAAGAGGAATAAAAAAACGATTTCTTCTTCAATTCTATTGCTCTCTTGTTTTGTTTAATTACCAGTGTTGTTGTATTTCTATTAGTTTTCATTTCTTTCACTCTAGCATGGAATAGAAGTGGCATTCTATTATAATTGCATTATCACCTGAAGTACATCTCTTTCTACTCTGAAGTGGGTTAGCTGTAATAAGATAATGGTAGTGATTAAACCTTTTACTGTTATATAAGTGCCCCTCAAAAGCTTAACCTCTTCCTGCTTCAGGCAATTCTTCAAGACTATAACTTGCAAAGAAGGTCCCTATCAGCATGGGTGAAGGAAGTTTCCTCCCCCAAAAGTTCCCTATCTGAATAAAATCACCCAGTCTCTAAAACCTCTCCCAACAGTTGAAGCTAAATTTGTATGAGGGGAAAAGCAACTGTTTTCTCTTCTGCTATTACTTGTTAGGATTCTCTCATTTTGATAAGACATTTGTATCTTTACCTCTCCTTAAGAAATGGGAATTTTTCATTTTATACCCAACAATTTCAAATTGTGTTGTACCAGGAGAAAAAGAGATTATTCATCGTTAGTCTAAGGTTTTCATCCAGATAACTATGATGTCAACTGCCTTGAATTATTGATTACTTTGTCTTGCAGTGTGGGTGGTTATGAGCAATTTCTTGTAAAATTCAATAATAGAAACTGTTCAAAGCAGTACTTTTGTACCATAGTCACATAGTCTCTGATTATATATTGTTCTGCATGGACCCTGTTTTCAATTTGTCTTTTCAATGTATTGAATCTATTCTGATTGCCTAAAGGCAATGGAACATGGGCAAAAATACAGAACTAGGAAAAAATCATGATAAATGAGATAGTCTTGAAATTCAATTACCACAGAAGAAAAAGAAAGTACTTAAATTATAAAACTTAACTTTGACACAATAGGAACCTATGAAACAGAATATAAAACATCTATCAGGATACAAGGGAAACTAGCAACCACAATGAAAAGAACAAAAAGATTCTTGAAAATTTTGTTCGTTAAAGAGAGTTTTCTACCATAAGCAAGTCCAAAATAAATAGACTTACCAAGAAAAATTAAAATCAATCAAAGACTAAATGCTGAGGAAAAGAAAATGCATTTAGTAAGCCAAAGGTGAAAGAGTAAAAACCATGTTTTAATTGGAAAAGGATGAGAAATATGACTCTCACCACCACTACAGCTATCCCACCTCCCCAAAAAAGCACTCCACTCAAATTTCAGGACTCGCCTGAAAGCAAAAGCAAAAAATTTTCAATTTCAGAAACTAGAGTTATATTATATTCAATTCCTATAACAATAATCTTCATTCAAATTCAAATTCTATACAGCCTGTCCCAAAAAGTCTTAGTATAGTTTTTAGCTACTGAAATAATGAATAAAGTGCTGAACCTGGAGTCAAAAAGACCTAAATTCAAAATCTGTCCTCAGATTCTTACTAGTTTTGTGACCCTGGGCAAAGAGACCACCCAGCAGGTTATTGCAGTAGTCCAGGGTGAGATAATGAGGGCCTTTGAGGAGAGAAGGGAGTATATGCCAGAGATGCTATGAAGGTATAACCAATACAACTTGAAACTGATTGGATAGAGGAGGCCAGTGAATGAAGGTTTGAGGACTAAATTATGGAGCCTGGTTGACTGGGAGGATTATGATACCTATATGATCCCAGGGAAGTTAGGAAAAAGGAAGTATTTTAGAGAAGATGACTTCAGTTTGGGGCATGTTGAGTTTAAAAGGTCTATGTCCAGTTCAAGATATTCAATAAGTAGTTGGAAATGTGAGACTAGAGGTCAGTGGAAAAGTAAGAGGTTGATAAATAGATCTGAGACATATATATCTTCAGAGAGATGACAATTGAATCCATGGGAGCTGATGCCATCACTGAGCAAAATAGTATAGAGAGGGAACAGGACCTAAAACAAAGTCTTAGAGAAAACTTATGATGAATAGGAGGCAGCCAGGAAGAAGATCCAGCAAAGGAAACTGAAAAGAGAGGTAGAATAATTAGAAAACATTAATATCACAAAAAACCTAGAGAGAAGAGAGTATCAAGAAGAAGGTGACTGCTGAGCAAAACAAGCAGAAGGGGGAATCATTGTTCATGATAACAGCAAAAATATGCGATAATCAATTATGAAAGACTTGGTTCTTCTCAGTGATTCACTGATCTAAACCAGTCCCAATAGACTTTGGACAGAAAATGCCATCTTCATTCAGAAAAAGAGCTAAGGAGACTGAATGTAAATCAACACATACTATGTTTATTTCTTTTTTTCTGTGTTTTTTGTTTGTTTTTGCTTTTTTTCTCTCCATGTGAAAATGTAATTAATTAATTAAATTTCAAAAAAAAAAAAAAAAGAAGAGGGTAATTGACAGTGTCAAAGTTTGTAGAGTCAAGAAGGATGAGGATTGAGAAAAGGCCATTAGATTTGACAACTTAAAATGAATCATTTTGGAGAGAGCAATTTCAATTGAATAATGAGCTTGGAAGCCAAACTATAGAGAGGAAAGCAAGGGTCAACAGTGCCTATGGA
This sequence comes from Sarcophilus harrisii, assembly GCF_902635505.1. Taxonomy (NCBI): domain Eukaryota; kingdom Metazoa; phylum Chordata; class Mammalia; order Dasyuromorphia; family Dasyuridae; genus Sarcophilus; species Sarcophilus harrisii. Next base: position 273,961,948 of record NC_045428.1, read on the forward strand.
AGGTCTTTTCAAGGATTGTATTCATAAAAAGGAAGAGAGATATTAGATGATAACTAGAGAAGATCAAATAAAGAGATTTTAAATTAATGAGAGTGAGGGTGTGGGAAGGAGAAATCTCCTGCAGAAGGCAGTTTTGAATGAGATCACTTGTACATAACCTTTGTGCAGTTTAGCTTGGGAAAGAGGAGGGTCACTTTTTTATGAGATATGGATGAAAGGGGTAATAATAGAAGGAATTTGGGTTACATGAGAAGAGAAGAAGGAGATAAGAGGGAGCTGTCAATAAATGGTCTCAGGTTTTTTTTCCAGTAAAATATGGAGCAAAGTTCTCAGCTGAGAGGGGAAAGGGAAGAAAATCATGGAAAGGTTGAGGAGGGATGGAAATGTTTGGGAAAGCCACTGTAGTGAATGGAATAATCAATAATTAGGGATGTATAAAAGTATCACCTTGATGTTGTTGAAGGTCCAGTTAAGATTATGTTACATAAATTTATAGTAGATACAACTGGTTTAGTTTCATAATTTTCTCAAGCTTTGGTCAACAGTACATGAGTAGAAGCAAAAGTATATAGTAGAAGCAATTTCAGACTTAGATTGGCGATAGAGTAGAGAATTGTTGTTAGTGTACAATTAAAATCATTCACTAAGAAGTCCAGAAAGGGAAATAGAGAGAATTTAGCTAATGTAGGGACAATAGCTTGTGGGGGGAAAAAAGAGAGGGAAAAGGAATAGAGGTCAAGATCATAGCAGTTGGGCAGAGAGATAGATTAAATAAAAATTGATTGTTATTAGATAAAGGAATTTCAGAGTAGGAGGACATGTAAGAGGAATACTCATGGATGATGGCATAACCAAGGGTATGACTATCACTTTGTAGCTGAAATGGGGTGGAAGAGTAGGAAGTTGAAGAACTAAGTTGAGATAGCTAAGAAAGTATATATAGATATGTTGAAGCTTTTTAGTATGAGGACAAGAAGTGGGAAGAAGAGAAAGACTTTGAACTAGGTATAGAACTTATTTAGAAAGGAAGAAGAATATCTTGGAGGTTGATAGATAATAGCTACCAGAATCTTGATTGGGTAATAAATATGGAATGAATAAATTTCAAAGGAGATTTTTCCAGAGGAGGGCATTCATCACAGATTCAAAACTGTGTCCTAAAATAAGATTTTTTTTCCTTTCCAGAACTGGTCCAGCACTTATAGTTTGGCTCTTCGATATTTAAATGGAAACACGATTTCATCAATGTGGGTACTATCTTCACCAGAATAGAATACAAATCCTATTTGCATTTTTATCCTGTGTGATTCTTAAAAATATCTTTCTATAAATTCTCCATAAAGAAGCAATCCCTTAAGCAATAAATTGGGAAAACACTTTTACATTTAAGGATTCTGATAAAGGCCTCATTTCTAAAATATATAGAGAATTGACTCAAATTTATAAGAATTCAAGCCATTCTCCAAATGATAAATGATCAAAGATAAATGATATCATTTATCAATGATAAATGAACAATTTTCAGATGAAGAAATTGAAATCATTTCTAGTTACATGAAAAGATGTTCTAAATCACTTTTGAGCAGAGAAATGCAAATTAAAACAACTCTGAGATACCACTACACACCTGTCAAATTGCCTAAGATGACAGGAAAAGATAATGATGAATGTTAGAGGGGATGTGGGAAAACTGGGACACTGATACATTATTGGTGGAGTTGTGAACAGATCCAGCCGTTCTGGAGAGCAATTTGGAACTATGCCCAAAAAGTTATCAAACTGTGCATACCCTTTGATCCAGCAGTGTTTCTACTGGGCTTATATCCCAAAGAGATCTTAAAAGAGGGAAAGGGACCCGTATGTGCAAAAATGATTGTGGCAGCCCTGTTTGTAGTGGCAAGAAACTAGAAACTGAGTGGATGCCCATCAGTTGGAGAATGGCTTAATAAGTTATGGTATGTGAATGTTATGGAATATCATTGTTCTATAAGAAATGACCAGGATGATTTCAGAAAGGCCTGGAGAGACTTACGCAAACTGATGCTGAGTGAAATGAGCAGGGCCAGGAGGTCATTGTACATAGCAACAACAAGACTATATGATGATCAACTTTGATGAACATGACTCTTTCCAGCAGTGAGAAATTGAGGCCAGTTCCAATGATCTTGTGATGAAGAGAGCCATCAACACCCAGAGAAAGGACTGTGGGAACTGAGTGTGGATCTCAACATAGCATTCTCACTATTTTTGTTGTTGTTTACTTGCATTTTGTTTTCTTTCTCATTTTGTTCCTTTTTGATCTGATTTTTCTTGTGCAGCAAGATTATTATATAAATATGTATACATATATTGAATTTAACATATATTCAATATGTTTAACATATATTAGATTACTTATCATCTAGGGGAAGGAGTGGGGGAGAAGAAAGGGAAAATTTAGAATCCAAGGTTTTGTAAGGGTCAATGTTGAAAAATTATCCATGCATATGTTTTGAAAATAAAAAGCTTTAATAAAAAATAATTAGCTAATAAAACTATTTGAAACATTAATTAATTAAACAATTTGGGGGAAAAAAGAATCTATCCCTTGCTCAGGAAGACTTCGTCTGGCTTAATATCTCCATGGCAGCAACTGATCTGTCCATTTATTGTCTGTCATTCACAACATACTTTTGGTCCATATCCTTTTGTAACTTTTATGCCCAATTCCCATGAAAAGTCATCAGTGGCAAAATGCAGCATCCTACTTTTGCTTACCATTTGTTTGTCTGCTACCTTTCTGGTCATTTACAATTCTAATGCTTCTAAAACCATAACTTCTCACAATTTACAACAACATTTTGTTGTAATATCCCCCAATATTTTTAAATATTAATATTTTCTTTACATGCATTAATTGTAATTCACTTCAGTTTCCTTCTATAACTCTATTCTGGGCCCAACTATTGTCCATGTGCAACTCTTTTCTTATATAGATAGCTAGTAGGAGAGATAGATAGATAGATAGATAGATAATGTGTTTGTGGATGTGGGTGCCACAGTCTGGACAATATTCCCTTTCATTCATATTTCCCCCAATCAAGGATAAAGAAACCAATCTATTACAAATTACTATAAATTTCATGGAAGAAATTTTGTAATTTTCCGAGTCTCAATTCAAGCATATATATATAATAATATATATAATATATATAATCAATATATATATATAATCAAATCTATGATTAGGAACATTTGTAGAATTTCATCATTAATAAAGAATCTTTATTCTATTTGGATTGTTCACATAATATTCTCTAAGATAAAGTTAATACCTGAAGTAAACATGTCATCTTGTTTTATGCCTCACTTGGTGTCAATATTCAGTGAATCATTAAACAAAACATATCTCTGTGAAAATAATTGCAACTTATGTGCCAAAATCTGTTGTAGAAAATGAAGAGACATAAAAATTTTTACAAAGAACTCACTAAGAGCTTTTAAATTAAATCAACATATCCTTAAAAATTTTTTATAATAATAGTAGCTTTTTATTTTTCAAAGTACATGTAAAGATAGTTTTTAATATTCATCCTTGCAAAAAATCTCACATTCCAAATTTTTCTCCCTCCCCTCTTCCCCCCAGAGAGCAAGCAATCCAATACAGGTTAAACAAATCAACATATACTCAGTCATTTCAGTGTAAAAATAAGCATAGCTGAGGATGCTAAAAAATATGTTGAAAAATATGATTCAGTAGTAAGGAATGAGAAAGGCCAAAAACATAGACTACAGAGAATTCTTTTCCTATATATCTTGAATACCTTCTTCAAAAGAAGAATTATGTGGTGTTAAATATGATGAACAACAAACACATCATAAAATTAATTTGATTTAATTTTATCATATAGGAAATGAGTCGTTCCTGATGTTGGAGCTATTCCTGAATCAGTTGCTTGTATGCAGTCAGAACACTGACTTGTTAAAGATATAAATTAATAGAAAAATAATAAGAGAAAAATTAAGTTTAAGTTAAAATAACTTCAACCTGGCCTAACAAATTACTGATGCTGGAAATTGGAAATGGATGAAAGAAAAGAGATTATCATAACAATTTCATGCAGAAATTAATCCAATATAAATTAATTGTCATAATAATGAAAACAAGATAACTTAAAAATACCTATTTCAGTAAATACATGCTCTACTTGTCAATCAGTGATGATATGCCAGCCAGAAGTAACACTAGTTTAGAATATAAATTCATTTCTAAAATCTTATAGACAAGAATAATGGAAGATTATGAGCAGTATTATATCAAGTTGGAGTAAGAAGGAAAGAGGAAAATAAAGGAAACTTCTCAAGAGATCAAACTAAGCATTCAAGGGCATTCAGCATCAAACCAGAAAGAGGATAACAAATGAAAGATGAAAAAGATCCTCAAACAATAACAAATGTTTTTCATCATCAAGTACAGCAGAACCCCTACATGGAGAATCTAACATCACAGTCTTATGATTTTTGAGGAAGTGAAATTGGCATTTAAGAAAACAAATATGGGAAAAAAGTTGTATTAAACCAAGTATCAAAAGAAGTGACAGGCACAATTCTGAAGAAACAGGAATCGATTCTCAAGGTATTTCAAGAAGGAAAAGTTAATAAATTATTGTAAAAAAATAAAAAACTCTTTTACTTCAGTGTTATCGAAAAAGCAGCCAATAGATCATCAATAATTCTTGACCCATATGCCTATTTTCTCATCTATATGAAATTTTAATTAGAAAAACCTATGCATATTTATAGCAAATTGATGAGCAAATTAGGAGGTAACAAACAAGTTCTTGAAAATTATATTCCACAATAGACTCTGCCATTATCAACACACAATTGACTTAAAGATAAGTGTATTTATTTGTGTTCAGTATTAAAAAAAATAAAATTGGTTATATGCAACCAACTCACCTATGTCAACAGACTAACTCCAATTAAGAGGATACCCGGAGGAATAGAAACACTAATGTCCCTTGTATATACAGACAGACACACACACAAAATACCCATCCACTGGCCACTTTTCCAAGAGTCAATACATTGGGAGAGACAAAGAAAGAAATCCTTAAATCAGAGAAATCTGTCTTCTTACAATGCCATTATGCCCTTCCTAAATCCCAGAGGTTTATCTGGGTCTGAATTCTCTCCAAGTAATTTAATCTTCCATGACTCCCACTATAGCAAACAGTCAATTGCTGCCAAAAGTAGAATTCACTTTTCATCTTCTTTAAATGTCCCTTCTACATATTCTATCCATCCTCCAAAAGGATATCCACTCACCTTTCCAAAAGCCTTCTTCTAGAACTTTTGATAATAATTGATAATAATAGAGTATAAGGGCTATCCATTTGTTACTTCTCTTTGTTGCTGCATTTTTAAACCTCAGTTTCCTACTATATGCCTTAGGAATTTGGAATTCAACTTAACTAGTCCCAACTCCACACCTTTTGATGATTATTTTGTTTCTATATGTTAATTTTTATTTTCAGCTACAAATTCTCTTCCTCCTTTACCTATTGGAAAGATAAGAAATACTATGTGCATTTTATACATGGTCATGCAAAACTTATTTCCACATTAGCCATATTATATAGAAAAAGCATGGGAAAAAAAAATGAAAAGGGGGTGCTAGATAGTACCAAGGATAGAGCATCAGCCATGGAATCAAAAGGATCTGAGTTCAAACACAACCTCACTTAATACTTCCTAGCTATGTGACCTGGGGCAAACCACTTAACCCCAATTGACTTGCAAAAAAACAACAACAAAAAACAAAAATAAAGTGGAAAAAAAAATACTTTAATCTGCACTCAGAGTTCTTCAGTTCTTTGAAGGTAGCTAGCATTTTTCACTTAATGATTTTTTTTTTCTTACACAGCTTCTGGTGTACAATTCTTGAACAGCAATGTGTTAAAACCTATTCATGCCTACTTCTGGTGGCAATCTAAAAATCTTCCATGGATCATCTTTATCCCTTGACTCCTCATACCATCATTCCAAGGCAAGTCATTCCTATTATTGTCATGGAAATTTAAAGGTATACACTAGTTCAAAATGCAAAACCTAAAAGCCTGACTGAATTTTGCTGTTCTGGGGTAATTTTAGGACATGGCACCATGTTTAATCACAAAGGAATTATAAAATGTTATCTGAAGCCCAAGAGAACTTGTGTACCAGATGGTGCATGTGGTCTACTAAGAATTGGTTTTCAGATTCCTACATCATGCTACCTCTATTCCTACACCTTTGTTTTACATATTCTCCCTACTGCCTTCTCTGCTTCTTTGTATGTTTGCTAAGTGGCCCAAATTTCTTTTCTGTAGCTGTTGCTTATGGCTCACCAAGTCTGACATTTGTCTGAGTATCTGGTATGACTGATAGGTATGCAGGTGAGAAAAATTCATTGGCTCTTTAAAAAGGTGAATTTCCAAAAGCAGAATGGATTGTGTTAGTCTAAATATGATTCTTAACAATATTTCCCATCATCAAGACCCTTAATTGCATCAAATCCTGCTCTGCCTAATGCAATAGTGTAGATACTATTTAAAGTCATTTTGCACAGTTTTTATCAATCAATTTATAGGTTGTTGAGATTAATCCCTAACTCCTTTGAAAGCTTTTTTAGAATTGAAATGAAAGCATGGGCCCCTATTCAAAGGAATTGATACAGGAAGTCTATGCAAGAAAATGACCTCCTTTAAAAAAAAAAAAACAACAACAACAACACAGCACATTGTCTGTAGGGCAGATCATAGCTTTGAACGTAGGATCAAGTGATAATTGCTTGAAAAATGATTTACTGTCCTGAATAGATTAAGTGGTCAAAGGATATAGTTTTCAAAAAAGATTTACAAGCTATGGGTGACCACATGAAAACATGATCTGAATCACTGAGTAAGAGGAATGAAAATTAAAAAGACAATGAGTTTTACCTCACTCCATACAAATGGACAAAAGATGAAAACATCCAATGTTTGAGACATTGTGGGAAGATAGACCTTCTGATGCTCTGTGGTAGAATGCAAAGTAGTTTAGTCACTCATATTCATTTATCTAGACTTGGAAAAGATTTCAAAAGCCATTTGAGGCTGACTTCCTTATAAATGAGGAAATTGAGTCATGGAGAGATTAAGCAACTTGCCTATGGACTTGTCTATGAGACAGGATCTGAACTCAGATCTTACCAACTGCAGGACTATTGACCTGTTCATTCTGGGTTTTAATTTGAAATTTGAAATTAGGCAAGAAGAGTAATTAAACTATTCATACCCTTTGAACCTTCAATTGCGCAACTGAGTTTATATTCTATGAAAATAAGAAATTAAAACAAAGGTCCAAAATATTTCTAAGAGTACTCTTTGGGGCTACCAAAACAAAAAAGAAAAAAAGAAAAAAGAAAACTAGAAGCAAAGTAGGTCCTTGTAAATTGGTGAATAGCTTTACAAATTATAGTAGTGTGATTGTAATGGAATTTTACTGTATAGTACCAAATGATGAACATAAGGAATTCAAAATAATGTGAGATGTGTATGAACCAATACAGAGTGGAATAAGTAGAAACAAGAAAACACTACACAAAATGACTACAACAGTGTAAATCAACAGATAACTAAAAGGGTCACTAAAACTCTTAATAATATAATGGAATGATCACTGAAGGTCCTGAGGAAGATATACCAAAATATACCTACTATCTCATGAAAAGGAAGTGGGGTATTACTGGGACATACTGGAGACAAGGTTTCTACATTGAGTAGTTTTGCTCAGTTATTTTTCTTTGTTAAAAGATAAGATTCCATTTGGAGTAAGTGGTAAGATCTTTCCAGAATTGCGCATAACTATTAAAATTCATAGATATAGATAAGAAGCAATCAGCCCCATTAACATTTGTGCTCCTCACATTATAATCATTGTGTAGTATTTCCCAAAGAAATATATAAGCATCACTAAAAATTCATCCCTAAGTCCCAATAGGGAGTCTTCCCCCATTCCATCAGAGAAACTACCCAATTGAAAGCAGTTATTCCTGATTTTTGTATCATCAAGCAGCAGTAGCATGGTACCATAGAAAGATCCCAAAATTTAGGACATAAATTCAAATCCTTGACCTTTTCATTGCTACTTTGGACTTTAGTAAAAGTCCATTAACCTCTCTGGCCTAAGTCTCTTTATCTGTATAATGAAGGTGTTGGATTAGTAGACCTCTAAAGTTCCTTGAAACTCTTAATCTATTATCCTATTAAAGGCTATCTGTACCTGATCCATAATAATAGTATAAATCTGTTAAAAAGCTTGTTCGCATGATCAAAAAAAAGTCAATATTTGCTCTCACTGACCCTTGAAACTGAAGCCAGCATAGTAATGGATTGGGGTTAGCAGGAGGTGGGAAAAGGGGACTGAGAAGAGGCCGAAAACTATTTGCGATATTGAAAAAGTAGTCGTGGTGACACAAATCACTATAGAGTATTCTCACAGACACCTATTGGAGTTCATGAGACTGAACAATCTAGGTTAGGCTCTCCTGTGAGACACGAAAAAGGTGATCAGGATCTGTGATCCCAATAATGTTTTTATATCTTGAACCTGTATACATATCCTAAAATAAAGGGACAGAGACTCAGAAAATAACCATACTGAAGGGGTAACCTAAGTTACCGTAGGAAAGCCTTATATACACATCCTTACCTATAGCAGCAAGCTGCCTCCTCCCAGCCCCCTGCTCTTGGCCAAAGAGTGAGGAGAAGTAGGAAATATAAACATCTCATAGACCTCTCCAAACCAATCATCCAAGGGCTGAGAAAAATTCGTGGCAAAAATGCCCAAATCAATGAAGCCTCCAGATATACTCCACACCCTTCCTGAACCCAAGAGGCTTATCTGGATCTGACTCACTTCCTGGAAGCAACTGAATTTGCTCTGTCTTCCCTTGTGGTCAATCTTTTTATTACTTTCTGCAGATGCTTTTCCCCCTCTTAAACCTTTGCTATTACATAATACTCCTATAAATCCACGCAGCAGGACAATACAACTTAGCTGCAGGTGACTTGGTGCAGAAGCATTGACCTATCCTGTAGCTCACAGTTTTGTTACTACCCTTGGTCACAGAGTTGACAATATGTTGGGGAAATATTTTGTTTAAAAATGCAGAGCCTTAAAAACTTGATTTTGGTTCTTGAGTCACTTCAGTCATGTCTACTCATCATGACTCCATTTAGGGTTTTCTTGGCAAAGATATTGGTGTCCTTTACCAATTCCTTTTCCATTTCATTTGACAGATGAGGAAACTGAGGCAGGGCAAGTGACTTGCCTCAGGTCACAAAGTTAATAGGTATCTGAAGTTGAATTCGAACTTAAATCTATTCCAGGCCTGGCTGCTCTTTACTGTTTCACCTAGCTGCCCTGATTTTGTTCTCCTAAGTCATATTTTAAAAATAAAATAAAATTAGAAAATCAATTAAAGACAAGGTTCTTATATTTTCTATATCTATCAGTCTCTTTTGAAACATGAAAATAAAGTTGACAAGTAGAATTATTGGGTTGCCAGAAAGTTATGATTTTAAAAAGGGGGGAGGGAGGGAGAGAGAGAGACAGAGAGAGAGAGAGAGAGAGAGAGAGAGAGAGAGAGAGAGAGAGAGAGAGCCTAGACATTTAATTTCAAGAAATTATACAGGAAATCTGCCCCAATATCTTAAAACCAGAGAATAAAGTAGAAATTGAAAGAATTCATTGGTTACCTAAAAGAAATCTCAAAATAAAAACTCCTAGGAATATTACAGCCAAAATTCAAAGTTACAGGAAGAAATAATAAGTAAAACTGTACTAATAAGAAACCTCAGTTTATTCTTCTCAGACCTAAATATATTTAAACAAACAAGAAAGAAAATAGAATATTAGAAAAGTCAAATATTATAAACCTCTTGAGAATATTGAATGAAAATGAATAGAAAGGAATACACCTATTTCTCAGCTGTATATAGTACCTTCACAAAAATTGATGATATATTAAGACAGAAAAACTTTACAAATGCAGAGAAGTCTAAATATTAAAATGCATCTTTTTCTGACTATAAGGTCATTAAAAATTACATTCAATAAAAGGCCTTTGAAGCATAGTATAAAATTTTATTGGAAACTAAATAACCTATTCTAAAAGAAAGAGTAAATCAAGGAACAAATCAATAAAATAAATAATCAATAATTTCACTAAAGATAATGAAAAGAAGCAACATATCAAAATTTGTGGAATGTAACCAAAACAATGTTTAGGGAAGAAACCTATATTTCTGAATTCCTATGTCAAACAAAAATATAAACAGGAATCAATTTAAACCCCTCAAACACTAAAAAAAAAAAAAATTTTAAAGAATTTCTGAAAATCAAAGGAGAGATTTAAAAAACTGAAAGGAAAAAAAATTGAACTAATAAATAAAACTAGAAACTGGTTTTATGAAAAGAGCAATAATAAAGCTATACCATTGGCTAATTTGGTTTTTTAAAAAAAGAATACCAATTACTATCATTAAAAATCAAAAAGTTGAATGTACAACCAATGAAGATGAAATAAAAGCAATTAATAAGAATTATTTTGTTTAATTCTATGCCAACAAAGCTGAATAAAAATGAAATGGATGAATATTTACAAAGATGTTAATTGCTGTATGTTTAAAAAAGAAGAAATACAATGTTTAATTAAATCTATCTTAAAAAAAAAAAAAAAGAAATTGAATAAGCCATAAATGAACTCCTTAAGGAAAAAACTCAGGACCATGGAATTACAAGTAATTCTACCAAACATTTAAAAAAGAATTAATTCCAATGCTATATAAACCCTTTGAAAATATAGGTAAAGGAGTCCTACCAAATTACTATGACACAAATATGGTTTTGATACCTAAACCAAATAGAACAAAGACAGAGAAAGAAAAATATAGACCAATCTTTTAAATGAATATTACTGCAAGCATTTTAAGTAAAATACTAATTACAAGATTATACAAAAAAATATCATCCATGACTAGGTGGAATTTATACCATTTAAAATAACTACAGACAATATAAAATACTTAGGAGTCTACCTGCCAAGATCTGTTCAGGAACTATATAAACATAATTTCATACAGATAAAAACTGACATAAATAATTGGAGAAATATTAATTGTTCATTGATAAGTAAAGCCAAGCTAATAAAAACAATACTGCCTAAGTTAATTTACTTACTCAGTGCTACTCCCATCAAACTAACAAAGACTTACTTTAGAGAACTAAAAAATAATAACAATAATAATAATAAAATGTATCTGGAGGAATAGAAGGTCAAGAATATGAAGGGAATCAGTGAAAAAAATGTGAAGGAAGGAGGCTTGTTAGAACCAAATGTCAAACAATATGACAAAGCTATAATCATCAAAAAAATTTGGCAATGGAAAAGAAATAGAGTGGTTGATTAATGGAACAGATTAAGTACACAATATAAGGAAGCAAAGGAGCATAGTAACTAGGCGTTTGATAAATCAAAGTGTTTGGTGAGTGGTATGAGATAAGAAAGAATATATTCAGTGATAAATGTTGGCAGGGGATAGAGATTTCTATATCCTCTATTATTCTGACTTCCTCTTACCTATTCCTTTACTTTTTTTCTAATCCTCTTTCCTGTTCTCTGAATCTGTTATCTCTAACATGTTGTCTTATCCTGCTCTACTTTTCCTTTTTCTGTCCTCAACTAATTTTGTTCCTTGAGGCTCTCTGTTCTCCAAACAAGAATTCAAACTTTATCAAGATTCAATGACTTTATGCTGATCAGAGCCATAGGTAGGAAACTTTCCACATGGAGCAATGGGGGAAAAAAGATACCCTTAGCTAGGAAGAGGGTAAAAAGAGAGACCTCAGGATACCTGAACAAGTAACAATAATCAGGTAGCTCCCCATTTTCACTAACTATTCTTGCTAAGTAGATGTTAGTTATGTTTGACTAGTCTAAGATTCTCAGAATAGCAGCCATGGTAAAAGACAGAGATAGTCAGGTATCCCCCTCCCACTCATCAACCTTTCACTCCACTGCCAACATAGCTGTTCATACATATATGCAAATCAGATCAATATCTCTTTCTTTTTACATTGATGGTGAATGAGTTCCAAACCAAGCCAGAAGTTGCAAAAGGCATGAAGGTCATAAGAGAAGAAGCTTACCTACATATTTGATCCTAGCAAAGGACAACAATATCTATATGATTCACTCCCCATTGTGTGAATAAGAAATAAATGAAAGAGTTCCTTGTTTCTGGGTCACCTGTGGTAGAGAGGGCTGGAAAAAATGAACTGTTACTTGTTTACCTGAAGTGCTTCTTCTTCCAGTTCTTTGGGTAGACCAGCCATTGGCAGAAAGACCAGGCTAATTGCTAAGAAGAAGGCAATGGGAAAATGTGGCAGTGGCATCCCATCTCACACCAATCAGATGAATATTCCACCTATCCTACAGTGGTTGAAGGTTAAGCACTAATATTCCTTCTTTACAAGTTAGAAGAGATTCATAGCAAGGATTAGATGAGCAAGATATGATTAACAACTGAGATTTGCTCTTAAGAATGCTTCTTTTTCCCCATATCCTAGATAGATATATGTATGTGTGTGTGTGTGTGTGTGTGTGTGTGTGTGTGTGTGTGTGTGTGTGTAGAGGGTCACAGACAGTGGGGGAACTCTGGGTGAGGTATAAGACCCTTCAGCCCAGAGGGGACATGCTAACAATGTCTGGTTTGGCTCCCCATCTCCCCTAAGAGGTTTCGGCCTTTCTGAGAATTCAGGGGGCAGTAACAACCTGTGTTGTACTTGAAGCAAGGGATACTTACAGTAAAGAGGCATTTATATAATAATAGCAGGGTGCTTATAATTAGCACATGCTCAGTGTGCTATGGTGATGTAATGCTACTAAGGTATTTAAGGGCTGAAAGGACTTGAAATAAATGGACTCCATCTTTGACCAGCCTCATGGGTCTCCAGCCTCATCACTCTTCCACTAAGACCAAGGACTCAGGCTAGTCCTACTCTTAGCTTAAAAGACAATTCCTCAAGGTGTTGGAGCCATAGCACCCTAAGGAAATAAAAGATCCCTATCTCTAACTTCTCTTCACTCTGATGGAAAGGTAAGAAACCATTCCAAACCTCCTTCCCAGAAGAAGCTAAATTTTCTGATGTTCCTACCTTGCACACAGCTACTTTCCTCAGCATGAAACCATTGTCCCTTCCCCCATTCCTCTTATTAGTAAAGATCTGCTCTGAACCTCTAAGCTTACTATACTTTAAATTCAGCAGCACTGATTCATCCCCCTCCAAATTCATTGGCACCTGGGGAAAAAATTCACATGTCCCACCCTGATTATTATTCAAATGATGATGACAGCAATACCTAATCTACAGTTTTATCCTCTTGCCTAATTTCAGTCCTGCCTTCCAACTGTATAGTCAATCTTTCCAATGTCACTTCTAAATATTTTCCTGACTTCATCATCTTCACACCAAACAAACTTATTTTTCTAAATACTGTATCTCCGTTGATAGCTGTAGTCTTTCAATTTAGAACCATTGAGATCATTTTCAGTTTAACATTATCCTTCACCAACTACATTGTCAGTCATTAAATCCTATCATTTCTCCCAAATGTCTTTGTAACTGTTCCTTTCTTTCCATTCCCTCTTTCACTACCCTGGTACATCAACTCAAGCCTAAATTAGTCCATCGGACTAATCTCCCCATTTTAAGTCTCTTTCTCTGCTAATCTACCCAGAATTCTAACAAATTGGGAGATGCTGCAAAACCCAACTTTTTTTAGACTTTAATGTGGAATAAATCTAGTAAAGTTAATAGAAGGATTAGGGTCAATAGCACTAGGAATAGAGTGTATAGACATCATTTGCAGGGACACCAGTAATCATGAGTTGATAATTATTATAATTATGTCATTTGATTTTCATAACAATCCTAGGAGGTAGATGCTATTATTATTCTCATTTTATAGATAAGGAAATTGAGGCAAACAGGGTTAAAATGGCATGCTAGGATCACACAGTCAATAAGTATCTGAGACCAAATTTGAATTCAGGTTTTCTTGAGTTCAAGCCTGGTGCTCTACACATTATGTCACCTACCTGCCTACAGTATAAATTATGAATGCATATTAAGCCTTAAGAATTAACATTTATAGGATCAAATTCAAATTCTTATTTATCTTTTATAGGCATAGAATTGAAATACCACCCCCTCTATAATATTTCACAGAGCCACTTCATGAGTCACAACTTTCATCTATATACTTTATATCACTTTGTTCTGCTCCTTTCATTTGCATTTTAACATAAAATACTACATATTATTGTTATCTGCAGATAATGAAACTATAAATAGGCAAAGGGCCTATGTTTTATCAAAACTTTGTATCTCTCCCAGAACCTAGCACAGCACTATACACATAATATTTAATATTTTAATAAATTAATTTTAATTTAATTTTATAAATGTTTGCTTAATCCAGACCTCAAATCACATGGTAAAGCAGTGTTCCTCAGAATGGTATTCATCAGTGGTAATCTAAAAACTGAAAAGTAGATCTGTGGCACAGAATGGATAAAGAAGAATCAGGAAAAAATAAATTGAATTCAACAACTCAGTATAAAATAAACCCCAAAATACAAATTACTAAGAGAATGGCTTTTGATTATACAAGAATTGTTTGAAAAATTGGAAAATGGTTTGATTGAAATTAGATTTAGATGGGGCAGCTAGGTGGTGCAGTGGATAGAGCACCAGCCCTAAAGTCAGGAGGACCAGAGTTCAAATCTGGCCTCAAACACTTAACACTTCCTAGCTGTGAGACCAAAAAGAAAAACAAACAAACAACAAAAAGGTGAAAATAAACTTTGATCCACATTCAGTCTTCATAGTTCTCTCTCTGGATTCAGAAATCTCTTTCTATCACAAGTTTATCGCAACTGCTTTGAATCATCTCATTGTTGAAAAGAGCCAAGTCTCATTACAATACATTACAAAAATCCTGTTGTTGCCATATATAATGTTCTCTTGGTTCTACTCACTTCATTTAACATCAGTTCATGTAAGTTTTTCCACGATTTTCTGAAATCAGCTTGTCATTTCTTACAGAACAGTAATATGCCATTACATTCATATACCATAATATTTTTCAGCCATTCTCCAACTGATAGGCATCTATAGGCTTCAGCTTCTTAAACTATGGTTCAAGAACCCATATGGAGTCTCATAACTATATACCTATTTTATAATATAGCTATAAACCAAGGATAATGTAAAAATTTCTCAAGCAAAAAGAGGTCACAAGTGGAAAAAGTTTAAGAAGTCCTAGTTTAGGTCAACTCTTTAAACAAACTTTATAATAAGATCAAAAAGAAATAAAATATAACATAAATATTAAAGTTGAAAAAGCATAAGATAATAGATCATTTGTCTTCCACATCAGTGACTGAGATAAAAAAATTTTCCAAACAAAAAATGAACAAAGGTTAACTAAAAATAAAATAGACAATTTCAATCACATTAAATTGAAAAACTCCTGCACTAACAAAATGAATGTAACTATAATAAGAAGGAAAGTGATCAATTGGGGGAAAATCTGTATATCAAATATGATGTCCAAGATAGAGGATTTGTATAAATATATGAACAAAGGTCAGGATCCAAAGGCTAAGAAGTCAAAGGAATTGAATAAACAACTCTCAAAAGAATTGCAAACTATTAACCACATGAAAGATTATTCAAAATCACTAATGATTTCTTGGAATAAAAGTTAGAACAACTCTGAAGTTTCACATAATTCAAAAAAATTACAGAAGATGACAGAAGATGGGAATAATCAATATGGAGTTGTGAAGCATAATGATTCTTTAGAATATTTTTATTTGAATTTTAATTTTAGATTAATTAAATTTTAGAATTTTAGATTAAATTTTAGAAAAATTAGAACTAAGACAACTGAGTTTTCACTTCACATCTCTCAGAAGTGACAGGATGACATGAAAAGATAATGATAAATGTTGGAAGGGGATGTGGGAAAACTGGAATACTAATGCATTATTGGTGGAGCTGTAAAATGATCCAACCATTCTGGAGAGCAATTTGGAACTATGTCTAAAGGGTTATAAAACTGAGCATATTCTTTAATTCAGGAGTGTCACTACTAGGTCTGTATCCCAAAGAGATCATAAAAAAGGGGAAAAGACCCACATGTGTAAAAATTTTTGTAGTGGCAAGGAACTGGAAATTGAATGGATACCCATCAGATGGGGAATGAATGAATAGGTTATGTTTTATAAAGATAATTGAATATTATTGTTCTATAAGAAATAATGAGCAAGCTGATTAAAAAAAACCTGGAATGACTTATTATTACCTGATGCTGAGTGAAATGAGCAGAACCAGGAAAAGTAACAAGTATTATGTGATGATCAACAGTGATGGATCCGGATCTTCTCAACAATGTTGTGATTCGAGGCAATATCAATAGACTTGAGATGAAAAATGTCATCTACATCCGGAGAGGGAACTATGGAAACTGAATATGGATCAGAGCATAATATTTTCACCTGTTTTGTTCATTTTTTTTTCTTTCTTATAATTTTCTCCCTTTTGGTCTTTTTTTTTCTTGCACACTATGACAAATATGGAAATATATTTAAATGGATTGTACATATTTAATCTATATCAGATTGCTTGCTGTCTTGGGAAGAAGGGCAATAAGGGATGGAGAGAGAAAATTTGTAAAACAGTCTTACAGTAGTGAATGTTGAAAACTATCTTTATGTGTATTTGGAAAAATAAAATAGTATTGAGGGAAAAAAAAGGGGGAAAAAATAAAAGTGACTAAAATGCCAATATTTTTGATCCAGAAGTTCCACTGTAAGGCATATATCCCAAGGAGGGCAATGACAAAAAAAAAAAAGTTCTCATATACACAAGTACATTTATAACAGCCCCTTTTCTTGTAACAAAGATCTGGAAACAAAGATCAATGACTATAGATTAAGAAATGGCTATCGCAAATGGTAGTTCTTGAATGAAATGAAATCAATCAATAAACATTTATTATCTCCCATACTTAAGTTTTTAAATCTATAGAATAAAACAAGCATTTCTATAATATAAGTACAATAAAAAGATGATTGCACGTAAAATTGAAAATCTATTATGTACAACTTCTTATTCCTTCCAAATATACAACAAAATTATCACATAAATTTCTTTTTTTTCCTTCTCTTCCCCCACCCTGTCTTAGATATGCTACCATTACACACAAATAGGTATATGTATATATAAAATTATTCTATACATACCTCTATTTATCAATTCTTTCTTTGGATGCAAATAACATCTTTCTTCAAATGAACTTTTTAAATTAATTTATGTATTTATAGTAAATAAAATAATCATTTAAAGTCATTCTTAAAAAATATTGTTATTGTATACAATGTTCTCTTGGTTCTGTTCTTCATTAATCATGCAAATCTTTCCATGTTTTTCTAAAACCACTTAGCTCATCATTTCTTATAATACAGTAGTATTCCATCACAATCGTATACTATAACTTTTTCAGTCATTCCCCAATTGATGGCATTCTTGCAATTTCTAGTTCTTTGCCATCACAAAGAGAGTTGCTATAAACATTTTAGAACATATAAGTTCTTTATTTTTTAATTAAAGTTTTTTTTTATTTTTAAAATATATACATGGATAATTTTTGACATTCACCCCTACAAAATCCTGTGTTCTAATTTTTTCCCTCTCTTCCTCCCATCCCTTCCCCCATTGGCAAGTGATCTAATATATGTTAAACATGTGCAATACCTCTATACATATTTCCACAAATATCATGCTATACAAGAAGAATCAGATCAAAAAAGAAAAAAATGAGAAAGAAAACAAAATGCAAGCAAACAACAACAAAAAGAATGAAAATACTATGTTGTGGTCCACATTCAATTCCTACTGTCATCTCTCTGGATGCAGATGGCTCTCTTCATCACAAGACCATTGTAACTGATCTGAATCTAGGTTCTTTTTCTTTTTCTTGATTCATCTTTGGAAACAGACCAAGTAGTTGGTTGAATCAAAGAGTATAGGAGGTTTAAAATCTCTCTCAGCTAATTCCAAGTTTCTTTTCAAAATGGTTGGATTAGTTCACATTGTCTTCTGATGTGTCCTGTATCTAGCTGTTGCTTCTTTTCCTATTATCTTCCCCATTAAATTGGGAGGTCCTAAAGGGCAAGGATTGGGTTTTTGGGGTTTTTTTTTGTTTTTTTGTTTTTGCTTTTTTTGTAACCTTTGTGTTTAGCACATAGTAGCTACTTAATAAATGTTTATTTACTGATTTCTCAAGCATTCACTTTGTGTCAAACACTAGGTTGTAAGTACAGTAAATGAAATGATCCTTTATCATATTCTAAGAGGATATGAATATATGAATATGATGAATACTTGTTGCTCATTTGCCTGTTGTAATTCTTACAAAACTGATTTCCTAAGCTATGTTTTTAAAATTCCATCAAAATTCCTTGATATGAGCTACCTCCATATTTTGACACGAGTATGATAGGGAGAGCACTAGATATTGAGTTAGGAGACATTGTTAAGTTTGAATTTTAACTCTGCCATTAGTAGTTTTGTAGTCTAGGACAAGTTGTTGAAATTCCTGAGGCCTCTGTTTACTTATTATAAAATAGAACTAATCATATTTGGGTAACCTATCAAGTTGTTATGAGGATATTGCTTTGGAGACTATGAAGCACTTACAGAGATATAGACCATTATTATAACTGTAAATAACAAGTTGACCTACTCAGACTGCTTATCAATCATTGAAAAACAAAATACTTTTTGGTCTAGTTCTTATAGATTTTGCAAGAAGACAGATATAGGGAAGGGTTTTTTTTTTATTTTTTGGAGTGTTTTTTTAACTGAATTAGTAATTTTGTTTCATGTGTTGCCAAGTGATAGTCTCTCAAAGATACTGTCAAGGAAATGCATGATCAGAAAAAGACTTGGGCCAGTTATAAAGGAAATTTGTGAGATAACAACAGATGAATAGTTGAGTTTTGCTCTCATGATATTTTTTTAAATAGAGGACAATGGGTACATCCTGCCTGGATAATGATGAGAAATCACACACCATACACACACACAAAAGCTGAGGATGAAAAGAAATGGATAATGATCTGTACTGGTGAATATCTGTGAAATTAGACATCTATTGGCTAAATAAAGTTTTCAATAATATCTGAATGATACTTGTCACTGAAACCTTTGCCCCACTGGTGGCACAGTAGAAAGAGCACTGGATTTGGGATCAAGAAGACTCATCTTGTTTGATCCTGAGCAAATCACTTAACTCTATTTGCCTCAACTTCTCCATCTGTAAAATGAGCTAGAGAAACTAATGGCAAACATTCCAGTATCTTGGGGGATGGTAGTGAAAATAAATGCGGTCATGAAGAGTAGGACAGCAAGAAGAAACTTTTCACTAAGAATTTTTTTTCTGATATTCTTAAAAGACATTTTTATTTAAGAAATAATTTTTAAATTTTTTTTTGTCTTTTCAGAGATATACTGAGAAACAGCATAATAGTGATTAGAGAGCTAGCTAAGAATCAGGAAGAGAGGTTCAAATCCTGTCTCTGACCCACACTAGCTGTTGTTCGTCTATTTTTTTAAAAAGAAATCTAATGAAAGCACAGAGTGATGTCTTGACTTACTTATGAATTGGATTTAAGTGAGGCAGAGTTGTACAAATTCATTAGCCTCAACCTGTCTACTAGACTAAAAGTCCAGTGGCAAAACAAAAGTCAGAATAACTGGTGATGGAAGATGATACAGTGGATGACCTTGGCATTTTCAATGCCTGAACAAGCTCTTAGCTCTGTGTTGCTTCAGCTGCCTTTGTGGCCACTGGAACAAATTGCTCTCAACTGTCCAGCATATGAAGACACTGGTTGGATGACCCTGAGGAAGTCACTTAACTCCTCAATGCCCCAGGAAACTTTCTAAGAAGAATTTTACTCAGAAGGAGTTCCCCATACTGATGAGATCACAAGAGAGGGGAAAGAGAAATTAAATACTTACCTCTACTTGACTACAAGGATGACATAAATAAATTATAAACATAAACTTCTTTTACTTATTTCAACTGGCTCATGACATTTTCTACTTCTAGTTTCAATATATTTTATGAAGTATATTTCTTAAAATTCTCTAAGGGCCTCTTTATCTTGGGTCCTGCAAAATTAATCCTTCATTCTTTAGTTAAAAAGTGTTTGGAGATGGATACATTTGCAATTAGCTGCAAACACAATTATTTGCTTTAAATTTTATGAAAAAAAATAATTGCAAATAAGTAATCCTTTAAAGTCTTTATTGTACCAAAGAAATTTTCCAACATTTTAACAAAATACCACTTTATATGATTTTTTAAAAATCACTTGGAAATGAGATGTTTAAAAAATCTGATTGATATGATACTTAATAAAAAAAAATACTGCATTTACCATTATGATACTATTGCAATTTGTTCCTCCTAATGATGATGCTTCTATATTGCTCCACACACACACTTTTTTGCTGTCTTCTTTATGACAGAAGGCTCATATTTTTATGGAGGCAATTGAGGTTTGAGATTCACTCTGCAGCCATGCAGTAGAACATAATGTGATCTTATTATGATGGTTCTCAAGGGCCTTTCATTGAGATATGGTTGCAGGCTGATTTTAAAAGCAAAAAGGGGAAAAAACGCATTTGGATTTTTTAAATCATATTTTCCCACTGCAAATTCTAATCAACATTTAAAAAACACAAAAACAAACATTAAAAAAGATTTCCTAGGTACAATTTCTGCAAGTGGTTTGTTTGGTTTTGTTTTTTTCTCTCAAAGTAGCAAGAGAAAGGGTGGCTCATGGGGCCTTTTGTCCCACCACCCAAGTCGTTTGTGGAGTGAAAAAGAGAGAGAGACAGACAGAGACAGAGAGAGAGAGAGAAACAGAGACACACACAGACAGAGACAGAGAGACACACACAGAGACAGAGACACACACACAGAGACAGAGACAGAGACATACACAGAGACAGAGAGGGGGGGAGGAAGGGAGGGAAGGAGGGAGGAGGGAAGGAAAGAGAGAAAGGGAGAGAAAGAGAGGAAGGGAGGGAAGAGAGGGAGAGAGAGAGAGGAGAAGGAGACCTCTGTTTTTACAAGCAGAGTTAAATTGATAGGTGGAGAAATGAATTGTTGATCAGATGAATTACCCACACAAGGAACACACTGTATTGTCTACTTGCTTAATGTTATTACAGCTGTGTTTAATTTCAATTTGAAATGGGAAATATTTTTCCTATGTATTATTTCCCTCACATGAATTAACATTTACTAACAAGAACATTTAGTGAGAACTTTCTACTCTACTAAAATGAATGCTAGAGGAAAAATATTGGATTATTAAAACTTCCAAAATGACTTCACCATTCCTTGTCAATCTCAAAGTCCCATAATTCTTTTCTACCATGTCACCCTGAAATAAAATAATATCTCTTAGAACTTTTAGAAAACAATCTCAAGAGGAAAATATTCTATTTTTCAAATTTCCTATCCTTTCTCTTCTTCCTAAGCAAGCAAGACTCAGGTAAAACTGCTCACTTTGAATCATACTTGGGTGAGTTTATTTGGATCACTATGTAAACAAAATTTTGGTCATAGTCCATAATCACTTACATTTCAACAGATGTTGCAATAAAAAACAGAATAGTAGGTCATATGGCATGCTATTTTAATTTGAGCTTTTGTAGTTCATCAAGTGAAATCATCAGCAGGGATCACTCACAAAATTATTCAGTATTAGACACAGATACTTGACTTATAGTAAGCACTCATAGGTAAAAACCACACATTTCATTAGGGTGTGTAATTCAGGGAAGTTTTATTCTAGGCATACATTTATTAAGTACTCAAAAATAAAGTACAGTTTTATTCATCAAACTAAAGAAGCCAAAACTTAGATAAACTTATTTTTTAAATTATACTTAAAAAAACCAACTTTAAAAACAAGACACCAAATACCCATTTTTAAAAACATTTGGGTGTATGCCCACCCAAGAAGCTCACTTATACTTTCAGTTAGTATACATTTATTAGATAAAGGAATGAAAAAAAAAAAAAAAGGACAATGTATAACACATATGGCATGTTTTGTTTTTATTTTTTACCATAGTACTATGCCTTAAGAAAGGGGAACTATATTTAATGAAAAAATAATAAGTTGTTGTGAATAAGTACTTGAAGTCCATTTTAAACGTAGAATTTGCTGAAGAAAGCAAAAGGAAATATTCCAAATGTGAATAGAACTTCTTAAATTTGCCATTACATTTAGTTTTTTTAAAAACACATGTTATTTACATTCTTCCAGGTTCCAACGCATAGAATAATAGACTTTTAGAATTCAAAAGGACTTGAAAAAATGATCATTTTCTCTGTAATTTTCATTTATATCTGAAAAAGTGTAGATTTTTTAATAAACCATCTAAAAATACAAATGCAAAGATAATAATTATGAACTTTATTCATTTAAATAAGAAACATTTTAAAACTTTCAAAGAATAGTCCAAATGTACACTTTGCCATTTTCTTTCTTAAGTAATATTGAAGAGGTTGTTCAAAGGAAAAATTAAATTTCTGATAAAATTATGTTTCCATGCATTTTAAGCTAGTATATATTTACAAATTAAGGGCAAAATTTCAAGTAGGATGATGTAATAATGATTATAATAACTCATCTTTATTTAAGATTGTAAGGTTAGAAAAATGTTTTACAATATTATTTCATCCTTTCAACAAACCTGAGAGGTAGGTATTATTATCCTCGTTTACAAATGAGGAAACCAAGACATACAGGAGTTAAGTGAGTTGACCAAGATTACACAGTTTATTATAATTAGCTGGATTTAAAGGCATATCTTCCCAACTCCAGATTCAGTGTTCTACCCACTACATCACTTACCTGTCTCTAATATAGTGGCTATGTATGTTGGACCTGAAATCTGGGTTGATTGAATTTGAATTCTTTCATTCAACCCTAAGCAAGTCACTTAATCTCTGGCTGCCTAAGTTTCTTCATCTGTGAAATGAGTGACTGAATTTGCTAACCATTAAGGTCTTTTCTAGCACAAAATCTGATACTATTAAATCTTTTCCCCCTTTTTCAGAGGAACAGTTAGTAGTAGTGATTACAGTTTTCTTTTGTGAAGAATAAAAGATGTTTCAAATTATATAAAGGAACAGAAAACTTGTGAGAGATTAGATGATTATTTCTTAACTTTCTAAATTGTGACAAATCTGTACATTGTACAGCTGTGAATTTGGATTTATATGAAGTAGAGATTGAGCTATGAGCCATAGTTAGTCATCTTGAACTTGTCCAGACTGACGTAATTCTACTTTTGAACAATGTTAAATAAATGCACATTTAAACTATGTACAAAGGTTATAATTATAGCAGGAAACTAGTGGGGGTGAGGGAGGTTAAGTCTGGTTGTGCTGTCATGCATTGGGAATGATTTCTTGGAAACCTATTCCATAATTTCTAGTGATGTTTGCAGTTATTCTAAGCTGCAATTTCAAGCAATAACTTTCCGATATTATGCATGAGTAGATGAGAGAAATTGAGGGAAGGGAACTAATGGGGGGCAGTGTTAAGGTGGGGGGAGGTGAAGCAATTGATTCAGTCCTTATTTTCACTTTGAAAACCAAGAACTTAAAAAAGAAGGACCAGAAGATTGGTGGAATGTGAGATCATTAAGCCGCACAAGGATATAGTATGTTTCATTCAATGAAAGAAGTAGAAGCTTGGAGTGCATTTCTTGCCAATTTTTCTTTGCCAATACTATATTCAGAGCCATTTTCTACTAATCAGTAGAAGTCAACCCTGCCTAGAGCAAAATTGTCAGCTGTCATTTAAAATAACAGCTCTTTTTGATGACCCTCCAAAGAAATTTCTCTCCGTCCTTACATTTTTCTTGCTTAAATTTACCCAACTAAAGAAGGTACTGCTATAAGAGTTAACGTTCAGTGTTTTTAATTTTGTAAAGCACTTTACATGTTATCTTATTTGATCATAATCTGTGCTAAAATTCAAATGAATAAAATATTTTACATTTGTCAATAAGAAATGTAAGTTATTGAAGGTAGGTATTGAAGGTAATCAGATCTTAGAGATGACTCAATCCTCTAATGTAGCCTTTTTTTTTTTAATATCAAGTAAATCAGGCTAACAAATATTTATTGAGTGCACAGGTAGCAAGCTATTATTAGCAATTTATTTAATGTTTAAAGCTAGGTACTAGAAATGACTCATCCATTGGTCTCATTCGTTTATAAATTACTTTTCTGTCAAAAAAATTCTAGCATTTTTCATTTCAAAATAAATAAAAGCTTAAACTTGTATTTGGTTTTTTTTAAGATAAATCTTAAGAAGCTAATGTCCATGATATTATATACACATCAGTTTTATTAGCCATGTAGTACTATTTTAGTCAACCAAGGATAGTGCACTGGAGCATTACTCACAGGTTTGCTATTAATTTGCCAGTTGTCATGAAGCACAAGATAGCATGC
Source organism: Sarcophilus harrisii (assembly GCF_902635505.1). Taxonomy (NCBI): domain Eukaryota; kingdom Metazoa; phylum Chordata; class Mammalia; order Dasyuromorphia; family Dasyuridae; genus Sarcophilus; species Sarcophilus harrisii. The sequence goes on from NC_045428.1 coordinate 273,986,642, forward strand.
TTACTGTCTTTTCATTTGTTATGTAGGATAGTAATGTTTTACAATATGTTTGGAGGAAACACAAAGAAACTTTATGCTTAAATGCAAAATAATAACATGTCATTTCAATCTTTTTGTCCTCAACCTTCTGCATGACTTAATTATCACACAAGGATGGTTTACTATAACAAATAAATTCAAATTGCTTTCTTCCATTTATTCTACAATCCAGTATAATCATAGCATTATAAAAACATAGAATTCAGAGTAGTCTTAGAGATTATCTAGTCCAATAGCTTTTTTTTTACACTTGAGGAAACAGCTAGAAAAGTGGAATAATTTACCCAAAGACACAATACATGAACAGATTGAGAGAGATGGGAGAGAATCACACCTGTGATTTGATAGATATAAGGGGGAGTTTCCAATGAGGAATCCCTCCCTGCTAATTCAGAAGAACAACTGCTCTGCAATTTATAGTCTTACAGAAATCCTTAGAGGATCACTGAGAGGATAAATGAGCTGCACAGGATAACCCAGCCAGTATGTGTCAGAAGTCATACTTAAACCCAAATCTTCTTCACTTTGTCTGAGGTGGGGTTTCTATACATTATAAGATGTTGCCTTTCATATTAGATATTATGTCCAATATTTTCCTGTCCCACCCTTCCCTGTATTTATTTATTTATTTGGTGAAAGTAAGGAGAACTGGTTGATCTATGAAAGGATCGTGTTTAGAATAAATAAGGAAAGCTGTACTAAGCATATGAAACTCAAAGATCATGGGGTTAGGGGGGACCTTAGAGGCCAGAGGCCAGTCCTCCCCTTCATTTTGCAGAGAAGGAAACTGAGACCACCAACAAGTTAAGTGATTTGTTCAGCATCATTTATCGAGTTAATAAGTATCTGAGAAAGGCTTTGATCTTGGTCTTTCTAACTCCGAGTCCAGCACTTCTATTTAACATTCATCTCTACACTGCCCCAATTATCCAGATCAGTATAGATGGAAAAGGAAAAAGACAAGGGAAGGTGATGGTATTAATATACACAAAACTAATTGTACTAATTATATCTCTTAGATATTAAGGTAAGATACAGGTATAGGCCACTATCTAGCCTGATGACTCTAGTAAATCTTTCAGTGTTATTAAAAAAAGGGCAAATCAAAAACTTTTAAAGCTTCCAAAAGTTGAGTGGTTGGTTTGTAGTCCGGTCAGCTACAGGCTGGTGGCCAAAGGGCTTCCTTATCTCGATCTTGCAGTTGTGACCACATAATTATAGCGTGAGCTGAGGACTGATGAAATTGGGGTAGGGTGGTGGAGAGAATGGAAAGGAGATAATAAACATCTAGTACCGATTAAGGGTGAGGGAAGAAAAAGAAAATCCGTAGTTCATGAAGTACCTCGAGTAATAGTTTGCTTTACATCCTCGAGACTAACCAGTTAGGAGCCAATTTTCCTAGGAACGCTGAAAATGGTGCTTCTCTTCGTTTAAGGAGGTCTTGATTCTGAAACCATGCTAGTAATGCTTGACACCTGTTAGCAAACTCTAATTAAATTCTTACCTGCTTTAGAAAGTTGTAAGCTTGTCAGGTATTCGAAGCCAAAAAAAAAACAGATTGATTCTCTTGTGTTAAGTGAAAGGGGACATTCCCTCCCCCCCCCCCCCCAAAAAAAAAAAAAAAACCAACAAAGAGCTAACCTACTATATGAAAAAACCTCTGACATAGTGCATGGGTGGGGACAGAGGGAGTTTTGCTTGGGAAAGAACGGAGGTGATTTTATTGAAAACAATGGCACCAGAGAAATAAATGGATAGACTGTGCAACTGTGGCTTGTTCCTTTCAAATATTTTTTCCTCCTTAAAGGATAGTTTGTAACTTTAGTTGTCTTTCATTGCATAGGTAGTGCTACTTTTATATACATCTGTGGGAGAAATTTGAAAGTTTCTATACCCTGAACTGAACTAGGCAAACACACGTGATTCATTTATTTGTGATATGACTTCTCAGTCCCTTCCCACCCCGGCATTTCAGATTTTTTTATTATTATTATTTTGAATGCTTTTGAGACAACATTTCTAGTAGCATTCGATTAGTTACAATGTGGTCCTTCCTCTTTATGGCAGAAGGGGGAGTCAGACCCTCTCTGTCCTCTCCAGTATCACTCACTCCCATTTACTCCGCCCCCAACCAGACCTACTTTCTAATCTCATCTTTTATTTTAAATCAGCGGAATGATAGGAGCCCCATTCTTTTTGCCTACAAGATATTTTTAATAACTCCCTATGCCGACTTCTTTGGAGGGTGGCAGGATCAATTCATCTCGCGCTTTCCGCCTTCGTGGAAGAATATCACTCTCTTCTGTAACGCCGACCACAGTAGTAAGCCTTGGGCTGCAAAAAATCGGAGGCATGTCGGGTTGGGGAGGATGCTGTGGGGGATCTAAGAGACCGGGGCTCCAACCTGAGTCCTTGTGGACCAGAAGGGCTCAGGCTGGCTGTCTAAATTTCAAATTTCGGAAATTTCACTTTGGGGAAGTAAATTCTTTTAAGAAGAAAGGAGGCTAGAATCCAAGCCTGTAAAAGCTAGGACCTCAAGAGACCCCCACAACATCCTTATCGGAGGCCTCTCTAGAAACCAGGGGATGGGGCAGATGCTCGGCATTCGGAGCCAAAGGAGAATGGAATGCTCTTATTCTTCTTCCATGCTGTGTACACCACACACAGTAAGAGTTTGTTTTGTCATGAAAAACATAGCCAGGGGGTTTTCTTATCCTGTGGGTCAAGGTCACTCGCACGGGGCTGGTCAGCCTCTTCCGCGAGCCGGCCCCCAGGAGACGGACGGACAAAAGTGCCAAAGTGACAAACTGCCCCGGGATTGTCTCCCGCCTTAGAGGGGTGACCAGAATCTCCGGGATCGTGTCGCCCTCCCGGAGTACGCTACACCCAGCTCTTACAGTAAGAGGCTTGCCCGGGTTCCCACACCTTCCGGTTTAGAAGCGTTTGCCCCTTCCTCCTTTTCCTATCCATCCCACTCGCGCAACACCCACTTGGTTTCCCTTAGTCTCACCCCGCCCTAGGCTTGGGAGAGGCCAAGAAGAGGAGGAGGGGGAGGAGGAAGACGGGTGGGGGGGGGGAAGGGGCAAAGAGGCGGAACCAGAGGGCGTGGCCTGCAGGCCCCGCCTTTTCAGGGGGCTGCGCACGGCGGCCCGAGCCTCGCTCTGAGGGACAGGTATCGTTTAGGCGCCATGTTGTGAGCGGAAGTGGGGGAGCGAGTGGCGGCGGCGGCGGTGGCGGCGGCGGTGGCGGCGGCGGCGGCGGCGCAGGGAAAGGGATCGGGGCCGGGAGGTGGAGGAGGAGGAGGAGGAGAAGAAGGAGGAGGAGGAGCAGCAGCAGCACAGTTGGCGGCTGTAGCATTAGGAGGAGGAGGAGGAGGAGGAAAAGAAGAAGGCGAGATCCGCACAGACAGCGGCTGCGGCCACTGTCTCGCCGCCCGCCTGTGCGGGCGCCTTGCCGGGAGAGTGCGGCGTTTGGGGGGGGTGTCGGCCCCCGTGCCTCCCCCCTGGGGTCCCGCGGCCGCCGCGCGCCGGGGCTGTGGGGCTCAGGCGCTGGAGCAGGATTCCCCGAGAAGGAGGAGGCGGGAGAGGAGGAGGAGGAGGAGGAGAAGGTGCCGGCGGCTGCGGGTCCGGGGGGAAGATGCCGCTGGCGCAGCTGGCGGACCCGTGGCAGAAGATGGCTGTGGAGAACGCGAGCGACAGCGCTGAAGTGAGTAAGGGGCTGCCCCCGGGGGCGGGGAAGCCCCTTCCCTTTCCCCTCTGCTCTTGCCGGCGCCTCCGGCCCCTTTCCCTTTGCTCCCTCCCCCGAGTGCCCGCAAAGTCGCTCTTCCTCTCCCGTCCGAGATTCTGGGTTGGTTACTTGTTTTGTGGGTGTGTATGTGTATTGTACGTGTGAGTGTGTGTGTGTGTGTGTGTGTGTGTGTGTGTGTGTGTGTGTGTGTTAATTCCTTCTCCCCCCCTCCCGCCTCCTCACCTCTTTCGGGATGGGATAGTTATTTTTGTTGGAGGTATCTATGCAAGATTGGAATTGGGGGGGGGGGTGTTTCTTAACATCCGATAGTTTAAAGGTAACGGAGTAGTAGGGGCTGCGTTTAAATTCATTCTAGTCTTGAGAATGGGGGAGAGTGGGTGAGCGGGGTTCTGACCTGGAGTTGGGAAGTTTGACCCTAGCTGGGTGCACCGTCTGAGCTGTTTGCCGGAGTTGTTTGTTTGGTTGTTGTTTTTTTTTTTTTTTTTAGGGGGGGAGTTGCGGGGAGGGGGGCTGGTGGCGGCGTAGAAAAGAGGGTTATTTGCGGGGGAAGGCATCTGTTCTGATTCCCCCTCGGCTTTGTGCCCCGCAGTGTTTCCTCTGGCCAGGTGCCGGAGAAAGCATTTTCACCTCTTGCCGCATTGGTGACTTGTGCTGCAAAGGAGAAAGTTGACTCTTAAGGGCTCTTCTACTCTTTTTGGCTACCCCGCCCCCACCCCACCCCACCCCCACTCCATTGCATCAATTTCTCAGATCTTTGACCTGGAGTTCCCTGGCCCTTTGAGTTTAACCAGTTTCCTGTCGCTTTCGGGTGGAGAGAGAGCTGGGTAGTGGTGGAGATAAGAATGATACTTGTATAGAAACTGCCTATGCCGTGAAGTAAATTCTGCTTTCCCACCACTGGGATCGAGTGACCGTCATTCAGTTTTCCTGTGCGTGCACTTTCTGGTCCGTGTCCTTGTCCCGAGCCTACTACTTACGTTTTTCACCCGTTTGCTGTCGCTGTCCCGGAATCAACTCTGCGGCAGCAAGAATAATCGGAATGAGGAGTTATATTATCACTTAGGAGTGAGCTGATTCCTAGTTCCTGATAGCCAGGCGTCACTGCTGCTGCTGCTTCTCTGGTCTTTTATACGTGCTGCTGACTTTGGGAGATTATGGGATTGGGCATGTGTAGTAGGTACTGACTGACCCCATTTCTAGAAAGCATGACTGAAATGCGGGGGGTATGGTGTAAGTGATGTGCTTGGTGGAGCACCAGTTTTGGTCAATGCCGATCTCCGCAGTAAGAGGGACGTGTTGGGTTACAGGTTACGTCAGGGTGACCGACCGGAGTTGAATTTAATCCCGAATGGGACAGACATTTATATTCTTCGGTTTGTGAAGGGAGGAAGGGGAGAGATGCTAACATAATTTCCGTGTTTGGTTTCCCCCCAGTTATTTCCACTGGTATAAAATATTCATTGCACACTTGTTTGCTCAAAAACAAATCTTAAGTTTTAATCATACTGATTTTGGGACACAATTTATGACTTGAATCACACTTTCACCTAAAAAAGGGAAATCTTGAGGATTGGCTACAGTATTAATCTTAAATAGAATTTATAAAGTATGAGTAATTTTGGCAGTGTTTTAAAAATACACAATCACTTAAGGATATCAGATTTAAGATGGTTTATCTTTAACAGGTATTATGAGAAATATATTTTCAAGAAGACCTTTTAATTTTTTCCTGGTTTATAGAATTATATGTCATTAAATTGTGCAAGGACAGGCAAATTGCTTAGCTGCAATGTTGTTTTTGAAAAAAAATTAAATCATATAGAACTTTGTTTTTAGGTGTAAGTAAACTAATATTAACAAATTCAATCCCTGTGTGATCTAGATACAGTGATTTCAGCCGTAAAAGCTTCATTTAAAAATTCCAAATATGCGTTAAATGCCAATTTTATCTTATTTCTGTTAAACTCTTGATAGAGATTTGGAATTTTTCAGAAATCTTGACTTTTCCTGAAGAGTTTATGTGAAAAATCTGTTGAAAAGTTAAACATTTGATTTAATTTAGTTATTGTCATATTTTCTAATATTAGGGATCATGTCTTATTGCTTTAAAATAATTTTTTTCTTGAAATTCTTCCACAAGTTTTTAATATTAGAGGCTGAGCTTTAAATATTTAATCTCACAAATTCTCAGAAGTTAAAAACTAGGCCAACCATTCATTGTTTAGATTAGAGCATGATACATAGGAAAGAGAGTGATAAACCTTTAGAAAAGACCTCAGAGTTTTTGAATCCCATCCTTGCCACTTGACCTCTTTGAATTTTTTCCTTAACAGTGTATAATAAACCATTTTACCTAACTCAAAAGTTTGTGACCATAAACCACTATATAAATATTAGCTCTTCTTATTACAGTGTGATGTCTTTCTTTATGATAAAGCCAGTGTTTAGTGCTTGATTTATCATTAGGTTTTTTTATTGTGGTTTTCATCTGGACATCCAGTGATTTTTCAGGTGTATTTATTCTGATGCAGAATTGGACTCATGGGTACAAGGATTTCATTCAGCTGTAGTACTTTTCTCCTCCTTATACTCTATACATTCATTTTGGAAAATAAAGGACTAAATGTTAACAACCTATTATACACACACACACACACACACACACACACACACACACACACACATTTTATACAGTGAAGATACAACAACAAAATGCAGTGGTTTTTTTTTTTTTTTTTTTTTTTTTAAACCAAGAGAAAGGCTTTATCAACCCAGCATATGTTAATTCCTACCTGGGTGCTTGAGACAAAGTATGTTTATTGTTAAAATTTTCACAAGTCAAACTTGGGAAGTAAAGAAAGTACTATTTAGCATCAGTAAGTAGAAAATAAGATTATTTAGTACATACTGGAAAAAAATAACTTCCAAAATGGTTTATAATGGTTAGAGATGACAGATTCATTGAATTATTATATAAAATGAACATCTTTTTGAAGATTTAAGAATAATCATATTCTTCCAAAAGTAAATATGTAGACAGGAGATTTTTCCAGTGTCCTGAAACCCTTCTTCTAAGTCTTTTCATTTCATAGGTTCCAGAATGGTACTCAGAGTATCCATTTGTTATGCTTCATTTTCAATACATGACTGCCCTGTTTTTTCTTGATACATGCATTTCCTCCCTAATATCCTTTAACTCCACTTCTTTCATTTAAACCATCATTTGGAAATATGTTGCAACCTCTTTGCAACTAGTATATACCTCTTCAGTAATATATTCTTTGCCTCAAACAAGCAAACAAACATCACATATTTATTTAGCATGAGGCACTGGTTATGCAAAGGCAAAAATGAAGTAAATTTGCCCTATTTTGTGAAACAATATAAACTCAGAAAATGAAATATAAAAAATATTCAAAATAGCTTCTTAGGATCATTATATACCTACAGGGAGAAGTAGCACCTGAATTTAACCTGGAAAAGTAGGCTTAAACCATATAACAAAAGAATTTATATTTTTAACCTAGAGGCAAAAAGGATCTACTGGAGTTTGTTTGTTTGTTTTTTAAAGCAAGAAAGTGTATGTTCAAATGTGCTTTAAGAATATCAATTTGTCATCTGAGGGTGCACTGGTGAGACCAGTTAGAGGTGACTGTTACTGTAGTCCAGAAGAGGAGATGAGGGTCTGAACTAAAGTGATGGCTTTGTGAGTACAGAGGAGATAAATGTGAAATAATTATGGAGGTAGAGGGGGAAGAAAAAAATTAAGTGCTTAAGATGTGTCTGGCACTATACTAAGCTCGTGAACAAAAATACAAACAAAAAGAAAGATTGTTCTTTCCCCCAGGAAACATGTTCTAATTGGAGAAGTCAGCCCACAAAAGAGAACTAAAGAGTGAAGGGCTGGGATTTGAAGTCCAAAAGTTTGCAGTTGTTCCAGGAAGGGAATAAAGGTTTACCTGGACCACTGCACAGAATGAAGTGCCCTGGTAGGAATTCACCTGTGAGAGTAATGGAGCAGGTCTTAAAGAAAGACCCCATGTTTGTTGGATGTTCCAAGAAAAATAGGTGCCAATAGCCCAGGGAAGTTCCAGGATGAGACAGCTGCAAAAGCATAGTTTTGAAATCTAGACTTTAAGAACAGAACCTGGAAGAAAATTTAACAAATTTTGGCAACTGATTGGATGAGTGCTGAAGGAGAGAAAAAAATTAAAATAATTTCTAGATTGTAAATCTAAGTAATTTGAAAGATGGTAGTCCCCTAAACAGAAACAGTAAAGTTTAGGAAAAATAGTGGGTTTTGGAAGATAATTATTTTTGGAGGTTGTAGTATTCTAAGATCATCACATGGAGAATATGTTTAAAGCATGAAAAACATTTGTGATTGAGATCAATTTGGGTTTATTAGAATTGAGTTTCCTAAAGGTAATCCAATCTCATCCTATTCATTTCTGGGTCAAACTTATTGACCTTTGCCAATGTTTGCCTAAGATGTGTGTGCTGATATGCTAACTCAAACATCTTCCTAGTGTACTCGTAAGCCAGTTTCATCTCTTTAGTTTTTTTTTTTTTGTTTGAGTTGCTGATCATGCCAGGTTTGAATTATTTTGACTCTTTGAGGGAGGCCCTGTGATGACCCGGGGCTTAATGCAATCAACACAATGTCATTTACTAACAGAAAGATCTGAAGGACCTCACTCTCTCTCCAGTTTTTTGGGCTCCATATCTCTTTGCTTTACCTCCTGCTTAGTATGAAAGGAAATTAATTCTTGAGTTTACCTCATACATAAGCTATAATGTAAAAAAAAAAAAATTGATTTTTCACAAAGAATTTTTATTAGATAAAGAATTACTTTGTAATATCATAAAATTGTTTAATGTTTATCAGAGTAGTCTTAATTAGTGAGGGCTTTGATTCTGTTTTTTGTCAACCACTTCTGAGTGACCTTGAAGTCAGGAAGATAAAGTTTAAATATTACTTTGGAGATGTATTGGTATTATGACTCTGAATATGTCCTTTAACCTCTCTTATGATCCTAGGTCAGGTGCAGCTTAATTGATAGAGGAAATTCTTAATTTAGAACTTTAATGAAATCATTGGTTCAGTTTCTCTGTCTCTGGCCTCAAGTTTTTGAAAAAGATAACCCACATATCAAATTCAGTTTCCAATTTGCTTCTTGCTTTGGATTTGATTGAGAATGGGATTGAGGATTCTAGTTCATGGAAATGAATTGTGATTTAAAAAGGATGGGGGAAGGAAGTCTGTAAATGAGAATAGTAAGTACTTCTCCAGCAGTACATCAAAAATTTTGTAACTTAGTTAATTGGAAATTAGTTTTGAGTTTCTAGTTTTAGTGGAGATTAATGGCGCATCTTTCATTGATTATTGTCACTGATTTATTTTTCAAACCTAATTTATTTGGTTTTGGTCAGTAGGAGTTATTCATTCACCTATCTCAAATTTTTCAAATCAATGGATTAATCTTTTTTTCAATCCTTTTCCCTCATTATTCCCTCTAAACATGTTTTCAGAAGCAATACAACTTTTGGAATATTTTTATTAGGGGAAAAAATTAAATATTACCTATATACCTTTGACAAGTTTGGTGTCCTCCAGATGGGAATCCCTAATGTAGCTTAATTGATTAACCTTTATTTTACATATGATAAAGCTGAGTTCTGGATAGTTGAAGAGATTTGCCATTGTCTACACAACAGATTATAAATGTAAAGTTTTCATTTTGTATAGAAGTTTATATGTTTGATTTTTATAACATAATTTTGTAAGGTCAGTGTAAAATTAAAATTGTGATTAATAGACAACCTCTCTACTTGTCTGAAATTCAGTGCATATAATTCATACTTCTCCAATAATTTTAATTATTTTATTATCTCAGGAATTCCTTTTATTGTCATAATCTTTTGTCATTTCATCTTTCCCTATGCCTTACAATATCTAACCCTCAATTCTTTCCCAGGCCATTTCTCCTACACAGGCTACATACTCTCCTGCATTCCTCATCTTGACCCTTTCGTGAACCATTTCAATTATACACTCACCTCTTCTCTCAAATCCCTTGTCCCCAATGTGTCTTCTGTCTTCACTCCTACTCAAGTGCTAATGTATAAAGCACTCTTCCACTCAAGTAAGAAAAAAACCATGAATCTGTGTTGACTAAATCCATTACAGATTTGTTTTATGATCCGCTGAGTCCTCAATGCAGCATGGCAATCCTTTCATACCTCCCTAATTAACTCACTTTCTTACGTAACACTGTACCTTTTGAAACCTATCATTCCTAAATCCTCTGATGGCTCTTCTTCCCTCTCTCTTATTTGAGTACTTTAACTCATATTTCACTGAAAAAATTTAAGTCCATTCACTAAGAACTCCCTCTTCCCTTTTCATCTTGTATCATTCAGTATCTCTTACCTCTATGTCACAAGAAGGGGTAGTTCTTGCTGTAGCAAATCTTTCTACATCCCCAAGAAATTCCATTTAATCCTGCCTTTTCTGGCAGGTTGCTCCTCTCATTCCCACTCTATCTTTTTCTACTGACTGCTTCTGTGCCATATATAAAAATATTTGTCTCCCCCTCATTCTCCAAAAATCCTCATACAAACTGTTGATCCTTGGTAGTTGTTATCTTCTCACTCTAAAATCTAGATTTCAGCCTTCCATTCACACTGTTCTCTCTGAATGTTCTCTCCAAAGTTACCAGTGGTCTCTTAATTGCTAAATATAATGGCATTAGTCTTTATCCCTTTTGATCTCTCTGCAGCTGTGACATTGTTGATCACCATCTCCTTCTTGATATTTTATTCTCTAGATTTTTGTGACATTGCTTTTTCCTGGTTCTCTTACCTGTCTGACTGCCCTTTCCTCAGCTACCCTTTCTGAATCCTCTTATAGGTTACTCCCATAAACTAAATATTCTTTAAGGTTTTGTCCTGCATTCTTGTCTTTCAATATGCTGTTTCATTTGGAGATCTCAACAACCTTCCATGAATTCAGTTATAATCTCCATATAGATGACATCCAGATTTTGTCCAGTTTCTAACCTTTTCCCTTAACTCTAGCCTTGCACATCCCATTGACTGTTGGACATCTCAAACTGTGTGCCTTGTAAACATCTTAAACTCCACATGTCCAAAAGTGAACTTGGTTTCTTCCACCTCCCCCCCCCCCAAAAAAAAAAAAATCTCCCTTCTTTGTCTAAGATACCACCATTTTTCCAGTCATCTAGGCTTAAAGCTTAGGTATTATATGTTCCTTACTCTTTCCTCTCCCCAGCCTCTCTCTTGTCAAGTTCTATCTATCAATTTGACCTTTATAATATCTCTCACATATACTCCCTTTCTTTCCTCTGACATTACCACCATGCCAGTGTATAATTTCATCATATCATGCCTGGACTATAGCAAAAACCCTCTGGTTGATCTCCTGCCTCAACGCTTCCCATTTAAGTCCATTCTTACACAAGTATTAAAGTGAGTTTCCTAAACCCTAACCCTCCACCTTCAATGACTCCCTCTTACTTCCAGGATCAAATATAAATTCTCTCTTTGACTTTTAAAATCCTTATAACCTGGCCACTTTCTGCCTTTCTAGTTGTCTTCTGATGCTGAAAAAAAATAAAATTCTCAATGCAAAGGAAAACTATTTCTATGAGAAGAAAAAATAAGATTATCTTGAGACCTATGTGGATAAATAGCCAATTCACCAGCTTATTTATATTTTTAAGAAAAAATATATAAAAGATGGAAGCAAGGTCAAGTAACAGGGTGAATCTAAGAATGTGATGCAATAAAAATAGTATGAGGAATACTGAAGTTCAGAATGAACTAAAGTTTGTTACAGAAGCCTAACAACAAATAGGGGGAAAAGGACTTAGTCATGCCTAAGAAAAAAGGGGATTCCAACCCTTGCTTGGTCTGGATGGGATAATGGTAACTGACAACAGAAAAGCCAGAGATGTCCAGTGCTTGTTTTGCTTGTTTTCTCTGCTTAGAATGACCTTTGCACTGGAAATGACAGAACAAAAAATGAGTAACATGAAATTGATACCCAAGATAAATAAGGAAATTAGCTGCCCTTTATGAATTCAGGTCACTTGAATAAACTACATTCTTAGGTGCTGAAGAAATTAGTGGATATGATTTCTGAGCTATTGTCAGTAATATTTAAAGATCATGGAAAATGAAGTTGATAACACAAGATTGGAAAAGGGCAAATACCCCACTTTAAAAAAAAAAAAAAAGGAAAATGAACAAATCTGTAAATTATAAGCCATTGAGTGTGATTTCCATTCCTGAAAAAATTTTTGGAACAAATATTTTAAAAAATGATTGGCAAACATCTCAAAAGGAAAGTAGTGATTATAAAGAAATACTATGGACAATCAAGAATAAGTCAGACCATTCTAAATAGTAATTGATTAAAGAATAGAATAGGCAGTTTTCAGAAGAAATCCAACCTGTCTATAACTGTATGGGAAAAATGCTCCAAATCACTAATAAATAGGGAAATAAAGCAACTGAGATTGTATTTTGCTTGATTGGCAAAGTTGGGAGACAGGAGAAAATGACAAATGTTATAGAGGCGTTGGAAAAACAGGCACATCAATAATAATAATAATTAATAAATTGTTCACAGAGAGCTGTGAATTATTATAATCATTTAAAAAATATTTTGGAATTATTCCCAGAAAATTACCATCATACCCTAATTTTAACATACATTAACAATATACCAGCAATAGAACTAAGGGAGTACACTTCAATTGGGAATTGTCTGAACATTTGAATCCATGACATACCAGTATAGGTTGAAGGATTTGGAGAAGTGTGGAGAAGCAAAGATGTTATTTATTATTAAGTATTTGAAGGTCTTTAATTTTAAGGAAGGATTAGCCCTGTTGTTTAGCCCTGAAGGCTAAAGTTGCAAAGAGGCAAATTTAAGCTTGCTGTTAGGAAGCTTATCCAAAGCTATCCAAAAGTGGAATGAATTGTGTTTTGAGGTGGTGAATTTCTCAGTCTTGGAGGTCTTTAGATGGATGCCAGAAGGCTACTTGTTGGGTATGTTAAGAGAATCCTTTTCTGTATTAAGTTGAATCACATGGCTGCTGAGATTCCTAACTCAGATATTGTGCTTCATTAATTAACATTCTTAGATTTCTATGTATTAAGTAGCTCTCTTTTCTCCACCTTGTTTACAAATACTTTGTGAGTTTTATAGAGTCCTATGGAATGTACATTTAAAACTGGAGTGGGGTGGAAGGGGAGGGGAAAGGAGCATAGCTTAGATAGCTCAGTAGATAGTGCATCAGCCCCCAAGTCAGCAGGACCTGAGTTTAAATCCAGCCTTAAACACTTGATTTTACTATCTGTGTGACTTTGGTCAAGTCACTTAATCCCAATTGCTTCACAAAAAACAAAAATTTAAAAAAAAAAATTAAGCTGGAAGGCATCGTAGAAGCCATCTCATTCAACTCCCTATGTTCCAGCTCCAAATGGATACTACTGACTTTCCAAGTATTTTCAAACCATCCTTTTAAATATACTCTAAACATTTGCCAAAAAGCAAAGTCAAATTCACTGGCCTGTAATTAAAATGTCCTACCCTTTTCTGATGGTTTTTAAAACAAATCTTACATATGTGTATCATCAGATGAGCAGCATCTATCCTTTTACCCATGTTTCTTCAAAGATTACTGACAGTAATTGCTTGTAATCACATTCGTACGTTCTTTAAAGACTCTTGGAGGCAGGTAGGTAGAGTCAGAATATGTTCTGTGAGATTTCATGGTCACTTCCTTCCAGGGTTTTGTAAAAATTTTTCTTTATCAGACTGTTCTTTTTAATTAATCAGAATCTGATCTAAAGGTTCCACTCATCATTTACTCTGCTGTTGGAAGAAGAACGTTTTCATCATTAAGAGAAGTCAAGAATTTATCAGCTGCTTTACTTTTAATGGAATGTTCCAGCAGATGCCTGAGTTGTTTCTTTCACATCACTGTTGTTACCTCCTTTCAGTTTATCTCCCCCCCCCCCCAAAAAAAAAATACATCATTTTCTCCTACTGCCTAGAGGATCTCAGTAATTTTTTGCTTTGTTTTGTTAGTGTGAACCAAGACATTCATTGGTTTAGAAGTCTCCCAGGTGAGTTGAGGAAAGTTACATCTACCTGTGCAAATCTCAAATTGAAATCTCAGTGACATTGTTCCCCCTCACTCTTTATGTCATTCCCATCTCCTGAATCTGCATTTTCACTAGCTGTTTTTTATGCCTGTGAATTTCTTTCTCCTCTCCATTTCCTAGTTTGCCTTGTGCCCTCAAGTTGTTGACTGTTCAGCATTCAGTATTATTCCCTCAATTCATTCAAGTCTCAATTAAAAATCCTACCTTCTTCAGGAAGCCTTTTCTAGACTTCCTTAATGCTAGTGTCTGCACCTGAGATTATCTCTTAATTTATTTTGAATGTATCTTGTTTGTACTAATATTAATTGCTAGTGCTTTAATGTATACAAAGCGCTTTAAAAATAATCTCATTTTAGCTTCACAACAACATTAGTGGCAGGTGCTTTTATTATCATGAGGTTAGGAAACTAGGCAGACAGATTAATGTTTGAAGCAGAATTTGAATTCAGGAATCTCACTTCAGATCCAGCATTCTATCCACTGTACCACCTAGCTGCATCTAGTTTGTTTACATTATTAGATTGGGAGCTCCCTTCAGAGCAGGAGTCAACTTTTTTTTTTTTTTTTTCCGTTTTTGGCCTTTCTTTGTATCCCTAGCTCTTAAGCACTTAATAAATATTTGTTCACTTAACTATTTTTCCTATGTTATATTTACCATTCTTTGTGATTAATGACTTAAAAGATGTTTCTCTTTTGTCTGTGCTCATACCATATTGCCTGGCATATTGTAGGTTCTTAATGAGTATTCCTTGATTGATATGTGTGGATAGTTTTTTCTCTTCTTTGTTTTTATTTAAAAGACTATTGATCAGGTTTGCATGTCTTTAGACAAATGTATTTTTTCATAAATTGTATTTAATATATTCCATCCCTGACCTAATTTTTACCATTCCCGTATTTCATATTATAACCCATAAATTAAATCTCATTTTTCAGATATCCTTTTAATTAACTGTATATTTCCTACATCTTTTTCTTCTGAAACTCTTACCTTTAATCAGCAGCAAATAATAAAAACACCACCTGTACCCCTAAGTTGTTAACTTATTGTTGTTGACTGAATGTTCAACATTCAGTATTATTCAGTCAGATATCATATCATCCTTTGCCTGATTTTGTCCCCCCCACTTCAAGACGCTATTGCTTTCTCCTTTCTCTATTTATCTCTGTTCATTATTATTCCTTTCTTCCCCTTTCCCAGTGAAAGTGTCATATGGACTGAGCTATTTCATTTTGGTTTTGTATTCCCCTTCTTCCCCTTTCCCAGTGAAAGTGTCATATGGACTGAGCTATTTCATTTTGGTTTTGTATTCCCCATAGTCTAGTGTATCTTAAACATAGTAGGTACTTAATTATTGCTTGTTTAATTAAATTGTTTTTATTCTTGAAAATTCCAGTTCAAGTGCATTTTCCCATAGGTAAATTTTTATAATTGGTTAGTTGCTGAAATGTTATCATTCAGTTAAAGTGTTGAGTTCTCAAGTCTGCTTGGTGACCTCATCAGCTAGTATGACTTTAATTAACATCTTTAGGCACTTGATTCCCAGATCTAATCTTTCTTCTCAGCTCCATCCTCACATCATTTATTGCCTATTGAACATCTCAAATTGGATATCTCTTAGATAGCTCAATATATCCAAAAGAGAACTCATCTCCACTCCCCATTCCCTAGTGCTTTCAACCCACCCTTACTTTTGAGCTTCTTGATATCTATTTAAAACATGCCATCATTCTTTTAGTCATCTAGGTTTTCAGTCTCAAGTTATCTCTGACATTACAGTCTCCCTAATCCCATATATCCATTCAGTCACCAAATCTTACTGATTCTGCTTTTTGTAAAAATCTGCCACACTTGTCCCCTCTCTCTATTCAGAGATACCACCCTAGTGAAGATTAATCACATTTCTCCTGAACTATTGTAATAGCCTTTTAATTGATTTCCCTCTCTCAAGCCTTTTTCTTCTTCAATCTGTATTCTACCTATCTACCAAATTGATTTTTCCTAAGTACATGCCTTTACCATGTTGCTCCTTGCATATCAATACAATCTCCTGCTTGTCATTTAAACCCTTCACAATCTAATTCCCATCCTATCTTTCTAAACTTGTTTTACATTATTCCCTATCATGTATTCAAAGGTCTAGCCAGACTGCCCATTTTTGCTCTTTCTCACACATAATAATAGCTAGCATTTATATAGTGCTTTATGACTTGCAAAGCAAAATGTTTTTTCAGACATTGCACTTTCCCTCATTAGGGTCTTTGCACTGGCTGTTCCTCATTCCTTAAAACTATTCCTCATCAGTTCTATCCCTTAGAAACCCTTGCTTCTTTCAAGCCTCAAACCAGGAGCCACCTTCTTCTACATGAAGCTTTAACTGATTTCCACTTCACTCCAATTATTGGTGTCCTAACCCCATTAACTTGTATTTATTTTGTTTTATAAAAGTTATATGCGCTTTTATATACATATTGTTTCCTCTTGATGGAATGTAAGCTCTTTGAAAGTAGAAACTTTTATTTTTATCTTTGAATCTCAATCATCTAGCATAATTGGTATTTGATAAATGCTTGATATTTGGCTAATTACCACCATTTATAATAATGCTTCTGTAGGAAAATGCATTCTGAGTTCTCAACAGTAATTTCAAAACAAACTTGTGTAACATAGCCAGTGAATTCATTGGAACCACCATACAATATAGTCTTGTGTCATTCAAGCTGTAAACTTTTGGGGAGAAAAAAGAACTTTCCATATATGCCCACATATAGTTTAACTGAATTGAGAACTGTTTTAGTAACATTGTACTTGGTCCCCTTTTCACAGAATGGGCAGCAAATTATGGATGAACCTATGGGAGAAGAGGAAATTAATCCACAGACTGTAAGTAAAATTAACCTTATTAAAATTTAGCATAGGTAATTAATAGATCATCACTAGCTTTAGTTAGTTTTAATTTGCAAGAAGAAAATTCCAGGATTCAAAATTACAAATAATATTGGTGATATATGATATAATGGTGGTGGTGCTGGTGGTGGTGGTAGGAGAAGATAATATTCTTCAAACATTTCCCCCCCCGTGGTATGAGTTTACAGATCATTAGCTGCAGAGTAGAAACTTGAGTTTAAAACAGAAGCTTTTGTCTCCAGGTTTGGAGCTTGATCCATTTCTTTTTAAAAATTCATTTTTAAAAATGTTTTGTGAAATTATCTAGCTGATTTTGATATAAAAATTAAATGATTTGTTTCATTATTGACTTAGTTAAAATTTGGTGTTTAAAAAGTTCAAACTGATCATAGATTTATAAAAAAATAAATAAATAAATGTTTAATATAGTGGTCAATTTTTTTTTCTCAATAAATAAACATTATTATGGTATGATAAACTGAACACAAAACTCAGGGTCAAAAATCCTGAGCCCCAGTTCTGGATTGAGAAAAGTTGATGACTTCTAGAAAATTATTTCGCCTCTTTGTGTATTGGCTTCTTCATCTGTACAATGCCATTAGTAACCTATAATAAGATTGTGAGGAATGTGCTCTGTAAACCTAAAGCGCTGTTAGTATGCTTTCTTTATAAGAATGGTAAAGGTTCTGTATTGTCTCCTATATATATTTCAGAATCATAGACATTATCTTGAAAGACGTAACAACAGAATTTTATTTGATATTCTAATTATAATCGAGGCATAAACAAGGGGACATAAATGCTTGTTTAGTCATTTTCAGTCATGTCTGATTCTTCATGAACCCTTTGGGGGTTTTGTTGGCAGAGATACTGGAGTGGTTTTCCATTTCCTGCTCCAACTCATTTTACAGCTGAGGAAACTGAGACAAATAAGTTTAAGTGATGTGCCCTAGGTTCACACACCTAATAAGTGCTGAGGCCAAGTTTGTACTTAGATCTTCCTGACTCCAAGCCTAGTACCCTATCAACTGCGCCACCTAGCTGCCCCACTCTGGCTTGCCAGTAGTATTTGCTACTATCATGGAAAACAGTCAACATGTTAACCAAAAAAAAAAAGGTGTTTTTAAAAGAAGAATGACACCATCTAAATGTTTCTGTTTGCAGATGACATTGTACTGATTGCGTTAAACCCCAGAATATTGCAATGCCTTCAAAATGAGATTCGTGGTTAATCAAGAGTTTGGCCTAACTCTCCATACAGAAAAAGCTACATGAATAAAGAATACCTCTTGTCCAAAATATGATATGCAGCGGGGAACTGCTCGGTAGACAGCTTATATGTCTCATTGCCAGTATATATCTCATTTACAGACAATGTAATTGTCTCTATATATTTCAGTTAAAATGTAGCTAAACCTAGTATCAAGTTTAAGTATTCCAAGAAGAATAAGCTGAATTGTTTTGAAAAATGTTGCATTGCTTTTAATGACCCCAGTGTTTTCCCTGAAATAAAGATACTTCTTTTAACAGTAATATTGTTCTTGGGGTTACTACATGGCAGTAGTCATGGAAAACTGTATTCTCCAAAGAATTAAATTTGAGGGTCACCTCAAGCTTACAGTCATGGTTCCTGGTGAGCATAAGTAGTCTATATTATTTTATCAAGATTTGATCAAGAGGAATGATAAGGAATGTTATCAAAGAGATGTGTGACTGGGGAGGAGGGGGGGAAGGTAAACTGAAGACAAGAAAAATAAATTATGGAAAACCTTGTTCTCTTAAAAGCTTAACTACATCAAAAGAAATAGACTACCATACCGGGTCCAGGCCTATAACCAAACCATTGGGGAAAAAAGAGAATGGAATCAAGGATCTATTGAAGAATTGATCTGAACAAGAAGGGATGCCCCTTCATTAGGAACTGAAGTGAAGAAAGAGATGATAGAAGATGGTGACAGAGAGCTGTAAGATGTGGAATCTTTACTTTCAAAGAAAGTACCATCTAATTTCTTACTTCAATTTTTTTAGAGGATAAGCTGCTAAATTTTCTGGTGGTTTTCTTGTTGCATCCATCACAAATGTACCAGAATTATTTTTGAGTAGATAAGGAAATTAATAACTCGGAGCCTCTTAAAGTTGAGCCATGGTGTATCTTCTGCACTTTAGTGGAAGGTATTCAACATTTGGCTATAGGGGGACTAGATTAAAAAACTCAAGTATCTGTGACCTTGAACAATTCATAATGTCTCTGAACCTCAATCATCATCAGTACAATTAAAGAGTTGAATTAAGCGACCTCCAAGCTCTCTTTTGGCTCTAAATCTATTCCCTTTATGTATATATCATTATTGCCCGAATGGATTCATATATCATTAAAACATAGGAGTGTAAAATAGAATTATTTAAAATGAAGAAAATGATCGTTCAATCTTTTACTGACTGTGGTACTGAAAATTTTTTGTTGTTGCAGGAAAAGTTTTCTTTATGTCATAGTTAAACCTGTAAAAGAATTATAGAATGTGTCCAGGAGAATGATGACTTTTTTTTTCCCCCCAAAATTAGTCAGATTTCAGTTAAGTAAAATGAAGACCACCAGAGAGTGTAAAGAAATAATTTGGGATAGGTAATCAAATTGTAAATTATTAAATTATGCCTCCTAGGCTAACTGCTCCCAAATTTTAACCTGTTCCTCTGTCACAATAGTACTCTTTCCATTCTAATTACCTGCTTTGATACATTTGCCTTTTCATCTTCAACTTCCCATAAACACTAGAGGAATAGGGGTCAGAATCTTGTTGGCCTTTTGTCTGAAAGATGTCTAGGTGTTTGGTCTAATATAAAGTTTAATAGAAAAAAGCAGTCGTACATATTCATAACTAACAAATCTGTAGGTGGTGGTTGTTGCTTTATTCTTTTGTTCTGGAAGAAGACCATGATGTCAGGGAGATGACACCATAATATGCAAGTGAAGAGAGAGAGTTAAGTGAGAGAGGATGTTCACCTTCCGCACTTTTCCCTCCAGACCATCTGGGTCCAGTGGCAAGCTACAAGGAGTCCTTGGCCTTTTTAAGTTTAGGTCTTTAACATGTCTGTTTGACTGAGAGGGAACCCATTCAGTGATTGAGGATGGGTAGCATTTGAAACCCAAAATCTTTCACCTAGTTGAAAAAAAAAAATCTAAATAAGTAAATGAATGAATCTGGGAGGGGAAGATTCTCATCAGTTCTTGCTGAAGAGAAATGACTGCTTACATTCAATCTGAGTCATTTGGAACCCAAACAATGACCAAATGGGGCTTGGCCTAGGACTTATTGCTGGCCAATTAGAATCAGATTGGATTTGGTTTAAATCCTGGTCCCCCCCCCCCAAAAAAAATCAACCCATTAAACCCCCAGATATCTTGAAAGAGTTCAGAGGTGCAAAAGAGAAAAAAAAAATTTGTAGACTAACTAAAAATTTAAAGAGGAATTTGATGAATATAGGAATGTTTCCTAAAAATGTTTTAATATTTAAAATCATAAAAAAATAAAATCCAAAAAAAATCATAACAAATAATAAATTCCAGGGCACTGTTGATTAAACTATTCTAATTTTTTCCTTCCAACAGATAGGTAATGGACTTATTGTAGAATGAGACATATATTTTTTGGTCATAGCTAATGTGAGAACTTGTTTTGCTTGATTATATATATTTGTTACAAGATATGTTTTTCTTTTTATTTCAGAGGTAGGGATAAATGTGGGGAAGAAAGAAAAATTATTAAAAACTAACTTTAATTGAAAATTAAATGTATTGGTGATATTTGTGTGTGTGTGTTTCATATATTTTGCTGTTGAACTAATTAAATAATTAATATTCAGTAGCCAAAATAAGAGAAAAGATAAATTTTGGGATTAACTCAGCCTGGCAAAAGTTTATTATATTCTAAAGCATTGTAAGTATTGGGGGGTGGGGGGAGAGTTACCTTAAAGCAAATATGAATGAACCTGCCTATTGTTTTACAAGTGATTTACTAGTAATGAATACTATCCATATACAGCTAAAAAATAGATTTGTGACCATCTCTTTCTGTATTATAAATAATATTCTTTAATTGACAGTAGTGACCGCTTCTTAGGCTTAAATTTTTCTTCATGCCTTTGCAAAAAGAAAAAAAAGCTTCATTTGCAGTCATGATTATTACATGAATCTCTGAGCTTTCTCTAGCTCTATACTTTACTGTTAGAATTTATATTCAACATTTCTTGGTTTAGCTAATTATTGCTTTTCTGTCTTGTTGGCAGCTAGGTGGCATAATATAGAGAATGCCATGCCTGGGTGCAAGGAAGAGTTCAAATCCACTTCTGACATTGATCAGCTATGTTACTTAATCCTGTTTTCCTGAATAACGACAGCTTGTTATAAGATCATAGATTTAAAGTTAGATGAAATCCTAGAGGTCATCCACTCTAACCCTCTTATTATTCAGATCCTATTTCTCTCCAGCTCAATGTAGTTATTTTATGAAGTCTTTTTCATTGGTTATAAGCAGTTTACCAAGTTGTCATAGGATCCCTCATTTGTCATTTAATGTTACACTTAGCTTGCAGGTGTTTCTAATAAAACTGTCATATTGATTGTGCCATCTTGTAGTTCAGTGGAACAAGTTCTAGGATAAATATCAAGGGACTTTGGTTCCAGGCCTAACATGTAACCTTGCCGTGTAACATTGGGTAACCTTGCTGTATAACAATGGGTTAACCATTTTGTTTCTCTAGGCCTCAATTCCTCAATTGACTCATGTATGAATTGTGAGTTTTATTTTGTTCTTGTTCTTAGTTATGTCTGACTCTTGACTCCATTTAGGGTTTTCTTGGCAAAGATATTAAAATGGGTTACCATCTTTTTTTCTCCTTCAGCTTATTTTACAGATGAGGCAAACAGGGTTAAATGACTTGCTCTAAATCACATAGCTAGGAAATATCTGACACCAGAGTTGAACTGAAGAAGAGGAATCTTCTTAACTCTAGGCCCAGCACTCTGTTTAATATGCCACTTAGCTGCCCTGAAGGCTTTATAGATGAATCTAAAGATCCTTCCAATTCTAGAGTTCTGTGACTTACTGTTCTGTAATTGTGTGGCAGAAATGGAAACTTTTGATATTCCCAGCCTTCTCTTTGTCTTCAGATACATAGTCAGCTTGGTGACATATTGACAATGACATTTTGTTCCTAACTTCAAAAAATATACTTGTCTTTGATTAAGACTTCTAATTTGTCCGAATATCGAACTTATTGAACTTATTATGGTTTACTCTTTCTCTTTATCCAAAAAATTAAATAAGAAAAAAAGCTTTACATAATATTTGTCTCAGAGTTCAAATAACTTTTTTTTTAAGATAGAATACATTTCAAAACTTTTTAAAGATTCACCTAATTCCAGCTTTTGTTTTCTTCTTTTCATTCTTAAACATGCCTGGAAACATTATGAAATCTGAAATATGGCTTAATTTAACTGGTGTTAGCTAGTAGACTGGAAAGGACAACTAAATTCATTTAGCTTTTTTAGAGCAGACTGAACTCAATTACTCAAATAACTTGCATTTGTTAGAAGATATTATGTTTGTCAGAGTACTGCTTTGATAAAGTTGGTGAATATTTTGTAGAGATTTACATCGTTTCTTACAAGGTAGTATTGTACTTTAGGACATTATACTTCCAATGGAGATTCATATCCCATCTCAGACATTTACTAGGTGTGTGATCATAGCCACACCACCTCTAACTTCTTAAACTTCATATCCAGTAGCAGCAAAATAGGAAAAATGATACTTGTGCTACTCACTTGACCAGGCTATGAAGATTTATGTAAATGAGTTGGTGGTATTATTTTTCTTAACCTGATGTGCAGCAAATACTTTATCATGATACAGAACCTACATTGAAGTTCAAGGGCTTCTTTAGTGAATGAAATTTATGTAGTTGTTCTTCAGTTTTGGACAATAAAGAAGTCAAATGAGGAGGAGGGGAGTGATAAAAATGTCTAATATAGTATAAGTAAATCATTTCCTAACAAAGTCTTCTCCAAGATAAAATAAACCTGTAGAATAATACTTGGTTAATTAAATTGATCATCATAAAGCAAAACATCAAAAATAGTTTAAATTCATTCATTATCATAAGCATTTGAAAACTTTGATGATGCTAATATAAACCAATATATACTCCACACATTGTCATCTTTATCTTTAGTTCCCCCCCCCCAAAAAAAAAAATGTGTACAGTTTAAACAATGGGACTTAAGTGACTGTCACACAACTTGTAACTAAGACTAAATATGAACTCAGGTCTTAACCCACTGCACCATCTAGTTGCAAAGGAAACTTGTTTAGCAAAATTTCAGGCAGAAAACAAAGAACATAATGGTCTTAGTAATTATATGATACTGACTTGACTCCTGGAAAAAAGAGAACCAGCCCTAAGCAAGCACTTTGTCATCCTCCTATTTTTTCCTATTCTATTTCCACAACACAATCTAATATCTTCATTTTGGCACTCTAAAAAACCAGCCCACTTCCCAGCCCACAATACCATCTAACTCTGACCATTTTGTTTACTTTTTCTCTTTCTTTTTCCAGTAAAACCTCCTGTTTCTTTATGGTAGCTACATTAGAAAGATGAGGGGAAGTAGTATATCTCTTTTCCTCAAAAAATACCTCCTAATCCCATAAAACTTGGACTGCTTAAGAAAGTAATAGAAGATAATATTTTTGTGTCCATTTCTCTTTTCTTTCCTTTTGATCACTTTCTCCACAAAAGGAAGACAAACTAGATAATTAAATCCAAACTAATTTGGTTTGGATAATAATCAAATATTGATGATCTTAACTATTTATAAAGTATGGATAGTAGTAACTATAGTACCTACCTCACAGAACTGTTATGAAAAATAAATATAATGTTGGTAAGGTATTATATAAATGCCATTTATTAAAATTACATTAATCTCATCTTATAGCTGATGATGAGCAATTTGTAGTTTAGATTAAAATAGAACTGGGACAAATCATTATTATACTGTTACTCTAAAGTTTAGCAAACTATTGAACAACTGGATAAGTTTGATTGCTTTTTTTTGTAATTGAAAAAAGTATTTAAATGTAAGTTCATATTTTATAGGCTCACATTCTGTAGGTTCATTGAAAGCCTATAGAATAATTCCACTAGCAGCCAGGGTAATGAGGATATGTGAACTGCATCTTCTTGCCTCATATTTTTTACTTTTTTTGTTCTGGATCTTTAATTTTTAAAAGCTTTTCATTTTACATAGTGTAGAGACTAAATATTTGGAATGGAAACATCAATTAAAATGTTCTTAAATTTTTATGAATTGATGTTATGTTTAAGCAATTATTGAGCAGTTTTGTTGGTACTAATGCTTCAATTCAAGCAGGGTTTCTTTTGAATTCAAAAAGATATTTCAAAGAGTCTGTATTTGTTGTTAATTTATGGTGAATAGTGATGGTCCTAGTTTATAATTCTGGCCACTAAGTAATCATCATTAGTAATATAATCAACTTACTCTAATAAATCCCCCCAGCGGACTTTTACTACTTGATGGAAGTGACCTTTGATGACTACCCATGGCTTTAATTTCCTTCTTAAAGGCCTGAATTTGTGAATTCATAACTAATAATGCATTGTTATACAGAAAGTGCTGTTCTTGCCCCCCCCCTTTTAATCAAATGAGAAATTAAGTGAATTAATTATGTGTCAAAAGGAAACTGAGATTACTAGTCATCAAGGTCAACTAACTTATAATAGCTAACAAATTCAGCTTTTTTTCCAGTCATTTTCACATAGTCTCACGTATTCCTCATAACATCCCTGTAAAGTAGGTCTGGATGTATTTAAGAAACTAAGACTCAGAGTTTAAGTGATTTGACAAAAGAGACACATGGCTTATAAGTGTAGGAATTAGTATTCAAGCTTGACTTAAAAGTTTAGGGCTCATTCTGCCACACCATCAGTACTTCAAGGTACCATGAAGAGAATAAGAGGAAAGTGAAAAATATATGAAATGAGACTGAAGAGGGGAATTCCAATAGATTATTTTCACTCCATTCTGAACCTCTAGTGAGAAGAAGTTGCACCTGTACTTCATTTTATTAGATGCTACAAACTATTTGGAATTCTCTATCTTATTTTTTTTAATCTAGGTAAAAAAATCATCAATAATTAGCTAACAATAAGAGAATTAAATTGTAGTAGCTGGTAACTACTTTTAAGAAAATTAAGTATGAAAGAATACACATAAATATAAATAAACTTGCCTTTAGTGTTTTGAATTTTTTTTTTCCCCTCTTACCTGTCATATTCAATTTATAAGTTCATTCCTATTCTGTTTCTTTAATATCACCTGGTTTTACCTGTTTGCCTATTTCCTAACTTGTAATGTTCTGGTTTAGCTTTCTGGAGGTCTTGGGATGAGCCTTGGTCTCAGCAGAATAATCACCACAAGAATAGTCAGGAATAAAGTCCAAAGTCTTTATTATCTCCTTCACAGTCTGTCTCTTTCACCTGGGGCCTGGCTAGCTTTCTGGAGGCCCCTCCGCACTGGGTCTTGGTTTCAGTGGAGGAAATGCAGGAGGCAGGCAGCCACCAGAGGCTGGTCCAAAATGGAATCTCTATGGCTGACTTTGTCCTCAGTTTATATACTCTATTACAAATACATCATTACAGAATACTGAATATAAACCAATCATTATATCACTAGGGAACCATTATTTGTTGTAAGGGTAAATCAGTCAAACTGAACTAGAGAACTCACATGCTAAACTAGATAACCATTGCCTTATCAATTCCACTGAGTTAACACCTTGTTGTAAGAATCCTTGTTTCAAGTACATTTCTCCAGAATTCTGGCCCATTACACTAACTTGTCATTAGCCTTATTCTGATCCTCAGTGTAGAGGGCTGAAACTCTTGAGTCATTGCAATGAGGTCGAGTTCAAGCACTTAGGGCTAATTACTGATTGGACAATACTCTATGGGCATATGCTTGGAAAATGGTCCTTCCCACTATCCTGTGCTGCCTCAATGATTGGTGTATACAGAGGATTGTAGGAGGGACTAGGGAGTGGAGTAAGACGAGCCAGAGTCACTTTTTGCCATAGACAAAAAAGGCAGTCCCAGAGATTCTGCTTCCATCCTGTTCAATCTTGCGTCTAAAGACCAAGAATAAAGACTAAGGACTTTTGCTTATCCTGATTCTGGCTGATTCTGGTGTGTCTGGGGTGCTAGCGCAGTCGTCACACCTCAGTTATTAAACTCTAGTAACTAGCAAATCTAACATAGATGTGGCCATTCTGTGTCAACTGTTAAAATTTCCTCATAAATGAAACTGACTACTGAATGATACGTCTGCTTAATTCTCATGAACTACCAGCATTTTTAATTTTTATGGTTTTTATTCAATATTGTGTCTATTTTATATATATGTGTGTGAACTATAATATAATTTGGGGCCTTTCTGGTATACAGACAATGCATTTCAGCAATTGATATATCATGCGTGTATTATAAAGCAATTTCTATCTCTACTGTTGTTCTTACTATAAGTACTTTTAAGACATTACAATAAATTGCTTACAACAAATAATCCTATAAATAAGTACCTTCTTATATGAATATTATTATAAGAAACAGTCGGCAGAATGATTTCAGAGAGGCCTGGAGAGACTTACATGAACTGATGCTAAGTGAAATGAGCAGAACTAGGAGATCATTGTACATGGCAACAACAAGATCATACAATGATCAATTCTGATGGACTTGGCTCTTTTCAGCAATGAGATGATTCAGGCCAGTTCCAGTGATCTTGTGATGATGAGAGCCATCTACACCCAGAGAGAGACTGCAGGGATTGAGTGGATCACAACATAGAATTTTTACTTTTTTTGTTGTGGTTTGCTTGAATTTTATTTTCTTCCTCTTTTTTTTCCTTTTTTATCTGATTTTTCTTGTGCAGCAAGATAATTTTATAAATGTGTATGCTTATATTGGATTTAACATACATTTTTACCATGTTTCACATATATTGGATTAGTTGCCTCCCTCTAAAAGAGGGAGTGGGGAAAAGGGGGTGGGAAATTGGAACACAAAGTTTTGCAAGGAACACAATATTTGCAATGTTGAAAAATTATCCTTGCGTATGTTTACTATATAAATAAATAATTTAATATATAAATATTTTATATTTATATAATATTTTATATAAAT
The DNA here is from genome assembly GCF_902635505.1 of Sarcophilus harrisii. NCBI lineage: Eukaryota > Metazoa > Chordata > Mammalia > Dasyuromorphia > Dasyuridae > Sarcophilus > Sarcophilus harrisii. The sequence continues at coordinate 274,013,796 of NC_045428.1, forward strand.
AAATATATAACCTTAATGTATAAATGAATAAATAAATAAAATATATAAATAAAAAGCTTCAATGAAAAATAGATACTTTCTTTGATCCTTATCCATCAAACAGCCTTTTTTTTTCCCCCATCAATTTCTGTAATTAATCAGAAGGAAAAGTAGAGTTATGACTGAGCACTGCCAGTTCCTTCCTTCTTTCAGGAACTGATATATTATAGAAAGCAAGGTTGTGTTGATAGTTACATTCATGTATATACTTGTGTACAATTTTATTGTGATTTTTGACAATAGTTAATGTCTTGAGTTTTGGTGTCTTTGATTTTGTTTTTTAATTTCAAGTTTTGTCGCTAAAGAAAATTGAGTAGTTTATTTCAGTTAGCAATACAAATAAGGAACCCTGGAGAAGGGTTGGTTTGCTTTATTGGGGGGGGGGGGTCCAGTAAATAAGTACTGTTTTTTTTTTTCCTGCCTTTTCCCTCATCTCTCCCTCCCTTCCCCCTAAGAAAATAAAGAACTCATGTAACACAGTCAAGCAAAACAAATTCCCATATTGTCCATGTCCAAAAAATCTGTGCCTCATTCAGCACCTTGAATCTATTACCTCTCTGTCGGGAAGAATAATAATACCAGATCTCTGAAATCATGGCTATACATTGTTTTGTTCAGAGTTCTTAAGTCTTTCAAAGTCTTGCTTGTGTTAGTGTTGTTGATACTATGTAAATTGTTCTGATTCTGCTTACTTCATGCAGCATCAGTTTACACAAGTTTTCCCAAGTTTTTCTGAGCCCATTCCGGTCATCCTTTCTTACAGTATTCCATTATATTCACCATAATTTACTATTGCATACTATAGTTTGTATCATCCACCCCCTTAGTTCCCTGGGCTTTATTATTATTTGTTTTTAGCTGCTATAAGTAATTTTGTGTCTAAGGGACTTTTTCTTTTTTGATTCTTTAGGGTAAAGACCTAGTAGAGATACCATTGAGTTAAAGGAATGAATTGATATTGACTGAGTAGAGGAATGACAGATCCTGTGCTTTGGGAAAATCACTTTCGGGTCCAAATGGACATTGTAGAAGTAGAAGGAAAGACTTAGGGCTGGCAGTCTCACCAGCAGGCTCTTGTATTAGTCCAGGAATGAAGTAATGAGGGCCTGCACTAAACTGGCATCAGTGTCACAGGAGAGAAAGTGCCATATTTGAAAGACGTTTCAGTGATGAAATCAGTAGGCCTTGGTGACAGATTAGATGTGGAGGTTGGCAGAGGGAGAGAGGAGAGGAGAAATTGAAGAGTCCAGGATTATTCCCTCAGAGGACACCTATGATTCATGAGAAAACATGAATCAAACAGGATCAAACAAAGCAGACCGAGGAGAGATAGTCTCCTCCCTCACCAGACTCTAGGCAACAGGGCTACACAAAACCAATTCCCAACAGTTACATTGCTTTTGAATCTCTTTGGAACTCTCCATTCTGCTTCCCCAGGAAACTCTTTGTTGGGAAATCTCCTTGTGTTGTAAGATTAAATCCTACTGGTACTGACATCTATCTCATCTGTACTTTCTTCACCTCTGATTGGCCCCTTTAGCTAGATGGACATGGATCAAACAATCAAAGTTTAGAAAAGATAAAAAGGGAAGATAATAATGAGAATGAAGAAGAAAGTCCTCTTCAGGGAAAAAGTACAGAAATTTAAATTTTAAGCTAATTAGCACAACAAACTGAAGAGGAGGAAAGGAAGGGGAATTCTACTTGAGTACTTATTAACTCAGTGGGAAGAAATACTCCTCGCCAAAGAGGATTGTGTATGAAACAATGAATTTCCATGTCATACCACTAGCTTTTTAATAACAAATATACATGTATGATACATTACACCTGTCATGTTCAAAACAATCCTCCTTGTCTGAGTTTCTGAATTTTTCTCTTCTGTTAATTTTTTTTTTTAATGTTACAATGGCCTTGTCTTGGCATCAGTATTGCTAACTTATACACACCCCTTCCTTCCTTCTGTCTCCTATCCAAATAACTGAACAAAAGAAAGGAAAAAAAAGACCCTTGTAACTAATAAACATAGTCAAGCAAAATAAATTCATACAATAGTATGTCTCTGTACCTTGTGTTTATTATCTGTCAAGAAATAGTTAAAATGCTTCATCATGAGCATTTGGACATGAGTTGGTAACTCTATAACTGGAGAAAATTGGTAATTGCATTGATCAGAGTTCTTAAGTCTTTTAATGTTGTTCTTATAGAAATTGTTCTGGTTCTGCTCATTTCCCTCTGCATCATTTCCTACCCAGGATTCCTTAAAATTATAGCACTGTAATATTCCGGTATATTCACATATTACAATTTGTTCAATCATTCCCAAATTTCTAAGAAATCTCAGGCATCTCCTTAAATGCCAGTTCTTTTCTCACCCCTTTTCCTACCCCAGTTTCCTTTTCAAGTCCCTCTTCAATATCATAAAGTTTGTTTTGCTTGAGATTATTCTGTCCTAGTATTGTCCTTCCTCTTAATTCCCCCTCCTCTCCACTTGTTTCCCTCTTGAGTTTGATATATTTCTATACCAAACTCTGTGTTGTGTGTGTGTGTGTGTGTTTCAACCCATCTTTGTTCATTTCAAGTAAGAGTATGATTCCCTCTGATGTCCATTCCCCTCCACCTTTTCTTTGTTTATATATTCTCACAATTTTTCCAAAAAATATTAAGTTCTAATCTCTTCTGTGCCGGTATATTCTTCCTTTTAGCCTCATTTCTCTTTCCCCTCTTCCAACCCTCAAGTTAGTACACTCTCGGGATCTGTTTTCTTTATTGATTCCTTCATTATACCCTTTGAAGATATTAACACTTATGTTTTTGGGTTTGTTTGTTTGTTTGTTTGTTTTTTGCCACTAATCCCTTCCATTAAAACATTACATTATCATATAGCTCTTTCTACTTGCTCAAATAAATTTATTGTATTGAGTTTCTACTCAGCTGTAGACTTTTCATCAGAAATGCTTTGTGGCAGTGTTTGTTGTTGCTTTTCTTATTTTGTATTTCAGTTTAAAATAATTTTTTCTTTAAAAAATGCTTGGAAGTCATCTATCCCATTAAGGGTCCATTTTCCTCACCCTTTCATCAATTTTACTTAGCTTTTCAGGGTAAATTATTCTTAGTTATATTCTTGGTTCTATATATCTTTGGCCTAGTCTAAGACCTCTGCTTTTTAGGAGAGTTTACCAGGTCTCTGTTGATCCTGATTATAGTTCTTTGGTTCTTTCTTTCTAGATGTTTGCAGTATTTTCTTCTTTGAGATAGGAAGATCTGGTTTTGGCTGTGATATTCTTTTTTTTTTTTAATTTATTATAATTTTTTATTTACAAGTTATATGCATGGGTAATTCTACAGCATTGACAATTGCCAAACCTTTTGTTCCAATTCTTCCCCTCCTTCCCCCCACCCCCTCCCCCAGATGGCAGGTTAACCAATACATGTTAAATATGTTAAAGTATAAATTAAATACAATATTAGTATACATGTCCAGTTATTTTGCTGTTCAAAAAGAATGGCTATGATATTCTTGAAAGGAATTCTTTTGGGAAGGTAATCTGACTCTAACAGGACTCAACAGTTTTCACTTAATAATTTTAGAGAATTCAATTAATTTTAAAAGAGTTCTCCCTTATCTGTTTTCCAGATCCACTGTATTTAATATTAAATACCTTATGTTTTTTCTATTATTTTGATTTTGTTAAAATATTTCTTGTCATTTAATGGAGTCATTGATTACTGTGTAGTAAAACTTTTTTCTTCCAGACTACTTTAACTCTCTTTCCAATTCTTTCCTCAAGAACTTTAATTTTTATCTCCCTTCATTTCTTCTAGGTATTCATGTAGTTTTTTTTGTAAATCCATTTTTTCTTTTGAATGTCCATTTGCGATTGTTATGGAATTAGATTTGCAGTAATTTTTGCATTTATAAATATTTTCTTTGATTTACTCACCTCTCCAACTTTAGTTCCTAAATTGGATCATTGTGGCAGATCTGAGTTTTGCCTCTAGCTGTATTTTTGGCTGGAGTGTTCAGCCTTGTTTGATCTTGCCCAGGATGCCCTGAGTTCTAGTGCTTAACTCCACCTCCCAGGATTAGGAACCCTATGCACTCACTCCCCACCTTCACCTCCACATCTTTGACGATACAGCACTGGATTCTCTCAGAAAACAAAGTTAGAGACCCTGGACCTGGGTGGTCCCAGTCTTATGGCATTCTATCACTATCAGCCTCTGTTTCCTCTTTGTGAAATGGAAATAATTCCTCACCTTCAGTGATTCAACATGTGTAATGACTAGGAAAAGCATTAATATTGAAATCAAATAAAATGAGTCAACCCTTGATTACAAAACCTAGCCATCTGTGTTACCATTACTAAGGCTTCTGATTTTCATAAAATTTAGTTTTGGAAAAGACTCTAAAACTCAACCACTCATTTTACATATGGAGAAATTGAGACTTGAAGGTAAGAAACTAGTTATAGGAGTCATAGTACTTTAAATTAAATATACTTTTCACTATTCTAGATTCAGTTTCCTTTTCTATAAAATGAAGTTAGCAATTCTTTATTAACCTTATGTCAAAAAATTATTTTGAGGAAAGTACTTTGTAAATGAGCTACTATTATAGATTTAAATAATGCTTCATTTTTATTTAAGATATCAATTCATATAACTTTTTAGCTGTGATCTTTAGTTATAGTTGAAATAAGGCTTTCTAACTGTGGACCTTTTTCTTTCTGTGTATTTTGAGGAATTGGATTCATCCATATTTTCCAAATTAACTCCCACCCTTCCATCCCTAAGTCACTATAAACTTGAGTTTGAAATATATTGGCAGATTCCTTGAATCTTAGGAATTGAGAAGACTCTTGATATTTAGGGCATTTGGGATAGTTTGATCTAGGAAATATACCTAGCACATGTGAACATAGCAAAATAGAAAAAATTAGAAAGGGATCTTTTTAACATATTTATATATTTTTAATGTGGATGCATACATAATTTCATATTTGGTATTTTATTTTATTGTTATTATCTTTATTTATTTGCTGAGGTGGTTGGAGTTAAGTGACTTGCCCAGGGTCACATTGAGAAAGTGTTAAGTGTCTGAGGTCAAATTTGAATTCAGGTCCTCCTGACTTCAGAGTTGGTGCTTTATTCACTGCACCACCTAGGTGCCCCCATATTTGGTATTTTAAGAAAATCTCTCTTCATATTATATGCATCCACCAAGTTTTTATAGTAATAATTTTATGCGGTCCATACAGTTTTGTCAAATATGACAATTGAAGTTGAGCTTCACTCCAGCTTAACAATATGACATTCTATATTTCAATTTCTAAAAAAGTGATTTTGAAACTTTTCCTTATAGCCTAGGAACATTCCTGAAATAAATCTAAAATCTTTTTTAAAAAAATTAATATTTTATTTTTCCAAATAACATGCAAAGATAGTTTTCAACACTCACCTTTACAAAACCTTGTGTTTCAAATTTTTCTCCCTCTGCCCGCCTTCCAAAGACAACAAGCAGTGTGACATAGGATTAAAATACGCAATTCTTCTAAACATATTTCCATATTCTTCATTAAGTCTAAAATCTTAAACTAGTTTTAAAATATCCCTTTTTTTTTAATGTAGTTCAACTAAGAACAGAAATAAACAGTTTAGTTCTTTCATGCTGTGAGTCTTAAAAGCTTGTTTTTGATTGTTTCAAAAATGTAATTTATTATTAGAAAGAAAATACAATTGATTTTATAAAGCTGATTTGCATTATTAGTAGCCTTATGCAAAAGTGTTAAATACTATTAAAGTATTGCTACTTGTGAAAATTTTTAAATAAAATACTGTATTTGTTGTCATTAGTAATTTGCCATTTTAAAAGTTTTCTGACTTTTCTGGGAACAGGGACTAAAGAATATTTGTGACAGGGTTTTGCTATCAACAAATTTGTTTTGGTTTCCTGCAGTAGTTCCCTGCAGTTATCAGCTATCAATGTATCCCTGCCTTTAGGTTTTCCTTTGCTTTACCACAGGAAAACTGTTGGGTCCTTTTCAAGTATTTTCAGACCCGCCTGACAGGAAATTTTCTAATTGCCGGAATAGTTGGTAGGATAGAAAACTTCTAGGGGCTTGGTTTCCCCTTTTAACTTGGGAACCTTACAGTCAGAAATTAACATCATGGTTTCCTAGCCATGTTTAAATTTTGGGCCTTTCGAATTCGTTCTATTCGGGTAAGTTTGGCATTTTAAAGGAAAATGTTTTGCTTAGGACTAACCATAATCCAAATAATGAAAGCATAAGACCCATTGTTTTTTCATAAGAAACTTTAAAGAGGTTTTTTTTTTTTTTAATATTGCTTAAAGAGTAAACTTTTAAAAAGTGCTGTGCTGAGTTTTCTTTTACTGAGAGTAATCCTATATGTTTTAGACATCAGTTATAGTGCCAGTAAGTGAATGTTTTATTATACCTATTTACAGTGTTGTATAATTTGTAATATTCTATAATAAATCATATAATACAGTTCCATTTACCTTTAAATTGTTTTATCCAGAATTGACAGTAAACATGGAAAAATATTAATTCTCAGCATAGAATATGAAAATGCAGTTCAAATTTTTCTTGAAGGGAATGATCTATCAACATAGTTCTAAACTTCAAGTTCAAATAGTACTTTTTTCTAGAATTGGTTATTACAAAAAATAATAATTCAAAAGCAACTAAATTTTTTTATACTTTCTAAACATAATTCTATCTAACTTTCAGTGTATAAAATAACTTTAAAGATATTTAACATTAAATTGTATTTATCCAAGAGCCTCTTTGATATCTGTTTTCAGAGAGTATTTTTAATAAGAGAACTGTTATTTTAAAGAAGAGAGCAGTGCTTTTTTAAAAGGTATAACTATCAGATATAAATATTTTTGCACAACATAGCAGTTAGTAGAATCATCTCTATTCCACAGCTTTTTTTGTTTTTTCATCTTTAGACAAGACCTCAGTAATTAAGTTTACAATATTTCAAAATGTCCATTTGAAGGAAAAAGCCAAGCATAAATTTAAACAAATTAGGTAGTTTGAACTCAACGTAGAGTTAATTAAGGTAACTTGATTTCCTTTCTCACTATTTTGTAAGTAGCCAAATTAGATTTCATATATATTTTATAACTAAGTCATTTTGAGTGCTTTGGAGAGGGGAGATGTTTTTTGATTTTATAAAGTTAACATTAAATTTCCTGCTGGAATGTTACAAACCTAAGATAAGTCAATTCCGGAATTATTTTGTCTATAGAAACATGTATTTTCATTATGTTTGAATATGAGTAAAAGTTGCATGTTTTAGTGAAATCTCTTTATGTGGGAGATTTTTTGCATGTTATTGTATTCTAGAAAATGAGTTTTTAAAAATGGGTTTTTTTATTTGCATGTAGTTATAACCCTTTATTAGGTAATACTTTTTTTTGCTTAGAATGTTTTATATTACATTGGTAATGTTTTGCTTAGAACTTTAATGATGCTGTTTAAAAAAAAATAATCAAAGCAAGTTATAGAATGCATCTAGAACATTTCCTGACTCTAGGCAGAGGAGGAAAAAGGAAATTATGTATACAAGGCAGTGAACAATTCCAAATGTTGAGTCATTCTTTTAAAATCAGTTAATATCACCCTTGCTAAGTTTGTTGCCCTTAATATCCGCATACCAGAATTAGTCTTATGTAATTCAAATAATCAGGATTTAGCTGCTCATTTTTAAATATATATTTTTAGGTTTTTTCTTCTTTAATAGCTTTTAAGATCAGAAAAGTACATTTCCTTTTCTTATAATTCTGAAAAATGAACATTTTGATTATACTTCTGTGGCTGTAGATTTTTCATTAGAATGTAAAAATGTTTACAAAACCATTTCTATGACTTGACTGGCTATATGGTTGCTTTTATTCCTGTTATCCTTGCTTTGAGACACATACACATACAAATAGTCCTTTCCCTCATCATTGTGCATAAAATTCTTAGTGATCTCTTTGTACTCTTAATATTGTGCATTTTAAATAATTAGGCCACTTCCCTAGGAAGACCAACAACACAGACTATTTTACCTAATAAAATAGATTGTTACACAAGCATATAATTATTGACAGGACTGTTATGTTTGGGAAAGGTCCCAAACATTATTGCCACTTAGGTTTCAGGAAAGTGTCACAAAAGTACAAGCACTTTGAAAGTCCCAAGAACTCAGGTTTGGGAAATTGGAAACACCAAAACAAAATAGGTCTATGATAGGATATTAAAAACTTTGCAACTTCAGTTTTGCCTAAGATGAGATAAAACATTTCAGATGAATATGTATGTGCTGTATAGAACAATATAGAGAGTTAACTATGATATTTAAAGCATTTATATAGCTTTATATAAATTATATTCATAATTTTAAGTCTAGTGCTTAATAAATATGCTACCTCAGTGACATACATGCACATTAAATGTCTACCATGATAAATGTTGAGTGAGATTTAAAGACAAAAGGAAATTAGTCCCAGATCTCAAGGAGCTTAAAATCCTATTGACAGAGGATGGGGAGGGCATATAAGTAAGTGTTAAGTCAATTAGGGTAGGCAAGTGCACAATGAAGAGAATAAGTGAAGAGGTAACATCTAAACTCAGTTTTTTGTTTTGTTTTGTTTTGTATTTTTTTGAAAAGCTAAAGATTCTAAAACAGAGTGCTACCAGGAACAAGACTGGGTGCTATCCCTGGGTGAAATTGGTGTTAAAAGTAAGAGAAATCATAAAATGATCACAGCAGAGGAAGAGGGTCTGGAAATTACAGTGGAAAAGCAAAGAGTATTCTGAGACCCAAACAACAGAGGGAGAGATGAGGAAAGATAATGTTTCTTCTAAAAAGAACTTTCCATAAACTCAAGAAAATAGTGTGAATAGAAAAGTTTAATTATAGAATAGGTTTCTAGAGAATCTAATAAAAAGGAAGAATTGAGGAAGAGGAAGAGGAAAAGAAGGGAACAGACAAGTAACAAGTGACAGTAAATCATAGGATTTTAAAGGAACAGCATGTCTCAGTTGCCCAGTCATTCTTAAAAAGTACCTGTTGAGAAGTGGCTTTCTTAAGAATCCTAACCAGAGAGAGCAAAAATATTAGTCTATGTTTGGCTAGTAGGGGATGGATGGATCTAGTAAAGGTTTTAAGGTTAGAAAAAGAGTCAGGGTGATAGTGAAGGCAGTCTGCTAGAAAAGATACAGGGGATTAGATCAAGGATATAGAGGAGCTTTCCTTGGCAAGAAGAGCACCACCTCTTCATATGAGAAGGGGGGAGATAGAAAGGGTAGGTATCTGAGTAATGTGAAAAGAGTAGGAGACCAGAGAAGGATCAGTTAACAAATGGCCTCAATTGTGCAGATGAAATATGAAAGTCCTTAGTTGCAGCAGGGAGCAGGGCTACTGTAGGAGTCCCAAGGAGGCTTAAACAGGTATGGAATAGCTATTGCAGTGAGTGGAATACTGAATGAAATTTAGGAAAGCATGAAAGGCTTGCTTTTCAGCAGTGAGGTTTCATTTGTGAATATGTAGCATAAATTTAAGAGTTAGAGTATTCAGCATAGTTTTCTCCAGTCCTCTTTGGCAGCACTTGAGTAAGAACAAAGAAGATAAGACAATGGGAGTAATCCAAGGTTGAAGTTGGCTAGGTATTATTGACCATAATGCAAGAGGGCAAGAATAAAATTGAATTGAATCAGTGATTAATGATGATCCCCCTAGTTGCTATCGTACTCTTTCTCAAAAACTAAATTTTGGTATGTTTATGCTTGTGTGTATGCTATTTCCTCCATTAGAATGAAAGTTCCCTAAAAGCAGAAGGAAATGTTTTGATTTTGTCTTTATAAAGTCTGCACATTGACATGTAGCAAGCATTTAATAAAATTTTGGTGATTGATTAATTTAGAATAGTTTTGACATAAAAATGACAAGGAGAGGTATGACTTTCTCCATTTTTTCCTCTATTTTTCAGAAAGCTCAAATGGGAATGTTGTATTGTGTGGTGTTTTTTGTTTTGTTTTGCTTTGTTTATCAGTCACCATACCATTTGCCTTTGCTTAATAAAGCTTATTGATATGATACTTTATAATATATAGCATGTTTTATAAGGATGATCAGTTTGGTCCCCAAACCTTATGAAGTACATAGTTTGAACATTATTCTTTAACAGATGATGAAATTGAACCTATACAGGTAGACATGACCGAAGTCAAACAATTATTTAAGTGACAAAACTGAGATTCTAATCTAGGAGGTTTGTTGCGGTTGTTGTTTTAAGTAAAATATTACAAGGTAGACTTAAATCATTTATCAGTAAAATGGTGGAAATAACCTTAAAACATATCCTCTAGGGTTTCTGACTTTACTCTTGAATGATGTACGCTCTAAATTTGGAAAAGCCTGAAATAACTGATGCAGATATTCTTAAAAATCCAGTGTGTTTTCCACTATACCAAACTGTTCCTCCCATCTTGCTTTTTAACATTTTTTGGTACCAGACAAGAGAGTTCTAAATATTGTAAGCTTATTTAATAATGAATAAATCAATGTTTTTGTGTTCCTGTGGCAATAAAAAATAATGAAATAATATAAAGGCAGAAAATAATTTCTTGTTACTTTAAAGTTGTTTGAAACTAGTTTGAAACTAATAGTATTAATTATTGTCTTGAGAGACAGTTAAGATTACAATCCATGCATTATTACATATGTGATCTTATTTGTTTGGGGCCTTATGGAGGATACCCTCTGAGACTATAATTGATACAGGTAGCAAATATGCATATCCTCTTTGTGGGGAGAGGGAAAACAAGGTGGCTCATTTGATGTTAATATTCAGGAAGTCACTGAGCATTTATCTATCAATACATTCAACTGTCAAGAAATTTTGTATGCTGTTAACATGAAAAATTTGTTGGAAAATAATGCTTTAGGTTGATGCTCTATTAAGTTAAAGTTGGGCTTTAGTTTTTTTCTTTATTTTAACTCCGTGCATAAGGATCTAAAATACTCAGTTCCTTTCAGTTAATTTTCTGACACTGAAGATGTCTGTGATAAAAAATGTTATTAGAGCCTGCCTGTTCTCTTCTCATATTTTCATCAGTGATATCCTTGATGCATATATGATTTTTTTTAAATGTATTTTATTTGAAAAAAAAAAGAATAAGGAAAAAAAAAAAAGAAAAACAGGGAAGAAATACAAAACAAAATAAAGCAAAACAAAAAAGAACATTGTCATGTGTCCAGCAGGGCATCAGGGAGGATTCAAAATATGTAACAGCAAATTACCAAATCAAGAAAGTATGTATATTAATAGAAAAAATTATATTCACGGATACTTATTTTTCTTTACTTTCTTGTAAATTGTTCTTTTGTTCTCTGTTGTACACCTTATTTACTTTATTCTTTTTCCACCTTTCTTCCCTCCCCTCCACTACCCCAAGCAAGCTATAATTAAGAAAAGTTATATTTATATATACATGGGTAGATACACACACACACACACACACCCCTATACACTCCCCACATATACACACATATCTTTCCTATCCCTGCTGACTCTCTTTTATGATTCTGCTCTTTAATTTGTATTGCTATTACTTAACTTCCCCCCACCCAAGAGTCCCTCTCCTTTCTTCCCTCACCTTTTGCTTTCCCATCTGCCCATCTCTCATCTCTTATTTCTTATTTCCCTTTATTATTTGGGGGGGGGGGGAGGGAGCGCTGAGGCAATTGAGGTTAAGTGACTTGCCCAGGGTCATACAACTAGGAAGTATTAAGTATCTGAGGTCACATTTGAACTCGAGTCCTCCTGAGCTAGTGCTCTATCCATTGTGCCATCTAGCTGCCCCTCATTTCTTATTTCCTTATAAATTTTGGAAGGTCCAAATTCTTAGGGCTTGCCCTTGGATCTCCCACCCTCCCCCTTTAAAAAATGAAGGTTAGAAAATGATTGTACTAGTACTTTGTCTCCTCCATTATACGTGGAATGGGGGGATGGTGTCTGACATTCCTTTCAGCTCTCCTGACCAGGAATCCCAAAACCAAGAGCTACAGCCCAGCCAGGCTCAGGGTTCTAGCCACGGTTCCCTCAGTCTTCCCAGACTAGAACCCCAACTCCACAAACAGTCCAGAAGATGAAAGTCTCTTCAGTTCCTGCTGAGACTCCAGTCCCACCCAGCTAGCCCAAGGGATGCCTTCTTGGTATTCCTGTGGAACTAGCTTAGAGGTATTTGCACTGCATGTATAATCTTAGCCTGGGGTCTTTAGATCTTGTTGGGTTGTACCAGGGACCCCTGTTCTGCCCCAAATCTCCAAACCTTCTTGATTTTTCCCCATGTCTGTGTTCTCCCTGAGGCAGAAACTTGTTCTATTTATAGGAGGAATCCAAAGCCTGAAATTTACCAACCTACTCTGCCATCTTTCCAGAATCTTCTCCTCCATGTATGACTTTAAAAGTTAGCATATAATTTGGTATTAATGACCTGCCATTTTCCTAGGGAGAGGGCATTACTAATGTTATTTGTAATTTTCCCACTGTTTTGGTATCTTCAGTTTCCTCAACAAATTATAAATTGGCCTTCAAATAGTTTATACACTGGCTTACCTTTAGCATAGATTTTCTCATTGTGTGATTGTTTTGGTTCATCCTGTCTTCACCAACTTTTTCTTGAATGCTCTTTCAACTTTCTAATTTAAAAATGTTGGAAATTCAGCTACTAAGAATCCAAAATAGTTCTATTGTCATTGATCTTAAAAATAAATCATTATAGCTTGGTGCCATTTTCTGCCTGTTTTTATTCTCGTGTCAGTGTCATGTAAGAATGTCCTTGAGATGATATGGCTAAATAGGTTCTAAAGCGTTCTTAATCTAATCTCTACTTCTTTTCACTTAATAGAGTGATACTTTTCTTAATTTTACACCATCTTCCTCCATAATGTTTACAAATGTGTTGGTAGTCTAAAATGATATTGCTTTTGTCTACTAAGTCTCTCTGCTTGGTCAAGATTTCTTGTTGCAGTTTAAAAGGTTTCTGAGTACCCTTGGTTTCACTGTGGGAACTGCTTTGCATGTTTAAACTCTTGCAGGAAGTGGTGATAATGAAGGTCAATTTTTGCTTTTTTTCTTTTTCCTTTCTTTTTTTTCAAATAGATGAGATTGAAGCAGTTGTATATGCACTGTTATATGCACTGTTTTTTCATCTTTATCAGTTCGACTAATTTGATGTTGATTTTTACTCTTCTAGCTAATTGTAATTGGATGTAATATTCTGTAGATTACTGATTCTGAAATTATTTCTACATTAGTGACCAATTTCTTGTCAAACTATATATCTTTCATAACGTAAATTAGAACATTGAACATATTTCCTGTCAGATTCATGGATAGAAGCATAATTTATAGAGCAACAAGAGATAATATTATGATATATAATTTTTATTACATTAATTTTTTAAATTTTTGTACAAATAAAATCAATGTGGCCAAGATTGAAAGGAATGCAAAAAAGGATGGGGAATGGTATAGATACTTTCTTAAAGGTCTCACACCTATCCCCCACCCCCTCTCTTTTTCTCCCCACTCCCTCTCTTTTTCCCCTGAGGCAATTGTTGTTAAATGATTTGCCCAAGGTCACATTGCTAGGAAGTTTTAAGTGTCTGAGGTCAAATTTGAACTCAGGTCCTCCTGGCTAAAGGGCTGGTGTTCTATCCAATGCGCCACCTAGCTGCCCCAAAAATTATTTTTTAAATAGGTTTAGCTTTTATCTTAAATTGCTTTTAAATTTTAATTTGTTATTTTTTAAAATATTCTGCTTATAATTGGAGTAGGAATGGAAGTATCTTTAATCAAAGTGTTATTTATTGAACTTCTACCAGGTGTAAGACTGTATACGATTAGAACCTCAGGTAAAAGTTGTACATAAATATTTTTTAGCTTCATCATAAAAATAGTTCTCTATAGTAGGATTTCTACTTTACAGAAATATTTAAATATCTACATGAATCAAAAGATTATTTTAGTTTAATGTATCTACTTATGGAGTAGAATATATACATTTTCTTGTAGTTTTTCTAAATTGGCACTTACTCCATTTGTCAAAAAATATTTCAACTTAATAATAATAATATATAGCATTTACATAGTACCTACTATATGTCAAGTACTTTGCTAATACCTTTACAAATATTATTGCAATTGTTCCTCAGAACAACCCTGGGGATAAGGCAGTATTATTATTTCCATTTTATGGATAAGGAAACAAGCAAGAATAGAGGTTAAATGACTTGCTCAGGATCATATAGCTAATAAGTGTCAGGCTGAATTTAAATCAAGTCTTTTTGACTTCAGACTCAGTGCCCTATCCATGACCCTACCTAGATAGTGTAAGCATTACTCATTTTTCCAATGTCTTTTACATATGAAATTCCAGTATTGACATCATTACATATTTTCTTGCCAGTTAGTTGATTTGTCACTTATAACCAAGTTTTCTATATAAGAGGTGATTTTGTTTAAGAGTTTATTTCTTAAAAAATCTACTTACCTAATGAAATTTTACTTTGAAGTGTTGTTTTCTGGTGGTTTTAATAAAGATCTTTTATTTTTCTCAACAGGAAGAAGGCAGTATCAAAGAAATTGCAATCACACATCATGTAAAGGAAGGACATGAAAAAGCAGATCCCTCCCAGTTTGAACTTCTAAAAGTACTAGGGCAAGGATCATTTGGAAAGGTACATTATCTTTATATTAATGAAAATTAGTAACACATACCATGGGATTTAGGAAACACTCTGTTTATTTATTTATTTTTTTAATTTAATAGCCTTTTATTTACAGGATATATACATGGGTAACTTTACAGCATTGACAATTGCCAAACCTCTTGTTCCAATTTTTCACCTCTTACCCCCCCACCCCCTCCCCTAGATGGCAGGATGACCAGTAGATGTTAAATATATTAAAATATAAATTAGATACACAATAAGTATACATGACCAAAACGTTATTTTGCTGTACAAAAAGAATCAGACTCTGAAATATTGTACAATTAGCTTGTGAAGGAAATCAAAAATGCAGGTGTGCATAAATATAGGGATTGGGAATTCAATGTAATGGTTTTTAGTCATCTCCCAGAGTTCTTTTTCTGGGTATAGCTAGTTCAGTTCATTACTGCTCCATTAGAAATGATTTGGTTGATCTCGTTGCTGAGGATGGCCTGATCCATCAGAACTGGTCATCATCTAGTATTGTTGTTGAAGTATATAATGATCTCCTGGTCCTGCTCATTTCACTCAGCATCAGTTCGTGTAAGTCTCTCCAGGCCTTTCTGAAATCATCCTGTTGGTCAATTTCTTACAGAACAGTAATATTCCATAATTTTCATATACCACAATTTATTCAGCCATTCTCCAACTGATGGACATCCATTCAGTTTCCAGTTTCTAGCCACTACAAAAAGGGCTGCCACAAACATTCGTGCACATACAGGTCCCTTTCCCTTCTTTATAATCTCTTTGGGATATAATCCCAGTAGTAACACTGCTGGATCAAAGGGTATGCACAGTTTGATAACTTTTTGAGCATAGTTCCAAACTACTCTCCAAAATGGTTGGATTCGTTCACAACTCCACCAACAATGAATCAATGTCCCAGTTTTCCCACATCCCCTCCAACAATCATCATTATTTTTTTCCTGTCATCTTAGCCAATCTGACAGGTGTGTAGTGGTATCTTAGAGTTGTCTTAATTTGCATTTCTCTGATTAATAATGACTTGGAGCATCTTTTCATATGACTAGAAATAGGGAAACACTCTGTTTAAAAGAAAAGCAATGTATATGTTTATCAAGGACTTATCTGATAGTATTAAGTAGTTATCAAATGAGAGAAAGTGACTGTCATCCACAAGTACATTGGAACCTTTTTGAGGACCTCATAATAGCATAGGTTCATGTTTTGCCTTACATTTTACCTTCAGAAAGCATGATCTCTGGAGAGCTTCTTTAAAAAAAATTTAAAAAGAAAATAAATGACAAAGACACCATTTTGGATGATGGGCGTTGATATTTTTGTAACTTTATTTCTTTAGAGTGATGTACAAATTACTGCATTTTAGAACTAGAGGGAATTTTCCATTTCTTCTAGTCCAACTTTTTTATTTCATGCAGAATTGTAGATGTATGTTACATCTGTAATAATTATAATGTAATAATTAATTTCTTCAGGCCAGAACTCTGAGGGAACATATCAGCTTGCACAGTGTAGAACTATCTCCCCCTGAATAAAAGTCTAAAGACACTGGTTGACAAATCTCCTTGAGTTAAGTGTCTGTTTTGTTACTTTAGTATTTTAGTCTATAAAATGAGTTTAATATATATTTCAGGAAATAACATCCAAGACCCCAGTAGTTGCCATATTTTTTTTCTCCCTAGACTAAAATTTGAATACTGTATTACAAATACATTCCATTAACCAATCCAGGTCAAATATTTTATATTGAAAACAACCATGCAGGACTTAAACAAGTCAAATAATAATAATAGGTAGCTTTTACCTAATACTTTAAAATTTGCAAATAGAGTGTTAATCGTTTTATCTTTACAATAACCTTGGAAGATAAATATTATGAATAACTTCATTTTACAGATGGGGAAACTGAAGTTCAGTGATCTATCTACTGTATCACCTAGCAACCTGGCAAGGAGAGACTTTGTACTGTTGAAAAGTTAAGCCAGAATAACTAGGTGGTGAAGTAGATAGAGCACCAGCCCTTGGAGTTAAAAGGACTGAGTTCAAATCCTGCCTCAGACATTCTAGTTTTGTGATCTTGGGCAAGTCATTTAATCCTCATTGCCACCTCTTTCACTCCCCTCAAAAGTTAAGCCAAGCTTTTGTTTGTTAGGCATTTACAATTATGCCAATAGCCCTAGTAAGGCTAGAAATAAGAATACTACTAAAAGATGGAGGGAAAGGTTTAGAATGGGGAAAATGGATTTCTTATTTATAGACTAGAGCAGAGCTATATAGAAGACTTAAGAGAGCTATCAGATAAATATCCTAATTTTCTCTATGGCTTATTTAATTTACATAGATTTGTTAAGCTTTGGATTTGTAAATATTATCCATTCTTGATTAGTCTCACTAGATGATTTGCCTGTCTGTATAAATCTAGATATAAAAAACCTGTTTCTTAGTTATATGATTCCTGAAGATTGACTAAAAGGAACTGGGGAAGCTGAGGAGTGTTTCTAAGGTTATGCCATTTTACCTCTTCAAGGCTATACCCCCATTTTAAAGCCTTATTCTTAAAGTTTATTTGTATACTTTGTGTTGACCTTTTGGTAGACCTTTGAGAAGTAATAAAATTCATTCCTGTTTTTCAAGGACTAATGAAATATTGGCCTTTTGCTTTTTCCTTTTCTACCTTTCTGGTTGCCTAACAAGAAGAAAAGCTAAAAATTAAGTTTTCAGTTCTGAATACAGTCTGGTTAAAAAAAAAAAAAAAATGAAACATCAGACAGAAATGCCTCACAAAGTACTGCCTTGAGCATTGTTATTTCATGATAACATCAATATGTTATTTTTAAAATTTGCTAAAATCTATCATTTGCTTATTTGTAACATTGTTCCTACAAAACTAACTCCATACAATAACTTTTTTACTAGTATGAGGAAGGTTATCCCTCAAATCCTCACCAAGGATTTCAATTATCTGGGCTATCTTATTACCATGGATCATGCAGAGTAGGCTTTATCCACATATAATTGGTTGACTTAATGCCACACGGTATTTTGAAAACAACCAAACTGTTAATAAATATATGCACCATTTCTTTCATTGAATTAAATGGACATTTGTCACTTTATACACATTTGACTCCTAGGCAGGACCTCTGCCTACAAGACCTCAAACCCCAGGTGGGATAGGGGTAAAGGGTGGTACAGAGGGAAAAGTCTGCAGAATGGTTCATTTATGTTAAGCCAGAACTGATTGCTTATTTTGTTGATTAAACTACTAAGATAGTTTAATCCTAATTAAATATTTGAAAATTATTTATATACAAAATGATTTTTGCAGTAAGAAATTATAAATAAAAACTATACACCATATATTTGTACAGGCTATCTTTAACAAGTGGAAAGCTCTTAATTATAACTTTTAGTAAACTAAAACTATAAGGTTTTGCTGTGTGTAATTGTTAAATTTGAAAAGATGTAATTCTATACATAATTTATGTGCATCTATCTAATATTATACCACAATATAATCTAATTGGGTTATATTATATTTTGATTTACTATATAAAAGAACAGTGTTTTGCAATGCTTACATTAAAAAAAATTGTGGGGTTTTTTTTTATATCAAATAGGTATTTCTAGTAAAAAAAATCTCAGGATCTGATGCTAGACAGCTTTATGCAATGAAAGTATTGAAAAAGGCCACACTGAAAGGTAAGTGCTTTTTGAAGTTCTGAATTTTATTTAGCATGAATTCCTACATAATAACTTAAAATTATACCAGCTTTTCATAATCTATTTTTATTTTCCTTCTTAAGTACATTTTTTTTTTTTTTTTTTTTTTTTTTTTTTTTTTTTTTGGTAAGTCTTTATCAAGACTTTATCAAGATGATCTGGAAGCATATGAAAAGTAAGAATGCAGATGTCTGGCTTTAGAAGTTCTAGCTTACTCATAAGTTGTATCTTTACTCCCAGATGTAGACCTGACAGCCTACAGTACTACACCTATGGGTTTGATTTTCTGCTTTGTTTTAAATTATTTAGATTTCCTTGTGCACCCAGGGACTTTCGGTAAGGTATCATTTTTATAATCCAGATAAATATAGTATGAAATCTATGGATTTCATTTTGAGAGCTTTTGGCCTCATATCTAAAGGTTCTAGCTACTTTCTATAATGATAATGATTCTATTGGAAAACTGGAAAATAGTGCCATATAATGGAAAAAGACTTACAGTGAAACTCAAGAAACCTGATCTCTATCACAAATTAACTAGAACCTTGATTAGGTCTCTTCATCTTTTAGCTTCAATTTTCTTATCTGTATCTGAACTATATTTTAGCTCTAAAAATAGAATTCTGTGATAACTATTATTATTAAACTTGATTTTGGGAGGCAGAAAGTTGGGACAAGTTGAAATAGTCCAGGTATTATGTAAATTCAAGGTGAGGTTATAGTTATGGGTGTACCAAGAAGCAGAACTGAACAGTATCATTGGAAAGGAAAATAAAATTTGTCAGTTAAATGAACATAGGGAGAAAGGAACAATTAATATATGATAGTTGATTTCAAGGGAGTAACATGATAGATTTGTGCCATCTTTTTCTTAGCTACAAAATTGAGCTAATTTTAAAATACATTTGACCCCCTCACTTCTCAAAATGTAGATGTTAAGTTTATAGACTTTTCTCTTGAACATATATAGTAATTTATCAACTACAGGGGAGAGAGGCAAAAAAAAATTTTTTAACTTTTTAAAAATTTACAATATTTTCTTTTCCAAATATGCATATAGTTTTCAATATTCCTTTGGTTTTATTTGTTTGTTTGTTTGTTTTTTTGTGAGACAATTGGGATTAAGTGACTTGTTAGTGTTAAGTAACTAGTAAATGTTAAGTGTCTGAGAATCAGATTTGAACTCAGGTCTGATCTCTTGACTCCAAAGCTGGTACTCTGTCCACTATACCATCTCACTATCTCAACATTTATTTTTGGAAGACTTTTGTGTTCCAAATTTTTCTCTTTCCCTCGCTCTTTGCCAAGACAGCAAGCAATCTGATAAAGGTTAATTATTTGTGGTTCTTTTAAATATATTTCTTAGGGGACAGCTAGGTGATGCAGTGGATAGAACACTGGCCCTGGAGTCAGGAGGACCTAGTTGTATGACCTTGTTACTTAACCCCAATTGCCTCACTCTCCCCACTCAAAAAAACCCCACATATTTCCATATTTGTCATGTTGTGCAAGAACAATAAGACTAAAAGGGAAAAATTAAGCCATAAGAAAGAAAAATAACCAAAAATGAAAAAAAACTGCTTTGATCCATATTCAATATCCATACTTCTCTCTCTGGGTATGAAGAGCATTTTCTATCTGAAATCTATTGATTTTACCTTGAATCACAGCATTGTTGAGAAGAGCCAACTCCATCACAGTTGATCATCAAATAATCTTGTTGGAGCTGTGTACATTTCATTTAGCATCAGTTCATGTAAGTCTCTCCAGGCCTTTCTGAAATCATCCTCCTGATCATTTCTTATAGAACAATAATGATTCCATTACATTCATATATAATAACATATTCAGCCATTCCCCAATTGGTAGATATTCATTCAGTTCCCAGTTTTTTGTTAATATAAAAAGGGCCACCACAAACATTTTTGCATATGTGGGTCCCTTTCCCTCCTTTAAGATCTCTTTGGGATACAGGCCCAGTAGAGACACTGCTGGATCAAAGGGATGCACAGTTTTATAGCCCTTTGGGCATAGTTCCAAATTGCTTTCCAGAATGGTTGGATCATTTCACAATAACACCAACAGTGCATTAGTGACTTTTTAATGTATCCTTCTGTAAAGTGAGAGGAATACTTGTAGGGTGGTTAGGACCATGGATTCCTTCTCTGTGACCCTTGTCTTCTATCTCTCAAACCTCATAGATTTTTGCCTTCTCTCAAAACAGTATTTAATCCATAGAAGGATTTTATTAATTTTTAATTTTAAAAGAATCTTCTTTATTAATGAGAATATTGTCAGGAGTATTCCTTGAGAGGCAATAGAGATTTGGAGAAGCAGTGCCTAATTTTTTTTTTATTTATTTTTAGCTTTTGACAGATCTTAAGTGGAATTCATAGTTCAGATCCATTTCACAAAAATAATGGCAATGGGTCATTATCAGTTGAGGAATTTGGGGGTCAAAGTAATCAGGAGTCAGAGAAGGCTTCAGGAAAGGAGGTGGCATTTGGTTTGAATTGTAAGGTCTGATTAGGAATTTTTTAGACTGTGGAAAATTACATGGAGAATATTACAAGAACAGGCTTAAGTAGAGAGAATAGTATACAGAAGTGTTGTGGAAATGGAATTTATAGGACCTGATATAAAAACTTAGGGGAAAGGAAAGAATCAGATAGAAAGGAGACAGTTAAGTAGAAGTACCAGAACCAGAAATAGTAATGTCAGAAAGAAGAGGTTTTAGGAGAAAGATAAGAAACTCACTTTTGGACTTGTTGAGATTTAATTGCCAGTAGGAGATCCAGGTAGGAGTATCTTGAAGACAGTTAGAAATATGGATCTGAAACTCAGATGAGGTCTCAGGTAAAAGAAATAGAGGAGTGCTAAGAGATTGGGAGACTGACATCTCAGAAACAGAGGAGAAAATAACCAAGAGGAAAGTATGTCCAAAGTCAGAAAGATCTTGCAGAATGAGAAAATTTAAAGACTTTTGACCTTGACAATTAAGACAGTATTGGTCTAGACTTGTGAGGGAAAAAGCTATCTGCATATAGAAAGAGGATTATGGGGACTGACTATGAATAGTATTTTCACCTTTTTTGTTCTTGTTTGCTTCCATTTTTTCCCTTTTTGATCTGATTTTTCTTATGCAACATGATAAATGTGGAAATATGTTTAGAAGAATTGCACATGTTTAATATTGGATTGGAGTAATATTGGATTACTTGCTATTTAAGGAACGGGGTGGGGAGAAAGAAGGGAGGAAAATTTTGAACACTAGGTTGTACCAGGGTGAATGTTGAAAAACTATCTTTGAATGTATTTTGAAAAAAAACTTATTAAAACATTAAAAAGAAAACAAGACAGCATTCGTCTTTGAACAGTTATAATAAAGGAGAAAGTAGCTTCACTTAAAGAGCTTAATAAGGGGAAGTAGAAACATCCACAGACTAGCATTTCAATATTTCCTAACTCTATACTCAGTCTACACTAACTATAGTCTTTGACTAAAACAGTGATTTTCAAAGTTCTAATCTATACGCTGGTCTCTTGTATTAATATTTACAATTTAGTGGTTTCTTTACTTTTGTTTCTGTCATAAATTACATTTCTCTTTGAAGTTTTATCAAAAGTTGTATCAAAAAACAGATTAAAAATCATTTATTTGAACTGTTTTTGAACCATAGAGACCTTAGAAGAATACCATAAAGGCCTTAAAACTGTTTTCTTGTTTCAGGCAAGGTTTAGATTTAGTAATGCACTACAACATAAGAAAAATTTATTCAAAGGAATGTAGCGAGCATAGGAATGTTGCCAGCATAGATCAGTATAACAAATTCCATTTTAGGGTTTGTAGTTTACCAGAGCAAAAGAGAACTCTCATTCTATTCTGAACCAGTATACTAATTAAAATTCTTGAGCATAGGGTGATTTATATTTGCTCCTAGTACTTTTACATAAGCAAAAGAAACTAGGTCAAAGAATTTTTATACAATCTTATATCAGAAGAAATAAAAGAAGACTTAAGTGAATGAGACTCTGCTAATTTTCAACTCTGTTTAAACAAGGTCTCCTCAGTGTTACATATAAGGAAATGTGGAAAATAAGACTATTTAAGACAGCAGTTTTATCCTGAAAGAATAGAAATACTAGATAAGCCCCCTCCCTATCTTTCTGTAAATAAAAAATTGAGGTTGAGAGAAATTAAATAACTTTCTCAGTTTTACAGTTAATTAGCAGTAAAAGCAAGACCTGCCTCCTGACAACTCAAGTGATATTAAAATGTTAAGGAAAAAACAGCTTATTGCTTTGCATAGACTAGATCAAAAGAGGTAAAAATGAACTCCTGCTGTGTCTGGAATGTGAAATTGTTGCACTTGCTAAATATAAAATAATAACGGCCTAGGTACAGATTATATAGGTTACATTGGATAACAGGTAGAGCTGAATATAAAAAATATCAAATATATTTATATAAAATATAAATATATATATATATGAATCAGCTAAATTTATTGTTAACATGATGGGAATAAATGAAAGAGGAAAACCTCAATAAAAATTATTGGAAAAGTGGTAATAGGAAAGATTGGTTACACAGTAATGGAAAAGATAAAAAAACCTTGGTTTAAGTGCAATGAGTTTTAAATATAAGCAGGACTTTCTTTCACATGAATGTCGGTGCCGTCTAAGAAGAAAAAAACATTAATTTCTTTTCCCTGTTTGCCCATTACTATCAGGAGCACTATTTCATTGTTCTAGCCATGAGGGCAGTGATTGCAGAATAAAAAGATCAGACTTTTACCTCTTCAGTCTAATTCATCTCTATCTGTATTTTTGTTTCCAAAACAAAATGTTTTGTTTTCCTCTTTAACAAAGTGACTAACACATGTAATTTAGAGTAGAATCCATGTAGAAACCTTACTCAAAGGGGATAATGAGAGGATGTGAAAAGAGCAGTCTGGTAGTGCAGTGGATACAGTGCCAAGCCAAAGTCAGGAAAACTCATCTTCCCGAGTTCAAATGTGGCTTCAAACACTTCCTAGCTGGATGAACTGGCAAGTCTCTAATCCTGTTTGCCTCAGTTTCCTTATCTGCAGAATGAGCTACAAAAGGAAATGGCAAACCTCTTTTGTTTTTTCTTTAAAAACCCCAAATGGGGTCATGAGGAATTGGACATGATTGAAAATAACTGGAAAAAAATCAGAACTAATACCAACTCTATGCCTTTCTACCACAAAATAGTACTCTTGTTGTCCAGATTTTATAAATTTCTGTCAGTAGCATAATTTTTTTTAGTCATTAAGACTCAAAACTTAATAGTTCAACCCTCCTGTCCTATATAAAATAGAAAAAGAATATTTCAGTAAATGAGGCTGTTCATTTTCATTCCTCATATCCCAAATATATAAGACCTTCATTTAGCTCTTTTAAATTTCATCTTAATAGGTTTGTCTAGATAGCATAGCCTATCATACAAAAGCTTTTTGATTCCTGACTCTGTCATTCGCTGTGTTAGCAGTTCCTCCCAGAGATGTTTCAACCAATTTTAAAGCCAGTTTCTAATGTGCTTTTTTCTTTTTAAAAAGGAGAAAAATATTTTCGAGCCATATTTGAAGCTTCAAGGAATTCTTTAATATAGTTAACTTATTAGTATTTTGTTACTTTCTAGCAATTCAGATGACAAGAAATTTTATATTTATATTTACATACGCTTATATGCACACAAACATGGCTCTAAAGATTTCAGAGCTATTCTGATTCAGTTATATGGGCTGTGTCTTACAGTTCGAGATCGTGTTCGGACAAAAATGGAACGTGATATTCTGGTAGAAGTTAACCATCCATTTATTGTTAAGTTGCATTATGGTAAGTAAGTTACTGAAGAATGGGAGAGGTTACGATATATATTATATATCAATAAAGATAGGCTGGATTTTTAAGTAGTTTCATTTACCCGTCCTACAACTATAGTTGCTTAAACTTAGATTGGTCGTTCATTTTTATCTTGCCTGAAACTAAAATATTTACTAAATAATTCACAAATAGAAAATTATTTTACAATTGTTTGATGTAGCTCATAAGATGTGAAAAATTAAATATGTGCAGAATTTTATTTTCTATTATGGATGTTTAGTACCCAAAGCTTGATAAAAATTAAAATACAATACCTAAATAGTAGGCAGTAAGAGGCATGCATATGTGCATGTGCGCATACACATTTAAATTTTAAAACATGTGCTACCATTTTTCCTATAGAAATATTTGTTTTAAATTATTCTTATAGTTCAACTTCTACCATTTTCCCTGGAGTTTGAGCTCTTATTGCTTTCTCCACTGTATTTAGTTATATTATATAATATAGTTATATATTATATAATATATTGTTTGCTGTTTCCTACTCCAATTGCTAGGTAGTGTTTGTAATAAAAGGAATAGTTTAATATGGAGAAATTTGTTGTGTTTTTGTGTTTCTGGTTTTTTTGTTTGTTTTTGCTTTACACTAACCTTAGTGTTTGAATTTATTTTGGATTAAAATTTAAGTTGATCTTGATGGTAAATATTCTAAAACATAGAGTAATGTTTGAATAATAGTTGTAAGTTGGTAGGAATGCCAGAGATAAATGTCGAGATAGCAGTAAGCCCCCTAGACTGTCTTGCCTCCTTATTATAGAGAATAGTGGCTCTTTAGGTATATGGCTAGATCCAGCCATACTTCATTTTAAATAAATGGGTGTTTTTCTTCATTTCAAGAATATTTTTTTCTAAAACAGAAAAAAATTAAAAATTTTGATTAAATTGTCCAAATAAACACTAAGAAGTATAAACTATATTAATTGGTGCTTACTAATATTTTCTCTTTAAATTAATATTTCCAGCTTTTCAAACTGAAGGGAAACTATATCTTATTTTGGATTTTCTCAGGGGAGGTGATTTGTTTACACGCTTATCCAAAGAAGTAAGTAATTCTGTATTTATTCTTCCAATGTACTATATCTCTGATACAAGAGTCTCATTAAAGAATCAGTGATCCAGAATTATTTTCTTAATTTTTGGTTTTGTCCTGAAAATAAGGACCTTAATTTTAGATAAATGACTAAAGCAATCTGCTGGCATTTCTTTCAGTTATGTCAGATAAAAATAGTTGTAGGTGCAAAGATGTATTGCAAAGACATATTTGAATGATAGTACGATTTCAGGAATCCAAATGTGATTCTCTTATTTTAAAAGTGCTGTGCATATAACAGGCACTTAACAATGAGTATTGAAAGACTAGATAGCAGTAAAGTCATCATAGAATTAAATTTTATGTAATATAAAAATCTTTTGTATGTTTCATATAGCCCTAGAAACTTAAATATTTGGTTGTTCGAATTAGTGCATAATGAAGTTCCGATAATTGATTAGATTAAGTAGATGTAATCATATTTGCAATTTTTTTTTTTTTTTTAGTACCAGAAACACAGGATGAAAAACACTTGTTTTTGTTTTTAATGCACAAGAATAAACTAAAATGAGCACTAAGTAAAATTTCATTTCTCTCCTTAGGTGATGTTCACAGAAGAAGATGTCAAATTCTACTTGGCTGAACTTGCACTTGCTTTAGATCATTTACATAGTCTTGGAATAATCTATAGAGACCTAAAACCAGAAAAGTAAGAATTGCTTTTATTAAATGCATCAATTCTCCTTAATCTTTAAAACAAGAACAAAAATTTCAATGTTTTAAGCTTAAAATTTTAAAGCATGATTGTCAGCAAGATGATAATTGACATGACCAGTTCTAGCTTTATATAAAATTTTGATATATGTAACTCATAAATTTAGAAAAGCAAAAAGAAACTAGGTAGGAAAACTTTGAAAAAAAACAATATTAAAAAAAAAAAAAAAAGAAAGAAAACAATAGTCAGAGGTGGGAGGGCAAAGCATTCCTAACATGAGGCACAGCCAGTGCAAAGGCCCAGACATAGGATAAGAAGTGTCATGTTCAAGGAACTGTAAATAGGAGTGTCACATTATTACAGAGTTCAAGGAAGGACATAAAGTGTAATAAGACTTAAAAAGCAAGAAGTGACTAGGTTATGAAGATCTTTAAATGCAAAAGATTATTGTCAATCCTCTAGGTCATGCAGTCCATAGAGCACATGCAGCTTGCAGTCATTCCTGAGCATACCCTGAACCAGCTTGAAATTGGAAAATATTTAATACAATAAATTAAAAATACATTAAAACAGGTAATATTAATATTCAACCCACAGAGATCCTCATCTATGAATTGTATATGAAATGGCACATTTCTTTTTGAGTTTGACACTACTGGTCTGAGTAATAGGGAGCCAATGGTGCTTATTGAGGGAGCAGGAAACTTGGCCAGATCCGTACCATAAGAAAATCACCTTTGGAGCTGATTAAATGATAGTTTGGAGTAGAAAACACTTAAGAAAAACAGCTAGAAGGCAACATTAGTCATGGAAGAAGATAATATGTTGTGGTATCTATATGAACAGAAAGAAGGAAAAATATAAGAGAAATGTTGTAAAAGTAAAAACAGAATTTCTGCAACCAGTTGGAAATATGGGATGGTTGAGAATAGTTGGTTGAGGATGACATTAAGATTATGAGCTTGGGCTGCCAGGGAGGATAATAGTGTCTTCTATAATGATAAAAAGTTTAGAAGTGGGGAAAGTTTAAGATAGAAAAATGATGAGTATTTTTTGGACATACCTGTATTTGAGATGTTTTTTAGGACTTCCAAGTCTAGATTTCTGAGTTACTATTGGACCTTTGTGATTATAGCTCAGAAGAGAGAATCTGGTTCAGAAGGTCTGGAAATCATTGAACTCATTGGTGCTGATAAGATTACCGAGTTAAATAATACAAGCTTTCAAATAGATATTAAAGGCATTTTTTAAGGTGTTTTTGAAAAGTCAATAGGGAAAAGTAAAACAAACCCAGAAGTGCTACAGATAAGAGAAGAAGTGGAAAAATGTATCATTATGCTTAATGACTTTGAAATTGTTCAAACAGCACCTTCCCAAAAAGCATTAAAGAAAGTTGTCTGGAAGCAAATTTTGCAGATCGTCTAATATAAACTACTTTGGAGAATAGGGCAGAAAATCAATTGAAAACTAAAATGTTTACCCTGCTCCTTGGAGAACCCAGCTGAGGTATGATTGTATACATTTATAGTGGGCCCAATTAGCAGTTCTGTGATTTCCTCCAGTTTCATTCAGGAGTACATAAATAGAAGAAAAGGAAGTAAATGCTGGCAGTAAAGTAGGAGATGGGGTCTGGTTAGGCATGACCTAGGGCAGAGTAGAGTAAAGGAATGAAGGCTGGAGGACAATGTCAAGTAGAGCTGGCTCACATTCTATATGAAGGGAAGATTATTGTTATAGTTTGGGAATATACCAAAATAGTTTGGGAGAGAATTAAGGTGTGAAAATAATAGAGATCATAGTGCTGATAAAAGATAAGGTTAGGCATCATAACGCAGAGGGAAAGATGGAGTTATAAAAGATTACAATCGGATAAAAGAATTTCAGAGTTCCAGAACAAAGAAGTGAAATGCTAGATGGTGACAAAAAAATCTAAGATTATGACCCAGAGTGATTTGGCTGAAGTTACACAGGCAACAAGAATTCAGATTTGAAAGTAAGTCTTCTTACTCCAGATCACTGTCATTTTGCTTTGGTATAAAGTATTTTGTTTGAAAGTCAACATTTATTAAGCATCTTATTTGCTAAGTATTGTGCTAAGCTATAGGGATACAAAGAAATGCAAAAACAGTAATCATATAGAGGAAACTATGCACACATAAGATATGTCCAAGATTAAATGGAAATAATCTCAGGCCAAAAACACTAGCATTGATGGAGACCAGGGAAATCATCATCTTTTTTTTGCTGAGGCAATTGGGGTTGTGACTTGCCCAGGATCGAACAGCTAGGAAGTGTTAAGTGTCTGAGGTCATGTTAGAACTCAGGTCCTCCTGACTTCAGGCCTAGTGCTCTATCCACTACGCCACCTAGCTACCCAGACCAGGGAAATCTTCATGTAGAAAGTAGGACTGTAGCTAAGATTGAAGGAACTGGAGGAGCCAGGAGGTGAAAAATAGCAAGGCAGATTCTTTCATCCCTAAAGATATTTCCATGGATGAAGAACAACCAGTAAAAATACACAGAGTTGGGAGATGCCAGAAAAGAGGTCAGTGGCTATGGATAGTAGAGAAATAAAGTGACTGGAAATGTAAGAGAGGTCACTCACCTGTTGAACTTTTTATTTACTACAGCTTGAGAAATAAGTTAAAAACAAAAAGTAATTTTTTAAAATTTCAGCAAGATAAGACATAACAGAGCAGTAGTTCTCAAACTTTTGTTCTCACTATCTTTATGCAATTAACAATCATTGAAGTTGTCCAAAGAGTTTTTATGTGGGGGTTGTATTTATAGATACTTACCTTATTAGAAATAAAAACTAATTTTGAATTTGTAGACCCTCTGAAAGAGTTTCAGGGACTCTCAGGATTTTCTGAACCATACTTTGAGAAATATTGACTTAGAGCAAAAGTTTCTTGAAGGCAGTATTTGGTAATAGAAAGATCACTGAATTGGAAAGTAGAAAATCTGAGTGCTATCCCTGATTAGATATTTGACTTTGGCCAAGACATTTAACATTTGACATTCTTCATCTTTAAAATGAAAAGTTTGATCTCTGAATCCTATTTCAGTGCTTATTTCTGTAATACTTTTTCAGAAGGTGCTGTTTGATCCCACTTAGAAGTAATTGTTTTATATATTTTCTATTCTTCCCCCCTCCTCCCCCCCAGTGTGTTATTACTAGATGAATTTCACTTATTTCTATTTACTTCCCAAGACACCTCTGTAGTTGATTTTTGGTTTGGTGTGGGGGTTTTTTTGTTTTGTTTTGTTTTTTTGTCATTTTCATAATATCTAATTGTAGTGGTACAAAATTTGGCTTCTGGTAAAAATAAACAAGGTCATATGAAATCCTAAGAAAAGTATTTTATTCAATAGTAAAAAGCATTCAAGAAGACATTTTGTATGCAGATATTCATGTGTATTGTAAACATATATGTATATATATTTTTTCCAACTAAAATTCATTGATATAGTAAGAGGCTCTTATACTGACTTTATTACTCTGCCTTTTATCTGTGCTGGCTTCATTGCCCTGCTGCAAATCATTTAATTTCTTAGCACCTCTACTCGCTAAGACTAAATCGCCAAACAGTTCTAAGATTGCATTAGTAGAGTGAATTTCCTCATCAAATAAATTAGAAGTCTGAACTAAAATTTTATATATATATAATTGAATGTTTTTCAAAAATAAGTTGTTAAATCAGAACATTTTCATTATGCCATTCAGATGTTTCTCATGTCCAGATTTTATATTAGAATTTCCTTTTAACAAATGTTGCCAACCATAACTTAATACTAATGGTAGTGCAAATAAAATAATCCTTATTTGATTCACTACCATCGTTTATGCCAACAATGGTAGAGCACAGGTAAAATTATTTTAGAGACTTTAGAGGCCATTAGATTAATATAGTAATTTCTTGTTGTACTATCCTGTCTTTTCCAGACATATTCCACATTATTCCCTTTCATAAATACTCTGGTCTTACAAAAATGACCTTATTTATTGTTCCATATACATAACACTCCATCTCATGTATCTGTATTTTTACACGGATTTTCTGCCCCTCATGTCTATAATTCACTCCCTCTTCATCTCTTCCCAGTAGAATCCCTTTTTTTCTTCATGAGTTGGATTAACTGCAACTTTATATATGAACCTTCCCTAGATCCTATCTACCTGATAATACTTCCCCCCAAAATGATGTTTTGCACATGCCTATATGTTTACATTTTTTCCCTTTGCTAGATGCTGCATTTACCAAAGGCAAGGAATTGTTTTACTTTTAACTTTGAATCCCTAATACCCACCCCAATGCCTGGCACATAGTAGTAAGCCCTTAATAAATGCTATTGGTTGGCTAACATTATTATGAGTACATGCATGTATGTTTCACTTTTTTCTTCACATTTTAAAATATAATCTGTCAGGATAGCAGTAGGTTTTTGAATCCCCAAATGACCAAATGTATTTCATTATAACATGAATAAATGCCAAGTCCTCAGGATTCCTTCAGCATTCAACAGCTTTTTTCCTTTAGTCATCAGCTTCAACCTATGCCTTTTTCAAAATCATAAATACCATCCAAACACTTTCTGATGCTCTTTTTTTTTTAAACTATTATGATTTGTTAAGTGAGAGCAACTGACTTAGGTACATGCTCAATGTCATTTCCTTAAAGAATTAACTTATTTTGGGAATAAAGTAATTGAAATAAAAAGGTAAGCAAGCTCCAGGCCTTATACACCCTCCAGATCTATTTCTCATCCAAAAAGTTTCTGTTTTGTACAAAGTTATCCATTCTTTTGAAAAATATCTTTGATGAGCAAGTGGGCTGAAGAGACCTCTTCATGGACTGAAAACCCAGGATAACATTTGGGATCATGTTTTTGCACATCAGTATAGATTATGGGAACTGTTACAAGTTCCTTTTCTTTTCCTCACAATTTTTCAAACAGAAACTTGTTTTGCTTTTTTTCCCAGGGAGATAGAACTGAACATTGATATAGCTAAAATCCTTTCCAGAGGTACTTCAGAGTAGCCTAGCCCTTGTCAGCATTTTCTGTGATGTTGAGTCCAGTTGCTAAAAATGGTTCACATTCTCATTCTAGATTTATTTTTCCCAGAATGACTTAATGATATATTTTGTTCTAACTTCCATTAATATGCATAAACTTAATTCCAAAAAAAAGGACTATAAAAAACAAAAAAAGTTTTGCATGTAAAAAACCACTGTGTTATTAGCAGTATAAACTGGGTATACTGTCTTCTATAAAGCAGTACTAAAGTTAACATTCCCATCTAGGGCACGGTTCAGTAGTAGATTACTAACACAAGTTTTAGATTACATGCTTCATTATAATTACTTTTTTGCTGCTTACAGTGCTAGAATTTTACTACTGCTAAAATTTGCATTTATTTACTTAGTTCCATTTACTTACTGTTGTAAATTAAAATAACAACTTTGTAGTAAGGCTGCAATAGAATATATTAAGGCAGAAGTATTATAGTTCCAAGTGAACAGATAAGAAATTAAATACTTCAGATTAAATGTTGCTGTAAATGGTACTTCTATGACTCAAACCTAGTTTTCTGACTTTAACTCTCGTTTTCCTTTCATTATACAGCACAATTATATCTAGAAAGTGAATGCCAAATTTTGGGGTCATAGAGTTGTTTTTTTTGTTTGTTTGTTTGCTTTGCCAAATTTTTATAATTTTTTTTTTTTAGGCCGAGAAGATAGTCTACTGTAACTAGTCAGTAAATACCTTTATATTATTTACATATAAGCCATTACCACACAGTCACTTCTTGGATTTTTTTTCCTTACAAAAAAACAGCTGTTATTTAAATAGAGGAAAAACACTTCTTCCAAATTACTTATAATTATAAATTTTGTTCAAAAGACATAAATACTGAGAGCTATTTGAGAGGTTATAAAATTTTAAGTTAAATGTTAGAAAATCTCTACTAAGACAGAATACTTAACTTTAGACGCTCCACCTTTCTCCTTTTTTCTATATTTTCTTCTTCATTAGAATGTATAGTACTTCAGGGGAACAATTTTTTTTTGCTTTTGTATCTCTAATGCTTGGCATATTAGTTGCCACACAGTTAACTGCTAGTTGGCTAACTGACATTTATATAGAACTTTTTATATAGACCTCTTTTGGGTAAATAAAATAATTTACATGTAGCTTATAATCCTTATAAAATCAAGAGGTTCTACACATCTTCATGACAATTAGCTTTAAACATTTTTACTCTAAGACCCTAAAGTATATACTAATGAAAACTGATAAACCTGAAACTACAAAGGAACCTAAAACAATATGCTTTTTTTAAAAATGAAATTTATATGTAGTAGTGACATAGTACAAAGCATTCAAACCATTTACTTCCTTTCCTCTTACTTCCATTTCCAAAGAGTAGAGTCAGCCTCTGGAAGCTAATAATTGCCTATCACACAGTGGCTCATTGGTAGCAGGAGATGCTATCCCCACTGCTGCCATGGATTAGGCTTGCTAATGAAGGTACTAAGTCTTCTTCACTTAAATAAAAGTTTCCCATTTTCTCCTCCCATCTGCAGAGTTGTTTATACAAATTTGGCAACCAGTATATAATAAATGATGCAATAACACATGATTAGAGAAGTTTGCTTTTTAATCTAAAGTTTTGGAATCTAACTGTAAATGATATATTGAATATGTAGCCAATGGCATTTCCAGAGCTGCTTTTGTATTTAGTGGTAACTGTTTTTAAGTGTTTCTGGATCATTCACATAATACCTTTATCTTTGGCATTTGGTATTATTTTATCAAAACATCTTATTAGAATAATAATAGCATATATTAGTGTAGCACCTTGGCTTTTCACAAAATAATACCATGGTGGTTATATCACCTTGTGGGTAAAAAAGTTGACATCTACTGATATTTTTCACAATGCCATTTGGCTCCCCCAATCTTGTTATTTGTTTTATGATTATTGTCTTCCAGGTACAATTTAAAATCTTGTTTCCTCTCTCCCTCTCCCAGTATTATCATTTATTTTTGTAGGTAAAGGTAGAGTTTCAGTTTTAGCTACCTATGACAAATTCTTCTGTGAAGTTAGTTTAATATATTGAATGTTCTACAAACATGATGTTAAAAGATTTTTAAACTTTTTTGTTCTCTTCCAGTATATTACTTGATGAAGAAGGCCACATCAAGTTAACAGGTAAATATAAATCTTATTTTTATTAAAGTATTATTTCCTATCCATTATAATTTGCATTGCCTTTTTAGAGAAAATTCCTGAAATAAATAATAATTATATATTTAAATATAAAATAATATAAATTGTAGATTGTTTTAAATGATAAGTTAGGAAAATAATAAAGTTGATCTTTTTAAACAGATTTTGGCCTAAGTAAAGAATCTATTGATCATGAGAAGAAGGCATATTCTTTTTGTGGAACAGTAGAATATATGGCTCCAGAAGTAGTTAATCGACGAGGTCATACACAGAGTGCAGATTGGTGGTCTTTTGGTGTTTTGATGGTAAGGTTTGTTTATTAAATAAGAGCAAACATGGTATTAATTGCTAGGGAGGAGAATAACAAGACTATGTTAAAAAACCATTTATTTTATATTTTGATTTCCAGTATTTGTAGATTTAATATTAAGTTTATTTTTATATTAGATTGAAACAAGTTAATCCTTTTGTAAAAGCCTTTCTTATTTTAATAACTAAGGTAAGAACAGTCTTATTATGTTACACAATGAGAAAATTTTCAGCAATATTTGTTACACAGATAGAACTCTCTATCAGGAGGGAAGAAATGTAGATAATCCTGAGTTTTCTACCTAGGTTGTCAGGAAATGAAAACTGGCTAATGTATCAGTAGCTTTTTCCGCTGCTTTTACATTGTGAGGACCTAGATGAAAAGATTTGTTGTTTCTTTTCAGGAGAGCCAAAGGGAGCATTTTCTTGTATTTTAAATTAATAGCCAGATGTTTCCATAAAAAACATAAGAAAGAAATTAATCCTCAAAATCCACAGGGATGTATCTTCTTGATATCTCTGCATCTTTTGACAGTATTGACTGCTACTCTTTATTGGATATTTCCTTTTAATTCCATCAAAATTATACTTTCCTAGTTCTTTTCTTTATAACCTCTTTCCTTGTTTCATTCTCTTTACGACCTTTTAATATGAGTCTTCCTCAGAGTCTGTTTTGGTTGTCTTCTATTCTTTGCCTTATTTCATTCCATTTCCAGGGTTACAATTACTATGGAAGTTAATGACTCACTAATAAACCCTCTTCTGAGCTGCAGATTTCAATTTCCAACTACCTTTAGAACATCTCTACCAATTATCTAGCATCTGACACTCAATATGCCTAAAACCAAGCTTCCTTTTAACTTTGCTGTTTCTTTGGTACCACCATTTACCTACACTCCCAGGTTTGTAATTTTGGGTTATATTTGCTTCAGCCTTTTTCCTTATCTCTACTATACAATCAATTACCAGGTCCTGTTGATTACATCTGAACAAAATTGACCCCATTCTTCCCCCTTCTCTGTTACCCATTGCCCTCATTTCAGTAGACAAAAATTCTTGCTGATTTACTCTTTTTTAATTCTTATGTGCTCATCTGTAAAAGAGGGATTTGCATAGTGTCTTTTAAAGTGTCTTCCAACACTTAAATTTATAGTTCTGTGTTCCTCTTACTGCCAGAATAACCTTTCTTATGTATAGATATGATAATGTCATTTTTCTACTTAAAAGGCTAGAGAGATTTTCTGTTTCCTTCTGAATAAAGTTTGTATTCCTTTGCCTGACATGCAAGATTCTTCATAATCTGTTACTGCCTTTCCAGTCTTATCTTATGGATAGTATCCTCCTCCCATATCCTATATTCTAGTCAAATCAGTCTGCTCTCTTTTCTCCATCTCTGCCTTCCTCTTACTCCTTTGCTGCTGCTGTTGCTTCTTGTACCTGGAGTGTTGTCCTCAGTCTTACCTGTTGTGTCCAAGTGCTCCTTTCTTGCTGAAGCCTGTCTTGAATCACTCCCATTCACTAATGCCCTTCAGCCTTATTTCTCACATAATAGTACTTTTTTTTATGACTAATTCATTCACCACCTAATATTGTCAATGCACTCATAATGTTTATATTTTCCTAATTTTCCTGTCATGGTGCTTCCTTTTGTTAGATTTTTTTTTTCCTATTTCTTTAAGTTTTTTTCATTTTTTAAATAGCTTAGTTCTAGTCCTTTAGAGTAGAATTCTCTACTATAAGCTACTCCTTTTCCATAAAATTGATGTACAAAGCACTTTTTTAAAAGTAATTCATGGGACCTTGTTACTTAAACAACAGAAATGATTATACATTTGTATTTTTAATTCTACATTTTTTCTCCCAAATACTTTTGTAATCTTTTCTTTGAAAAAACAGAAAAATAAAACCCTTGTTATGAGTATATATAGTAAAGCAAAACAAATTCATACATTGGCCATAATCACAAGCCATTCCTCAAACATTGAATATATGAATTTTGATATGAATTTTTTTTTTTTTGCCAATTCTTCAAAAATACATAAGAATTTTTAAAATTTGTAAACTTTCAGCTAATAGATTGTGGGTTAAACATTTCTTTAAGATAACTGGCAAATGTTTACTAGTAATGCATATACATAAATCGTATTACTAATTTCCTGGTTCTTTATATTTTGGCATTTTTTAGAGTCCTTGTTTGGCAATCATCCATTTACTTGATGCAGCTAAATATTTTATTTTTACAGTTTGAGATGCTTACCGGTACTCTACCATTTCAAGGGAAAGACCGAAAAGAAACTATGACTATGATCCTCAAGTAAGTATTCTTATTTATACTGTATTATAAAATTAAAATGTGTATTTTATACCTCAAAGAGCCATGATTTCATTGTTGTTGGTGTTCCTTCCTTTAATGCTAATTGAAACTCCTCTATGGTTTGTGGATTAATCTTCAGGAGTTGTTGTGACCCAAAAATACATCACACTGCAACTAACTTGCTGAGTTACAGCTCTGATTTGAGCTACTGTATTCATCATGAAATAGACATAGTCAATCCAAGGGCCTTTTCAATGCAAGCTTCCGGTCTGCTTTATAAGACTTCATGGAAGTATTTTTACTTTAATAAATGACCAAGCCTGGAACATTTGAAATATTGTGAAAAATTGTAATTGATATATAAAATTAGCAGAGAAATAAATATTGCATTTACTGTGTGTTTTGTTGTTGTTTTAAAAAGAAAAAGATCCATAGCTTTATAGTAGTATTAATGACAGCTAAAATAGTCCTACCTTATTCTATTTAGTTAAGAGGCAATGTAATATATAGAAAGCTGACCCTGGCTTCAAGAAGAACTATGTTCAAGGCTCCCTTTGCTTAACACTGATCAAATTACTCAACCCAGGTAACTATGAAATACAGAGCAATGGTTGTTCTGCAGTGGTAGTAGGATTTTCTTACCTAATCTTTGAATTTACATACATCATACATCCTTTAATTCATAGGTCCCATCCAAAAACAAATGTGGTACCATTTTCTAAAAACCTTTTCACCATTTTATTCTCAAATTCAAACACACTTCCATCAGAAATATTATATTAATTTGCTCAAGGAAGTACAAATTCTGTGGTGATTCACACAGTAACTCTTGCATCCTATCTTTTTTTCTTGAAAGTAGAAACATCTGTGTGACTTTCTATTGTTTGTACAAAATTACATCTTCAAAACGTGTAACTTGAACTGAGTATTTTAAATAAGTGAAAGAATTGTATTTAATTGTATCTGTTTTCTAGATTTTGATATTAAAAGTTTCATGCAATTATTTTCTTAAAAGACTTTTCATAATCCCAAATAACTATTCAAAACAATTTGTAGCTTTTGAAGAAACTCTGGCAATGATATGATAGTTGATTATTTACTAAAATTTTGTATTATTTTTTACTCTTTAGAGCCAAACTTGGAATGCCACAGTTTTTAACCCCTGAAGCACAAAGTCTTTTACGTATGCTTTTCAAACGAAATCCTGCAAACAGACTAGGTAAACTTTTTTTACTTTTTGAAACTGTTATTTTTTTTTTTCTTGGTTTTAAGCCAGCCATTTGAGTAAGTAAATAATAAATAATTTTTCTTGCTTAATGAAAAGTAAGCAACTAATCTTAGTGACTTTTGATAGGAGCAGGACCTGATGGAGTTGAAGAAATTAAAAGGCATTCATTTTTCTCCACAATAGACTGGAATGTAAGTATTTAATAAAACTTTGCTTAATATGAAAGTGTGATATACTGTAACTTTGAGTGAAAAAAATGCTGACATAATAGGGGTTATAGACTTGATTGTCTGCTATAACTTGCTATGATCTTGGGCAGGGCACTTTAGTTTCCAAGATTTAGTTTCTGCA
Source organism: Sarcophilus harrisii (assembly GCF_902635505.1). Taxonomy (NCBI): domain Eukaryota; kingdom Metazoa; phylum Chordata; class Mammalia; order Dasyuromorphia; family Dasyuridae; genus Sarcophilus; species Sarcophilus harrisii. The sequence continues at coordinate 274,051,436 of NC_045428.1, forward strand.
TCTCTAAAATGAGGGATTTGAAATATAGTGTTTCTAACTCTTACACAATACTCAGTACAGAACATTTGCCCCACATCAATTAGAATGATGCCAGTACTGTTATCCATGTGCTTCCCCAAATTTGTCTGTGTACCACAAAGGTATATCTTGGACTTTTTTTCCTCCTTGTGCTCTCTTTATTGATGATCTTATTAGCATTCACATTTTCAAATATTATATTTAAGTAGATGACTTCCAATTCTATAAATCCATTCTCTTTTTTTATTTTTTATTTTCATTTTATCATTATTATTATTATTGGAATATATACATAGGACAGATATTTACACAATTTGATGACTTTATAGCTCTTTTATATTTCTGCTTTTTTTTTTTTTTTTTTTTTGAGGTTAATTGGGGTTAAGTGACTTGCCCAGGTCATACTGCTAGTAGTAGATGTTAAGTGTCTGAGACCAGATTTGAACTCAGGTCCTCCTGACTCCAGGGCTGGTGCTCTTTAAAAAAGGAGATAGAGAAAGAACAGGAATTTATATATGTATACATATATTTTTTTCTTTTTTTTATATAGTAGTATATTTTTCCAAATACATGCAAAGATAGTTTTCAACATTTACTTTTGCAAAACCATTTGTTCCAAATTTTTCTCCCTCTCCCCAAGACAATAAGCAATCCAATATAGGTTAAACATGTGCAATTCTTCTAAACATATTTCCATATTCATCATGTTGTTCAAAAAAAATCAGATCAAAAAGGAAGTAATGCAATAAAGAAAACAACAAAAGCCAGGTGAAAATACTAAGCTTTGATCCATTTTCAATCTCCATAATTCTCTCTGGATGCAAATGGCCCTTTCCATCACAAGTCACTTGGAATTGCCCTGAACCACTTCATTGTTGAGAAGAATCAAGTCCATCACAGTTGTTTATTATATTTTCTTGAGCTCCAGTCCCACATCTCTACATATCTCCTAGACATTGCCATGTACATGTCTCATTAGGTCATAAAACCAATATGTGCAAGACAGAACTTAGTATCTTTCCATTTAGACCTAGCCTTCTTCCTAACTTCCATATCTGTGTCAGAGGTACCACTCATTTCCATTCATTCAGTGCTTCCATTCACTCAAGTTCACACCCCAGGGATCATATCTTCAGTTCTTCATTCTTATTCACCCCCTTGGACATATTCATTCAACAAGCACTTATTAAAGCACATGCTATGTGGCACCAAAAAAAAAAAGTCTCAATGAGTTTACATTCTACTAGAATTATTAGTATAATTTAAGAATAATATGTACAGTATATCTGTCCAGGTGCCATCTTATTATTCTGACACTACAGACTCTCTTATCTATCCTATCTCTTTATCCTCTTTTTGTTATTCCAATAACTCTCTGAATTTGAATCCTCATCATTTCTTGTGTAGAGTAATTCAATAACCTTCTAATTGGTCTCCTCATAGTCATACCCCTAAATTGTGGGTCTCATTATATCAATATCCTTCTAAAGAATTTTCCATAATAAACTATTGCCTCTGGTATATAACACAAGGCTCTCTGGCTCCTATAACATTTTGCCATATCCAACTGTCTTTCCAGTCTAACTTTGCATATTTCCCCTTCAGGGCAACTCCTCTGTTTCCACTCAATTGATCTTTTTTTTTTTCTTTATATCTCTTGCCTAGAGATTTGGATCTGATACATAATAGGGATATTATTGCTTGTTGAACTGAGTATGCAGTACTAAAAGTAAAAACCTTTGCAAAATACTGGTTGAATCACTTGATTTTTGGACTATTTCAGCTTTCTAGCTTTTTATTATATAGTTGTCCATCTATTCTCTATCCTTGGTTCAGACTATCCTTCCAGTTTTAACTTTGACTTCCCTGATTCATTGTCTTTACAGAATAATTTTTCATAGCATTTAAACCTAAAAAGAGATTTTATAAATCATCTTATTCAGCCTCCTCATTTTATAGAAGCAGCCCTGATAAGTACAAGTGACTGAAAGTCACAAGGATAATAAGTACTAGAATTAAGATTGAAATCCAGCTCTCTTGACTCCAAATCCAGTGGGTTTTTGTCTTTTTTTTTTTTTTTTTTTTAACAATACCATGAAATCTTCTTTGTCATTTGTTGTTATAGACTAATTGACTCTTAAATGTTTTTGTTCTGTTTTGTTGACTTCACCTGGACTTCCTTTGCCTTACCTTTTATATAATTAAAATAGAACACTATACTTTCTATCTCTTAATACCCTATGATTCTAAATAACTATATATATATATATATGAGTATAATTCTTATTTCTTCTACTCTAGAAATTATATAGAAGAGAAATTCTTCCACCCTTTAAGCCTGCAACTGGTAGACCTGAAGACACATTTTATTTTGATCCTGAATTTACTGCAAAAACTCCAAAAGGTAAAAGGTGGGAAGGGAAAGAGCATACAAACTATAAATTACAAGCCTATCCCTCTTTATTTTATTCTTTTTTTGAAAATTAATTTGCAATTAAATAGTCTCCCAGGCAAATGTATAAATTTGATGAGTATTGAAGTATCAAATTTTTAAAATCTTTTATCCAGATGTACGGTGCTTGATTGAAGACTTACTTTAGTTCTTATTTGTCTGATTATATATAAATATCTCATTGGAGCATAGGCTTTGTGTTCTTATCTGTAGTACTCCAGTTACCAAAACTTTTGCACTATTAAATAGAAAGCTTTTTCATAAATAAAGGCCAAGTTTTTTGTTTGATACAAAACTTTTAATTAACCTCTAGCCACTAAAAAAAGAATTTGCAGCATGTATAAGTGTTCTTTATAATTACAGATGATACTATTAAGTGGAGTTGTTAACTAGACCAACTATTCTGGAAAACAACTTTGCCCCAGTAAATCCTGCAAACTCTGTAATTCAATGATACAGATTCAGCTCTGTGAATGATACAGGGTTCAGGTCTCATCTCTTTCACATACTGACTTTGTGACCCTCTCAGTCCCCCTGAGCCTCTAAATTACTGAACAAATACCAAAGAACAATAATGGTTTCTTCAGGAATTCCTTTTACTAATAAAAGTATGGGTCAAATTAAAAAAAAAAAAATAGAAGCAGTTTTTGAGTTCAGATTCAAACACCACTTGAATTTTATATAAGAACAAATAATATCAAGATGAATCACATAATACACTTCTCAGTATTTCTAAAATGCTTGTACAGTGCTTCATTTATTTCTTGAGAAGTGAAAATTAAAAGATGAACTGCATTTCATAATTGTTTTCAGTTTGCATAGTAGAATCTACTTGATATTGTCCCTAATATGTACAAACTTCTTAGAAAGAGATTACTTCAGAACTTGTTCCAGTAATATAATTTTAGGTAATAGGGACCAAACTTAAATTTTATTGGCAATGGAAACTCTTTGTGTGGTTTGAGTGTGGAAAACTCTCTATGAAAGTAGATCATTAACCTTTATTCCATTTAGTCTTAGGAAATTGCCCAGAACACTGAGAAGTTTAAAAAGAGTCATTGTGTGTCAAATATAGGATTTGAACCCATAGCTTCATAGCTCTATAGCTGGCGCCTTGTCCACGATGCCATACTGTTTCACCATTTGGTTTTAAGCTACAAGATCCTCTAGAATATTTTGAAAAACAATCAGATAACATTAAACTGATTCATAATTTTTGTCAAGGAGAGTGAAAATAAGTGGAAATTAGAGAAAAGAGTAGTAGTTCTGTGTATTAACTAATTTATAACACAACAGCACATAACGGGCACTTTTCCTCCAGTTTTCTCTGTTGAATCATCATCCATGACCTATTTCCTAGTTGTTCATGTGTCTCCCCTCCCCTCCCTCCAACAAAGGTCTGTCCTGGAGCCTCTTGTCAATTCCTATGGGTTCAGTTGTCATCTCTATAGATGATTCCAAGTTCTATTTATCTACCAGTACTTTCTCTCATAAGTTTATTACTGCCTTCTTCATATTTCTTTGTGTTCCACAAGTATCTCAGATTCAGTACATCCAAAATAGAAGGTATTATTATCTCTAAACCTATTTCTCTTTCTAACTTCACTATTTCTTTCAGGGGTACCATCATCCTTTCAAGGTTCAAAACTTAGGAATCATCCTTGACTCTTCAATTCACCTCATCCCTAATGTCCAATCAACTGCTAAATTTTTTAGATTTTACTTCCCACATATTTTGTATCTGTTCCCTTCTTCTCAGCTCATAGGCTGTTGTCTTAATTCAAATCTTTTACTTCTCATGTGGACTATTGCATTAATTTCTAATTGATTTCCCTCTGGTATAGTCTCTCCCCCTCCAGGCTCTCCTTCAAACAGTTGCCAGAGTCATAATTCTTAAACTCAAATTTTATTGTCGCTGCCATATTCAGAAGGTTTCAGTGGCTCTCTCTTCTTACAGCATAAAATATATGTTTTACTCTTTAACAATTGAAGTCCTTCATTGTCTAGGTCCAAAATTTTCTCTGCCCTACTGAGAAGGTTTCAGTAGTTCTCTCTTACAGCATAAAATACATGTTTTACTTTTTAACAATTGAAGCCTTTCATTGTCTCGGTCCAGAATTTTCTTTACCCTTCTTCATGTGCTTTACCTTGTCTAAACTATCCCTATCCTAGAAGAATGTAAACAAATGCATTTTTAAATATTTTCCCCTAGTTAAATATAAATACAATTTTAGCTTTTTTTTTTTTTTTTTTTAAATTCCTTTTTTAGAGTGGATAGAGTGAAAGGAGAGAGTAGGATAAATGGGGAAAATAGTATGGAAAAAATATGTAGTAATTATAACTGAAAAAAAATTACAGAAAGATTCTTTGATAAACATATCATTTCTCAAATATATAAAGAACTTAGTAAAATTTATAGAAATAAGCCATTCCTCAATTGATAGTCAAAGGGTATATAAACAGGCAGTTTTCAGCTAAAATAATCAAAGCTATCTATAGTCATAATAAAAAAATGATCTGAAATCATTACTATTTAGAAAAATGTCCACACTACCACCACTTACCTATCAAATTGGCTATTATGACAGGAAAAGAAAATGACAAATACTAGAGGGTATATGGGAAACTTGAGACATTAACATATTGTTGGTGGAGTGGTATACTGATCCAACCATTCTGTAGAGCAATCTGGAACTATGTCTAGAAGGCTTTAAAACTGGGTATAGCCTTTGACCAAGTAATACTGCTAATAGGTCTATATTGCAAAGAGATAAAAAAATGAAAAGAAAAAGAACCTATAGGTACAAAAATATTTTCAGCCATTTAGTGGTGTCAAAGAATTGAAATTGTCCATCAGTTGGGAAATGGCTGAACAAGTGGTTGTATATGATTGTGATTAAATAATATAATAATTGCTATAAGAAATGATAAGCAGAATGCTCTAAGGAAAACCTGGAAAAACTTATGTAAATTAAAAAGTGAAATGAGCTGAACCAGGAAAACATTGCATATTATAACAGCAATATTGTATAATGATCAGCTGTGAATGACTTGGCTATTCTTAGCAATACAGTGATCCCAGATAACTTATAATGAACAATGTTCATCTCAGAGAAAGAACTGATGGAATCTGAATGCAAATAGAAGCATATTTTTTTCTTTATTTTTCTTTTTCTGTAGTTTCTTTCACAACATGACTAACATGGAAATATGTTTCACATGACTGCACTGTATAATCTATATGAAATTGCTTACTTTCTCAATGAGGGGGGAAAGGGAGAGAATTTGGAACTTACAATTTTTATTTTCCTCAATTACACGTAAAACAATTATGTGTTTTATTTATTTTGCTATTTTATTTTCCCCCAATTACATGTAGAAATTATTTCTAACATTTGAGAATTTGAAACTCAAAAAATTTTAAAAACAAGTGTTAGAAATTTTTTAATGAGGTCAAGGACTGTTTTTTGCACCTAACATTTAGCACAGTAATTGGCATATAGTAGGTATTTAATAAATGTTAACTAATTTATTGAAATATTTGGTGAATATTCTTTCATGAGTTGTTGACGTAATCCATGTGCTATTGCAGATCCTGTCCATGTCTGCCTATAGTCTTAATATTGATAATGGCCAAAACATTCATCATTCTGCTATCCAACTTTAGTAATTTCCAAATTTAGCTATAGTACTGAGCTTTCTCAGCTTAGTAGGACATGTGAGTTCTTGAACTATTAAGTTATATATTTGTGAATGTAAATTGGTACAGAGGAAGGGAGGGTTTGAGGTATGTATATGTAACAATTTGATACAAATCAACAATTAAGATTTTTTTTGGTTCTTATGTGACATTTTAAATAAGCCTGTTCTAGTCATAGAATATTAAAATCTAGGATGATTCTTCTTAATTTTAAATTTTTTAAAGGATGTTCCTCATAACCATTTTCTCAATCTTTTTAGATTCACCTGGTATTCCACCTAGTGCTAATGCACATCAGCTTTTTCGAGGTTTCAGTTTTGTTGCTATCACATCAGATGATGAAAGCCAAGCAATGCAGACTGTGGGGGTACATTCAATTGTCCAGGTAAATGCATTTTTAAATGACAAATTCAATCTTGAATAAAATGAAGTTTATTAGGCAAATGATAATAATAAATTAGATTTTTGTCTTTTATGATAAAGATTAGCTGCTTAAACTTAGATTTATTTCAACAGTGCCAAAATTTGGCTTCATCCAGGAAGTACTTCATTTAATATAGGAGAGACCTACAAGGACCTATACCAACTAAAATGTGAAACACATATTTGATTGCAGAGTAGAATTTCTTGAAAATTGCAGCAAGCATTACTACACTATCCCGAAGGCTTTTTTTCAGGACTAGATTGACTTCTATTTATTTTACCACTGACATACCAAGAAAGCTCTGGTGAACTAAAATCTCCAGGTCCCTTTGTTCTTTATAAATGATATAGAAACCAAAAGTAAGTAACATTCGATATATTATGTTGCCACCAAGTTCACTAGAACCCATTCATTCCCTTAAAAGGAATGTTAGCCTGAACTGTGAAGACTCCATACCCCCAGTACCATATACTTAAAGGTGCAATATCTATAATTATTATTTTTCTATCTACTTATATATTGGAAAAGTAGAAATGATTAAAAAAAAAAAATACAAGAAAACAAGTGGTAGTTTGTTTTGTTTTTTAAAAAATAGAAAACTGTCCAATAAATTAAAAATTTGTCTTCATAGAATAAATAATGCTCAGTGAAATGAATTTTATTATATCTTTTTTTTTCTTCATGTTGTCCTGTGAACTTCAGCTGTTTCTAGTATTGAGAAATAGTATTTCGTTTTAATGTTTTCATTTGAAGGTCAGCATGAATTTTGTAATAATTTAAGAGATTTAAGATCAATTCTTTAAATATGATATAGGATAGTTAATGGTACAGTGGATAGGACGCCTACCCTGGAGTCAGGAGAACCCCAGTTCAAATCCAGTTTCACACACTTCACACTTAACTAGCTGTGTGAGCCTAGGCAGGTCACTTAACTCCAATTGCCTTGCCAAAAAAAAAAAAAAAAAAAAAGTAAATGTAATATGGTGCAGTATTTAACTTTCAGACTTAGACTGAAATAATGCTGTCATTTGTTAGTGTTAATTTAAGACAAATGTTTGAACATAGAAATTTTAAATCATGAAATAGCTATTCCTAGACAGCATTTTCCCTAAAGAATTTTTTAAATTGTTACTCTAAATATTTGAGCACCTCTATAAGGTCTTATTAGCCACAAACTTAAGTTTTCAGAAGTAAATATACTAGAATTCTGTCAAAATCCAGTTTATTACATGGATTTAAGTCATCACTTCAGTAGTCTTAAAAGTATAACTAGAGATGGCTTGGCATATTTGGTACTAGCCCTGAAGAAGATATTGAAGCTCTCCATAGACTTGATTAACTTTGGCCTTTTTGGTATCTGTGGTTGGAGCATACACTTGTATGTCTGTGATGTTGAACAGTTTGTCTTCGATTTGAACAGCATCCTCAGTTTTGAAATTATATCCCAGTACTCCTTTTTTCATCTTTTATTGACAGTGAGGGGCTACTCCATTTAGTTATATATTGTGATCCAACCATTCTCATCCATTTAAGTTTACTGAAACCCAAGATGTCAATATCTAATCTTTTCATCTCTTAGTTCATAGATTATATTCCAGATTCCAGTGCAGTATTGATTTTTATAGCAGCAGACTTTCCTTTTGATACCAGATCCATACTCAGCTGAGCTACCTTTTGGCTTTGGCCTAATGACTTCATTACTACTGGAACTACTTGTATTTTTCTTCCACTCAAGTTCCTAAGTACTACATTGAATACCTTCTAACCTAAAGAGGCTCATCTTTTATTATTTTAGTAATTTACTTCAACTACCCCATCCATACAAAGCAAGATATTGTTTATAAATATTTTATCTCTATTTTTCCCTATGGGGTTTGAAACAACTCTTTCCATTTGATCATGCATAAGAAAATACTGGACATATAATTTTGTTTAGTCTGCAGGTTCTAAAGCCTGGGAATATGCTATTTGTAATTAATTTAAACATTTCACAGTAAAAACTGTATTTATTCCACAGTTATTACTGAATTTTGGCTGTGCCTTTCCGTTGACATATTCTGTAAATTCTCACAGAATTGATGCTGTTCTTGCTAGTCTTAACTTAAATTCAGTCACTAACTTTTAGACCTGATAACTCTGCCCTGTATTTTATTTTTAATCTCATTCTAGAGTGCTTCTTTCAAAGCAAGGTTTTTAAGACAAAAGGTTCGCTTGTCCTAATGCTTTATGGTTTCTACTTTATTATTTACTTGTACATTTGTACAAGATTTATTCAGTTTTCAATTGAAATGTCCTTAACTGGGCACATAACTAGAATTGTTACTTTTCCATTGATATTCTCAAGTATTTTGGTAAATTTCATTGTGAAAGTTGAAATTCTAAACAAGTGAGTATTTATCAGTTGTTTAAAACCAAAAGCCATAAATTGAACTGATAGACTTTTAAAAGTGAGAATTTCAATAATCCACCTAGGTTGTCATGTTAAATGAACTTATTAAAATTTTTTGAAGTATAAATGAGCTTTGTATAAATTGATACTTGCTTTTACAATTAATTTTACAATTGAAAATCCAACTAAGTTCTTACTTAAAGAGCATATATATTGTTTACTTCTTTACAGTTTCTTTAGTTGATCTTTGGAATTATAATTAAGGTTTGTGAATAGTTTTCAAAAACTGTTAATAAAGTCCATAAGCCATCCCAGCTAGCATACCTTGATTCGAGGTGGGGAGGGGGGGATTGTTTGGTTTTTATATGTTTTTTGATGTGTAAGTAAATCCTTATTTTTTTTTTTGTTTTTTTTGTATCACCAGAGCCTAGAATACTGCTGTCATATAACAGGTGCTTAAAAAATGTTGACTGACAAAACAAGTTTGAAAATTGTACCCTTTGTATAATATTTCCTGGAGGCTTTGAGCCTTCAATGTAAAGCTGTACTGCAAGCAAACTGACTTATCACAGAATATCCTTAAACACTGGAAATTTAAATGTTCTAGGGTGAAAAACACCTACCACAACCTTCAAGTTGTGAAGACAAAATGAAATATCTGTAAAGTACTTTTGAACTCTTAAATGCCATATGAACACTAGCTATTGAACTTCTTCACTCCTGAATAATACAGTTCCTAAATTCAAAATCCCAAACAGAAGATGCAGCCTTTTGAAATTTTTGAGTAGTTGTAATTAGGTTTTTTAAAGTAATTTCCTACTTATAAAGTTAATTATAATATTTGTTGAATCATTCATCAGTTGATAATGTTATTTTGATAGCAGTTGCACAGGAACAGTATTCAGTTTACCGATGGATATGAAGTAAAAGAAGATATTGGAGTTGGCTCTTACTCTATTTGCAAAAGATGTATAAATAAAGTTACAAATATGGAATATGCAGTTAAGGTATGTGTTTAGTTTATTTATTAATAATAGTTAATTAATTTCATCTTTACAGTTCATCCATATAATTCAATAGTAATTAAAAATTGTAATCCTCTTTGGAAAAGGCTATCTTACATTTGTTGTAGCAAGGTAAGGTCAAATTGAATATCCAGTGACTATTATAAATCTGTATCAACAAACAACTTATTATCATTGAGAATTTTAACCCCCTCACCACTAATAGTTTAGTATTTCTAATACATTAAAGAAAGCTTTATAGAGCTCTGAAGTTTGAACCTTTAGCTTGAAATCAGCAAATAAGAAGCTAGAGTCAAGCTTATTCCCTTTTCCCACTTTAGATTAGTAAGCATTGACTCTCCATCTGGAACATTTTCAGTGGAAATAGTTATTAAAAATTTAAAGCCTTTGATTCCACTTGAATTTCAGAGATTTTGGTGACCATAACCTAATTCTTATATGACTAGAGATGATTTTCATTTTCACTGCATTTGTTTTTAAAAGGTGTTAGATAGAGACAGCATGGCATAATATAAGGAAGCTGACCTTAAGTCCAAAAAGACATAGATATATGTGCCTCTGACACACACAGTCTCTGTAACTCCAGTAAGTTGCTAAACATCTTAGTGCCCAAAGACTGTTAAGGTTCAAAGTACAATCTAACCTGCCTTGGTAGGGAGAGCTATAAACTAGATGGTCTCCAAGGTCTCTTACAGCTCTATACCTCTGATCCAATTATTTATTTTCAGAGGGGATACAGTAATACTCTTCTACATTTTTATAATTATGTACTTTGTTTATAGCATATTTGTGCTGGGTTGGTAAGCCTTCATAATAATGGATTTTAATTTCCCATCTACCCTGTGACTCTAAATTTTGTGTTTTGTGAAAATAAGCGGAATAGGTCTCAACTTGAGTAGGATATACCAAACCAGAATGGCTGAATCAGAAATGACTAAAATGATCAAAACCTTCTCAGGAGTTGTAGACATCAAAAATGTTTTTATTTTTTAATTTTTTATTAAATTGAAAAATTTTAATTTTTCCTGAGGTTGTTGTCTGAAGGTAACATGTGACTTTAAATAGATAACAAGTTGTAGAAAGTAGTAGTCCCAGCTTAGTTAGGCTCCCGCTGTACTCATATCTGTAGGAATACTGACAGAAGTATACACCTTAGATAATTTCTGGTTTTCAGAGAGCCCTAAAGCATTTGTCTGATCAGTATAAGTATCTATTTTTAAATTGCCATAGTGCTTGTGTAAACATTTAAATAACAATAAAGATACCTCTAATATATATTTACCTTAGTTTTTAAATACAGAATTCCACTGCTACTAAATATATATCAAGTAGCAATGTGTTTATGTGGAAAATTACGTGGTAGTTTTGTTTGTTTTATGTGATTAGAGTTCATACGTGTTTTGCCTTTATTTTGAGTTCTTAATTACTGAACTATTTTACTGTTAAAATATAAGGACCACAAAAGGAAAAAAAATAAAGCATTTGAACAATACAGATAGAAAATTTTAATTTCTAAATAATATTAAAATTATCAGAAAATTCTATTTTCTCAAATATTTTTTAAATATATTTCTGAAACATAGTTAAAACATTAAGGAAAATGGTGAAGAATCTGAAACACAGATTTGAGTTGAGTTGAATTCCATTAGGATTTTAATAGGATAGCTTTGGTTAACTTTAGTTTTAGCTGGATAAAACTAATCATGACTTTAAGATAATAAAGAATTCAATGAACATTTTGTCAGTGCTCATGTGGAGTTGGCTCAATATAGCCAACTACAAATAATATTATTAAAGGATGGGAATAGCATGGGTAAGTGACTTTCATAGATCACCTAAAAGTTCCATCATAACCTGGCCCAATCTCTTAAAAGAACTATTGATAAATAGAAAAACTGACAAAATTGATTTTTTAACTTTTTCTTTTTCTTTTCATGAACACCTTCTTATAAAGGAGCAAATAAACTGCCAAATAATGAACAAAAATTAAAAAGAGAAGGAACTTGGATAATCTGCCAACCATATCTTGGAAATTAAATCTAAAATAAACTCAAATTTTAAGAAAATCAGAAGAAGGAGTGAAATGATATTTCATCTCAGTTGTAAAGTTTTTCTTTAGGCTATGAAACTCTTATTTCTGCCTATCTAAAATTATTGCATGTTCCATTTGGAATCCAGTTATAATAAAACTAGCCTAGAATTGTACTTCTAACATTTTTTTTTCTCTATTTGGAGACTTTTAAAAAATCTGTCTTTGACACAGCAAACACACACAAAAAACAAAATATTCCAGTCAATATGGTTACAGTATCAAGTGCTAGAAAAATCTCTAGTAATTGTATTCTTGCCCTAGTAAAATATGTTGTCAAAGACTCATGTTTATAGTATTCATAAGAACAATCCTGAAATTTTAATCATTTTGAAGTCTTTGGTTATTCTTACACATGTTGTTTTCTTTCTAGATTATTGATAAAAGCAAAAGAGACCCAACAGAAGAAATTGAAATCCTCCTTCGTTATGGACAGCATCCAAATATTATTACTCTAAAAGATGTAAGTTGATTCTTGTAAGATAAATTGCTTGATTTACCTTAATAACATTTACAGTTTTCCCCAGGTTATGTAAGTATAGTAATATAGCAGTAGCTTAATTTACTTCCTTTCAAACTGCCTGCTTTCTGTTCTCCCTATATAACCCTGTGTCTCCTGTCTCTATTCCTTTACATGAGCTATTTTCAAGACTAGAATGTTCATCTCTGCTTCTCAAAAGCCTTTGCTTCTAACCCTTGAAATTACTTTGCATTTATTTAGTGTATGCAGATAGATATAGATTTCTATACCTGTATAGATATTTTATTATAATAGGGCATAAACTCTTTAAGGGCAGGAACACTTTTTTAGTATCCCAACTATCTTTTCTGAAGCATAGTAAGTGCTGAATAAATAGTTGTTGAATTAAGTTCACTTAGGAAAACCAAATGAATATATTGGCTATATCATATTTTTAAAAGATAGGTCAAAGAAGGGGAGAGTTTCATAGATGGGATCATAATATCTAAAGATGTAAAAAAGGCAGATCTATTTGACTCCTCTGTTTTCTCTGCCAAGAATTAGGCTTTTTTTAACTTAAAAAAAAAAAGAATAATTTGGTATTATTTGGCTAATTGGGAATGGAAAATTATGATAAATTAATAAAACAAATGTCTTATCACCAAGAAATCTTGATGAGTTCAAGTCACAAGGTCCAGTGTACTAAAAGAACAAGAAAAACCAGAGAATGCCTGATTCTCACAAGACTGTAAAATACATCTCAAATTTTAAAAACAAAAGTAGAATATCTGCAAAGTATGATATAAGCCAGTGAACTTCGCTTAAATTCTTGACAAAATGCTAGAATTTTATTAATAAAAATGCCTACTTGCTAGAGGAACAGCCTTAGAATCAGAAAGATGATCTGGGTTCAGGTCTTGCTTTTGGCAACATGCTAGTTAGCTGTGTGATCATGAGCAGTTAACTTCTCAGGTCATTTGGCAACTAAAACTTGCAATAAATCAGTTGCTAATCTGGATTAATGAAAGGAGTTTCCACATTTCAAACTCCCTGCAGCAATGAAACCATGAATCTGGACCAAAATATGTATTACAGGCTTGATAATACTATTTTTAGGTGGTTTTAGGGACTAAATTGAATAGTCAAACTAAGAGTAGTCCATGATTTGATTTCAACATCAACAAATGTCTGTAATGCCATGCCTTTAAGATCTATAAATGTCTCTATGTAGCATTTTTTTTATCAATCAATTGGTCATAAATAACATGTTTATCAAATTTTCACACGACAGCAAGTTTGGCAGTGTTGTTAATGCTTTGTTTGGAAGACTAAGTCAGAAAATAACTGTGCAAGTAATTTGTTCTAATAAGCTGAAATTTAATAAGGTTAAATATAAAGGCTTATACTTGGATTAAAAATCATCTTTATAAATTCAAGATTGAGAAGAAATGGCTAGATCATAATGACTTTTATAGAAATTTGGGTTTGTTGTGGTGGTGGGATTTTTTGTTTGTTTTTAGTAAATTCAGTATTAGTGACTCATGTGCAGAATGAAGAAGGCAGTTATCCTGCTATCCTCTGCTCTGGTCAGCATTTGGTACATTTTCGGTTATGGACGCCACATTTTAGGAAGAGCATTGACAAGCTGGACCGTGTCCAGAGGAGGGCAGCCACATTTGTTAAAGGCTCAAGATTCAGGGTAGCAAACATATATTGGTCCTTATTTATTTGCCAGAAATTAGTAATACAAATAGAAAATGGAATTAAGCTCTCAAGGTGCTTATATTCTTTTGGAGGAAAACAACATATACACAGATAAATGTATTCAAACTAGTTCATTGAGGAGAGAGGAAAACAGCAACACTTAGTGAGCCCAGGAAAGTTATCCTGTGGAAAGTGGTGTCTGAGTAGTGCTTTGAGGAAATCTAGGGGTTCTACAAAGCTAAAGTCATACAAGAGAGCCTTGAACACCTGGGATACTTATGTTCAATCCCAAAGCAGGAGACAGAATGTTACTTATTGGTAGGGCAGTATGGCCAGAATATAGAATCTGTGAGAAATCTCAAATCAAAAGCCAAATGGCCATTTGCTGAGGTTGTTGTACAGAGAATTGTTTTTCATGTATGAGTTGTACTAGATGGCTGCTGAAAGCCCCTTCCAATTCTTATTTTCTGAGAGTTTTAAGTAATTTTAGTCAAAGACTCTACTTACTTGTCCACAGTACAGATTGTAAGTCAAGACTTAAGATCATGTTTTTACTCACTTTATTTGTGGCAGAAGTTTATTATTGCCACTTTTCCCTCCAACTCCACCATGAAGATTGAAATAGCTCAGGTAGGAACCAGGAATTTTGTTTTCTATAATGTGGCTCCATATCTGCAATTACAGGAATTTTGAGAAAGTAGAGTAAAACTTGCCATCAACAGCATATGAAAAAGAGCACCAAAGAGAAGAGCCCAACATAGGAGGAATCTGGTAGATCAGAACTGGTCTAGAATGGACCTGCTTTTATCTTCTTCATACAGGAGAAGTCTCAAGTAACATTGTAAAAGCTGATTGTAATACTTGTATTTTGTAGGTCTATGATGATGGAAAATATGTCTATGTAGTAACAGAACTTATGAAAGGAGGTGAACTGCTGGATAAAATTCTTAGACAGAAATTTTTCTCTGAACGAGAAGCCAGTGCCGTCCTATTTACAATAACCAAAACTGTAGAATATCTTCATGCACAAGGGGTAAGTATTTTAAACATTGTATGTATGTTTCTAATATCTGCATTCTTTATTGACTTTGTTTTAATATTCAAGTTTAGAATTAAGAAGATAAAACTATTCTGCGATTGTAAAAAGAATATATAAACTCTACTACTCACCTGATTGTCCTACTCTTTTTTTTTTTTATATACCATTGATCTAAAAGCAATAAACAAACTAATATTGAATCATCATTTCGGTTTTGTAACCCAAGACTACAATAAATGTATTCCTTTTCTTTTAAATGCTGTACAAGCAAAGGAATTTCATACTAAATTTTAAGAGTTGAACACGCTCCAAAATAAAATAGTAGCTATTTTTAAAAATATATACTAAGGATGGAGTGGATTTTTTTCTTTTGAATTAGATTGAGAACATGGAAAACATTTAACATAATCCTGAAAGCATTTACTAAGAATGCATATTTTTTTTTTTACAAAATTAAAAGGGAAGTGCTGGTCTCTTTAAATTTTCAGTTTTTCTAGATCATTTTATGCTAAGACAAAATAAGAGAAAAAAAAAATCTTGCATCTATCAGGAAAAAATATTTGATCAATATTAGAAAAATAAAAGTCCCAAACATCTTTTACTTAGTACTTAGGATGGCTTGTTTCTTTTTGTTTTGATTGAGGGGAAGGGCGGGGTGGGGGAGGAGAAGGTTGATTGAAGGTTGATTTTATTTTGTTAGGCTTTTTTTTTTTTTACATTACTTCCCAATAAAATCTTCCTTTAAAAATAAGTACAACCAAATTACCCATGCATATGTTTTGTATATAAAAAACTATAGTAATAATAAAAAAGTAGGAGAAGCAAATAGGAAAGGGTTTGAATGTTTCTCCTTAGACTCATAATTCAGTTAAAAGTGTGAGACTACCTAGAGGCATAATATAGTAGGCTCTTAATAAATGAATGTTGAACAAAGGTTGAATATATAACCAGTGCAAATTCAAACATATCATTTGTTTAGCCCTCTTTATTAAATATGTATGTCTTTAATATGTAAAAATAAATAAGTACAGCCAACCAAAATACATTTCATCTTTAACTTTCTGAAAATGTATGCCTCAGTCCAAACCTGTTCTTTACCAATCTGTATAAAAGAACAAAAAACATTAAGTGCTGAATAGAATTCTGAAATCAGTTGACAAGCATGTTATTAAGTGTATTTTGTTATGTATCAGACACTGTGCTAAGTATTGAGGGTACAAAGAAATTGGTAATAAAAAACAGTCCTTGTTCTCAAGGAGTTTGGTCTGATGAAGGAGACATTAGGAAAATAAGTACAAAAAGATATATACAAGGAGGATTCTCAGAAGATGGCAGAGTAGATCAGTAAATTTCTAGCTTTCCAGATTTCCTCCATAAACACATTTGTGCCTCAGGGCATATATAGACTGGTGAAACACAAAGAAGACTTGGAATAGAATAGAAGTCCTATTTATCTTTTAACTTTAGGTGCAATGATTTTGTTTATTTAAAAGCTTTCCAATTTTTTGGTAATCAAAATTGTCCATTTGATCTTTTAAAATATTCTCTCAGTCCCTTTACTTAAGAAATCTTACCCTTCTCATAGTTACCTTCTTCAATTCCACATTTTTTAAAAAATGATATAACTTTTTCCTATTTAGGTCACATATTTATTTTTGCAGTTTATTATGGCATATAATTCATGTTCCTGTTCTATACCTAATTTCTGCCAAATTGCTTTCCAGTTTTCCTTGCAAGTTTTATTAAATAGAGAGTTCTTAATCCAGTAGTAGATATCCTGGAGTTTATCAGACACTAGGCTGCAATGTGCAGTGGCTTATGGTCTTCCTTAGCTACTTATGCTCCATTAATTGACAAATCTTTTTTTTTTTTTAATCACTCCCTTTAGTTTCCATTTTGTTTGCAAATGAATTTATGAAATAATAATGAAACCTTTAAATTTGATTTGTATTTCAATTAGGTGGTTCACAGAGACCTGAAACCTAGCAACATTCTTTATGTAGATGAATCCGGTAACCCAGAATCTATTCGAATTTGTGATTTTGGCTTTGCGAAACAGCTAAGGGCAGAAAATGGTCTTCTGATGACTCCATGTTATACTGCAAATTTTGTTGCTCCAGAGGTGATTATGATATTTATTAGTGCCTTGTATAATTTAAGTTTAACAAAGCATTTTCAGTATTTGTTGCAAAAAGAGTCCTTTTTTTAGTAATATAACTAGAATATTTTAATGAATAACTTAATCAGAATGACATCCCTTTCTTTTTTGTTTTTAGAAATATAGTGAATCATGGTCCCCATTCCAATTGTATCACATCTCTAGCACTGAGTTTTTGATTTCTTTTTAGTAATGTTTTTCTGATTTTCTATATAACATTTCTACATAGTTGACATGTTCTAGAAACACTGCCCTCGCCCATTTCTCTATCACTGTCAGTGCCATTATCTTATTTTCCCTCATTGTAAAACTTTGACATCATTTTTTCTAGCTCCCACATCCCAGATTCAGTGTCAAATTATACCAGTTCACTATATGTCAGTATCTCTAGATTTCTTACCTTTAGCTTTCTCAACCCCATCCTAATCCACATCATCTCCTCAACAATGACTATTTACTTCTATTCTCTGCCACACTTCCACTGATTTTCCAGGCTCTAGTGTCTTCTCATTCAAACCTGTCATGCTCAGAGCTGTTCTCTGGTATGGTATGTCAGTTAATGTATTTATTGTGCTCAGATTCTGAGAATATAAAGAAAAATAGCTAATAATTATACCAGTTGGCATTTTTATAGCTTTACATATATTATTTCATTTGTTCCTCACAGCAGCACTGTTAGCTAAATAGAAGGAGGAGAAGAAAAAAAAGGACAATAGCTAACATTTTGGTAGTACTTTAAGGTTTTCTTTTTCAGAAAAACCCTGGGAGATTAAGGTGCTGTTATTATCCCCATTTTACAGATTAGGAAACAAGCAGGCAAATGTTAAATGACTTGCCCAGGGTCACACAGCTAACAAGTTTTTGAGGCTGGATTTAAATTCAGGCCTTCCTGACTTCAAGCCTAATGCTCCACCTACCTACTGGACAATCCAACTGTTTAAACTTATTTCTTATAATGTTTTTCTTATTACATCAAATCAAAGGTTTCCCTATTATAGCAAATCCAGAATTCTCTAATAATTCTTCAAAATCCTTACTTGTGAATTGAACTAATTACTTCTCAACATAAATTTTCTGCTTCAACTAAGCGGATCTGGTTATCATACTTTTCATATTACTTGCTTACTTCTACCTTTATACTTTGTGTACTTTCTAAGAGTATTCTTTTCTCTAATATATCACTCTCCCTTTCTTCAAAACCCAATCCTAAATTCACACCCTTTAGAATATCTTCCGTTTACAACATTAACTAAATTTAACTATCTATATCCCCAAGAAAGAAGAAAGCCTCTGGGAGAAAGAAGATTGTCATTCATATATATTTATCTGTATACATATATTCACTCCTCAGTTTCCCTAGCACTTGCTATTTTGATCTCTACTGTATACAGTTAAACTTTTGTGTTGAATATTACAATCAAAATTAATTTAAATCAAACCTTATAATACTAGTGAAAGACCACATTAATCCATGACAAACAGTTTGATTAATCATATCAGGTGTTTGTTCTGTGTAGCTTTCTTTCAACATGCAAATCTAATTTTAACAAACAAAAATATTTTATCTAAATCTAATAGAGTTTATTAATATTATCTTTGTTTTTACAGGTTTTAAAAAGACAGGGATATGATGCTGCATGTGATATATGGAGTCTTGGTGTTCTGCTTTATACAATGCTTACTGGGTGAGTTCCTATGTCTGTCATAAATGTTTCTTTGTCTTTTATGCTTTCTATGCATTTTAAGTTTGATATAAGCCTTTTTATTTTGACCTTGGATTTATTCTTCCTCGGGAAGAATTAATTAATATAATGAAATCTATTAGATCTAAAGCTTTTTTTGATACCACATCTGTTATCAAATTATTATTGATGATTTTTCTATGGAATGACTTACTGGCTTATGCCAATTTCCCTTATGTTAATTATAAAAATATACTGCATGTTGGATCTTCCTTAAATAAACTTTTGGAGTTTGGTATTTAAAAAATATACAATTTCAGTATTTAGTCTGTTTTTCATATCAAAAAAAAAAAATAGGCTTTTTTTTTTTTTTTGCAAATGTCTAAAAGTCCTTGAATTGATCACGTCACATCATTTATTTATGACAAGACTGAGAAAATTTGGAATAGATTTTTTTTTTAATGTTAATTGCTATTCCCAATTTTATCAGGTAATGTTGTATAATACAAATAATACTGAATTTGGAGCCAGGTAACATGGAGTCAAAGTCCAGATGTGCTGCTTTGTTGGTTATATAATCTTTGGGGCAAATCACTTTGCTTCTCTATACCTTAGGGTCTCACCTGTTAAATGAAAAGTTAGATAAAATTATCTCTAAAGTCTAATGCTCTGATTCTCTTATTACTGAGGATATTCTGCTAAATGTGCCAGATGGTAGTTACACTGCAAACTGGTTTTACATTGTGAAGACAGCCACCTAACTTCACTTTTATATACTAATTAATAGTAACAAGCTTCATATTCCATCAACAGTAGCATTTAGCCAATTGGGTACAATTTTTAAAACATTTTTTTGTTTGAGCAGTTAGAAATGAGGATATCTTTGAAAATTCAAGAATGGCAAACTTCATCAAAGTACCTTCATAAGTTTTTTATCAATGTAAAAAAAAAGTTTATTTTTATTGAAAGATAATTAACTTTTTTTCAACTTAACCTTTACTTCTTACTTATGAAGCTTAAGTTTTAGGTCAGTGATTAGAGCTTCAGGAACCTCAGAAAACACAAGTCTAAATCTCTCATTTTTCAAGTAAGAAAATTGAGTCACAAAGAAATTAGATAATTTTTCCCAAGTCATATCATGCAGAAGTATAAAGATATATATTGTTGTTGAATTTCAGTCATATCCAACTCTTTTCATCACCCCACTTGAGGTTTTCTTGGCAAAGATGCTAGAGTAGTTTGCCGTTTCCTTCTCCAATTTGTTTTACAAATAAGGAAACTGAGACAGAGTTAAGTGACTTGCCCACATTGACAGCTAGTTAAGTATTTAAGACTAGATTTGAATTCAGGGAGATGAGTCTTCTGAGTTCTGGCATGATCCTCTATTACTCCATCTAGCTACCAAAAGACACACAGATCCATGTATACATTTGAGAGGAGAGAGGCTAAGGCTCTGTCTGTCATACTTTAGTTAGAAAGACAAAGCATATGTTGCTGCATGTAATTGTCATTTGAGCAATTTCCAACCTTGATTATATTAGTACAGTACAAAAAAATACATTTACAAGCAAACCACATTTTTAAAATGTAATCACATTTCAATTTTATTGTAAATTAGCTACACTCCATTTGCAAATGGTCCTGATGATACCCCAGAAGAGATACTGGCACGAATAGGCAGTGGAAAGTTCTCACTCAGTGGTGGTTACTGGAATTCCGTTTCAGACACAGCAAAGGTAATTTAATTTTTATATAATTTTATGTTATATGTTCATATACACATATGAAAAGAATGTCAAGAATGTAATTAGATTCTTGAAGTCCAATTTCTACCACCACTCCTTCCCCATCATAGAACTCTATTGAAATTTCTCTATCAAAGGTTGCTAGTGGCTTCCACATGCAATGACATTTTTTGATCTTAAGCTCACTGAAGTATTTAATGCTGTTGATAACCTGTTTCTGAATTTTCTTTCTTTACTTGATTTCTGGAGGAACTATACATTCCTAGTTCTTCTCTTTTAATGTTTCCATGTCTTGACCCACTAAGAACATTATTCGAAGTTCTGTCCTTGACTCACTTCTATCATTACTACTCCTCCATTTCAGTTTTAAATTCTTGTGGCTATCTCCTCTACATAAGTGACTAAAAAGCCTTTTGTCCCATTATCTCTATTCTGAAATCCATCTTTATTTCATAGAGGGCTTTAAAAGATGTCAGATTTAGGAGTTTTTACCAACCTATTTGATCTTCTATCCTATTCACATAATTTGATCCTGTTTCATATATCAACCTGATTTCTTGATTTTTCTTCCTAAAAACAGTAAGATCCCCGATAATTCCCTGACTTAAGTATTACTGAAAACAGTGACTATTTTATCAGCAATACCCAATTTAGAATTCTCCTTTTTGAGGAATTCATCTTTTTGATATATGGCTTTCTGGTCCATAACCCTTGTAGTATTAAGTTCCATTGTGCCATTAGAGTCTGTAACATGGATAATTTGTCTTCAAATTAATCACTAAATCTTCTAAATACCCAATATCACCACTTATGAAAGGGCATTGCCATTACAACCAATTTAACAAAGAAGGTGTATGAAAATACTGTATTACTACTAAACTGTTATAATTTTATGTTGATGTTTTCCAAGCATCTGAACTAAGGCTTAAGTTCTACTGGCTTCTTAGGTTTACTCCAAGCATACCAAACCTTAATAATCATCAAAATAACCCTTCCCCTCAGGCTTTCAATCCTTTCTCTCTTTTCACACAGTGATCCCCCTAATTCTGGACTCCTCATTTCTCACTTGGCATTGTTATAACAGTATCCTAATTTTATTCCATCCTCAAGAATCTTACCACCCAGTCCTACACACCGCTCCCAAAATAATTTTAACATAGACAGTCATTTGACTCCCCATCTCAATTCTAGAGATCTCCTCTAGAATAAAATATAAACTCCTTCTTATAAAACCCTGAAGGCCCTGGACCTCTCATTCCAGCTTCATTGATCATTTCTACCCCTTCACTTTATGAACCATCCTACCATGGCATCTTATCTCCTTATCTCTTCCTCTCTCCCCCTCTCCCTCTTACCCCCTCTCTTTCCCATTTATGTGCCTTTAGACTAGCCATTTCCACACCTGGGGGGTACTTTTATTAATTCTATATCTGCTACATTGTGTGTATATATATGTGTGTGTGTGTGTTGCTTGTGTGTGTGTATTTATATACATATGATATATATGTATATATAAAGTCCTTGTTAATTCTATATCTGTGCTAAATTTTATATATATCTGGCAAACAGTAGGCTCTTAATTAGTACTTGTTCATTGACTCTTGTTTAGAAATTATAAGTGTACACTAAAGAATGATAGCTATAAAATATATCTAGATCTTTGCCTGATTTCACAAACATTTCCTGTTTGCAACTCTGTTGTTATCCTTATATTATTGCCACCATTTGCCTATTTTGCTGCTAATTATGTAATGGTGCATGTTTCTTTAGAAAATTTCATCTTACCTAGTATTAACTGGGAGTCACTGTTTCTTTTATTCCTCTCTAATTGATACTCTATCCCACTCCCCAAAGTGACTATTCTACACTTTATCTTTTCTCTTCAACCCTCTTACCTCACCTCTGTCCCCCAGTCACCTATAGAGGACTGTCCTCGTACTTAACCAAGAAAATAGAAGTCATTCATTATGAATTCTACCTTCTCCTATTTGTGTGTTAGAACCCCTTGATATCTAATATTTTGTTCTTTTGCTCTAGTCTCAGACAATGAAGTAGCCATTCCTCTCAACCAAGGCCAGCATTTACACATTTTCCTTTGGTCCTATCACTCAAAAGATTACTACTCCAATCATTCCCTTTCTGTCTTGCTACTTTTCAATCAAAGTATTACAGAATTTGAGAGTTCAAGTTACTTCCATAGCAGTCAAATCTGACTCATTCTTGAAAGGAATTCCCTCTATCACCCAAATATATTCAATAATCTTTTCCTGTCTCCTGATTCTTTTTCATCCTTGAGGTTTAAATCTACTCATCCTTATGAAATGCTTAGCAAACAAACCTGCTCCTTTCTCTTTCTTTTCTCAAACTTCTAGAAAAAGCTGTATGCAAAGATTGCCTTCTCTTCCTTTCCTTTCATGTATCATCTTTAATCTAACTTTTCTGATCTCACCATTGAACTGAAACTGCTCTCCCCAGTTACTGATGATCTTTCAACTGATACAATTAATGAGTTTTTTAAATCCCAATCTTTTTTTTTTTAAAAAAACTGTTTTAAATGAGATAGTACTGATCACCTTACTCCTTTGATACTTTGTCCTCTCTGGATTTATGTAAGACTTATTACTATGTTTTTCTTTTATCTGACTATTTCTTGCCAATCTCCTTCTGTAGTTAATCATCCCTGTTACAGCTCCTAACCATAGATGTGTTCCCCAAGGTTCTGTCCTGAACCTTCTGTCTTTTAAATTCTTAAAAGACATTTAAATTTTCCTTTATTATAATTACAGGATCTTGTTTCAAAGATGCTTCATGTAGATCCACATCAAAGATTAACTGCTGCCCTTGTACTTAGACATCCTTGGATAGTTCACTGGGACCAGTTGCCCCAATACCAGCTAAACAGACAAGATGCTCCACATCTAGTAAAGGTAAATTTGCTATTATAATTTACTGTTATTTAGACTTGGTCCAGGAGACACTGGTGACAAAATAAATATTTCTAGAGATTCTTGCTGTTCCTCTTTTCACTCTTCTATAGTATCTGCTCTCTGTTGAAGAATTCTGGTGGAAGCTGTCTTGATAAATTATAATGAATGGATAAGGATAACGAGAAATCAATAGAAACCTTTAACTTAAAAAATTTAATTCAGAAGCAGGTCAGAAAGAATCAAAGGCAAGCAGAACAATTTTGAAGACACATTTATTATTTATTGTAAAAAAAAAAAAGTAAGCTGACTATAATGGACTGTTTCTTGTACAGGCCTCTTTCTATGAATTTGGAATTATCTTTTATATATAGATGTTTGTTAAGCTCAGAATTTAAAAAAATTCACAAAACCCCAAAAAAGGGAAACTTACTTCTGAATTCATTATAAGTCCTATGTAGCTATACTTTAATTTTAAAATAAGTCATGGATATTTTTGAAATTCCAATGCTTCTTGTACTTAAATCTGAGTCTTGTGAAATGAAATAGTCCTAGCTGTAGTTTTATAAATTAGTTAAATTTGAATTTAATATGTCATATTTAAGCTTTTCTCAGTGGATAGTTAATTTTTTTTTAAAGGAGTTTATGATTCATTTACTAATTATAGTAAATGAAAGAATGCAAGGTTGCTTAATGTGGTAAGCTTGCTCTTTCTGAGCAAAATCATTATTACTCTTGGCAACTACTAGGATCCTACCTAGTTCCTCCATCTGCCTATTCAGATATCTAAAGTGTACTGTCCAGTGCAAGGTTCTCTGAAGAAACCTTAGTGTCCTTCACATAACAGTAGTGTGATACAGGTTCTCCCCTAAAAAAAAAAAAAAAATAGCCACAAAATACTGCTGCTTCTCAAATTATGTCATTGTAGAGAGTTCATGTTCTTAATTTAAAAAAAAAATTAATAGTTTTGCTTTTCCAAATATACACAAAGATAGTTTTAAATTAATTACCTTTGCAAAATCTTGTGTTCCAAATTTTTCCCCTCTCTCCCTTTCCCCCTCCCCCATTCCCAAAACAGCAAGCAATCCAATGTAAATTAAACTTGTGCATTTCTTCTAAACATATTTCCATATTCATCATGCTACACAAGAAAAATCAGATCAAAAGGGAAAGAACATCAAGAAAAAAAAAGCAAACAAATAACAACAAAAAGTACTATATGCTTCACTCCATATTCAGTTTCCATAGTTCTGTCTCTGGATACAGGTAACTCTTTCCCTCACAAGTCTATTAATTACCTTGAATCATCTCTCTGTTAAAAAGAACCAAGTCCATCACAGTTGATCATCACATATTCTTGTTGTTATTGTGTACAATCTTCTCTTGGTTTTACTCACTTCACTTAGCATCAGTTCATATAAGTCTCTCCAGGCCGCTCTGAAATCAGCCTCTTCCTCATTTCTTACAGAACAATAATATTCCTTAACATTTACATACCATAATTTCTTCAGCCATTCTCCAGCTGATGGGCATCCACTCAATTTCCTGTTCCCTTGCCACAACAAAAAGCCATGCCCTTAATTTTTAACAAGAATCAGGATTGTTCAATATGACTGCAACAAGATAACTCCTAATACCAGACAAAATCTGTGCTCCATTTCCCACCCTTCATTGTATTTGTTTTAGCCAAAAGATTTTAGTCTTATGGTTTATTTTAGTCATATATCTAATGTAATTCAACTAAATTTAACATGTGAAAAGATTTGATTATATCATGTTTGTTTTATAATTGATTGTTCTGCAATTCCTATATTGATTTTTTTTACATCTTTAGGGTGCCATGGCAGCTACATATTCTGCTTTAAATCGCAACCAATCACCAGTTTTGGAACCAGTAGGCCGTTCTACACTTGCTCAGCGGAGAGGTATTAAAAAAATTACCTCAACAGCCCTCTGAAGTGACCTCAACCATTTATTTGGTACCATGGTATAAGATGATAGCACAAATCATGGCAACAGGTAGCACATACCTGAGAGATACCTGCAAGCACACACTGTCCCAGCTGGTACCCATAATGCTGCTGCTCCTGCTGCTCCTGCTTTCATCTGTTCTCGCTTTAAATGATTGTTGGCAAGTTAGACTTTCCTGGAGCTTCGAATGGAATGAATAATGAAGATATGTTCACTGAATCAACCAGAAGAATCATGAACACCACCTCTGTCATTAAACAAATATACATACACACATATGTTCGTGTGTGTGTGTGTGTGTGTATGTGTGTGTGTATATATATATATACACACACACACACACAAATATATATACATATTATATATATATATACATACATACACTGAATAATAAAGTACTCTACCATATAGCATTATTTTTATAGGGAATATTTCTTGTCCCCAAAAATATTCTTTGTTACTTATAAGGATGGACAATTTCTGTTTAGCACTTAACTTAAACAATCCGTTTATATTAGCACTGTATCCTTTGTGCCATCCAACATTTTGTATGTTTTTGTAAACAATTCATACACAGTACATTTCTGTACTGCTTTCTTTAATGTATACATGCCTTGTTTAACTTGGACCTTATTATGAATCAATTTGACTATTAAATCTGGTTAAGCAGTTCACCTGAATTAATCAGTATTGTTGGACAGCTCGAAAATTGCCTGATTGCTCAACAGCCATTGAATGTAATACTATGATCTTGTACAAACCCTTCCTCATTTCTATGTCACTGATTTTGTTCTTAAAGTGAGGTGCACTGTCATGCAGATATAGGGAGCTGTTGTACTAGGGCAAGGTGAAATAGTGCATTAATATGCGTGTGTGGCATGGTATCAAGAATATGCCAAAAAGCAAGCCTATCCACTTTGCAACCCTATTGCTTTGATCTGATTTTTCTTAAGTAAGGAATCTTTCCCCTTGCACTTTTTAATTTTGAGTGGTATTGGCTTAATATTAGTTGTTTGTGTTTTGAATTTTTGTTTTAAATTTTATTTGGGAGTTACTTAGTGAGACAATTAGATAAGAAAAGATTGTCAAAAACTCGTGTCCATTGTAGCTATGGTATTAGGTGCTGGTTTGAAATCGATTCACAAGTCACTGCTCTTCATTTGAAATTGAACTTAAATCTTATCCTATAGCAGAAAGTATTCTTGACCATCCAGTGTTGAATTGGAAAGATAAAATATAAATTAGTTCATCTTTATGAATGATTTTGTGTACTTCTGAATACCTGGAGTCAGGATACTTCTGACTAGTTAGTTGGTCACCATATTTAACCTAGCGTTTTAGCATTCTTCAAAGAGATATAAATTTGGTGAGTGTCACTATTTTGTTTCACCATTGAAATGTATGCAAACATGATTGCCCAAATGAGGTGTCTGAAGCAGATTTCTGCCAGACTACTCGGTGTCTTATTTGCTTGTTTTGCAAATGTCACTTTTACAGACTATGGAAATGCTTAATTAACTCAGTTCCTTTTCTGCTATTAACTAATCAATGATCTTAAAATATATTTGTGCAAGGAAAAAATAAGCTAATTTACCTCATTCTGAATATGCTTAGTTAAATCTAATACACTAAGCCATATGAAATCAAAAATTTTTTTTCCTGCCAAAAGCTTTAATTATTTCTGTATAAAAGTATAAAACAAGAAGGCTTTGGTTTGGTTTATCTAAACAATTTATGGCAATTGGTTATCATGCCTTAAATTGGTGAGCTAGCCTATTAATTGATGTCCTATAGTTTTGAGGTTAGGAATACCGAGAACATAAACAAGACTAGGTTCTCTTTAAATTGTATAATTCTTGATGATTTTGAATGGATGAGAAATAACCATTTCTGTGACAATTCAGAGATTAGAAATCATTTAAATGATAAGAGGGATTAAGATGGTTGCTAAATTAAATATCTGCACCCTGTTAACCAGAATGGTTATCAGAAATCGAATGAAATAAGACCTAATAATATTGCATAGATGGGGCACCAGAAAGAAACTTTGATGTTTCCGAAGTACTTAACATAGATGATGTTGTTATCTAGGAAAGTGTTCATATTTTCTCCATTACCTGGAAAGAATTAGTTTTCTTTGATCTTAATTGAACTAAAACTTCATTCACACTGGCATCCTGTAACATTGTTTCTTTTAAATTATGATCATAATTTGGGGCAGGACAAGAAATAATTCAGGCAGATTATATTTTTAACTAAAGTTAATTTAAGATGACTAAAATTTAAAAGGCAGTTGTCAACCATAAAATTGTCCATTTAGAGCAGAAAAAAGCACATTAGAAATTCTCCATTCCAACCATTTCATATTACAGAAGAGAAAACCGGTCCAGAAAAGTTAAAACTTCAGTTTCCCTCACAGTAAAAAGAGGATTAAGTCCTCTAAGCTCTAAAATTCTATGATTTGAAATAATGTGTCAAGTTCACAGAACTCTTTGGTAGCTGAACAAAAACTCAAATCCAGGGAAACTGTGTTATAATGAAAAGAACCCTGAATTTGAAGTCAGAAGCTCTGCCTTTTATCACTTATGAGACCATGTCACTCTTCTGGGCCTCGTATACCTTATGTGTAAAATGAGAGATGATTTAGATGATCTCCTAGGAGTTCATTCCAAACCCTAGAATCATAGGACTTCCAATTATATTAAATATTTACCATATCATGCTATCTTCCCTGTATATTGCCCCTTGACAAATAAATTAAGAGTTACATTTTTGTTAGAATTAGCTTCCATTCAACAAATATTTATTGAAAACCTATATTATCTTCTGAGGCACAGATTAATAAAAGAGTGCCTGCCCTCAGGGAGCTTATAGTTGATAAGGAAGACTATGTACACAAATAACTATAATAAAAATTATACACTCTTATGTTATTGGATACTCTGATTTTAGTATTATCAGTAAGTAAGTGTGATCTTACCTGCTAGATTTAGGTAAATTGTCTTACTCTTTAAATAACAATTCACATAATCACAGAACTATCACATTGGTTAAGAAAAAAGGTTATGAAAATAATTCAGGGCTCCTTTTTTCATCTGACATTACCATTTTTATTAATTGCTTTGAATTCAGTTCTTCCACATTTCTCTAGTCACTTTATTAACATGGACATTTAATCTTCTCTCTCTCACCATTAAGCTATCTTTTGGAATCTACGTAATATTCTATTTTCAAAAATCTTCCTCTTTTGTCTTCTTGCATTGCCAGTAATGAATGGGAAGCAAGTATTAGTTATTAGAAAGCATTGGTTAATCAAAATGCTGCTAATTTAACAATGTCCCCTGCATTCTAAAGAGTACTTGGAGCACATACACCATTCATTTTGTTTTCTTTTTTAAGCAATTGTATTAAAATTAAGTGTTTTGGTTGTTTTTTTTTTTTTGTTTTTTTTTTTACAAATCACTTTTACTTTTTCTAGTTTATTAGAGACATCACATCCAGATATTTTCTGTTTATATATAATTGTATTGTGACTATTTCCAGGATTGATTTTTGTGCTTGTCCCAGAAAGTCTCAGTCCTATTACTGTGCTAGATGGAGCTTCTTTTGACTAAAGGTTCCGTTTAGGCTTTGATCCTTGTAATTTTAAATTCAGGTAAGGTTAGATGTTTTAACAGATGAATTAAATCAGTATTGTGACTGCAATTAATAAGAATAGCCGTCTTTATCTCCAGGGTGCTTATATTTTGCTAATCTTAAGTGAGAATTTGTGGAGATTTTTTAATGAAGGAATAAAATGAGGTAATTAATACCTGTGGTACTCTGTGGATCCACACATAACCACTCTTTTTTACAGTTGATGGACCTGCATAGCCATACTAAACAAACAAAGCACTCAGAAACAACTTAGTGTTATTTCTGTCTATGGAATTTTGTGTAGTGTGCTTTGAAAAAAGTAGTTTTTAATTTGGTTCCTATGTGACAGTGCATCTCAAAGAATTGAGAAACTTTATTTTCTTAAACCTGGGATCTCAATCTCAAGTGCATTACTTTGTCTTGACTAGTCTTTTATTGTTTGTTTGTTTAAAAAGAAGACTAAGGATTTGGATGAGCGCCTACCTCCTACCTCTTAAGGCTCTTTTCTCATGACTGCTACTAAACCTTGGAGTTTGTGATCAGCAGTTTAGATTTTTGTCCTGGTGATGACTACCAGGTCTCCTAGCAGAGTGCAAGTAGATGTAATTGGGCAAGAAAAAAAAAATGGTATCATTCACAGAGGAATCTCAAACAAAACTTCAGAGCTAAGTTGCCAGTTATTTATGTAAGTGTATGAGAGAAAATAGAGAAGCTGGCTATAATACTAAGTAGATTTAGTTTTGTAATCTAGTGGGGTGAAGATTTCTACTTCTATTAGAATCATTATAGTATTGAACAAAACCCATATTGAGCATTTCCAATTGATGTATTTAAAACAAAATTTTAAATACAAAGCAAGGACATAAGAATATAGCTTGTTTTGTTTTATCTTAATAGATGTAGTTTACAGTACTTCTAAAGCTTTGCTTCTTTATTTGGAAGAAAAAAAAATAAGCTTCATGATATGTCATTCCTTGGTAAGTTTAAAAATTATTGGATGATGAGTTTTACTCAGTTTACATCACTCAAAAGTGATGTAAATTTATTAGTTTTATCTTTGCTTTTATCCTAATCAAAAAAGGGAAGTGTATACATGAGGGATGTAATTATTTTGCAGTTTTTGCTGGGAAAGGAGAAGTTGGGTAGATAAGTACTTAAATGGTTTTTAAAAAAGAGAAAAATAAGATAAATATTTTTCTACTATTATATGATTATACTTTATACTAGTTTCTCTAGTATGGCATGCCAGGAAGTCCAGGGTACTATATCATAAGTTAATAGTGTATTTTACCTTTTATTAGGCAATTAAAGTAGCATCAGATGCTTGGCACTACTGCCTTGATTATAAAATACTCATAAAAGATCAAATATTACTGAACAATTTAAAAGAATAAATTATTCCCAAGTTTGATCTAGGAAATTTTCCAATCATATTGTTAATGTGTAATCTAAGCTATTTCAATGGTATACATGAACAATCCTGGAAAGATATTGCTTGTATTCCTGGCACAAGTTGTCAGGCTTTGTAATCTTTAAAAGAAATGAAAATTTATACAATGAATAAACTTTCAAATAGATATGTACACACACACACACACACACACACACACACACATATATGCCACCTTTTTCCACATACTTTTAATTACTGTATGCCAGTTGGATAACAGCATGTCATCTCAAATCAAGGTTCTGTCTCATTAACTCCTATCTGTGAAATTAGATTTCCAGATTTTGATTATATAACCTGCCAGGAAAATACCGAAGCTTATTGGCTAAATCTTATAAGATAATCATTCAATAAGACATTTTCAATTTTGTTGGGTAGATTTTATGTCATGCTATTTAGGGATGGTTCACTTAGAACATCTTAGATTTTTAAATCAATGGAAAGCCTCCAAGATAAAAGTTCAAACTATGTACAAATATTTGATAACTGTCAACCAGAGAAATTTATTATTAATGTTATTAAATAATGATTTTATTTTATCATGAAGTTTATGCTCATCTCAAGCCCGGTTGCTAATGATCCTGTGAGAATTAAGTTTTCAGTCTCACTAAAATTTCTAATCTTTAACAAACTTTGAGTTACTACTATCAGAGAGGAGATTAGTCTACAATTTTGTTACCTGAAATAACCACCATGGTGGAAAAAATAGGGATAATTTGTAATTATAGCTGCTTCTATAGCAAGATCAAAGGCATATTTCACAATGGCTTTGCTATATTAAATTGAAGTCCTCTGAGGTGGGTGTGGTAGGACCATATAAAATCAAAGTGACTTAGAAGACCATTATTTTTTAAATTAATTTTCAATTTTTTTCTGTGCAAAATAGCTTATCAGATTTTACTAATGAGGCATATTAGTTAATATGTTTTGTAGTGAAATTCTTTACAACCAAATAGGTATCCTTAATGTTCTGATCTTTTTTTTATAAACATAAAACTCGAGATATTTTAAAGTCATTATATTAGATTAGTGATCTCAAATGAGAAAGTGGTCATTCAAATTTACTTTGATTATGTATTATAGATAAAGCATATGTCTGAAGGAGAATCCCAAAATTGTATTTCAAATGAAAAAGTAATAATTTTTTATTTCCCATAATGTGTTTTAACAGGAAAAGGTGTGGTGTTTTTATTTCCTTCTTAAAGTGGGATACCTATTAGTCATTTTTCATGAGCATAACTCAATGTTAAATATGTTGAGAGGTTGAATAAAGAAGATTGATTGTTAGTATCTGAAAGTTATAGATACAAGATAATAAATGAGAAAGAAGACATTATGGCAATACAAATAATTGCAAGAATGTGAAGATGAGAAAATTTGAAGCATTCAGAACTTCAAATATGTGTTTCCACTGCATGATTCCCCCCAATAAAATCCCTTTAGTTAACTTATGGAGTCAAGAAATATGTGTGTATTTTGAAAAAAATTTTGAAGTGCTAACTATTAATATACAAAGTATGTGTTATATAGAGAAGCAGGTTTTAGAGAATGGCAACATCAAAAATATACTAATGCATTTACTTTAGTAAATTATCTAAGGATTTAAGATTGCAGAGCATCCAGAATCAGGAGGAAGAAAAAAACACTGATCTGAATCAGAAGGGTCTATATAAGCATATTAAATATTGTGTGCAAAGTGCTAGGAAAAGAGACTCTGCTCTCCTCTACAGAGTAAAAGACAGTTTGTAGGTTACAAATCTGATAGTGCCTGGCACATAGTAAATATTTTCTTTAAATGCTTATTCACATAAAAGACTCATGAGAAGGAAAAAATGATCTTCTTGAATATATTATTAAAGCACCCCAATTACCCAAATTCATTTCAAGCAAAGATACCCCAGGCAATTGGTTAGCTCAGTTAAGTGCTAGGGGACCTGGATTTTCTTGTATGTCTTTACCCCCTCTCTTAGCTCCACAAAAGAAACGAATTACAGAAATTGTCACCTTTTCTCCTTGTCATGTCTTGTTTTGCTTGAAGGATGAAGCAATACCAAATTGTTTGGGTTTGGGTTTTTTAAAATGATAAGGCTGGATCTTCAGATTTATTTTACAGGAAGTAGCAGGACCATAAGATTTAAAGGAGATAAACCCCTTAGAAATCATCTAATGAGACTAATTTTACAGATGCTGAAACAGGCCCAGGGAAATTAGTGCAATTTATTGTTTTTCTTTGGAACAACTCAATAAAAATACAAAGTGTTAATTTACCCTAATACACAGCTAACTACTGATAGATGGAGGAAGAGAGTGCATCTTTCATTTCCTGATAGTGGCTCAGCTTCAGTTTGTACTTAAGTAGTTCACAGTGCTTTATCCATAGATGATGTTCATTAAGTATTTTTAATTAAAAATACAAGAAAATGCAATGAGTTAAGATCAATTTCTTGTAAATCTTGTAAATGAGTTTTCTGTTACTGATCTAAGCTTTAAAAAGTATTTTTGATTTGGGTTTTTTTTTTCCAAGATGGCAGAAAAGTGTTTTTGAAAGTATAATTGTTTATTAAAACTACAAGGACATGACTAACAAGTATTGAGTAAAAAATAAAATAACCTATGTATTAATTCCCATAAAGACAGCAAAGATATCAGAGATTACCTGAACCATATTTAAGCAGTGAAAATAGATTGAGAAGCATTATTCTTGAAGTAGTAACCTAAGTTCAAATCCTTCTCTCAGACATTCTTGATTATGAGACCTTGGACAAGGGAGAAGGAATGTCAAGACTGGAAGTTCCCAACACCATTGAAATCAGGATCATAGCTATAGGCAGCTGGTGGCAAAATGGATTAAGTACTGGAACTGTAGTTGGAAAGATCCAAGTTCAAATTCAGATTTAGATTCTAGCAATATGACCCTGAACAATTCACTGAACTCTGTTTCCTCAACTGTAATGTGGAATGATAGCCCCCATTTCAAAAGATAATTGTAAAGATCAAATGAGACAATTTAAAAAACAATACTTAGCACATAGTAAGTGCCTTATACTTTTTCCATCCCCACTGCTTTAGAGGTAAAGGTTGTTAGAAGTTATATAGTTCAAATCTCTTGTTTTACAAATGGGTAAACTGAGGGCAAGAGAAGGTAAAGTGATTTGCCTTGATCACAGAGGTAGCAAGTAAAAAAGCTGGAATTTCAGCCCAGGTCCTCTTGAATAAATCCAATATTCTTCTCTACTACAGGATGAAAACAAAAATGTATATGTACATGTTGGGGGATTATTGTATTTTTATGTTTATGGGTGGGGGTTGGGGTCCCAACCTATTGCAGTGTGATATTGAAGAATGCAATGTTTGTTACATATTATATCATCGTGTGTACATATTAATACATATTTGTACATAAACATACCTAACTTCATTTTTTAAAAGCACTGTATACAAAAAGTAGAAAACAAAAATCTTTAGGTAAGAGATTTTGATTTAACCATTATAATCATTCTTTACCTATTTGTTGAGAGGAGAATAGGTAAGTGGGAGACTAGTAAATTAATGATTTGTGGTCACTTAGCTGAATTCTCCTTCTCTCTCTCTCTCTCTCCTCCTCACCTCTGCCCCCACTGCTTATTTCCCAGGTAAGAACACTTTCCACTGAATTTGGACGTTTATTTAGCATTTTTCACAAGACATCATGAGCCGTGGCTTTTCTCCAGTATTTTGGTACACATTTTTGCCCATGTTTCATAAAGTTCTACCCTGTTTTCTACAAGAGTAGTCTCATGTATCTTCAGTTATATTACCATATTCTCTCCCATTGAGGGAAACTTTCCTCAAGTAGCCTCATATTACAGCAAATCTCTTTTAAAGTATTAGTTATTGATACCTCATCCGCAATCTGATTATGTAATATAGACTTCTGATCCATAATAAGCCTTCATTTGAAAATTAACTCCCAAGAAGAATTTTATATTTTCTTCAAATGTATTCTTATGAAGTATTAGGAGAAAAGGAGATAGCTCCCTTACACTGACCAGCAAGAATCACCTTTGAGCATCTTTTAAGCTAGGATATTTATGTTGTCAAATGCCTACTGGAAAAAAAAAAAAGTTAAATAGGTAACTATGTTAAATTACCAAAAGCTATTTTCAGCTTCTTTTGAACTTTCCAGTTAAATGGGGTTTTTGGAGCCATGGGTCTCTTCATCTCTGTTCTGTGTTCTATTAAATTCTACTCCTGGCTTCTAGATGGAAAGAATGTATAGCTGAAGAGTAAAGAAAAGGACTTGAGTTAAATAAGAAGAAAACTAAAAGTGATTTGGAGAACTTTGGATTTGTGAAGAAAAGCATGCATTAAATTTGAAGAGAAGACATTTGGGAAAACTTGAGAAAAAGTTGAATGATACAATCTGATAGGGAACAATTGAAGAAGGTAGTAACTGAAGGCAAGGTTTATGTATGAAAAAGTAAGTAAACAAATTGATACTAGATCAAAGAAGGAAAATGCACTAGAGTAGAAGTGGGTATTAGGCTGTTTAGGATATAAAGTGCTAAAGAAGTGAGGTGTAAATATGGACAAGCAGTTTGGATGACAAAGGATGGAAAATCCGACAATTAAGAATGGAGGACAGGACAAATAGTGACTAAATTTTGTGTGTTTATCACTGCTAAATGATTTGTCATCTAATTCAAGGTAGTATACACTAGAAGAAAAGGTAAATATCCTCAAAAAATATCTCTCCACATTTCTGTAACCACATTTCTGGTTATCAAAAACAATGAAATTTTCCTAAAAGAAAAAAATATGGAAAATGGGTTTAAGTTAAGGGAAGGGAAGGGGTAAAAGTTGGGAGGAAAAGAATAGAGACAATGTAAAGAAGTAAAAAGATGACATGACCTGTGGAAGAATGTAGCATTGAAAGGGAAGGGGGAAAATTACTGTTCACTTGGAGTTTTGAAAAAGCAAATTTAAAAGTCCTTCTGGGGCGTTGGGGGGAAGAAACCAGATATTATGAAGAGGATGAAGCTATCATATTAGTAATAATAAAAATACACAGGAGTATCGGGAAACATTATCCAAGAAATGTCAAAGGAAAAAGAATGAGGAGTGGCTAGTAACTCAGGTAAAGGGTGCTGGATTTTTTTATTGACTACATTAGTGGTGTGTTGCTATCCAAGGACACAAATCCAAGATAATTTCTAAGAGCAGGTAACCACAACCCACTTCCATTGATTCATAAGTGGACATAAATGAAATGCCAGAAGAAATTTACTTTAAAAGTATCCTCAATGCATTCCTATTCACTTCCTGATAGCACTCCTCGATTTCATCATCTCCAGAAACTCATCTTTGTGAAAGATGGAATCAACTCTGAAACATCCCTTCAGTACTCCCTGCACCTGAAGCCCCTTGCTCCTAAGTGTAGAAAGAGAAAGGTGGAAATCAGCCCCTCCCAGGTCTTCTATTTAAAGAAGGGCTTGAGGCAGCACCTGGCTACAGGACTTTCACATGCTTCCATCCTGGGTACCTTATCCTCCACCCCACTTTTTATAACACACACACACACACAAAATCTTCCACACAGCCACCAAACTGATATTCCTAAAGCACAGACTTACCCATGACACTCCCCTAATCAAAAAACTTCATTGTTTCTATTTCTTCCAGGATAAAATACAAACTCTTCAAGTTGGCATCTAAAATTCTTCACAATCTGGCTACAGCCTATCTCTGCAGAAGATACACATTGCTTGTCACACATTTAAAATGTTCCCACCAAACTGCCTTTTTGCTGTTCCCATTTATACCTCTATTCATTTGCACATAATCTCCCATATTTAGAATCCTGTCCCTTCTATCACCTTTTAGACTTCACTTCCTTTCTAGTCTCCTCTCAAATGCCACCTCATTCAATCCCCCTTTCTTGGCTCCCTTATTCTTAATGTTCTGCCCACATCATTATTTGTTTTGTATATCCTACAGTTATTAAAGAAATAATGCATTCCTCTGGTGGAATGTAAGCCTCTGATGAAAGCTAGTGCTGAATAATGCTTTTTGATTCGTGGAAGAGATGGCTGGTGAACATCTGGAAAAGAAAGAACCAAGTAGATTAGGGAATACTGGCAAGTTAATTTTAGTAGGGTTTGAAGAATCAGTCATCCATGCTATTATTATGGAAAAGTTCAAGAGCTGAGGGAAAGATAGTAGTATGGTTAGATTAATCTAGTAGTAGTAGTACATTCAGGTTATCAATACTCCGAGGTTACCTTGAAAGGAGTTCTCCAGTGGAACTACCCTGGAGGTTTGTATTTGGCCCTTTTGGCATTTGAAGCCTATCATAATCTGCTTCCCCATCCACCCCTAATACCTTTCCAGTTTTTTATGCACCCCACTTTCAAATCCCTTTTACAATTTCACCTATTACAAACTTTTCCTGGCCCTGTGTTAACATCATTGCTTTCCAGATCATAAAAAAGGGGAAAGGACCCACATGTGCAGAAATATTTGTAACGGTCCTTTTTGTAATGGCAAGGAACCAGAAGCTTAATGGATTCCCATCAGATGGGGAATGGCTGAATAAATTATAGTATATGAATGTTATGGAATATTATTGTTCTATAAGAAACAATCAGCAGGATGATTCCAGAGAGGCCTGGAGAGACTTACATGAACTTCTTGCTGAGTGAAGGGAGCAGAAACAATATAGCAACAAGAAGATTATGTGATGATCAACTATGATGCACTTGGCTTTTTTCAACAATAAGGTGATTCAGGCTAGTTTCAATGGTCTTGTGATGGAGAGAGCCATCTACACTCAAAAGAGAGGACAATGGGAACTGAGTGTGGACTACAACATGGCATTTTTCACTTTTTTGGGTTTTTTTTGCTTGTTTTTTTTCTTTCTCACTTTTTTTTTTTTACTTTTTGATCTGATTTTTCTTGTGCAACTTGATAATGTGGAGATATGTATAGAAAAATTGCACATTTGGCAGAAATTGGATTACTTATGGTCTAAGGAGGGAATGGACAGAAAGGGAGGGAGAAAAAATTTGGAACACAAGGTTTTGCAAGGGCGAATGTTGAAAACTATCTGCATGTGTTTTGAAAATAAAAAGCTTTAAAAATATATATTTTTTAAACCCACTACTGCCTTCTCTCCAAGATGACCCTGAATGTATCCTGTATATATCTTATTAGTTTCATATAATCTCTCCCATTAGAAAAGAGAGCAAGGACTCCCTTTTTCCTTTTTTTCTAGCTCCAGCATTTAGCACAGTGCCTGGTACATAGTAATTAATAATTAATATATATTATATAATATAACATTAATGATTATATTACATGTACATACATGTATTTCCCATCCACCCAAATAATGTAATATTAATCATTAATATTATAATAAACTGATTATTATTTATTATTGTTTAACATGTTTATAAATGATTTGGTTAGAGGTAGAGTTCACTTCTATCAAATTTATAGATGACACAAAGATGGAAATAAACTAATCCAATGAACGACAGACTCAAGAGCTAAAATGATTTTGACAGGTTGACACTTTGGAGTGAATCTAATAAAATGAGCTTTAATGTAGAATATTTCTTACACTTTTGAAATTGAATTTTTCAATCCATATATAAGATGGGGAAAGGCTGATTAAATAATTGGAGGGGGAAAAAACCCCAGAGACTTCACATCCTTCAAATTGGCAAAGATTAAAAAAAAAAATTGGCAATAGTCAAATGTTGAAAGCTTATGGGATGATAGGAACACTAAAATATGTTGTTGGTTGAGCTGTGAATTGGTACAACCATTTTGGAAAACAAATTAGAATTATGCATAAGAATAAATCCCCTGACCAAAGACCAAAGAGCCACAGAAGTATGAAACTGCTATTAACTCGAACAAAACAAAACAAAATCCCAAAGAGTTCGCACAATTTGTCAAAGCCATAGTTAATTCTAATACAAAATAAAACTAAAGCTTTAACAACAGTTTTAAGCAAAGGAGGTATGCAAAGAAGTAAGGGCTAGATTAGTAAATCTGAAATCACCAGCAGAGAAGAGATAAATAAATCTATAGGAGCAGTACTTCACCATACAAGTGAAATAATGAAGGGGAAGATGAGGAGACAATCCAGTACCTAGTTGTTAGTGAGTTAGCGTGAACCTGGTGAAGAAACAAGCAATGGACATTAGTGATCCGTTAAGGGTAATTTTAGTTGATCCTTCACCAAAATGAAAGTTTCTTTTGATTAAGGATTGCTTCCTTTTTTTTTTAAATTTATTTCCATACTTTATGCCCAGGACAGTGACTAGCATAGCAAATGTTTAATACATGCTTGACAACTTGATTAACCTTCGAGATCAAAATGAGTCACAGTGTGATTTAGTAGCCACACAATCTATTGCAGTCTTGGGCTAAGTTGAGACATAACTTCTAAGAATAAGGGGTTAATAGTCCCACTGTGACAGCTAGGTGGAGCAGTTCTGGGTAGAGCACTACTCTTGGAATTAGGAAGACTAATCTTCCCAAATTCAAATGTGGCCTCAGAAATTTACTAGCTGTGGGATCTCGGAAATGTAATTTAATCCTGTTTACTTCAGTTTCCTTATGTGGAAAATGAACTGGAGAAGGAAATGGCCAGATACTTCAATATCTTGCCCAAGAAATCCCCAAATAGTGTCACAACGAGTTGGACATGACTTAAGTGAATAACAAAGTCCCCTCTGTAGCCTGCCCTAATGAGACTACTTCTAAGAGCACTGTATTCACTTCTGGGGACAGTTTAGGAAGAATACTGATAAATTGGAGAACATTCCCAGAATAACAACCAGAATGATGAAGGGCTTAGAGTCAGGAATGAAGAAACTGGAGGTGTTCAACTTGACAAAAAGAAAAAAAAAAAGCTTGACAAAAAAAGAAAGAAAAAATACATATCTTCAAGGACTTGAACAACTTTCATGTGAAATTTATACTTGTTTTATATGACTTCCAAAGGCAAAACTAGGAGCAATATGTGCACCACAAAGAAGCAAATTTGTGCTGAATGTAAGGAAAAAATCTTCTTAACAATAAAAGCTAGCCAAAACTGGAATGGAATGCCTGAGGGATCTCCATGATCTCTACCCCACACCTCTAATGGCAGCCTTTAAGAAAAGGCTGGATGACTACTTGATAATAATATTTAAATCTTCTTCAGGTATTGGCTGGATGAGATGGTCTTTTTGCTCCCCTTCAAATCAGATTCTGTAATTTTATGAAAAATATTACCCACAAGCATATATATATATAATACATATATGTGAATATGCATATACATACATGTAGTAAAATCTTTCAAAAATCCTTTCTTGCTTGCATTTACCTCAAAATACTAACAATTTAATAAACAGATGCTGTCAAAGCAGCAGCATTCAGGCAGGCTGTTGACTTCATAGACAATCCCTTTGCATTGAATCACAAAGG
This sequence comes from Sarcophilus harrisii, assembly GCF_902635505.1. Lineage (NCBI taxonomy): Eukaryota > Metazoa > Chordata > Mammalia > Dasyuromorphia > Dasyuridae > Sarcophilus > Sarcophilus harrisii. Next base: position 274,091,767 of record NC_045428.1, read on the forward strand.
ACTAAAGAATCACAATCACTATCTCCATTCCCTCTATACCCATCCTTCAAAAAAAAAAAGGGTGCTCTCTTAGGCCTTGAAATTTCCCCTAGCACTTTTATTAGATAGATGGTAAAGCAATAAAACTGGGAATGGAAACTCCCAAGAGACAAATTGGTTTGTCAAAGCCATAAAGAAATAACAGAGGTAGAATTCTCCAACCACAATGTCTTAAACATTGGTCTTTTTGATGCACCTAGATCTTATTTTGTATCCTATGTATTTGTTTGGTTTGTCTCAAATTTCTTACTAGATTGTAAACTCCAAATGGGCAAGAACTTTTTTTTTTTACTTCAATGCCTAGCACAGTGACTTGTCCAATAGCTAGTATTTTATTATGTTTCTGAGTGAAATGTAGGAAAAAAGAATTTGTTAAACTGAATGTTTTGAGCAAAATGATCATAAACGCATTATTTTCATACAAAGATTTGTTGTGCTTACAAATCAAACAAGATGCATTAGGTGTTTTAAACACTCAAAATATATTTGATTTCCACTTAATTTTTTGAGACATCATGCATCATCATCTAATGATATTTGCTTCTTAACTATTAGAAGCATTTCTATCTGTCCAAACTATTTTCAAATTACTTCCAAATCTCTTTCTCAACTCAAGATTTTTATATACATCTAATTTTTCAAGGCATGTATAATTTACTGGGGGATAAAATCTTTACCTCTAAAAAATTAACATGATTTTTCAGATTTTTTAATAATCGTAGTCAAAATTAACATGATTTTTTAATAATTGTAGCCAAAATTAACATGATTTTTCAGATTTTTAAATAATTGTAGTCAAAATTAACATGATTTTTCAGATTTTTTAATAATTGTAGTCAAAATTAACATCATTTTTCAGATTTTTTAATAATTGTAGTCAAAATTAACATGATTTTTCAGATTTTTAAATAATTGTAGTCAAAATTAACATGATTTTTCAGATTTTTAAACAATTGTAGTCAAAATTAACATTTTTCAGATTTTTAAATAATTGTAGTCAAAATTAACATGATTTTTCAGATTTTTTAATAATTGTAGTCAAAATTAACATGATTTTTCAGATTTTTAAATAATTGTAGTCAAAATTAACATGATTTTTCAGATTTTTTAATAATTGTAGTCAAAATTAACATGATTTCTCAGATTTTTTAATAACTGTAGTCAAAATTAACATGATTTTTCAGATTTTTTAATAACTGTAGTCAAAATTAACATGATTTTTCAGATTTTTAAATAATTGTAGTCAAAATTAACATGATTTTTCAGATTTTTTAATAATTGTAGTCAAAATTAACATGATTTCTCAGATTTTTTAATAATTGTAGTCAAAATTAACATGATTTCTCAGATTTTTTTAATAATTGTAGTCAAAATTAACATGATTTTTCAGATTTTTTAATAATTGTAGTCGTATCTTTTACTTTAAAAATGATTCTAATTTTTTTTGAACTAGAGAATCTCCACTAGAAAAAGTTCTATTTATCTCACTATCATGGGCTCCCCCACAAAAAGATTTAATGATTATGTTTATTGGTGTAAAGGGTCCTAAGAAAAGTCTCCTAAAAAAAAAAAAATTTGTGCCGCCCACGTTAGCTACGTAGTGAAGATTTTGAGTTAAGAGAGTGGATGACTCATAATGAGCGCCGTAAGCACATCCCATTTAAAGATAGCCACGGGCCTGCGGAGGTGTCAATCAGCTGGGATCAGGGACAGGGGCCTACCTCACTCCCTGGCCCAGCAGCAACGGCAGGGCTGGGGAGGGGTCAGCAAATAATGAAGAAGGCGCTGGCGGGTCATTTGGGTTTTGGGTTTGTTTTTCTTTTTAAGAATCCCCATCCACGTCCTAAATAAGCCTAAAAGCCTCAGAGCGTCCAGCATTTAGGTCAGAAACCGCGGTTGAGTCACAACAGCGACAAGAGGAAGACCTCTGGAAGTGTGGAGGGGGGTACCTAGGTTCGCGGCTCTGCGGCTCCGCCCCCTCGAACACGACACATTCCACGCGCCCGGACGCAAAGGATTCCCGTCCCCGCGCGTTCTAAGGAGTCGTTTCCGTTGGTCGCGCCTGCGCGTTTGAGGCCGGGAAGGAGAGCCGTCGGCGGAGGCGGAGGGAAGCGACGCACGCTCCCTGCGACGCCATTTGCTAGTTCCAGAGCGTGGGACGGGAGAGGTCGCGCGAGAGAGACTCGCGCACCTACTGAGTAACTAGGGATTTTCTGCGCACGCGACATCGTCCCTGTCCGGCCCCCCGCATTTTCTCCTCACCACACACTCCGTCCCTGCCGGAGTTTCCAACTCGCGACCTAGCGCTCGCTCTCTCCGCCCCCTGCCAAAGGGGCTTTCTTCTACCTCGCCCAGACAGGCGAAGCCCGTCCGCCCGCCCGCCCGCGCGTCCTTCGGAAGAGCCACCGCCCGAGAGGGAGACGGAGACCCCGCAGAGGCCGCCGCAGCCATGCCCAAGAATAAAGGTAACGCCTCCTAGTCGCGATCGACCCGCCTTGGGCCTGGTGGCGCCGGGCCGCGGCCTAGGCCGCTCCGGGACGCCGTGGCGACCTTCCATGCCCCTAGTTCTAGGCGTCCCCTCGGATCCTGGGTGCCCCGGGAAGAGGGAAGGAGGGAGGGAGGAAGTTACGGTCCCACCTCCGAGTTCGGTCACGGGCAGGCAAAGTGCCGACGCCATGTTGGTAGGGCCTACGGGGGAACAAACGTGTGGGGGGGGCGGTCTCTTCGCCCCTCCCCACCGTGAGGTGAAACCGAGGCTCGCACAAGCGCTGGGCGGACTAGAGCCTGCGGGACCGACTCTGACCAGTGCGCGGGATTTAAAAGGGCAAAGCCCCCGAACCCAAGCCTGGTCTCTAACCACGCCAAGCCGGAGTCTGCGCCCGCCCGTCGGCATCTGCGCGCTCCAACTTTCCAAGAGCGTAACTCTGAAGGCCATTACAACTCTGCTGCACTCTCCGAGAATGTTTATCACGGCTTTTCTCTATGTGCTTTCGCAAGTTGCTCACCTGGTCCGATCTTCCCTCATCTTCTACGAATCCCCCCTTTAAAAAAAATCTAATTCTTATTCTCATCCCTCCTTTTCTTTCCCTGATTATGTATTCAATGTTTCTCTTCAGATGAGCTAGAGTACTTCAAATAGTGTCGCATTTTATGCTATTAAAAGTAGTCTTTAGTTGCTCCCAATTAATACGTGTAATACCCGAAATGGAATGTCAAGTCAGCAAAGCATGTATTAAGTGTCTACTAAGGGCAAAGCACCATATTAAGCTCAAGAGATTGCTTTCTAGGAGCTCCGCTATTTAATGAGAGAAACAACATGCGTACAACCACGTGAGTACAAAAATAGAGATAATCAATAGAAGAAAGGCTAGCAATTTCTTTTAAAAGACTCTAATAAAGGTTTCTAGTGGGAGATATTTTATCTAAGACCATGTAAAAAGTTGCTTGTAATAATTGGGAAGATTCAGTATCCAGTTGGTTTAGAGGTAGGTAGAGATCTCATTTAAGAGATTTGAGGAAAGAATTTTCAGTAGACTGAGTTTTCATCGAGTCTTGGTTTCTTAACAGCTGGGGGCATTCTTTCTTTTACAGAGGAATTTAGATTGAAGTTCTATTTGACTTTAGCTCTCAGAATCTGAAAAATCTGTTACTTTGTCAATGTGGACTTTTTTTCGTTTTGTGCGATTCTTGAGTATATGTGTATCGTGTGTTACTATTGGACAATTCAACTTGTTCCTTGCCTTTCGTTCTCTTTAGTGTAATGTTCCCCTATTCGTTTTTTTTAATATGTGCGTTTGTTTATATGGCAGTAAAGTAACAAAGCTGTGTCAGATACAGTGAACTCATTTTAAAGGATCACTTTTTTAGAATTTTGCTAATTTATTTTATTCCAAAGTACCTTTAAGAATGGTATTCAAGATTTTGTTTTTGAGGAGAAATTCCCATATGAATTGGATGTCTTAATCTTCTTTAATTTGAAAATCCAAAAGCTTTGTTGGTATAATTTTGTTGATAAATCTGAGGTAGTGGGGTATGTTGTAAGTGAGCCTTGAATATATAAATCTTAAGTCACAGTATTCTCAAATAGGCGAGTACAATCGAGGAGCCCCTAGATGGCGCAGTGGCTCCGACCCTGAAGTCGGGAAGACTTGAATTCAAATTTGACCTATAATACTTAACACTTCCTCTTAGCTGTGTGATCCTGAGCAAGTCACTTAACAATTTCTCATGGGTCGGGGGAGGCTTTTTTAAATAAATAAAAGAGGAGTACAGTTGATCTCTGGAAACAGATACATAGTAAATTGAAGAATCAATAAATATTTATTAATCTGCTAAGAACTGAGGGCACAAAGATTTAAAATGATTTCTGCTCTCAAGGAGCTCATAATCTAATGGGGGAAGACTACACATAAAGGAGCTGGGGGGGAGGAGAGGACAATAAGAAAACTCACTCAGCCTGGATGGGAAATGGTCTGATTAGGTATGAATTTCCAAAATGCATTGATTTCATTATACAGAATGAGTTTCTAGAGATTATGAAATCAAGAAGAGCAGTCAGATGGGAAGTGATAAAGTGAATGCCCTAAACTTCCTTGCTTGTCCACCACATGTACTAATTCTTCACTTTTGGTTACAGCTGCCACAGGATTTTGAGATAGGTGCTATAAGACACTGAAACTTCACTTGATATATTAGCCACTTGTTCAAGTCTATTGCTTGATAATCTGATGTCAAAAGAACTTGGAATTTTGGCACATACCTAGCTTGAATATTTGAAAACTTTAAATGTGTGGTTTAGCCCATCCTTGTTTCCTTACAGAAACAGAAACTCTTGGGTTTAGTTTTTACATTACAACTATAGATGTGTAACTAAAATTTTTCACATTAACTTGTGAACACTAGACTTAGTGCAAGAGTTTTTAACCTTTTTTTCCTCATGGATCCCCTTGACAGTCTGGTGAAGCCTTTGAATTCCCCCCCACACACACCTTTAAAATAATGTTCTTAAATAATTGAAGGAAATTATAAGTTTCAGCTAGAGCTTAGTAAAAATAAAAATAATTTTCCTATCAAAGTTAATGAATTCCAAATTAAGAATCTCTGAATTTACCTAATATTTTCCAGCCAAATGGGATCTTGTGCTTTCCTTCAGTTCTTTTACCTACTTTGTTTCCTCCTGCTTCAAGGATGCCAGCATAGCTCTCTGCTTCTAGAAATAGGTTTGCCCTATTCATGATCATATTCAGAAGAAAATAGGTATGGTGAGTTAACAGGCAAGTTGGAAAAGCAGTCTCTGGGAAGAATTTGAGGGAAGGAACTGCTTTTAACAACTTTAACGCTATTCTTTGACTTGCTGCATTACTTGTCTCTTGGTGATCCCCCATCTGTCCTCATTTGCTGTCTCCTGATCTACTTTGTTCCCAAGTCCCAATGCAATTTCAAAATAATTTTTAGTCTTGAAGACTTGAGTGAGTCTAGATGAAGCCTGAATTTTGCAACTTGAACTTGTATTGAGAGTTTCAGGGATTTTGTCTCTTTCTAAATTCAAATTGGGTATCTGCTGTAACCCATGTTTTTCTGTTTTCTTTTACTTGTTTCTTTCTAAACTTTCTATAGCACTCTTTTCTCTCATCAATATCTCTTAGCAATCTCATTTCCTCTACTTTCAACTACTGCTTTTTATGTAGTTGAATTCCAAATTTGTTTCTCTAGAGCCTTCCTTACCTCTTGTTGGTGGCATGTCAAATTCAGTATGCCCAAAACTAAGTTTATTTTTTTTATTCCTTAGAAAATACCTCCACTGGCTTCACTTTAGCAGGCAATGGTACAAGTTGAAAATTTAGCAAGATATCCTGTACTTTTTATCTCTCGTATTTTGTCCTGTCTTTTTAATTCCTAATAGTTTCTACCTCCTAAGTTTTCCCTTCCACCATCCTAGTATTATACACCTCCAGTTATTTTAATAACCTTCAAAGAACAACTAAAGTGGAGTAACAATTGATTGTGTTATTTCATCTGTGTGCCTGTTTCCTCATTTGTAAAATGGGGATGATATTAACAGCTACCTCCCAGGATTGTTGTGACGATAAAATAAAGATGTTTTAATAGCACTTAACAACTTTAAAGTGGTATATAAATGATAGCAATGTTGTTAATAGCAATAATAATAATTAGGTCTTCCCACCGACCCTTTAATGCCAGCTTTCTATTAATAAATTATATTACTCCCTACTTGGAAAAGTTCACTAAGTATAAAGTTCATACTCCTTTGCCTAACATTCCAGATCTTTTGTTTTGTATTTATTTACATATTGAATCATTCTGGGAGAAGAAAAACCATAAGGGGGGGGGGGGGAGGAAAGGTGGTACTTAATGATTTACATACAGTTTCCATGTTCTATCAGTCGGTGCAAATGTCATTTTCCATCCAAAGTTTAATTGGGATTGCTTTTGGTTCATTGAATTGCTGAAAAGAACCAAGTCTATCACAGTTTATCAAGTGATTTAGAACATTTTTTCATAGGGCATTATAGATTTTCCATAATTTAGTGTCACCTTTCCTTCTTTCTTCCCACCAGATTTGTAATTTAATCTGTATGGCAAATTTCTAGTTCCTTCCACTGATTGAGATTGATGCATTTTTGCAATTTGTAGTCTTAGAAGAATTGCCTGGGACATTGAGATGTTAACCTTGCCCAAGGTAGCAAAGCCAGTGTATCCGAGGTTGGGAATTGAACTACGTTTCCTGGTTAGCTTTCTGTTCTCTGTCTTACGCCTTCATCATATCTTCATTATACATTTCCTGCCCTCTACAATCCCTTCTTTGCCTTTTTTCTGCCAAGGGCCATTTGGATATTTATAACATCATTTATAGACCATACACAATTATCAACTTAAGTAGTGGAAGGTTGCCTCAATAAATGATTTCACAGACTCTTAATTCCCCACTATTGCTCCAGACAAATCGAATTTGATCTCTTGAATAATCCTGTTTTTCTTGCCTTTGTCTTCATGCTTTCACTTTGCTTTACATCCCTTAAGACCCAATTCAAACTCTCAAACTCTACCTCCTCCTCCATGAAGTATCTTTACCCTTAAGCACTTTTCCTGATAGTTCCCAATAGGCACACATCAAAGGGCTTTTTTCTCTTCCCACATACAGCTTTTGCATTGGGTGCAAAATCCAAATGCATATCTATCATTGTCATGTTGGTCTTTATTTAGCCCAAAGAAAATATTTAGTTTGATGCAGTGTTTTACAACATTTTTAGACTGTCATGATGGGGGAAAATACAAATTCATTTAAAATAACTGAATTCAAAATAGCTCTCTGTTGACATGTTGGTATATTTTCTTAAGCAGTGGATCTTTATGAAGGGCTCTGAAAATCTTACACCTTGAAAAAGGGTCTTTAATTCAAAGGTTGGGAACTACATCAAGTAACAACTCTTCTATTAAGTGCTTGCTGTAGCCTGGTACTATGGGTGTAAAGCTTTTCAGAGAAAGTGGGATTTTACCTGGATCTTGAAGGAAGGCCAGGAAAGTATAAGAGGTGGCTATAAGAGAAAAAATATTTCAGACATGAGGGACAGCCAGTGAAGATGTCAAGTTAGAAGATGGAGTAAGAAGGCGAGGTTCAGGAGATTACAGAACACATTGTGGGGAGGGGGGGAGATAGGCGGGGAGTAGTAAAGTATTAAGGTGTTGGAAACACGGGTTTGGGAGAAGATAAATGATGATGGTCTTTAAATACTAAACAGAATTAATTTATTCTTATTTTGCTGAGACAATTGGAGTTAAGTGCCTGGCCCAAGATCACACAGCTAGGAAGTGTTAAGTGTCTGAGATTAGATTTGAATTCAGGTCCTCCTGACTTTCAGGGCTGGTGCTCTATCCACTGCACTACCTAGCTGCCCCCTACTAAACAGAATTTTAATATTTGACCTGTGTTTAAGGACGGTCACTGATAGCTAAGTAGAAAATGGATTTCTGTAGAGTGAATAATACTAGAATATTGCAACAGTGCAGGTGTGAAATAGCAAGGACCTACACAAAGGTGGGGCCAGCATCAGGAAAGAAGCATATACTAGAGATGTTAAAAGACAAATGCAACAACTTGGAAACTGATTAGATAATGGGATTCACAAAGAGAATGAGAAAAGGTCTCTTGTATGTGACACCTGAATTTGTGTTATGAAGGAAACTAGGGATTCTAAGAAGCAAAGATAAAGGAGTGTGTATAAAGCTATCCATAAAAAGACATGGAAAGCTGTAATAAAGAATAGTTTAATTAGAATGTGGAAGGCATAAAAAGGTGGAGTAATATGCAATAAGGCAGGAAAGGTATGTGAGGACTAGATTGCAACTATAGTTAAATGATTATATTCAGGCAATCGGGAGCCACTGAAATTTTTAAAGCAGAGTCTGGAAACTGATACCAGGTTGAGCAATTTTACAGAACTAGATCAGAATAGAGGCTAGGTCAGTGAGAAAAAAAGGTACAAATAGGAAGAGTAGTTGTGGAGATAATAATCAAAAAGATGTGGCAGTTGGCTAGATATGAGGATGAGGAAATCAGGAATGATTCAGAATCATGGAGGGTTGGAAGGGACTTTAAGAAATTTATCTAATTCAACCCCCTCATTTTACAGAGGAAAACTTTTGAGAAATGGAATTTATACCTAGAAGCAAGTACTCTTTCCATTATCCCATATCCCCATTTCCTGAGGGCTAAATGCTTGGTTTTTTAAGAGGGGATTATATGCTGAATATAAGGAAACTTGGAGAAGGAATGGGATTGGAGACAAATGAGTTGTGTTTTGGATGTATTGATTTCAAGCTAGAGATGGGAAGTAGTAGGCAGTTAGAAATAGGTCCAGTAAAAACACTTTGCTCCTCTCTCATGAAAGTAGACATTGTGTTATTACATTATATTTTTCTGTTTATATATCACCTCCTTATAATACCAGAGAAACTGAAGCAGAAGAGATTGGTTTTTAATCTTTAATGTGGAGAGTTGAGACTAGCCCACCGAAGTGGCACTCTTATCCAAAGCATTTGGCTCAGATAAACCAAGGCAGGGAATTTATATAGGGTTTAATCTAACTGGGGTTTAACAAAGGCAGATTAGGGTGGGATGAGGAAGCTGGGACTAGCCATAATTTCAAGAAAGGATCATAATTTAATCCTCCACAGGATAAGTAGGTCAATATAAGATCATGGAAAGGAGACAGTGAGGTGAAGGGCTATACTCAAAAGGAAGGGAGAATTATTCCAGCAAGGATTGAGATAAAGCACCTGGAGTTTATAACTCAATAATATGTAAGGGTAGTCCGAGCTCCAAGGTTTTTCCTGAGCTCTTTTTTTAAACCCAATTTACAGTCTTGATAGCAAGGAAGGGTGGGGGGGGGGGGGTGGCTATGACCTATCCAGCACCCAACAACTATACTAGACTAAGCTCCATGGTTTTGTCTTAACCAAACTTTATATCTTTCCCAGTACATGGGTAATTAATAGTTTCATTGAAGTGTGAGACTGAGAAGAAATAATTTGAGTGTGCATGTTTAAAATAACCACTTTAACACAATCAATAAGTGGTCTTTCTCCCTCTTTAAGAGGTTGTAAGGAGGGAGAATCTAGTCTCTTAAGGTAGCTTATTTCACTTTTGAGTTTTTTCCTCCAAACCTAAATTGTATTTTTTTGGAGTTTTTTTTTAGTGCTTTTAGGTCTACCCCCTTAAATCCAGAGAAAAATCTAATCTTATCTCTAAATCACAGCCTTACAAATACTTGAAAGAGCTGTCCTCTCCCCCCAAGTATACTCTTTTTCTGCTTTACCCTTAGCTGTAATCTGAAAACCTTTCCTCAACTATTCATTGCCCTCACCTGAATACTCTCCAGTTTTTCCAAACTCTTAAATCATAGTGGTCAGAATTGAGATATGAAGCTCTGTGTAGTAAAGTAGTCACTTCACTTGTTCCTGAAACGTAAGTTATCTTTGACTGTAGCACAGGATTTAATGACCATTTTTGACTTATTATTACAGAGTTACTCACTAAGCTTTACAATCCACTAAAACACCTACATTTTTCAGTAATGTGTCAGTGCTTTCCCCATCTTATTTATGATTGTGAAATTGATTTTTATGTGTGCTCAGGTACAGGACTTTACATTCAAATGTTCTAATCTGTCCTGGATAATTTTTATTCTAACTTTGTTATCTGATGGGCTAACTATAGCTTTCAGTTTGGTATGAACTACAAATGTGATTAGCATATCATCTATGCTTTTAACAAATTATTGATGAAAATAAGTAGTACAGGTCCAAACATCGATCCTTTCTCACCAATACTGATTTTGCATCAAATCCATCTTCAGTAAAAGTTTGTAGGAGATGCTTTTATCATAAACTTTGGTATGTAAAGCCCAAGTAAATTGTATCTACTTCATTCTTCTAATCTAATGTTTGATGATAGTTATTTTGGAATGACCTGTTCTTGATGAGGGTATGCTGACTCTTTTGTTATCAACATGCTTTGGGATAGTCATTAATTTCTTTTCTCATTGACCAAATTACCTTCATAATAATGCATTATAGAAATTTTCTCTGTAATCAGTGAGTCAAGCTCACTGACCTGTGGTTTTCAGATAATGTTCTCGTTTCTTTTTTGGAAGTTAGAACATTTGCCTTTAACCAGTTTGATGGTGTTTTTCCCATTTTTCCATGATCTTTCAGATATCACCAACAGTGTCAATCAACATCTGATGGTTCTTTCAAGATTGAAAGTAGTGCATATGGTCTAGGTTACTAGTATTCATCAAAAACAGTACCAATTCCCTAAATGACTTAATAGTCCATTATTTACAATAAAAACTTAATTTTTCCTTTTCAAAGAAAACAAATTAAGTTTTTAACAACTCTTTTTATTGTACTTTATTTTAAACCCATCAATGACTTGTCTATTAATATGTTCCCTTTAATAATATTGATTGCAAATTATCCCTTTTTTTTTCCTCTTTATCCTTCCACAAATTCATCTCAAGGACATCAGCCACCTTTCTGAAAACACTTAAGATACCAATAGAGTCATTTAAGTCTCTCTCTTCTGAGGCAGTTGAGGTTAAGTGACTTGCCCAGTACTTCCAGGTAGGAATTATTATGTGTTTCAGGTCCTCCTGACTTCAAAGCTGATGCTCTATCCACTGTGCCATCTAGTTTCCCCCTAAGCTTTATTTCTTAACCTTCACCTTTTTCATATGATTGACCCAACTTATTTTTTTAATTGTATATTTCCCTAGTTGGTGTCCTTTACTCATGTTGTCGTGAAGATTCCTTATTTGTAACATATTGTAATCTGCTCACACCTACCATGTCTCACCATTAGATTTTATGATACCATTTCTTGTTTTTATATTTAGAGCTTTCTAGGAAAAGTATATATGGTTATAGATTTGTTCTATATAATATATATATATATTTGTTCTGTTAAAAAATTCAAGGTTATTGATTCAAGATTGGCCCAAGCATCCACACAAAAAACTAAGTGGATGAAGGAGCCAAACTATTAATGGTTATAACAGATCTCAACAATAAGCTTCTAGTTACTGAGATTTATGACATCCACTTTTATGGACATGGATAGTTTATAGAATTATGAGGGGAGGAGCCCAGAAAGGAAAGATTTGTATATGGCTTTTATTTTCTCTGACAGTTTATAATGACCTTGAATGAAAGGACTGCCTTTATTGCTATTAAACCTTATAGAATCAGAAAAATAGAAGTTGTTGTTTCAAATGGAAATTTACTATTCATATTTCAAGTCAAGAGTAAAAGAACCAGCAGAAAGGTCTCTTGCCTTCCAGATGAGGTCCTGAATGGTGAGTGTGGTGGACAGAGAGAAACTGAAGTTTTGATAATAATCAGTCCTGGGGTAGACAGGAAGAAGGCTCTGATCATTTTACTTCTGTGGTCCCACCTTCAGGAGGTAATCTAGTCAGAAATTCAAGTTATGTCAAGTCCCTAAGTCTGACATTTTCCCTGTAAAACTTATGGCCCATGACTTTTACCACTGCTCTCCCTTAGGTAAGTGTCATGGCACTTGGTCTAGTAATGTCTTTCCCCATGCCATGTGGTTTCTTTCCTAACTGCACTATGCTTTTCAACTCCACTTTTCCTTATAGCTAACTAATTCTTTTAGAATATTAAATCCCTTTCAGGATTTATCCTGCCAGTTTAGGGCACGCCTCAACTTTTCATGGATTGTTTCCTTCTAGTAAATGGCAAGTTTCACTAGGGTTCTTGATATTTTCATCATTAATTATTAAAACCTTTTTCTATGCTCTCCCAACTCTTTATTTCTTATTTACCATTTCTGGTGTCTATTGTATCCCATCATTTTGCCTGTAACACCTCTTCCCCTAAATAAATCTACCTTTTGCTAAAGATTAGAATGGCCATTGTGAATTTTTAACTCTTAGCATTTGGGTACTTATCATCATCTGGTGTCTACATCAGCCAGATTACTCCCAAAATATTTCCAGTCACTGGATCAGCATCACTAGTTAATCTTCCTGAAGATCCCCTTGATCTGCTTTAAAACCCAGAGTGATTCTCCTTTGCTTACAACACCCAGAGTTTATATTCATAGTCATATATGGTATTCTTTCACTTTCTCCCCACCCTTGCTCAAACTATTCCTATCACCTAAAATGTCTTCTTCCCTTGACCAAATCTTCATCTCAGCCCTCAAGTCGAATACTATTTAATTTGTGAAGCTTTCAGTGATCTCTGTCCTTAATGAAAAGTCATTAATTTAGCACTAATTGCTCTCTTTTTTTCTTGAATGTCGTAGTCTTCCTTAACTAGATTACCAAAGTTCTTAAGATTAGACTTGTTATATCTTATAGTTTTACAGTGTTTCTCCTCACTTTTGCTTCCTAGGTTAAACTTGTTTTAGAGGGGGAATAAATATGGGATTGATTGATTTTTTTTGCCCCAAGTCCCACAAGATTAGGAAAAGAGGAACCCAAAAAACACATGAAAGAAATTATTTGGAGGCCAGAGATAAAGGAAGACTATAAGGGTGGGATATAAATATTTATATATTGAAAGGGAGGCATAATAGATATGGTAGCATTAACTTATAACTTTCTTATTCTCTCAGATCCAGCTCAGGAGGACAAAACCTAGAACTTTTGCACAGGAGAATCTATGGTAGGGTTAGCAGGCAGTCTGTTAACATTGGGGTGATAAAGTAATAAAGACCATTTTTCTGGTCTAAAAAACACAAATTAGGTATCATGATTTTTCCCCTCTCGGTGAAACAGAAAAAGGATGGGGCATTGGTTCCTGTAGAGTCAAAATCCAAACAATGGGACGACATAAAGGGCATTACAAAGGATTCTCTGAAAAACTTTGATCCTGACCATATACAAAGTAAATATAGAATGTTTCATAATTCTTAAAAAGGAAGAGTTCAAAACAATATCTCTGAGGCTGCTAGAGAGATACTGAAAGAGGCAAAAAAACAAAAACATAGTTCCTGCCCTCTACTGAGCTTATATTCTAATGGGGGTGCCAACTTGCAAAGATATACATAACAAGCCATCTAAATAGGAAGTAATTAACAGTAAGAAGATACTAGAATTTTCATTGAGTTGGGAAAAGTTCCCCATAAAAGTTGAGATTTTGGACTTGAAGGGAAGCTAGGGAGGTTAGTTAGAGCTGAGGAGAGAGAGCCTTCCAGGAATTGGGAAGAGCCAAAGAGAATGCCAGCAGTTAAGAGAGAAGTGTGTTTTTTGTTTTGTTTTGTTTTTTTGTTTTTTTCTCAGCGAACCACCAGGCCGCCACTGGATCTAAGAGTATGTCTTGGGAAGTAGTAGTGTTGTAAAGGTAGGAGGGACTGTCATAGAGGGCCTTGATTGCTGAACAGCAATTAGCATTTGGTCTTGGAAACAATTAGAAGTCACTGGAGTTATTGAGTAAAGGGGAAAAGGGAAGGCAAGGGTGGCATGATTATGCTTTCCTTTGTTTAGAAATGTCATTTTGGCAGCTGAATGAGGCAAGGAGGGGGAACTTGGAGAGGGAGAGTTAATTGAAGTAGGCAAGGATTGCTGCTGAGGGGCCTGCATTGTAGTGGCAGTATCAGAGTAAAAGGGGGAGGCATAAGGTAGACAAGACATTTTACAGACCTGAAATTGACAAACCTTGGCAACAGATTGCATGTGAGTTAGTTTGGTAGTGAGGAGTTGATAATGATTCCTAGGTTGCAGACCTGAGGGACAGGGAAAAGGAAGTACATTTGTAGTTTGCATTTAAATTGTGAGAATACTAGACTAAAAATGTGAACTACCATTTCGTTTTGTCAGCTGTTTGGAATAGATAGTATTGAAATTGCTGGGCCTTTCTAAAGTGGGAAAGTCCTTGAAACCACAGCGAGGGAGTATATTATAGCTGCTAATGCCTCTTTGTATTTTTCCCATTGCCAAATAATTACTTTGAATAATTTTGTTAGTACTCATGTTGTATGTATTATTGAATTAGAAAGTAAGTTTGAGGGGAAAGATTGCCATTTTTATTTTTGGATCCCTAATACCTAGCATAGAACCTAGAAATAGCAGGTACTTGTTGCAACATAATTGATTAATAAAGTTTTAAGTAAAACAATTAACTGGAAGGAAGATCTTGGCAACAAATTTCAAATAAAGGTCTGATAGCCGAGATAGAGTAGACAAATTCTTCAATAGATAGGGTAGAGCCATTCTTCAATAGACAAAGGATTATGAACAGACAGTTCTCCAAAGGAGAAATGTACTCTATTAACCACATGAAAAATTCTCTAATTACTAATATTAAAAGAAATACAAATTTTAAAAAGCCCTGAGGATTCTGTCTCACATCCATCAGATTGAATAGGATGTCTAAAAAAGGAATTGATATTTGTTGGAGAGGATGGTAGGAGAATAGATCCACTCATCAATTGTTTCTTGGAGCTGTAAAGTGTGGTCTGCCTGTTCTGGAAGGCAATGAAACTTTTCCAAAGTCACTAAACTGTGCATGCCCTTTGACCCATGGACAACTGGAAGTATTATTCCAATTTAAAAGTATAAAAGGCCTAGTGTACAAAAATATTTACAGACCTCCAAGGGACATAGGTGAGTTTCAAAGGATCTATAATCTGTGAAGGAAGAGCAGTTATTTATGTTCATCAACTTCTAAATGAAATACAGTATTTTCTTCAATTTTAAAGTCGTCTGAGAAGGTATTCAGTAGGCTTCACCAGATTACCAAAGGAAATCCGTGACATTTAAAAAAAATTTTTTTTTTTTTTTTTTTTTTGAAACACCATCTTGGTTTAGTCCCTTGCAGTTACTCAAATATGTTAATTTTTACTTTTTATTTCAGAGAAAGGCAGCTTAGATGGTACAATGGGTATAGCCTGACCTGGTTGGAGTTAGGGAGAATCAAGTTAATCCTTTCCAACATTTAACTTGCAGTGTAATTTGTGAGCAAATAACTTAATCTTTATCTTTCTTCATCTGTCAAGTAGGGATAATACTTGCTTCACAACATTGTTGTGAGGATAAACGAAGGGGGAAAAATAAATCTAATTTTTGGAAACCTTCAATCACTATATATAAAGGTACTGGCCACATTAGTAGTTGTAGAAAATCTTTAATTTTTTTTATCAGGACTGCTTAGAAGTCATCCATTTTATTCAAGATCCAAATTTTTCCTTTAGAATTATATACTTAGTCTTTCAGGATGAGTTATAAGCCTTCATCTTTTTCTTCATAGAATATCATATTCCAAGATTTTCCTTTGTAATGATTGTTTCTTAGTGTTAAGTGTTCCTGACTAATTTCTTAATAACTGAACTTGGTCTATTTTTTACTGGGTTTTTTTTGTTGTTGTTTTTTGTTTTGTATGTTTGTGTTTGAACCTAGAAGCTCTGGAATTTTGGCTTTTTACATTCCTGATAAGTTCTTTTCTATTTTCACTTTGATTCTAGGAAGGTTTCCCTAATGATTTCTTGAATAAAATGTTGTTTTTTAAAGTTTAACTCTCTTTTTCTCTAATGGAGTAATTTTGCTTTTTTTCATTTTTAAGGACTCATTACGGTTTTTTTAATCTTTTGTTTTAAGTTATTCTCCTTACAATTCTTTCTTTCAAAAGCTCTTGTTTTACTTGTAATAAGTTTGTTTTTAATCTCCGGCTTCATTTATTCTCGTCCTTGTCACCAGGCCTTTCTCAGAGGCTTTGCAATTAGTCTGTCCTGGGTAATCCTCATAAACATTTCTCAATCCATATTTTTTCACAGTGCCAGAATCTACTTTTTACTCATCTCCATCCTTTACTTCCTGGTTTAGGACTTTGTGCCAAGACCGGGCTTTATTCCTTCCTGTATTTTTGAATGAGATGTAGGATCTCCTTGGTTTTTGACCATAATTTCCTGGGTTGATGCTGCTTGCTTTTACACTCTCCTGGTGTGTTACATATAGACTTGGAACAGTCAGTTTTCAAGCTCCCACAGATTGTCTAAGGGTTGATTTCCTTATTTGAAGTTGAAGATCAAGGCTTTCCTTTGTTAGATTTTTACTAGAATTATATACATTGAAGTGAATTGCTCTACAATTTTTTACCCCTTCATATTAACCAGAAGTCCCATTGCCTGTTTTAGGAACTACCTCCACCTAGGACATAAAGAAAATTAAAGATGTGCCTGAAATAATGTTGATTTTGTTTTTTTTAAGATTTACACTTATTTTAGCTATGGTTACTTTACATATCTATATACAAGTTTTTTAGTTTCTTTTTAATCCTTAGGTAAGGGAGGTAAAAATCGGCGCAGAGGAAAGAACGAAAATGAATCTGAAAAAAGAGAGTTGGTCTTCAAGGAAGACGGACAGGGTAAGTATACTACTTTTCTGATTTACTAAGTTAACAAGTTTCTAACATATGTAGATCATGTGTGGGACTTGTTAGAGGATACCTGTTAAATTATGGTTTCCTTTGTCTTAGAAAGTGAAAATTTTAACTAGAAGATGAAGAGAAAGATTAAGCTGACTTAATAGTCATTATTATGTGAGAATGGTCGTTTCTTTCAGTGTATAATTATGGTTTTCCTGGCTTTATTTTTCACTTTTCCTTTCTTTAGCCAGTCTGCCATATTTCCCAAAAAATCATAATGTTGATCACAGAAATCTGAATAAAAATAAAGAATGCAAATGTAATAATTTATAGGGGAAATGTAAAAAAACAATTTCAATTTAAAATATTTAGCTGGGTAAAAACTAATTGTTAGAATTATTGGATAGAGGGCTGGAGTTAAGGAGAATCTGAATTCAAATCTGGCCTAAGATATTTACTAGCTCTTTGACCCTGAGCAAGTCACTTAATTTTGATTGCCTTAGTGCATGCCTCTCTTACCCTCCCCCTCCAAAAAAAAATTAATAACCAGGGAGTTAAAGTTGAATGAAATTTTGACTATGAGACATTTAAACTTACTAAGTTGAAAAATATAATTATTAGCAAGTATGACTGTAGCACCTTAGGCAGGCAAGACAATTTAACCTCTGATTTCTTTTTTTTTTTTTTTCCTCTCCCCCCCCCCCCCCCCCCCCCCTTAATAGCCTTTTATTTACGAGTTATATGTATGGGTAATTTTACAGCACTGACAATTGCCAAACGTTTTGTTCCAAATTTTCCCCTCCTTTCCCCAAACCCCTCCCCTAGATGGCAGGATGATGACCAGTAGATGATACATATATTAAAGTATAAATTAGATACACAATAAATATACATGATCAAACCGTTATTTTGCTGTACAAAAAGAATCGGGACTCTGAAATATTATATAATTAGCCTGTGAAGGAAATCCAAAATGCAGGTGGGCAAAAATGTAGGGATTGGGAATTCAATGTAATGGTTCTTAGTCATCTCCCAGAGTTCTTTTGCTGGGCGTAGCTGCTTCAGTTCATTATTGCTCCATTGGAACTGGTTTGGTTCATCTCATTGCTGAGGATGGCCAGGTCCATTAGAATTTGTCATCTTATAGTATTGTTGTTGAAGTATATAATGATCTCCTGGCCCTGCTCGTTTCACTCAGCATCAGTTCGTGTAAGTCTCTCCAGGCCTTTCTGAAATCATCCTGTTGGTCATTTCTTACTGGACAATAATATTCCATAATATTCATATACCACAATTTATTCAACCATTTTCCAGTTGATGGGCATCCACTCAGTTTCCACTTTCTGGCCACTACAAAGAGGGCTGCCATAAACATTCGTGCACATACAGATTCCTTTCCCTTCTTTATGATCTCTTTGGGATATAATCCCAGTAGTAACATTGCTGGATCAAAGGGTATGCACAGTTTGATAATTTTTTGAGCATAGTTCCAAATTGCTCTCCAGAATGGTTGGATTTATTCACAGTTCCACCAGCAATGTATTAAGTGTCCCTGTTTTCCCACATCCCCTCCAACATTCTGCATTATCTTTCCCTGTCATTCTAGCCAGTCTTCACAGGTGTGTAGTGGTATATCAAAGTTGTCTTAATTTGCATTTCTCTGATTGATAATGACTTGGAGCATCTTTTCATATGGCTAGAAATAGTTTCAATTTCTTCGTCTCTCCATATCCTTTGACCATTTATCAATTAGAGAACGGCTTGATTTCTTATAAATTAGAGTCGATTCTCTATATTTTCGAAATGAGGCCTTAATCAGAACCTTTGACTGTAAAAATATTTTCCCAGTTTATTGCTTCCTTTCTAATCTTGTCTGCATTAGTTTTTTAACCTCTGATTTCACTTTCTTCTGAAAAAAGTGCTGTGGGCTATATCATCAATGTCAAATTCAAATAGAAATGGGACCACTAAACAGGAATCCTATATCCCCCTTTTTTGACTTAGAAAACCACAAAATAACCTTTTTTTAATTGATTTTTTTTGTTTGTTTTTGTTTTTTGTTTTACTGTTCAATATTTCTCCATTACATTTAAATCTGGATCTGGCTAAGTCCCTTACAGGCTGCATATTTTGATACCTGTATTACATAATTCCTAAAATTTCTTCCATTTGTTAAAAATGTGTGTATGTATAAATAAACATGACAATATGTGCATGTATTTGCACACATAGACACATGAAACTTCTCAAGTTTTCCTATGATTACAGGAATCACTGTTTATTTAAAGGGAAAGCAACATAATAAATTGGAATAATAGTTGTTATATATTTGAAAAGTAACTTGATAAATCTGGTCTCGGACACTTAACACTTCCTGGCTGTGTGAGCCTGGGCAAGTCACTTAACCCCATTTGCCTCAGCGCAAAAAAAAAAAAAAAAAAAAAAAAAAGTAACATGGTATATTCCCCTTTATTATATAAATTTTAATAAAACCTTATTGTTTGGATTGAGTGAGGAATCCAATTTAGTGGAAAGCCTGAATTAGAAGAATTTTTTTTTTTTACAAGATTCCAGTTTTATAATTTTCAAGTGCACATGGCAAATCAAATGAGACTTAACCAAGTAGAATTATTCACTTATTCTGTGAATGTGGTTTAGTGTATGAATAAAAATAATTTTAAATTATTGTATCATTTTTACTAAAAATTTCAAAACAATCTTTTAATGATCATGTTGTTTAAAAATAATATGGTCAACCATGACAGCCCAGGGAGACTTTGAGACTAGCAGATAGCTTGAGCTCATGAGAAATGGGTTATAGTGATGTGAGTCCAATTGGATGTACAAAACTACACCCATCATCAGTATGGCAAGCCACCAGGTTGCTTGGCCAGCTTGACCAGCCAGCCCAGCTGGAAACAGAGAATGTCAGAATAACCAGGCCAAATCAGCATTAGGATCAGGCCTGTAAGTAGCCCTCTGTACTTCCACCCTGGATAATATAGGGATAACTAATCTCAAAAAGAAAAAGAAAATTGTACGTATTGAAAGTTTTATGAAACATTGATTCTTTAACTTTTAAAGCCCTGGAGTAAAATGTCATAAATGCATTAATTTGTTCTTCAAGTAGTACTTTCTGCATTGTGTTAAATATATAATAATCAGCCAGCAGCAAAAATCTTTTTAACATAAACCTTAGTAACAGGGATGCACTTTTAATGAGAAATCTTTGAAGAGCTTTCTTTTAATATGTGTTTTCCCTCTTATACTCTGTTTTCAGAATATGCCCAGGTGATCAAAATGTTGGGAAATGGACGATTAGAAGCAATGTGTTTTGATGGTGTGAAGAGGTTATGTCACATCAGAGGGAAATTAAGAAAAAAGGTATATGGGGAAAGGAATGCATTGGGTATTTTTTTTACAATATAACTAATTATAGTTTTAACTGCAGGGGAAAGTAGGCTCTTTATTGGAGCTCCTGGACTGAAAGCTTCAGATTTCCTTAAGATCCTGCAGCATGATTGAGTAGAGTAAGAACTATATTGGGAATTAGAGAACCAGGGTCTAAATTCTGGTCACTTAGCACCAGTATAACTTTTTTTCCCTCCCTTCCACTCCTTCATCCATTGAGAAGGCAAGAACTGAAGCTATTATGTATGTGAAATCATATAAAAGATTGCCATGTTAGTCACATTGGGGAGGGGAGAGAGGGGTGTGCATAAGAAAAGTAAAGAAAAAATATTCTTCAGTCTGTGCTTCAGACTTCAACTCTCTCTCTCTCTCTCTCTCACACACAAGTTGAAGAGCATTTTTCATCATGGATCCTTTGGAATTATTATGGGTCATTGTTATTGATCAAAATAATTGAAGCTTTCGTATAAGTCTTCTTCCAGGTTTTAATGAATCTTCCTCCATTATTTCTTCTAGCTAAATAATATTCCATCTCAATCATGTACCATACTTTTTTCAGCCATTGACCAATTGATAGGCATCCCACTCAGTTTTTTGTCTCCACAAAGAGAGCTGTTATAAATATTTTTGTATATGTAGGCATTTTCTTTTTTCTTAAATCTCTTTGGTGTGCACATTCTTGCCTGTTATGTTCTCCAGAATAGTTGGACCAGCAAGTCACTTTCCAAACTAGACCTAGTGAAGAACCTTTCTTAAAACAATGTTTTAAAATGCATTAAATACAAACTTGTTACAAAAGAAGCCAGTTACATTTAAGTACACTTAGGTTTACAGGCTTCAAGTTCAAAAACTATATACTAACTGAGGTTTAGCAGTAATGATACATGTTGATTTTCTTTCTTTTTTTTTTAACTGTCAGTTTTAATATGTTTTTAAAACTTTAAGTGGTTTTGAGAATAAATAGAACAAAAGAATACAAGTAGGATGAACCACTTTGCTTGGACTCAAAAAGCACCATTCTAGTGTTTTATGTCCCAAAGTACCAATAATTAAGAAAATATCAGGCAAAGATATCAACACAGGAATAATCAGTTTTTTAAAATTCTAATTGGATGGTAGATATTTGAACATTCAGGCTAATTGATATTTGGATGTTTAGAATGTAGAAAGCCTAATAACTTTGAGGCAGCCAAATTTTTAAGAAAAGCATTGGATTTGGAGTCGGGACCCTACTATCTTGCTCAAATCATTGTGCTTCCTGAGAAAGATCTGTAAGATGAGAATATTGAATGAGATGACCTCTTACAGTCTTATTTAGTTGTAAGTTAAGAGCAAGCACTGCTTGCTTTCTGTGGAAGCATAAGCACTGCTATGTTTTCTGTGGAATCCTTAAAGGTTTAAGATGTCATTATATATAACAAGTTATATATTATAGAAAATGTAAAAACATTGTAGATGTTACTTTTTTCTAAATTATAGTTTTTTCCTAATTCTAAACTAATAAAGACTTCCCTAAATTGTTATAGTTATATAAATATAATACTGTAATATTTCACAATGTAGCATATATTATTTTAAAATTTAATCAGATTTATTTAAAGGAGCCATTTCTAAAATTTTAAGCAGACCAGTTTCTGAGGTAGAAATTTTGCAGTTCTCACCTCTTTTCCCTCCTGTATTTATCATTCTCTACAATTGAAGTTGCAATAGAAATATAGTATATCATCATTTATTGTGTTTAAATTCAAGAAGTATATAGTGTTCAAAAGCACTGAACCTAAAAGTAGGGTGTGCTGCCACCAAGTGTTGGTAGTAGACCTGTTGTCAGCGGGGAAACCTCAAAAAGAAGACATTATTCACATTAGAACTTGATATAGAAGTGAGCCAGCTTTCTTAAAAGTCTATACTTGTAAAAAGCTCTCAAGATTTTTAAGTTAAAGAAAGTTTGACATCTGGGATTTCCCTAATATAATAAAATCAAAGATTTTATAGCACCACTACCCTGGGCAAAAGATTTGTCCAGTCTAGTACAGGTTCTGGCTAGTAAGGCTTCGAGTTTGGGCAGTTGTGTACAATATATCTATTGTCTGAAAGGGAAGAGAATGAGCATTTATTAAATACCTACTCCATGTCAGGCTTTTGAACTAAACACTTTAATGTATTATTTTGACTTGGTTTACAACAATACTATAAAGTAGATCTTGTTACTATTCCATTTTAGATGAAGAAACTGAAACAAAAGTTATATTGGTAGGGCAAGCAAATTAGCTAGTAAATGGCTAAGGAACAAAATTGGAACTCTGTCTTCATGACTTGAGGCCCAGAACCTCTACCATTATATCCATCTTAATCCTTGAGAATTAGCCTATCTTTGTTCAAAGAAGATCATTGATATCTGTTGACTACAAAGTGATAATTTTGCATATGTGTTTGTTTTAATAGTATTTTATTTTTCCCAAATACATGCAAAGATAATTTCAACATTTACCTTTGCATACATGCAAAGATAATTTCAACATTCACCTTTGCAAAACCTTGTGTTTCAAATTTTTCTCCCTCCCCAAGATAGCAAGTGCTCTGATATAGGTTAAACACAGGCAATTCTTTTCAATGTATTTATCATATTGTACACCAAAAAAATCGAATCAAAAGCCAAAAAAAAAAAAAAAAAAAAAAACCACACAGGAGAAAAGGAGGGCGAGGGGTGGGTGAAAATATTATGCTTATGGTTCACATTTATTCTCTCTCTGGATGTAGAGAGATAGCACTTTACATTACAAAGTGATACAAAGTTAATGTGTACAATGTTCTCTTAGTGTTCCACTTGCTTCACTTAGCTCCAGTTCAAGTAAGTTTTCAGACTTTTCTGAAATCAACCTGTTGATCATTTCTTAAAGAATGATATTTCATAACATTCATGTGCCATAACTTATTCAGTCATCCCCCAACTGATGGACATCCCCTCAGTTTCCAGCTCCCTGCCACTACAAAAAGGGCTGCTACAAACATTTCTGCACATGTGAGTCCCTTTCCCCCTCACCTATTGATCTCTTTGGGATACAGATCCAGTAGTGACACTGCTGGATCAAAGGGGTGTTAGGTACTATTTTATAACCATTTAGGCATAAGAACTTGTTATTTTTTAACATTTTAAGTAGCTGGATTTTTTTCATATTACTGGGAAATATATATTTTTTTTTCTTCATTTACATAGTTCCTTTCTTCTCAGAACTTTTCTGTTAAATAATAACTAGTGTTTTTGCCATTTCTAGTGTCTTTCCTAACTGGTGGCTCCAAAAAAAAAAATGAGTACATTTGATGGACAGGTAAAATTAATTTACAGTAATGAAGTTATTTTGTATTTCGGCTTTCCTTATGTAGGAGAAAAAAATTTTTTTTACTTTGCCTGAGAATAATCTGTGTTTATGAGTGTGAAGAATATTCTGAAGTCTTCATCCCAGTTTTCCTGTATTAGGAAACATTTTTTACATTATTGGAGGAGGAATAGAGTATTACTTTATTATTTGCCATAGTTCAGTATTATGTAGACAGGATTTGGTGGAACATTTCCATATTTAAGCTTGATTTTGGCCCTTTAATTGTCTGGAATTTAGAACTTGTAAATATAATCAACTTTTTCTGTACATTTTATAGGTTTGGATAAATACATCGGACATTATATTGGTTGGTCTCCGAGACTACCAGGTGAATATTTACTGTTTTTACTTGTTTAACAGCTTTTTGGAGAAACTAACATCTTGAGATAACATTGATCAGACAAATGATCTAGAAATTCTGACAGTGACCTTGTGATAATTTTTCTCTTTGACTAAAGTCTCTAAAGTAGTACTTTTCTTTCCTTATAAAACTCTTCTAACTCACTTTCATTACATCTTAGAAATTTCTTTTGTGTTTTTTGTTTTTTAAACTTATAAAGCAGATGAACCAAGGTTTTGGTTTGAAAGCTGGAACACCTATCTAGTTTATAAAAGTTTATAAGACATTTAAGGATTCTTCTAGAATACCCTAGAATAATGTGAATAAATAACATGTTCATCTTAGCCAAGCCTTTCCTGTTATAATATGACTTTGTCTTACTGCCCTTTAGCCTTTATCTCTTGATTCCTTTTGTCAATCCTTTTGGAACTCACTTCATCACTTTAATCAATTTGTAAATTAATTACTTTTTTTAAACAGATAATTAGCTGCATATAAAAACCTTATTCATTGGATCAATTGTATTTTTCAAGTGAAATCACTTTTTTTTAGAAATATATTTGTCAAGCATTTAAGTACTTACTTCCTGTTTGCCAGGCATTTAAGCTACACCCTGAGGTTTCAGATTACAAAGACAGAAATATTCTATTCTCACTAATTTTCTCTAAAATAAGGGAAATATTTTTCCTGTGGTCTGGAACCATATTAGGTCTCATTAGGATTGTTAATATTTCTCAAACTGTGTACATTAGACACCTTCTGGCTTCTTGGTAAATACATTCAGAAATATATAGAAAGAAGTTTTTTGGGAAGAAAGGTGGGAATGGGTAAAATGGCACATCCCAGAATGATGGAATTGAATTTACCATTAGTCTTACTCATTCAATATTCAGGTTGAAAATCATTTATAAAACTATTGGTGGATATTTTGGTTTAACCAATTTTGAGTGTGTTTTATATACATTTTAAAGGATAACAAAGCCGATGTTATACTAAAATACAATGCAGATGAAGCAAGAAGTTTAAAGGCATATGGGGAACTTCCAGAGCATGGTAAGAAAGCAATACCTATAAATCATTCCTTTAAGTTGTTTGTTTTTGCTATCGTTTAGGTCAAAAATAAATCAAAAGAATTATCGCTTTTACATTTAATTAATTTACCTGTGGAATTTAACACCCTACTTTTCACATACTTGAGAGAGAATTGCAAAATAGAAGCAATGATTCCTGTAATACTACCAAGTAATTACTTGCAGGACTAATATTCCCATGTGATATCTTTGACCTTTAGGACAGTGTTGCTAAAATTAATTTGGGGCATGAACAGACTAAGACATTTAAACAGTTTTCTTTTAGCAATAGTTAGTGCGTGTTTAAACACGAGCAGGAACATGAGGGAATTCATTGTTAACATTCAATTTTTAGACCTTGACCTATCCTAATACAACGATATATCCAGTAGGATTTTTTTTTTTAATTTAAAAAATTTTTCCTGACAATGTTACATACAGTTGGCTAGAGATGTTTATATTTTGATTGGATTGGAATTGTCTCATAAATGTACTGCATATTTTTGCTTTCAAATGGTTTATAGGTGATGTTGCTTGATTTTGATGGGACTTTTTAATGATCTGTAATACGAATGTTTGATTTTTTTTTTTCTCCTTAATAGCCAAAATCAATGAAACAGACACATTTGGTCCAGGAGATGATGATGAAATCCAGTTTGATGATATCGGGGATGATGATGAAGACATTGATGATGTATGTATTCAAATGATCTTTAAAAAAGAAACTCTTAATATTCATATTATTTCATCTTAATGTGTTCCAAGATTTAAAACAATACACCTATAATTATTTTAAAATACTGGCAGAGGAATTCAGAAGTACAATTTCAGTAGGATGGTTTATCCATGTGTAAAGTGATTTCAACAAAGAACTTTTTTAAGAATACAAAAATTTCATATTTTCATGCAAATATATTTCATATAAATACTGCACTTATATTCTATTGTATATTTGTATGTTCTCTCGTAAAATACACTAATATCCAATGCTGATAACTTGTTGATTTTTTTTTTTTTTTTTTTTTTAAGTGAGTAGGCTTTCGTTTTTGGAAGGAAGAAGATGTTTTTTTTTTGTTTTGGGGGGGGGGGGGGGGGGGGGGGGGGGGGGGGGTTATGGAAGTGTAGTTAATTTGACCTTGAAGGAATAGAATTTTAGATTGAAAGAATTAGGAAGCAGCTTCCAAGCAAGGACAACGTACAATTTTACTATAAGCATACTAAAATATGAAGGCAGAAATAACCTTGCTGTGTGTGTTTAAGAGGGGAGACTGATTTGACTGGGTTGGAAGATGTTTTGGGGGGGAATAAAAATTTTAGGATGAACTTGAAAAGGCTGTGGTTAAAAATC
The DNA here is from genome assembly GCF_902635505.1 of Sarcophilus harrisii. Classification (NCBI taxonomy): domain Eukaryota; kingdom Metazoa; phylum Chordata; class Mammalia; order Dasyuromorphia; family Dasyuridae; genus Sarcophilus; species Sarcophilus harrisii. The sequence continues at coordinate 274,118,260 of NC_045428.1, forward strand.
CCAGATAGTGAATTATTATTGGGATAGTCCTAATTTGGATTTAGGGTAATAGCAAATGAATTGGGAAAAGATGGTTTTCGGTACTTGAATATTGTGGGTTCATCTGTGAGGGCTCTTTCTCATGCCATCTCATGCTCTCATAGATCACAAACATACTAACATTTTAGTAGTGGATCACTGAGAGTGGCTGTGACTAAGAAGTTCTTCGTTGTTGTTGTTGTTGTTGTTAACCTAGTGGTGAGTTTAGGTTTTGTTTTTAAGTTTGCAAGATGGATGTAAGAGAAATTATATAGAGAGAAAATGGAAAAGACTTGGTAATTAATTACATTTGGGGAGATTGAGAAGAATCTTAGGATAAAGGATAATATCCCAGTTAAACTTATAGTTTAGTAAGAAGACACACAGCTGTAAAATATTAGAGAGATACATAAACAGTTGTACACCACCTAAAATCTCTCCAAAGTCTGACAGGACTATGCGTAATCTTTGTTGCTGATTGGCCTCAGATTGAGTCCAAGAAAGAGAACTCTGTTGGAGCTGAGAAAAGCATCCTAAAATATTCAGATCTGAGTCTAATATCTACATATAGATATTATAACATTTTTATCTATGTATTGTTGTATCATACATATATAACGTTTATTTTTAAAACATCAGGGATGACTTATAGAAATTTTTATTAGACATTCGTTTTCATTCCACAGCAAATTGTTAAATGTCAAGCAATATCCTTTATGTTAGAACATAACAATCAACGATTTTATTAAAAATGAAATCTTCTTGTTTTTATTCTCTTTATTTTGCAGATCTAAATCGAACTCAACATTTACATTCCGATTTTTCTGAGGATTGTTCAACTTTGATAATTTCATTTGGATTTTTGGCCAAGTCCCATCCTGTTAAGAAGAATGAAAGTTCATTAGCATGAGTGCAGCTTGTTAAACCAGACTGATTTATTTTCGATGTTTGTTTTAAAATATTTATATTTCTTTAAAAACTGATAATGCTGAATTACCTTAAGCGAAATGTTAAGCCCATTTTGTCTCTTTGGTGAATTAGATCTTCAATGTTTGGGTAAAGAACCATAACACATCCATTTGGTTTTTTGGTTTTGGGGGGTTTCTTTTTTTCTTTTCTTTTTTTTTTTTTCTTTTTCTTTCTTTTTTTCTTTTTTATTTTGGTTGTTTTTTTTTTTTAAATGCATTACTGCCTTTCCTATTTTGACCACCTCACTTCCAGTAAATTGATGTTTTGAATAAATTGTTTGCCCTATGATTATCATGGATTATAATTAAATCCCTAGTTTGAATTTGTCTTTTCACTGTACAGAGTCTTTCTGTATGTTCCAGTTTGCCTATAACTTCGAGTTTTTGATAAAATTTAAGGGAGGCAGAAATCTGCATTTAAAGTCATAATGCATGTGTCTTTTTTCATATTTTAATAGCTTATGGCTATTTTTATACTGATTTTGATATTACAAACATTTCCTCAGTAATCTCATCTGTTGCCACCATAAAAAAGTCAAATCTAAAAAGAGCATTTCAAAAATGCAGGTGTTTAAAAAAAAAAAAAAAACTTTTGAATTTGTAAGATTAGTAGTTGCAGAAATTGAACACTGGGTGGCACCCAATTACCTTAAAACATCAGATATAGTTATATATTATTTGCAGAATTTTTTTGTATTAAACATGCCAAGAAAGTTTCCCAAACAATAAAAATAAATGAATAATTATCTTTTGAAGGTAAACATGTAGAATGTTTTTAGTTCAAAGGGTTATGTCTTAATTGTCATTTTATCTTAACCTTCAAAAGTTATGTACCTTGCAAGAAAATTTTGGATAGTTTATGTACATTTAAATTACGGTGTATAAATGAAAATTTGATGTCAACGTCTGAAAATTAAGTTTTTGTCCAAAATTAACCTGAAGGGGTGGAAAAACCAATGGGAAAGATAGTCTCCAGTTTCTGAATGGAAAAACTACTCCTAAACAAGTCTAATAAAGACTAAATTATTATATGGAGATTAACATATTTTAGCCTTACTTTGTGTTTTAGGATGTGTTTTGTTACATACATATTTTTGTACCTTAGTGGATTTTATTTTATTTTTTGGTCTGCACCTGTGATTCAATTGGTGTATGAAACTTCCTCTACCATTACAGATGGGCAGCTGTTACATAGTTTACAATCTTGGAAAATTGTCTGGGACACTAAGAAGTTAAGTAACTTGACCTGTTAGAGGCAGAATTTGAACTCAAGTTTACCTAATGTCAAGACTGGCACTCTACTATATCACTCTGCCTCTAGCTTAACTTTATTTTATTTGATCTTTATTTCCCTCCAACATGATTTTTTTTAGATTGTCAGTAATGATAAAAAAAAAATCATATTTGTACAGTATTTTATGATTTACAAAGTGTTTTCCTCACTACAATTCTGTGAGGTAAGTAGTGCAGCTATTATCCCTACTTTGTAAATGAGCTATCTAAGGCTCAAGAGTTTGCAATTTTGCCATGGTCATAAAGTTAAGTGTTAGAGCCAGGATTTGAACTGGGGGTCTCTATTCTACATCCAGTGTTCTTTCCACACCATGCTGCCTCTGAACTAATAGTTATGAAGTCGTGTCAAGGGCTGGACTATATAAGGATACAATAAGCCACATTCTTATCCTATGCAATACTGAGGAAGAAAATCGAACTTGTAGTTTGGTCCCCTGTGAATCTTATAAATGAGGAAAAATACAATGAAAATAAAGGGAAAGCTTTATCCTTTAAAAAAAACAAACAATTGTCCTTTGCTAATATGAAACCTTGGTATAATATGTGAGGCAAAGAGTAAAACCTTTTGTATCTAGGGAAAGGAGAGCATAGAAACAACTCAGTTTTTCTTTAACATATAAGTATCACTAGTCAATAGGTAAGTGACCCGAGATAGGTAATTGATTGGACATATGGAAAAAGGACTTTGGTTTTCCTTACTAATACTTGTAGGAAATGGTGCTAAAGGCTCTTTTTGTATTGATCATTTACTTGTGTGATAAGGATTCTCTCAAGGTAGCTATACTGCCTATGGAGAATTTTATCCAAATCACTTAGATGAGTTGCTAGAAGGCATAACGTTAATGCCTTACTAACAGTATATATCTATAGATATAGATACAAATAGATATGTCCTCCTGATAGGGAAAGTATAAATATTAGGTTTGTTTATTATGGTCCAAATTAAACATTTACCTTAGAACGCCACACCTTGATGTGAATGACATGATGCCTATGAATTACATCGGGTATTTTAAAATTCTCCGCATTTTACATTTCACACATCAGTGCATTTTCTGCAAATTCCTATAAGGAAGACTTATTCTACCAAAAAAAAAAAAAAAAAAAAGTCTTAATAGACTCTAAGTAAGTAAGACTTAGAAATTTTTCTATGGTTAATTAATCCATGCATAACAAATACCTAAAACTATTTGCTATGGCTAGACTAACGTCTAACCATGGACAGTTTTGATGCTGTTGATGCACAATAAGATATCCTGGTTTTAGGGTTGAATCTTATTTGATTTAAGATTGAAGTGACTAGGGTTTAAGGTTTGGTTGATAAGCAACTCATGTTAGAAAACTCTGGTTGTGGGATTTTCATAATGGATTTTTTTTTTTCTGATTAACTTTTTTTTTATAAGAAATGGGAGTGTTCAGAAGAATTCACTATCACATTCTTTGATTCTTGCAACAATATTTACATGATACAGTGTGCACAGAAAAAATTTTAAAATGTAGAACATTTTTGGTAGTATGTATGGTGCTGATGAATTTGAGAAATGGTCAGATTGTCTTTGTTATTGATAATGCATTTGGTTAGAGTGCATCTTTCAATGCACTTTTTTGCACTATTGATCTTTCTCCACCTCCCATTAAGAGTGTAGATATACTATATCACTTAAGTGACTGGATGGCCAAATTAATATGTAAAGATTGTGCCAACATTTAATACCTTAACTGTTAAATGCTGTGAGATCTTAATGATTTTCTGAAGAGATCTACTCATTTATGGAATCTGTAAACACTGCATGTTTAGAAATACTTGTACTTTAGTCATGAATTGCCTTTGGTTCACCCTACCACTATGTCTCTGACATTGTGGTGATAAATATACTTGCTTTTAAAATAATTGTGATTGGTAGTTTAACTTAATTACTGTATTACACAAAAATATTACATTATATGATGTTGAGTAACATCAATAAGAATAAGCTAGAGGTGCTGACTTAACAGCAACCCTATTAGGGTAGTAATCACAGACTTTTGAATAAAACACCTAGTTTTTGTGTTTTTAAGTAGATAATGTATTGGTTGATTAGTTCTTTTTTATGTAGTAAGAAGCTTTAAATAGCATCTAATTTTGAAAATAAAATTCTTATTTTCTAGGATTTTATTTTGTGTGAAATGAACTACTCAGAAAGGTTGTATTGATCCATGTAGTCTTTAAAGAGCCTTCCTGATTATTATTAAGGTATACTATAGTGGAGGCCATTAAATTCATATAGTAGTTTTTAGCTTTCAATATTGATTATAGACTGAAATTTGAATCTTAAGTTTTATATTTTTCTTAAATTATATGTGATTGCCATAGAGACTGAAACAAACCTTTAGTATTTCAAAAAAATATATTGTTTATCTTTAACCTAGTTAGTAAAAGGTAAGTTAATGTTTAATCTATTCTGGTTGGAGTTCCTTAAATTTTGAATTTTTACAATTACTGTCTTATTCATTTAAGTTACTTGAAGAAATATCCATTTGTATATCAAAAATTAACACATAAGGATTTAGTTTGTAATTGAAAAATCAAAGTTTCACAAGTAAAAAGTAAGAGATTGGGTCTCCTTATCAATACAAAATTGTCCTTATTTCACCTAATTTGTTTATTTAAAAACATGGTGTTTTAATTAATGTTCACACTTCAAGGTGAACGTAGGAAAATTTAAATGGCATTTAAGTTGTCAACCCACACTCAATTTATGTGTTACCTCATGCAATTTTAACAGTTGGGAGAGATTTGGTGGACCCACCTGCACCCTTTTTATTTTATTGTTGAGGAACTGTGACTTTCTCCAAATCATGTAAGTCTATTAAGCCTTCTCTCAACTCTCCTTTCCTCCCACCATTAAAAGGCATACTTCAAAGCTTTTTTTAATGTATTTCTCTTCATTATATAAAAATCCAGTTGGTGACCATTGCATAGTTATCTTCTAACCCAAGGTTCACTCCCATAACAACAATCCCTCTCCCCTATAACTTGCTTTAGTATGAAAACTAGGTTGGGATTTTTTTTTTTAACAGATTTTTATTCTGACCTCAAACATCATCCAAAATTAATTTGCCCATGGGAAGTAGACTTTGAAAAGATTATATGTAAAATTGTAGCTATTAAATATTCTTAAAGTTAAATATTCCAGTATGTTTCAAATTTGTTGTGCTTATCTCTCTGAATTTTTTGTTCTGTGAATTTTAAAAAATACCTGTAACAGCCATTTAGGCTTGAATCTCCACATAAAAAACTCATCACTCGTCCTTTGAATTCTTAGAAAATGCGCCTTTAAAAAGTTGGAACAGAAGGTTTTGCAAGAGTCAGTGCTGAAAAATTACCTATGCATATATTTTATAAATAAAAAAAGAAAGGAAACCTTTAACCATATCACTTAGCCCATTTCCTCCTGACTCTTATCAAGAAGTTGATTTCGTTGACTTCCCTTTAAACTAAAATCTTTGCCACTAAGTAGAAGAGCCTTCCCTTGATCTGGTCATTCCTTCGGGCTGTTATCCTGTATCTGTGAAGCTGAAAGTCTGTACTCCAAATATTTATGTTCATGTATCACTCATCTTTAATCCTATGCAGCATAATTTTTGTGCCCATCACTTTGACTACATTCTAAAATCTGACAGCTTCTTAGCCCCTGATCTATTTTTATAGTGTTGGACACTTACCTCTTCCATAACTTTTATTGGCTTCAAGGTGTACTGACAGGTATTAACACTTTTTTAAATTAAATTTTCATCTCTGGATTTCTTCCCTCCCAACCATCTCTTTTCCCTTATTTAGAAAGCAAGGGGAAAAAAACCATTAGACACGTGTAGTCAAGCAAAACATTATCTATGTAAAAATGTGTGTATGTATATGTAGATATTCACATCTCACTGCACTTGAATTCATCTCTCTGAAGGTGAATAGCATATTTCATGAGTCTTGATCATTGTATAAGTTCTGGTTCTTTTCACCTCACTTTGCTTCAGAAGGTCATGTATGTTTTCCCAAATTTGGTTGAAACTATTCTTTTCAACATTTCTTAGAAGTATAATCTATCACAGAAGCAAATGGTTACTCAGAGGAGTCAAAAAGACTTGAATTAAAATTTGTAAATGTGGATCATTTTCCTATTTTTTTAATTTTTAGGTGTAGACATAGGAACAGTATCTTTAAAGAATACAGTTTTAATAGGTTTGGGAGTCCACCACCAAAATGTTTTCCAGAATAGCTAGACCAGGTCACTTATGCCAACAGTGTATTTTAATTTCTCACAGCATCTCCAACATTTGTTCTTTTTGGAGGGGAGGGGGGGAATTTTATCAATTTGATGAGTGGGATGTGTAGTAGTATCTCAAAGTTTTAATTTTTGCTTCTAATAGAGCATTTTTCATATGGCTGTTGACAACTTTTTTCCTTCTGAAAACTACCTGTTTATATCTTTTGACATAAAAATCTGGTGGAATCAGGAAGACCTGGTTCAAATCTGGTCTCGGGTACCTGCTGTCTGCCAGTTTAGCACCTACCTCCCAGGGTTGTGGTATGAGGATGAGATAGGAGATAACTGGAAAGCAAGCAGTAAAGAATCTGGCATATAGATGCTTTAATAAATTGACACCCTTTTCTTGATGTTCTAGTGAAAGGTTTTGTTACCTTTTATCAGTAAAGTTTTTACTGTGACTCATCTCCATTCTTCCTAATATATTTTATATACATCTCTGCCTCATTCCCCCAACTCACCTAATATTCCTGTCTAATCATTTTTAAAAGCTTAGGTAAAGTAAAAACTGGGTAATTTTAAAGCCTCCAATAATTGAGGTAATTTTCCAACTCACATATTACTACTTTACACTGTTTATGTATTACACATATTTACATATACTCATACAAATCATTTTTCATCCACTTAGTAGGTCATTTCTCTGTAGAAATTGCTTCTCAACAACGCTTACCCACTTCCGTCTGAGAGTTCTCTCTCAAGTTTCATCCCTTATATCTGTTCAATTTTTTTTAAGTTCCTTGAAGATTGAAACAAGTTTCATTCCATCCCCATTTTTCAGCTTTTTGCTCTTTTAGACAACAAACTCATTTGGATTGAATTGCTTTTAACTTAGAGCTACCTGTATAGAGTTTTAATCCCCTTCATGGCAGGTTAGCACACCCTGAAGACAAATACTAGGTAATTTTTCAACATTGACCCTTGCAAAACTTTCTGTTCCAAATTTTCTCCTCCTTCCCCCCACCCCATCCCCTAGATGGCAAGTAGTCCAACATGTTAAATCCAATAATGTATACATATTTATAGTTATCTTGTTGCACAAGAAAAATTGAATCAAGAAGGGGGGGAGGGAGGGGAGAAACCTGAGAGAAAACGAAATACAAGCAAAGTTGAGAATCTCATGTTGTCCTCTATCTGAGTGTAGATGGCTCTCTCCACCACTGAACAATTGGAACTAGCTTGAATCATCTCATTGTTGAAGGAGCAACATCCTTCAGAATTGATCAAGAAATGCTTTCATTTTTGTAACCACTTCCAAATAAAAAATGTAGTGTTGGCTGAAATATCAAACTAGCTTATGTTTATGGACTAATTTCTTCTACTATTCTAAGGAAAACATCTTTTGATCAAACTTAATTATATCAGCCTTTGGGATTTTCTAATTGTTGCCAAGTAGTTAAAATATCTCCCTAAGTGTTTTAAGATCTTTATCTGTTGGAATGACTTTTTTAAATTCATGCCAAACCTACCAAACTATAAATTTCTCTTAAATTTTGCAAAGGTCTTCCTACAAAAATATAATGGTCTTTTTGAAAGTGGTAATTTAAGGAATAATGGTTCTGCTAAAACACTAAAAAGGGACCTCCCTTTCTTACAAAAAATAAATAAATGAGAAGGGAAATACTATCCAAGGCAGAGGTTTCTCAGCCTTGTTTGTATTCTGGATTCCCTTCTCAGAAGAATATTTTTCAATGCATAAAATGAAGTGTATAACCTAACAGGCAGTTAAATTAAAATTCGTTGTTTTCCTCCATCCCCAATTCCTTGAGGGCAGGACTTTTTTTTTTTAAATTTCTGCATTTTTATGGGCTTAGTACAATTATATTGAGCAATATAATAAAATAATATTGAGAATGTAGGCACTATTAATGATTTAAGCTAAGGTTTTGATATGAATTGTATTGTTGCTTTCCCTTTCAGGAACTTAATGGAAGTTTTTTCCTGGTTTCTGGAGAAGATCTAAAAGAACTGGGCCACTATAAATAAACCTCAGATAATATGTCAACATAATCAAAAACATGAGTAAATCATATATATCTAGTTTATAGTTTTCGTGTAATGGCAAAATTTCACATAATCCATTTGCAAATTTGCCTGATAATTGTGAAAGAAGCATGTAATAACTAAACATTAGGTATTTTCAGGTGAAACATTAAACACAAGGTATTGGGGGGGGGGGCTGGAAGAGCAGGAGACTATTTTGAGTAATACAGTATACAAAGGTTACCTTGGTGATCATAAGCCCCAGCCCCCTTTTATATATATATGTATATATAAATGAGGAAATGAAGGTCCAAAGTTACTTCAAGATTTAAAGTTACCAACAGTCGCTTAAATAGGGACAGAATCGGGAGTAGAACTCATTTCTTCTATTAGAGCAAATGCATTAATCACCTACTATGTGCCAGGTGTCCAAATAATAAATGTAAATACTTTTGGAAGACTCAAGTTCCAATCATAGTATCAGAATAGGTATTGTAAGCTATTGAGAGAAAATAATCTGTTAATATGTGAACTATTGGGAAACTTTTGCTCCAGACAAATTCCTGCAAATAGATCAGCAACTGTAACATAAAGAATAGCCTAAAGGCACTAAGATCAGGTGACTGAGGATACAGCTGTAGTATATCTGAGGCAGAACTTGAACCTGGGTCTTCCTGATTCAGATTACCTACCTATCCATTATTACTGTTACTGAGTTTATGTAGTCCTTTTTATTTTTGGAGTTCAGTGTATGTTTGAATATTGTTTAGAGTTAGGGGGAAAATTGTAAATTCAAATTCAGCAAATAACACTTAATATGATAAAATAAGGTTTGTGAGGTGTTGGCAGAAACAGGTATGAAGCTTAAATCTAGTTGGAAAAAAAATTGTATATCCTACTATAATGTAGAATATATAGAACATAAATTCAACATGAGAGCTGCAAAGAATTGGGGATTGCTCAATTGAAGTATCTGCATATACTACATCGATATCTTCATATATATTTGAGTAGAGGAAATAAAACAGTTTATTGTGGACTTTGCCTTATCCCTAATTTAGGGACTAATAGAACTAGTAGAGAAGCTGGTACAAAAGATTTTGGAATAGGCTGTTCTGTCCATTTTTTCCTCAAAAATACCAAATTGTCTATTAAAATTGTAAATTCTTACAGCAGAACTGTTTTGCATCTGTGTGTTCCCATTACCTTTCACTGTGCCTGTGGCACGTGGTAGCTGCTTAATAAAGATAGATTGAATTAAATTGCATTGTTGAATGCTACTTTTTGAATTTTTATTGACTCCAGCCTAGTAGTTTAGTCTGTTTCCTTCCTTTTGGAAATACACTGTTCAGTAGTTATGAAGTTAATGACATCCAAAACTACTGTAGTATGTACACATATAAATGTTATTTAAAATTAAGTTTTCTAATTTCTAATGGAGCAGTAATGAACTGAACTAGCTATGCCCAGAAAAAGAACTCTGGGAGATGACTAAAAACCATTACATTGAATTCCCAATCCCTATATTTATGCACACCTGCATTTTTGATTTCCTTCACAAGCTAATTGTACAATATTTCAGAGTCTGATTCTTTTTCTACAGCAAAATAACGTTTTGGTCAGGTATACTTATTGTGTATCTAATTTATATTTTAATATATTTAACATCTACTGGTCATCCTGCCATCTAGGGGAGGGGGTGGGGGGGTAAGAGGTGAAAAATTGGAACAAGAGGTTTGGCAATTGTTAATGCTGTAAAGTTACCCATGTATATATCCTGTAAATAAAAGGCTATTAAATAAATTTTTAAAAAATTTTTTAAAAAATGAAGTTTTCTAGGTGTGCCATCTGAGTGGAGAAGTAAAAAAAAAAATATTGAGTTTAGAAAGCCTGTTAGTACTTTTAGCAGATTGACTGCTGCTTGCTTGCCAGTTTATAGAGAATTTGCACAAGTCACTGAGAAGTTAAGGAATTTAACCCAGTCACAAAGCCCAAGTGTTAAGCACTTCATTGTTGGAGTTTTCCTAATTTACAAAGCTAATCTACTTCAACATACTGCCTATCCATGTTAATTTATCTCATTGAATATGAACTTGTGAATATTAAACTGAATAGTTTAAAAAACTTTTTTTTTCCTTTTAAAAAGGAAGTCGGAGATGTCAGGGTTTGGTGCTTTGTTTTTGCAAGATGCCTAAGTTGTCAATTGTAGAAAGAATTGTAAAAGAAGTTAATATGATATGTAAATGAAATATCCACCTCAGTAATCCACCCAATCTCATTTGTGCTCCTCCTGAGATATTTTACATATTTAAAATTAGCTTTGCCATCAAGTCCTAAAAAATAATCAACATGTATTCCATCTTTTCTTATTCCCACTCAAAATTTTTGAGGTCCTAAATACTATGCATAAAAAAAAATTATTTAACTTTCATATAAATTTCCTCTATGCAAGTATCTGACTTCAAATCTAAGCGTTTTTAAACAGTAACATGTTGATGTGTTTAATCTTCAGCTGTAAAAGAATAAGTGCTCTTTTGATTAGCACATTTATGTCTCCATGCTAATAGCCACATCAAATAGAAACAATTGATAAACCCTGGCTTATATTTTATTTTGAATGAAAATTATCAGTGCCCATCAATTGGCAATTTGCTGAACTAAATAGCTTTGCAAAACCATTAGCCTGGACATAACCATGATGCTTTGTGGGAGTGGGTGTGAGACCATATGGGATCCATAATCAATTAGTCACCTACTTTTCTTATATCATTGGATCGATTCACCTCTGAAAAGATCAGTATGATATGATCCTATATTCTTGACCTTTCTCCAACTGGCAGATGCTTCATTATATTGTAATGTGGGAGAAACTGAGGCAAGATAGAGATTAGGGTTTTTAATATTTTATTAGTGGAGAGTCTGGACTGGCAGCCAGATAATAGGATCCATGTCTGACTCAGCCGGGTGGATGGCACTCTTGTCTCAAAGCATCCAACAATTAGCAAGGGATTCCAGAGGCTCTTATAGGGAGTTTCCTATAAGCCATCAGGGAAACAGGTAAGGAAAAGATCATAAGTTCTGACAGGTTGGGGGTAAGGAGCAAGGATCATAAATTCTGCTAAGTTGGGAGGGAAGAAACTAGGAGACAGGATATCTGGACCAGGAGATGGGGATGCCATCTAGGTATTTGAGATAAGCCATCTGGAGTTTTATGACACTGGAATGCTAGTGGCCAGAAAAGAGGGTTTGCCACTAGGGAGACTGAGGCAGAACAATATTGGCAAGAAGTTTGCCTTTACTGCATGTAGTTTAAACTTAACTCTGTCCACACATTGCCAAAGCTATTTTTGCTGCACAACTCCAATTTTACTACTACATGTGTTAGAATTTTCATTCTCCATACTACCCTCCGGCAGCACTGTTAAACTGGAAGGCACTCTTAAAACAGCTTCTGTATAACACCCTTGATTATCAGTGGACTGATATTGAAATAAAATATTCAACCATTAACAAAAAGTTTTTTAAGAATGGAACACAAAGGCAGATAATATGTTACTGAACAGTTCCACCAATAAAGCTCTGAAAGAGTATTAGAAAGTATGATTACTTCTCATCTATAACTGTACAAAAAGACTGCTAGAATCACACAGAAATCCTGTTTGGAGATGTCAGAGTCGTCGGAAGGTACAGTGCAAAGTAGTCCCATAACGAGAGATGGGCCTGTAAAAGCTCAAGGCTTGGAAGGAGACAGGCTTCAGAAGCACCCAGTGAAGGGCAACCAAGTCCCAGGTGCAAGAGAAAACAGGCTGAACAAGTTCTCGGTGCAGTATATCCCTGCAGACCCAGCAGGGCAGTCCCTGCTCCCTGGCAAGAGACAGGCCCCAACCAGTGCCCACACAGGAGAGTGGCAAAGGCAACAGGATGCACATCCCTCAGAGCCGTGTTGAGACAGATTCATAAGAGGGTACATAGGCAATCGTAAGAAAGAATTGAGTCAGACAGCTGAAGGAGAGGCTTAATTGTAGCTATCACAATTAGGACCTTCACCATCCAGGGGCACGGGAATAAAGTGTCCCAAACATAAGCTTCCAATCAAGAAATTGAGGCTGTGTGAACAGGTGTTCCATGAAACCTTCCTTTTAACTGGACAAAGGAAGTCTGAACCCCGACACACAAGGAGCAAGGTGTAGAAATATATTAAATCCTATCACAGAAATAAGGAGTGAGAGGGGAAAGGGGTTTAAGAGCGATGACAAAATAGGTAAGGGAACAGTCCTAAGCAAAACAAATTCCAGTGGTCTGGGAAGTAGGGAGTAGGGGCAATTAAGGGGAAAGAAAAAGTAGAAATCTCTAGTTGGAGGAAGCAAGAAGGCAGGCAATGAAGTAGAAATGAACTAATTAATTTATAAATCATCAATCCTCGATGAACTATTTTACTATATTTGAAAAGAGATGAGTGGAGGCAAAGGGAAGAAATACAGAAATGATGAATGAGATAAAACCGAAGATAGCAAAATGGATTAGAAAGCGCAAACAAAAAAAGCACAAATTTTATTTACAAGAAATATACTTGAAATATGATATAGATACAAGTAGAAGAGATGGAGCAAAAGATTACTGTGAAAGTTCAAAAAGGCTGATAAAAAATTGGTTTCAGACAAAGTTATGTAAATATATAAGATAAGCAGGAAACTTACCATTATGCTTAAAACTATATATAATAAATCAATATCAAATACATATGAATCAAACATAGGATCTTCATAATTAAAAATTACTTGAACTTCAAAAAGCAATAGAATAAATGTACAATAGGAGGCCCCAATGTATCCCTTTCATATTTAGACAAATCAACAAAAAAAGTTAAAGACTAATAGAATTTTTTTAAAGAGATGGCATTGATTGAATGGAATCCAAAATGATTTTACATACTTGTCCCTGAGCAAGGCATCTATACAAACATTGACTGCATACTGGGGCATGTAAACCTTACTAAAAAATGCAGAAAAGCAGAAATATTAAACATCCTTTCCTGAACAAAATGTGAAAATTATATTCAGTAAAGAGCCATTTAAATAGTTAAAAATTAATTGGAAAAATAAGAGATACAAAATCAATAGATATTTCTTAATAGGCAAGTGGTCAAAGCATATAATCAAACATTTCTTAAAAAATTACCAAGTATTCATAATACATAAAGAATGCTCCCCATCACTAACAAGAGAAGTGCATATCAAAACAACTCAGGTTTTGTCCTCCCCACCCCTGCAAAGAACACAAAAACTGACAAAATTCAATGTTGGGAGGGATGTGGGAACAGAGGCACTCTGATGCTTTGTTGAAGTTGTGAAATGATCCAACCATTTTGGAAGAAAATTTGGAATTATGCAAATAAAGTGACTAAAATGTCCATGCCCTTTGATATGCCATTACTGAGCTAATACAATTAAAACAATATACTGCACCCATATTGCAGTTACTAGGTGATAAGAGACTGGTATCATGTGTATGATAAGTATAGCTGCAAGCAACTGCTTCACAGATTTTCTTTTGTGAAAAAAAAAAGGAAAATATAACAATTTCTGCAGAAAAAAATCATGTAACTACGTTCGAATGGTAGACATTCTTAAAGAAGCGATCCCTATTATTGATGTCCCCAGTAACCAACATTTCCCATCTTTAGTGTAGTTTCAACCCGGTTGTTTAGTAGAGAGCAGAGAACATATGGTATCTCATGGTTGCTGATGTGCCTTGCATACAGTGATTGCAGTGCAAGCATTATCAAAATTCTACCATGATCCTGACCCTGAAAGGGGAGAACTTATTAGGGTCCAACCCTTGTATCTCCAGGTCCTAGACCATTTATTCAGACCAATAGCCACCACCAAGGATTCAATATAGGTGAAGCTCTTGTCCAACTATCCCTTCAAGGCTATTTCATGCTACCAGGTAGACAGTTCGGTCTACTGGAGAACTTGCCAGGACCCCTTTTTGGCCAAACGATATGTTTAATTTTATTCGTTTTTTTCTCTTTAACATTCATTTTTATAATAGCTTTTTATTTTTCTAAATACAGGCAAAAATAGTTTCCAACATTCCTTTGCAAAACGTTGTGTTCCAAATTTTTCTCCCTTCCTCTTTCCCTCCTCCCTCTCTTAGGCAGCAAGCAATCCAATAAAACATAAATGTGTGCAATTCTTTTAAATATATTTCCATATTCATCATGCTATGCAAGAAAAATCAGATCATAAGGTTAAGAAACAAAAGGTGAAAATACTATGCTTTGATCCACATTCAGTCTTCATAGTTCTCTCTCTGGATGCAGATGGTTCTTTTCATCCCAAGTCTATTGGAATTGCCTTAAATTACAGCATTGTTGAAAAGAGCCACTTCTATCAATTAATTATCACATGATCTTGTTTTGTACAGTGTTCTCTTGGTTCTGCTCACTTCATTTATTATCAGTTCATGTAAATCTTTCCAGGCTTTTCTGAAATCATCCTGCTTGTCATTTCTGATAAAATGTTAATATTTCATATACATATACATATACATTCATATACCATAATTTTTTCAGCCATTCCCCAATTGATGGGCATCCATTCAGTTTCCAGTTTCTAGACACTATAAAAAGGGATGCCACAAATATTTTTGCACATGGGGGTCCTTTTCCTTTTTTTATATTCTCTTCCAGACACAGGCCCAGTAGATACACTGCTGGATCAATGGGTATGCAGTGTTTTATATTGGGGATAATTCTATATTGTTCTCCAGAATGATTGAATCACTTCACAACTCCACCAATAATGTATTAGTGTCCCAGTTTTTCTACATCCCCTTGAACTTTTATCATCTTTTCTTGTCATCTTAGCCAATCTGAGAGGTGTGAAGTAGTAACTCAGAGTTGTTTTAGTTTGTATTGCTCTAATCAATGTTGATTTAGAGCAGGGGTCCTCAAACTTTTCAAATAGGGGGCCAGTTCACTGTCCCTCAGACTGTTGGAGGGTCAGACTATAATAAAAACAAAAACTTTTGTTTTGTGAGCCTTTAAATAAACTTCATAGCCCTGGGTGAGGGGGATAAACGTCCTCAGCTGCTGCATCTGGCCCGGTAGTTTGAGGACCCCTGTTTAGAGCATTTTTTCATATGACTAGAAATGGTTTTAATTTCTTTATCTGAAAATTGTTCATATCCTTTGATCTACCAATTGGGGAATGGCTTGTATTCTTATAAATTTGAGTAAATTCTCAATATATTTTAGAAATGAGGCCTTTATCAGAAACATTGGCTGTAAAATTTTCCCCCAACTTTCTGCTTCCCTTTTAATCTTAGCTATATTGGTTTTCTTTGTATAAAATCTTTCTATTATCAAAATTATCTATTTTGCATTTCATAATTTTCTCTAATTCTTCTTTGGCCACATATCCCTCCTTTGTCCACAGATCTGACATAGAGATTATCTCTTGCTTTCCTAATTTGCTTATAATATCATTCTTTATGTCTAAATCACGAATGCATTTCGACCTTATTTTAGTGTAGGTGCTAAGTGTTGGTTAATGCCTAGTTTCTGGCATACTATTTTCCAGTTTTCCCAGCAATTCTTGTCAAGTAGTGAATTCTCATCCTAGAAGGAGAAGTCTTTGGGTTTATCAAACACTAGATTAATATTAGTCATTGACTATTGTGTGTTGTGAACCCAACCTATTACACTGATCTGCTACTTTATTTCTTAGCCAGTACCAAACAGTTTTGATGACCACTGCTTTATAATACAGTTTTAGGCCTAATACAACTAGGTCACCTTCATTTGTATTTTTTTCATTAATTCTCTTAAAATTCTTGACTTTATTTTCTTCTAGATGAATTTTGTTATTTTTTTTTTTAGCTGTATAAAGTAATTTCTTGGCAGTTTGATTAGTATGGCACTGATTAAAGTACAATGATTAATTTAAGTAAAATTGTCATTTTATTATATTACTCAGTCTATCCATAAGTGTTCATATAGTTCCTGGCTTTGTCTTAGCAGTTAAGACTTCCAAATATTTTATATTACCTAGAGTGATTTTAAATGGGATTTCTCTATCTCTTGTTGCTAAACTATGTTGATAACTTATAGAAATGCAAATGATTTATATGGGTTTATTTTATATCTTGCAACTTAGCTCAAGTTGTTTCTAGTAATTTGATTGATTCACTAGGATTCTCTAAGTATACCATCATATAATGTGCAAAAAAAAAAAAAAAAGGCAATTTGTTTCCTCATTACTTACTCTAATTCTTTTAATTTCTTTTTCTTCTCTTACATTTATAGTACAATATTGTATAGTAGCAGTGATAACAGGCAACCTTGTTTCACCCCTGGTCTTATTGGGAATGCTTGTACTTTATTGCTATTACATATAATGCCTACTGATGGTTTTAAATATTTTAGGATTAGATTTTAGGAAACTCCATTTATTCCTATGCTTTCTATTTTTTAAATTGGTTTTGGGTGTCATATTTTGTCATATACTTTTTTCTTCCTCTATTGATATAATCATATGATTTCTGTTAAGTTTGGTTATTAATATGGTCAATTATGGTGATAGTTTTCCTGATATTGAACCAGCCCTGGATTCCTGGTATAAATTCTACTTGATCATAGCGTATTATCCAAGTGATAAATTGCTGTAATCTCTTTGCTAATATTTTACTTAAGATATTTGCACCAATACTCATTAGGGAAATTGGTCTATAATTTTTTCCCCCTCTGTTTTGACACTTCCCACGTGGTTTAGGTCTCAGCACCATATCTATGTTATAAAAGGAATTTGATAGGTCTCCTTCTTTCCCCATTTTTTCAAATAGTTTATGTAGTATTGGAATTGTTCTTTAAATGGTAGAATTCATTTGCAAATCCATCTGGCCTTGGAGATTTTTTCTAAAGATGTTCATAAATAGTTTCTTCATTTTCTTTTTCTAAAATGGGACTAATTAATTTATTTCCTCATCTGTTTATCTGGGCAATCTATATTTTTGTATTCATCCCTTTCACTTAAATTATCACATTTATTGGCATACAACTGGGCAAAATAGCTCCTAATTATTGCTTTAATTTCCTCTTCATTGGTGATATTTATCCTTTTCATTTCTGATACTGGTTATTTGGTTTTCTTCTTTTTTCTAATCAAATTAATCAAAAGATTGTCTATTTTTTTCATAAAACCAACTCAGTTTTATTAGTTCAAGAGCTTTTTTTACTTTAAATTTTATTAATCTTGCCTTTGATTTTCAAAATTTTTAATTTGTTATTTGGGGGGGCTAATTTGCTCTATTTCTAGCAGCCCAATTCATTGATCTTCTCTTTCTCTTTATTATTCATGTAAGCATCTAGAGATATAAAATTTCCCATAACCACTGCTTTGGCTGCATCATTCTCTTGGATGAAATTATTGATTAATTTTTTTAAAATTTTTAGTTTCAAATTCTTTTCCTCCCTCCCATCCATTGGAAAGGGGAGCAAGATGTCAATTATACATGTGAAATAATGCAAAACATTTCCATATTTGCCGTGTTGCAAACAAAAAAAAAAGGCAAGAAAAATAAAGTGAAAAAAGAATACTTCAATTTGCACTAAGTTTTTCTCTGGACGTAGATAACATTTTTCATCATGAGTCCTTTGGAATTGTCTTGGGTCATTTCCTTGATCATCATAGTTCAACATTGTTATAATATTGCTGTTAAAATATTTTGTTTCTACATACTTCACTTTGTTTCAGTGATATGATAAATTTTACAATAGCCAGCTTCCCCAGTGTCAACACTGAATATTAATTAGCCTTTATTTATTATTTTTGCTATTCTAAAATCTGTAAGGTGGCACATCAAATTTATCTGTCATTAAATGTATTGGTGTTCTCATCTTGTATTTTTTTTCAGATTATGATGAACACAAAATTGAAACAATCTTAGTACTATACTTAAATAAGTCAACTAGCCAAAATATTTAGGTTTTGGAGGGAATTATTGATTAGGTAGTAGTAGTCAACTCCCCTGTATCGCCTCCTTTAGCATTTGAAGGTTGTAGAATGGATCCCTTAGAAGAGTGACCATTAAGGAGGAAGGAAGAGGAAGAGGAGATTCAAAAGTTTTCTTGTGGGTCCACACTCCCAAAATAATCCCTATCCTAGTGAACTTACATTTTATGATCAACGAGTAATTTTATTTAGCTCAAAGCAAAAGCTTTACAAAGCTAGCATAGTAAGAATAGTAAGTAGAAGATATGTTCCTCCCATAAACCTGGGGCGTCCACAAATATACCACCAGTGAGAATGGTAGGCAAAATCTTTAAATACACCTGGAGACACTCATGTAGGGGAAAGAAAGTGAGACAGCTCATTCAGGGGTCCAGTGTCCTTTCTCTTTTTTGTAGTGTCCTTGTGTTCCCTCAACCGAGAACAGCATCTCTGAAAGGACTTTCAGGAGTGCTCCTCTCTTCAAGTTAACTCCGAGTGATAAAGTCATTTGTTCCTTGAACCCATCTTCTCTGATGTCATGGCCCATACTCCTTGAAGCTGCTTCCTGCTAGAGAGAATATCCTCTATTAGAAATATAATAAAATTTAACATTTGTATAGCCATTTAAGATTCACAAAGCAACTCTGTGTATATATGTGGGCATGTGTGTATAATATGTGTGGATAGAGAGATCACTGAGAGATGGATATACACATGCACACATATCTCCATCATCTCTCTGTTAGGTTGTGGATAGTATGTTATCATATATGTGTGTGTGTGTGTGTGTGTGTGTGTGTGTATTCTGGAAGCAGGGATGCTCATTACATTACTGATCAGAAATCTTAAGCCTTTCAAAGTTTTTTTCTTTATAATTGCTATTATTTATTTTATTATTATTACATTTTTATATTATTATTATATAATTTGCATATATTATTATATAACCATATATATGGTTTGTGTATTATATACTATTATTATAATTTAATAAATTATATGATGCAAAATATATATGTATATACACATATACATGTATCCACCTACAAACATATATGCACATACATGTGTGTGTGTGTTTGATCCTTCTCCATCCCAAGACTGCATGGTCTATGAAGGTAAATAGTGAAAGGGAGAAATCCCTTCTTTTCTGCTGTCCTCTCTGGTAGAAGTGTAGAAGTATTCCATTCATTGTTTCCTGCCTCAAATGTGCTTAACCTTTTCAGGACTGGTCAGAGCTTTCTATAGTATTTTATTTTTCCAAATACATGCAAAGATAGTTTTCAGCATTCACCTTTGCAACACCTTGTGTTCTAAATTTGTTTCCTTCCCTGCCTCCTCCACTTCCCCCTTATCCCTTCCTCAAGAAAGCAAGCAATGCAATATATATAAGCTAAACATGTGCAGTTCTTCAAAACATATCTCCATAGTCATCAAGCTGTGCAAAAAATCAGATCAAAAGGGAAAAATATGAGAAAAAAAAACCCAAACAAACAAACAACAACAAAAAGGTGAAATTATTATGCTTTGATCCATATTCAGTTTCCATAGTTCTCTCTCTAGATGCAGATGACTCCAATACAAGTCTATTGGAATTGCCTTGTATCACAGCATTGCTGAAAAGAACCAAGTCTATCACATAATCGTGTTGCTGAGTACAATGTTCTCTTGGTTCTGCTCACTTCATTTCACTCAGCATGAGTTCATGTAAATCTTCCCAGACTTTTCTGAAATCAGCCTGCTCATCATTTCTTACAGAACAATAATATTCCATAATATTCATATATCACAACTTATTCAGTTATTCTCCAGTTGATGGGCATCCACTCAGTTTCAATTTTTTAGCCACTATAAAAAGGGTTGCCACAAATATTTTTGCATGTGTGGGTCCTTTCCCCTCTTATATGATTGCTCCTGGGACAAAGATCCTGTGCAGACACTGCTAGATCAAAGGGTATGCACAGTATTATAGCCCTGTGGGCATAGTTCCAAATTGTTCTCCAATGGTTGGATCATTTCACAACTCCACCAACAATGTGTCCCAGTGCTTTCATATCTCCTCCAACATTTATCATTATCTTTTCCTGTCATCTTAACCAATCTGAGAGGTGTGCAGTAGGACCTCAGAGTTGTGTCAATTTGCATTTCTTTAATAGTAACTCAGAGCATTTTTTCATATGACTAGAAATGGCTTTAATTTTCTCATCATATCCTTTGACCACTTATCAATTGTGGAATGCCTTGTAGTTTTATAAATTTGAGTCAATTCTCTATATATTTTGGAAATGGGTCCTTTATCAGAAACATTGGCTGTAAACATTTTCCTCCACCTTTCTGCTTCCCTTCTTAATCTTGGCTGTATTTGTTTTGTCTGTGCAAAACCCTTTTAATTTAATATTAATAAAATTATTCCTTTTGCATTTCATAATGTTCTCTAGTTTCTTTCTGGCCAGGGTTTTCAAAGGCTACCAATGACATGATTAATCTTTCAGACAGCCAACGACATACTGTCCTTACAATTTCATCAGGGAAATATCTTCATACCTCACAAAAAGGTAAAATGGCTGGATATATTTCTGCCTTTGATTTTTTTCTCCTTCTTTATGGTATTTTATGTTTTTAATTCCAAATTTAAAAACACAAATAAAATTAGTATAATTAACATAACATAACATAAATTGTAGAACAAAAGAAAATTGCACATGAAACTGCAAATCTTGCTTATATAGATGTTGCTTTTCTTTTAAAATAAATAATAAATTAACCATGTACCTTTCCAAGCTTTTCTGCTCATCTGTAATTCATACAGACATTCCTTCTGTTCTCTTATTATCTGAAGGAATCCCCTTCCAATCTCCCTCTCTTTCCCTTCTAATAAATACAAAGTCAAACAAAACAAATTCTTATGTTGGCCCTGTCTGAAAAAAAGTATGTCTCTTTCTATATCTTGAGTCCATCATCTTTCTATCAGAGGGTGAGGCAAAGATATCTATCATCACTATTATTAAAGAAAATGCTAGCTATAGTAATAACATGAGAAAAAATTAATTAAATGAATAAGAATAGACAAGCAGGAAACAAAACTATTACTCTTTGCAGATGATATGAAGATAATAATTGGAAAACCCTAAAGAATCAACTAGAAAGCTAGTTGAAACAACTAATTTTAGCATAGTTGAAGAATATAAAATAGATCCACATATATTATCAGCATTTCTCTATATTACCAACACAACTGAGCAGAATAATATAGAAAAGAAATTCCTTTTAATTAATAGTAGACATTGAAGATGTCAAGATACTGAAAATCAATTGGCAAAGATACACCCAGGAATTATATGAACAAAATTACAAAATACTTGTTACATAAATAAAAACAGATTTTAAACAGTTGGAGATAACATTAACTGTTCATGGTTAGACCAAGCCAATGTAATACAAATGACAATACTACATAAACCAATTTACTAATACAATGTTATACTAATAAATTACCAAAGAATTATTTCCTGGAACTAGAAAAAAAATGATAATTCATCCAGAAGAACAAAAAGTCAAAAATATGAAAAGAATTAATGAAAAGATGTGAAGGAAAGCAATCTAGCAGCATCTGATTTCAAACTATATTACAAAGCAGTAATCAAAACAATCTGGCTTTAAAATAAAGTAGTTGATTAGTGGAACAGATTAGGTATATAATATACAGAAGTAAATGGATCACAATAATATAGTGTTTGATAAACCCAAAGATCCAAGTTTTTGAGACAAGAACTAATAGTTTGACAAAAACTGGTTAAATGGGAAAGCAGCCTGGCCAAAACCAAGTATAGATCAATATCTCATCAATACCAAGATAAAGTCAAAATAGTTATATGATTTAGACATATAATGTGATAGCATAAGCAAATTAGGGAAACATGGAATAAATTTATTGTTAGATGTGTGAATAAGGGAAACTTTCGTGATCAAACAAGAAATGGAGAAATCTTCTTCTGAACTTCCCTATTTCTGTTTGGGGTATCACCAGGTAGGCAGCCAGTCGGTCAACAAGCATTTGTTTAGCATTTATTATGTGCCAGATACTGCAATAAATGTTGGGGATGCAGAAGAAGGCAAAATTAATAAATAAACAATCCTTTCCCTTGACAAGCACAAATCTTAAGTATATAACTAGGTACATAAATGATAGAGAATGCCACAGGAAATAGAGCACTGAGCTTGGAATCAGGAAGACTCACCTTCATGAGTTCAAATGTAGCCTCAGAAATTTACTAGCTGTGGGACCCTGGACAAGTCCTTTTGTCCTATTTGCCTCAGTTTCCTTATCTGTAAAATGAGCTGAAGAAGGAAATGGGAAACCACTCCAGTATTCTCTTTTTTTTTTCTTTTTTTCTGAGGCAATTGGGGTTAAGTGACTTGCTCAGGGTCACACAACTAGGCAGTGTCTGAGGTCACATTTGAACTCAAGTCCTCCTGACTTCAGGGCTGGTGCTCTATCCACTGCACCACCAAACATTTAATATATACCCTCAAACAGTATAACAAATTATTTTAACACCCATCTGCCTTGATTTCCATATCTGTGAAATGGAAATAATAATAGCAACTATATTCCAAGCTTCTTATGAGGATAAAGTGAGACTGTATTTATAAGGTGGTCTAAAAATTTTAAAGCAGCATATGAATACTAGCAATTATATATTAGAACACTTTCTTCACAAAATATTTTCCTCCAAATAAAGAGGTATAAGCTCTGTTACCTCCATGTTACAAGTTCATTTTAATTTGTCTAAGATTATATGTACAATAGTAGAAAATCACAGTGAAGTTATAGAATGTTATATATAATAAGAAAGGGCTGTGGAGATCATGTCTTTTAATTTCCTTTTACAAATAAGGAAATAGGCTTTAATAAATGACTTAAGATTTTCTTTCTCATTTTCTTCCTTTCTGATTTGATTTTTCTTATGCAGCAAGATAATTGTATAATTATATATACATAAAAATGACTTAGACAAGGGGTCAGGGCTTATAGAACTCAGGTGGCCATCATTTGGCTATTATTATTCCTCAGTAAAAGCAGTAAGGTAAAGACAATTCCAATAGTCTTGGGACAGAAAAATGCTTTCTACCTCCAGAGAGAGAAAAAGAACTGGAGACTGAATGCTGATCAGAGCATAGTATTTTCAACTTTTTGTTGTTATTGTTGTTTGCTTTTTTCTCAAGATTTTTCCCTTTTGTTCTGATTTTTCTTTTGTAACATAACTAATATGGAAATAACTTTAGAAGGAGCATACATGTATAATACCTATATCAGATTACTTGCTGTCTCAGGGAAGGTAAGGGAGAGAGACGAAAAATTTTGGAATTCAAAACTGTACAAAAATTAATGTTGAAAACTGTTTTCACATGTAATTGGAAAAATAAAATGCTATTGAAAAAATTTTAAAGTAATTAAGATACTTGAATCTTCTACTACAGCATCATTATACCAAGTAGCTGTGATTTATTATGCAAAAGAACTCCTTTTAACCAAAGAAAATTACAACTGATTTGTGAATTTGTAGAAAAATATTAGAGAAATAATGCAACTATTAATAATAACTATCACTCCCCCTATAAAGCTGGAAAATAGGGGTAAGGAAGAAAGAGAAGTAGTTTTTAAAGATGTCTCCAAAAACTTGAGGTTGGATACGTGGGAAGATGATGGCATCATTAACAAGAAAAAAACAGAAGATTAAAATTTCTGAGCTGGAAGGAAACTCAGAAGGCATCCAGCCCAACTCCCTCATTTTACTGATGAGGAAATTAAGGCCCAAAGGAGTTTAAACAGCTTGCCACAGATAGTACCAGTGTCTTACCACAGATGATCACAGAAGTAGCACCAGAGACAGAATTTAAGTCTAAGTCAAGGACCTCTGTCTCCAGAGATAATGTGCTTGCTAGTCTTCTCCACTATCACTCTCCCTAAGAACTATTCTGGAAAGCTCAGGCAGAAAATGACAAATTGAATCTGCGATGCCCTCTGGACATCCAGATGGAGATTACCAATAGTCAAGAGAAGGAACTTGGGAGATGGGTTAAATCCAGAGGGACAGATTTAGTGATGGTAGCTATCCACATTGATATGACTACTGCAGTTCTGTGCATAAATGAAATCACTGGGGAGGAGAAAATAAGTTTGAGAGAGGTATGGACCAAGGAGAGGATGTTATTAAAACTCCTTAATAAGAGGCTGGGGAGGAAGAATTAGTGAAGGAGCTAGAAAAAGGGGGATAAAAATTGGGACAGTGAAACATCACTAGATAATTCCAAGGAATGTCTCAGTTTATATCATTTAAAAAATATCACTTTGCAACTTATTCTGTCTTTCTGTAATTTTCTGTGGTTTTTCATCTACTAATATTCTATCTGCAGAACTATGGCTAAGAAATAAATCTAAGGAGTTTTTTCTCTTGGCTTTATCCTTTATTTTAGCATTCTTTTTCTGATAAATGGAGGTCATGTCTTTTATAATTCTAGACTTTTATGGGCTTTGTAAATGATGATGGCTTAAATGATATCAGGGATGTGTTTAACAAGGCTTATATTTTCCAGTTGCTACATGACAAAACCATCTATGTAAAATGATGGCAGCGTTATGAAAATCTACAATAGAAACTTCTATCAAGATGAAGAGGTGGTGTCAAAGAAGTATCAAAGAACACAGAAAGATTGAGAAGGATAACTGAGAAAAAGCCCATTGGATTTGGCAATTAAAAGATCATTCAAGATCGTCATAAGAAATTATTCAAAGAAGCTAGAAACAAGATTGTAAGGAGTTAAGAAGTAAAAAGAAATGAAGTAGAAGCACTGACTGATAGCATTCTCAAGTTTAGCCATTAAAGACAGGAAAGATAAAGGATGCAAGCTGGCACAAATGGATGGGGGACAGATGGCTATATTTGTAGATATCAGGGAATCATCCAGTAGAATGGAAAAGATGAAAGGTGAGTGAGAAAGTAGGAATGACAGAGGAGGGCAATTTGCTGGACAAGATGAGGGAATGGGAATCATTTGTGTTTGTAGAGGTTTTGCCTTGTAAAGATAAGGGCCACTTCTTCATTTGCAATAGGAATGAAGGAAGTGACAATGATATAAGACATTTGAATGATATGAGATGAAGAGGAGCAATTACCGGAATTTTTTCAGAGAAATATGTATAAGCAAGACAAAGATCTCAAAAGGTTTGACAGAGGGAATGACAGGAAATTTGAAGACAGATGAAAAGATCTGGAGAACTTTCTGTGCTATGTGGGATAGGAAATGGATTAAGACAGTTTAAAAGTTTAAAAACTGCAATGAAGGTTTAGTTAATATCATGTTACATAAATTAGTAATTAGCAGGGTTTCATGATGTTCTCCAACTTTGTTCAATATCATGTAATTGGGAGCAATGTCAGAAGATGGCGAGTATCATAATCCAAAACTGAGAGTTAACATGGCAAGATTAACTATAGGATAAGGGGAAAAAGAATTTAGAGAAGAAGACAACATAGAGTTCAACTGGTTTATCAAAGGGTAAAGAAGGGAAAGGGAGACCAGAGTAGCAGTACAAGTGTTATCCTAGGGAAGAAAGAAAAAAACCTAAATATTTCAGTAATTGGAGGAATTGAGAACAAAAAAACAAAATTAGGGGTTAGAGGAACAGAAGCTGAAGAACATTGTGATCAGATAAAGAAATTTCAAAGTTTGGAAAGATGGAAGTGAAACATTTGTGGAAGGATGGGAAGATTGAAGGTCTCTGCTGTGTATAGTTGAAGTGGGCTGGAAGAGAAGGTCAAAAGAGTGTCAACCCCTATGCTAATATTCTCTAATAAGAAGGCAAGAATTAGAGAGGACAGATTATGAGCCAGTCACTGGATACATTAAAATTGAGGAAAGAATTTTGATCCAGCTACCAGGATTTTGATTGGGTGTGATAAATATGGATTGAAACTCAAAGGAAGAGAGGTTATTGAATAATAGTGGCAGAAAGAGAACCTCAAAGAAATGAGGAATAAGGAATAATTTAACTCTCCAACCATAACCATTGAGTTGGAAGTGCATGAGTAAAAGTGCAACCAGACCTGGAAAGAGTGCCCAAGAAAGTTGTGTCATCAGAAAGGAACTGGGATCTCAGTGAGAACAAGAAAGTGGAAAGAGTCAGCAAGGAAGAGATTTAAGAGGAAAGCAAATTTGTTACTTAAGAAGCAGACATTCCAGGGAGCACAGTTGCAAGAGGAATGAGCAGTTTTAGAGTGTAAAGTTGAGAAGGGAAGAGTTGAGAATAAGGTAGTAAAGTCAGTAGGTGACTGTGTATGGACGATGATAGGTGGGGTTTCAGAATCACTAGGACAAGGAATGTAGAAAGGGTAGTTGACTATTATACCACTGGGAACTGAATGCAAATAGTTTTGTCATGGATAATCCCAAGGGGCAAGGATAGAATTGGCTCAGGGTATACATACCTGGAGAAGAGAGTAAAATATTGTTTGAGAAGGAATGGGCAGAAGGAAACCAGTGTGGAGGTGAAGGTGACCAGGAACACAATAAAATCCCTTTTTTTGTGGTAAAGAAACTCAGACTCAGAAAGGTTAGGTGGTACCATTAAAGGTTAAGCCTAAATCCAGCTCAGAAGCCAATTATCTTGATATCAATGCTCCTTTTACTAATTTAGCAAGCTAAATCAGCTTCATTTCATTTCAGTACAACAACACATATTTATAAACCTATAGCTTTTCATTAATTGGTTAAATGGCTTGAGTTTTAGTAACTGATTCCACTTCAAAGTTTGTCTTTGTTTTAGGAAAGGGCTGAATCACAATGTACATTCATTTTAGGGGACCTTTAAGGAAAGCTTTTGGGTTCTCATAGTGTCACATACCGAATATCTGGATGGCGGAATTAGCTGTTGTGTCTTTTATATTACTGACTGCTTGTTAACTTTAACAGGCATCGTCAGGACATTGTACAGTGCCTTTGGATTAAATTCATGACTCTTGTCCTAACTTGTCCACTTTTAAAGTACCTGGATCTGTGTCTTTCTTAATCCCACTTTCTGGCTTTTTTCATCACACCCTTAGTTCATCCTCCTCCATATCTTTCTAGGTATGCCAGGAATTCACTCTTCAGATATTTTTGGAACTCAAAATGTTGTTTCCAAGCTTATAGAAAAGAATCTAGATAGTGGCATCTGAGTGGATGTTCTATGTGGCTTTTTAATCTTGTACATCTGGGGGTGGGGATAAGAACCTTTCATTTACTGACTTGCCCCAAGGCTTTCACTGGAAACACACCAGAGGGAAAGGAGCTTGCCTTGAACGAAATGTCAGCGGGAAAAGCAAATTCATAGGATCGTAGGATTTACAGCTGAAAGAGACCGTAGAGATTACTGTTCAAGAGCCTCATTTTACACCAGAGGAAACTGAGGTCCAAAAGGTTAAATGACAGGTAGGAACTAGCAAAACAAATTCTACTGATTCCAAACTCAACCATCTTTTCACTCACTCTGCTACATAACTGCTTGTAAACCTGCTCACCGCAACTTCCCATTCCCATAGTCCTGGTTACTTTGTCACAGGGGGGATACGACGAGATACTTACCCTTGGAATGAAGCGAGAGAAGAGAGATTTTGGCGCGATGTCTCTCCCTTCCCCCGGGCTTGTGCAGAGAGTAAGAAGCATGTGGGATTGCCGCCGCCTCTGGCAAGCTCAGAAGCGCCTTTGCTCTCTTCTAGGAGGTGCTTCTGGCCCAGATCCTCTAACTACATGCGTGATTCACGGGGGCAGAGGGGGAGAACTCAGTAAAGATGAAAAACAAAAACAAAAACTTAGTGGGGGGCGGGAAAGGGAAGGAAAGTGATCAAATCTAAGGCACTCATTCATTTTAAGTTTAGGTTCCAGAAAGGGAAAGTATCACTCCACAGCTGGGGTTCAAAGCTGGGTCTTTTAACTCTAAACGCAGCACTTTTTCTCCACACACCACGTTCTCTAAAGGATGCCCGCTTCACCCCACCTCTTAAACTGCCCGCTGCCCAGATGCATGCCCCCTTTGCGCTTGCACGGCGGCAGACGCCCGCCCCAGATTGTCCCGTCACCGTTTTCCCTGATGTATCTGGTGGCATCAGTTTGCGTATTGTTTCCCCAGGGGACGCCACCTTCCCTCCATCACCCCCGCCCCGCGCCGTGGTGTGTGTTGACAATGTGTTTGCCTTGTGTATTTGCGTGGTGCATGAATGTGGATCAGGTGCCGAGGTTGCTGGTGAATGCGCCTGTGCGGTGGCCCCGCAGGGCCCAGCGGAGCCCGAGCAGCCGAGACGGCTGGGGCTGCAAAGACGGAGGCGACGGCGAAGCCGCCACCGCAGCAGCTCCGAGTGCAAGGGAGTGATTGCAAACCGCTAATTCCTTGTGGAAGATGGCCGAGCCCGGAGTGGCGCGGGCCTCTCCGTCACACCATCGGGCAGCAGGTAAAGGACGCGCGGCCCGGACTTCGGCGGCTCTGCCCGGGGTTGGCCCATTTTGCCCCGCCGGCAGCGGGGCACAGCGGGGAGGAGATGGTGTGTGTGTGTGTGTGTGTGTGTGTGCATGTGTGTGCATGGGCGTGTGCACGCACTCTCCCCAATCGGCCTGGGGAGGGGGGGCAGGTGGTCTGCAGGGGCTGAGGCAATCCTAGGGATTGCCGGAGAGCATCTGCTGCCCTTCCCTTCTTTTGCGCCCCCTTGGATTATGGCACGTCCTTGTTCCTTGCTCGGTAGGAGAAAGGTGTGGGTGCCCCGTGTGCGCTCGCGCTCTCTCGCCGAGGTCCCCGCCGCTGACCATCTGCCGGCGCTGGCCACCTGCCGGCCCGCACCACCTTCGTGCGGAACAGGGGCGGGGGCGGGGAGAACGGGCCATGACCTGCTGCCCACCGATATCGCTTCTGGGGGAATGAAAGAAAAGAAAGAGGAAAGGAAGCGGGGGCGAGAGCGGGAGGGGGGCCTCCGTTTTCTATGTGCTCGGTACCCCGCCTGAGCCCGGAGGTGTGCGCACACGCACACACACAAACACACACACTCACCCAGTGGGAAAGGCCATGCTTCCTCCCCCCTCCCCAGTTCTCCACATACAGTGTCAGTGGAGGGTGTTAGTGCTCAGTTCTGCGGGGATTTACGGGCCAGTGCGCTAGGGTGATGGAGAGAGCCTAGGACATCTACCAAGGAGACTTGGGATGCCCTTTCCTTTTTTACTCGGCCTGGTACCAAATCGTGCGCGTGAACAGAGGGACGGAGGACATTTATGATTTGCGCCTGATTTCCACTTCTCTCGGCCAATTGGTCTTTTAAACACCTTTCCACTCGCCCTTTCCCCCTTTTTGCCAATCACGAACAACTGACCCCTCGCCGCTGCTCCTCCTAGTCCTAGTGATGAGCAGGTGAAAGGGGCAGCCGCCCAGACCTCCCCCTATGGCAGCCCTGGCTCCAAAAGCCTCAGTCTGTGCCTGTGTGCATACGTGTGGGTACATGTGTGCGCGCGCGCCATTAAATCCCGGGGTAGGGTAGGGTAGGGTAGGGTGTAACCTACACTCTGTGTGTGTTGGGGTGGAGAGTGGGCAGTGGTTACCTAGAGCGCAGATAAGCGCTTCGTAAGTGAAAAGGTGTCCGCACCTCCCAGAGGGAAGCTGGACTGCAGAAGAGGAGCAGAAGCTAGGAGAGAGAAGATTGGAATGGGGGGAGGGGGGAGAACGCGCTCGATTGAGAAGGGTTTGTGTTGCTTACAATAATTGTGAGAAAGCGAACCTCCCTCTCCAATTGGAAGTCAATTTTGCTCCCACAGAGCATCCAAAGCAAGCTTGAGAATGTCATGCATGTAAACCTAGGCCACAGATGTGGGCTCATAACCTCATATATACACATTTGGAAACATAGTATGCCGGAATGCTGGGACTGCTTGATTTTCCACTTTATAAATGCCTGGATGTGTGAAAATCAGGACTAACTACAGGTAGAAGCTGTTCTAGTTTAATGATTCTCAGTTCCCTGGGGTGGCAAAGCGTAATTTTGTTACAAACCAACTGCTGCGGAGCAGAGAACCGACTATGAGTAAATGTGCTTAGACTTGAGCAGGCGGGAGGTGTGCTGTGGATTCGGTTACTCATCAGCACGTATGCCTTTACAAAGTTCTTCTGTTTGCTTTTAAATAGACTCGGGTTTTATTAGACCGAAGCTATTCGCCATGAGGCAACATTCAGGTGTTTAGACCTGCCCCAGTTGTTCTATGCGGCAGCTGTACCAAATAAGTTTACCAGCCCCAGAGCAGTTGCTAGAAACTTGTTCCAAACTTCACACTCCGGCTGGAGAGAAAAGGGAATAGAATTGAAAATATGCGGAATTTCGGATAAAAATTTTGGCCCCACTAACCCTTTGAAGTGGATTCTCGTAGTCTTGGAGAGGATATAAGCGGTAGGGAGTCGTTTCATTGTGTTTTAGGTGGGTTTTTTTCCCCTAAAATAATTTTATAAAAATCAATTATTTAAGTAATTAAAGCATTTTTGTATTGCTTCTACCATATGTGCTGGAAGGAAAGCAATCTAGAGGGATATTCATTAATCAAGTATATGGCTCTATTTGGGAACAAGTATGCATTTCTGAGACCATATTTTCCTCACTGTGAAATAAGATCACTAAATGATTCCTAAGCTCTATGATCCATCTCATTTTCTTGTGATTTTTAAAATTCTGGTTTTTTCAAGTATAGAATTTAAAAAGAATTAGTCTTATAAAATATATAAAAAAGTCTTTTCATGAACATTTCCATCCTATCCTTTAAGTGCCTTCTAAACCCAGGTCTTTAACAAATATTTGAACCACCCCAGGAGGGTAAGTATTATTATTATACCCACTTTGCAGATGAGGAAGTAACCTGAATAGCTTTTTTCACTGACATTTAGTTTTAAGCCTCTAAATTTTTCCTGAGAGAACTAAGCTGGAGTTTCCCAGGATTGTTTTGTTAACATAACCTGGCAGAGGCAGAATATCGGAATCTTTCACCATAATTGTATAACTGTCAATTTTATTGCCAAATATTTTAATTTTTTGTGGTAACATAAGGATTAGCTCAAAGCTCTTTTCCTTCTTTTGAAGTGTGAAGCTGGGAAGAAGACATGTCATGAATTTTCATAGGGATGACTAGAAATCTAAATTCCAGGAACTGAGTGTATGTTGGTGTTTGTAGGGAAAAGCAAGAAATAATACAGGAAACTTCAGCTTAGAGTGTCAAGTAATCCAGTAGCAACTATAATAATTTGTTGGTGGTGGTGGTTTTGTACTTACAAAAACATCCACCTTTGTGAAAGAGTATTCTAATTGGCGCAGGACTTTTTGGGAAAGAGCACTAGATTTGAATTCAGTAGACCAGAACTCTCTGAGTCAGTTCTCTGCATGTAGTAAATGCCTAATAAATGATGTGACCTTGGTGTGACCTTGAGCAAATACCTTCTTTCTGGATTTCAGTATCCTCATCTATTAAATAAGGGGACTTATAGTGATTTTTTTTCCAATACTGCTTCCAGTTCTAAATCACTGACATTTGAGGTTTTGTGTCAGTTGGTCCTTAACTTGATGGAAAATTGGTTAAATGATCTTAGGTAGGCTGTGTCTAGAATGAAGTCTTGGATGAGGTGAACCTTTAAGGCAGGTAGTGGTATAGCATATAATCCTCCCTCCCCTGGCTTTAGTCTCAGACACTTAATCTTAGCTGCCAAGTCACTTAGCCTAGGCTTGCTTCAGTTTCCTCGTGGGTAAAATGGGGATAGTAACAGCACCTCCCTTCCAGATTTATTGTGACAAAGGAGATAATATTTGTAATGAATGCCTGTTTCCTTCCTTTAAAGTTCCCAAACTTGTGATCCTGGGATGCTATTCTTTTCAAGTCATTTATTAAATATTTCTTGAACCCTTATTACTGAATGGAAATTGATAAAGAATTGTGTAAGATGCAATAGTTTCACACAAAGATGTAAATTGGCAGATGAGATAATAGCTAGCATTTATCCTGCCCTTTGCAAATGTTCTATTGTAATCACAATAATCCTGGGAGGCAAGTGCTATTTTTGTCCCCATTTCACAGATGAGGAAACTAAACTTTACAACAGTCAAGCAACTTACTCAGGTTCATGTAGCTAATTAAGTATGTGTTCATTTATATACATGCACAAAATGTATGTATATACATATATCCATTCCACCCATTCATGCATGTATATATGTGCATATATGTGTTCATATGTAATATATTCTAATTGTTTCACATAATACTCTATATAAACAATATATGCTATATTTGAATTGTTTCATATATACAAGTATATATGAAACAATTAGAGTAAAACATAGAAAAAACAAAATATGAAACAACTGGAATTTTTAAATTTTATTTTAGTTCCCTATTTTAATTTCTCTTCAATACTCTGAAATTTAATTTAATAAATAAGTGAATTCTTTCTCAAGTTTATCTTACAAATGTCTGTAGGTTTCATTTATCTAATTTTGCATTGGGTTAAAGGATTGACCAATTGAGTCATTGACATTTAAAACTCTTGAAACAAGTTTCTATCTTCTTGAAATCCAGTGTTCATCATATTTGTTGATTAGAAGTGATATTGAAATTTTTGAACTGAAATTAGGTAATCTGTTTGGAAAGGGTATAACCAAGTGCTATCATGCTTTACATAGATTTAGCTAAACAAATGCATATATCAGTGTTAATAATTGAGAGCCTGTTCTATGTCAGGAACTGTACTTGGCTTGGAGATACAAGGACAAAGTAGCAAACGATCCCTATTTCCATTGAGCTTACATTCTAAGCTTGTGTTAACAAAATGACAAACACACATAAAAGCATATGGTGATGAGATGCAGCCCTTGGAAATGATGTAGTAGAAACCCCAATAATAGTAAAAACACCAATACTTTTCAAGAAACCCTAGTCCCCTGGGCCTTGGGAATGATGTGATCCCCTTAGCTATTGGGAATGATGTGTCACAACCTTGGAGAATATGTGTGAAAGAAAGGGAGTTGGGTCTAATATCTTTATTCCATTAAGCTATCCTCCAAGGATGTCTGGTTTGTCATCCAAAACTCTCAGTGGCTATCTTGTACCTGAACTCAAACACTTTTTAGCTCAAGAAAGGGAGTCATTGTTAGCCCCCATTATGAAACTGCCCAACAGTTGGCAAGGACTCTTCAGTTGAAGGACTTTCTCTCCTCCTGGGCAGGTGCACTGGAACATACCTTCATAACAGAGATACCCATATTACCCTACATTAGCATGTCTTATTCCTGCACTCCCATCATGCACTTGCTGACACAGACATAATACATATGCAAGTTTCCTTCTAGACTAGGATCCTCCTAACTCTCTAAACCCCACCCTTACTTCCCTTTTCCCTCCCAGTTTTCAATTCATAAATAATGTCTTCTCACTCATACTTGGGTGCTTGACCCACTTTGGGCAGCCCCTTCGCCTTTCACTAAATAAAATTTCATCTTTTGACTAAGAGACTGCCTTTGTGAGTTTTTCACATTCTGAACTGCTCTCCCCACCTAATGCTTAATCATACAGTATAAATATAAAGTGAATAAGAATAATTATTTTGATCAAAGTAATTAAATATAAAGTCATTAGTATTTGAGGAAATTTGAGGGAAACAAGGAAAGACACTGCAAACTATCAACAAGAAGAAGAAAAAAACCTACAGAATTTTCTCTTTATATCCATAAATTTGTCTTTAAATTATGGATTTTTTTATTTGTATTGTCAGTATTTAATTATGGATTTCCTGGCAGTCAGTCAATAAATATATAGAAAGCTCTAAAGCCATTTATTGTTGTTTTGTTTTACAATGGAAACAGTATTAAAGAGTTTGATTTTCTCAAGATCCCACAGGTATAGTAATTGTACCTCAGTCACAAACTAGATGTGTGACTCTAGGCAAATCACTTAACCTTGTTTTCTTCAGTTTCCGTCTGTAAAATGATCTGGAAAAGTAAATGACCAACCACTCTAGTATCTTTGCTTAAGAAAATCCCAAGTGGGGTCATGAAGAGTTTGGATACAACTGGAAAACAAGTGGGCACCTACTTGGCACTTAAAAAAAAGGACTGGCTGACTAATGAAGCTTAAAGTGATAGTTTTGCTTTCCAACTCTAGAAATTTGTCCTATTTTCCTTTTATTTTCTGCCAAACATTATGATTGCTGAATCGAAGTGTTCTGGGCATTTCAAAATGAAAAATGAGGCTCGTGGATCTTTTTGAAGTAAAGAGGGGAAGAGGAACAAGATTTTTATTCATTAAATTTGGTGTCCCTCTTTCTATCACATTTATTCTTTGGACAAAGCTGTTTTTATCTTTTTTCATTTCTCACCCATCCTTCAGAGTAGGTCTATTCTGCAGTAGTTCTTTATGCCCTGCCTTTTTCTGGCCCTCTCCTATCCACCCACCAATCTCCTTTTCATTTAATGTTCTTGGAAAGGACAAGTCAATCAAATCACCATTCCTGTGACTTGGATGATCAAAACACTCCTCCCTGCCTACTGCTTCCCCTTATTCTCTTTTGGAATAAATTCCTTAGAATCAGGGGCTCACTTACTTTTTGGATTTGTATTGCCAGTACAATGCCTGTCACATAGAAAATGCTTAATAATTCCTTTTTCATTCATGTAATTTGATGAATACTACCAGAGAAAATTAATAATTTCTCCCTCACTTGAATCATCAAGATATGATTTGCTATCTTCATTCATCTATCTTGTATTATTTTTGAGAATCAATTAAGTTAAATAGAGACCCTTCCCGAAGAAAAGCTAAAGGGTGAAATCCAGAGGTATATGTCAGCATGAGGTCAGAAGACATTTGCTTTTGTCCACCAAAATAATTGCATGCTGAATTAGTGGGCAGCTAGGTAGTGCAGTAGCTAGAGTGCCAGACCTGAAGTCAGGAAGTCTCAAATTCACACCCCATCTCAGACCTTCATAGCCATGTGACTTTGGACAAGTCATTTAATTACTGCCTCATTTTCCCATTTGTAAAATGTTAATAATGAGAGCACCTATCTTCTACTATTGGTTTGAGGACCTAACAAGATATTTGTAAAGCACTTCCCAAACCTTAAAGTTAAAAAAAAATCATAAAGCATTTTAAATGCTATTATTATTAATAAGGCAATCACAAATTCAGATTGTGTACACTCTAAGGACAAATTCTCTAGCACTTTATATAACTGAAGCCAGAAATTATGTAAAATACCTCATTATGATATATTGCTACATGGTTCTTTTGTTTTGTTTTGTTTTCTCCTTAAATCACAACTTATGTTCATTTATATTCATTAGCCTTTAAAATAGTATTTCTGAATATAATAGGAAAAAATTTAAGGCAGAAAACAAATTATAGCCTTTAACAAAATATGAAGAGGAAAGAGATAATTGGATACTGTGATGGCTATTTGGCCCCAAGCAATGACTAATAAAGACTGGGAAGATAGCACCATCCATCTTCAAGATTGAGACCTCTAGCAAAAAGAAAATTTATTTCTTGTCTGAAGTCCAGTTTTGTAGAAGCAACATGGGAGAGATAGGTGGGGGGAAAGCTTTGGTACCAGCGTCAAAAAATGTGTATTTGAATGAGAGTCTTAGCTTTAACTTTTTTCTAAGCTGCTTGCTATCTGTGTGAAGTGAGTCACTTGAATGATCTGATTTGGTTTCTATTATCAGTTAAATAATTATAATAATACTTTGACCTATATAACTCACAGGGTAGTTATTAGAATCAGTTGAGATAATAGATAATGAATATAAAATTACTTTGTAAACTAACTGTAAAATGCTATATAGCTATATGAAATTATTAACTTCCAAAGTCATTTTTGACTACTTAATGCCTTATATCTACACAACACTTCATAGTATTATAAAGGTGCAGCTTAGTTATATCTCATTGCTACAATGTGAAGAACAGAAGGGCCCAAATCTGCCTCAGTCAGCAAATACTTGATCTCCTTTCTAAGAGAAACCATGTGTAGCCAGAGATAGTAACAGATTCAAATATTTGAAACCATTGGCTACTATTCTAGAGTCTAGATTCTTAAAATCATTTGCAACCCCAAATGGGAGAGGGTCATGAAATTATGATTTATTATCAGTAAATGTTTGATTTGTATACCTGTTTTATAACACCTATCTACCCAGGGATATGTAAAAAATTTCTCAAAGAAAAAGGGTCACAAGTGGAAAAAAATTTTTTCTACCCCACCCTAGAGCGTAGGATTGCAACCATCACTGAGTCATAGAACATTAGATTGTAAACTTAAGGGCAAGGACTATACCTCCTTTTATATCCTCAGTGTTTAACACGCTGCCTAGCATACAGCAGACACTTAATAAATGTTTATTTAATGAATAAATGAAAGCAGAAAAGAGAGTGAGAGGGAAAATGAGTCTGAAGAAATTATGACTGGAAATTCAACCCAAGAATCTGACTTTTTCACATAACTTTCTCAAAAAAAAAATTGATAGATGAATGTTAATTTGGAGTAGGAATAGTCTCCATTTTACAAATAAAGAAATAAAAACACAAAGAAAGTTGTGAATTCTTTAAAGACACCCCAGCAAAGCAATCCCAGTGTCAAAAATTACTAAAACCCCAGCTTTCCAATCTGAGGTCTTAGTATTTTTTATCCTTCTCTAGTGGGCAACTAGGTGGCACAATGGATAGACTGGAAGGTTCATATTTCCGAATTCAAATCTAATCTCAGATACTTGCTAGCTGTGTGATCCTGGGCAAGTCACTTAACCATTTGCCTTAGTTTCCTCTCCTGTAAAATGAGCTGGAGAAGAAAATGGCAAACTATACCAGTACCTTTGCCAAGAAAACCTTATATGGCAATAGGAAAAATCAGATATAACTGAACAATAAAAAGAAACCAAACCTAACAAACTCATTTAGCAGCCATATATTAATGGTACAGAAAATGCCACATGATTATCCAGCTTTACACAGATTGTACTCTGGTCCTATTTTTCACACCCATCTGGTGCCTTTTTTTTTTTTTTTTTTGTTTTAAAAAAAAAAGCTTACTAATGATTTTGTTTTATATTGCTATCACTTTAAAACACATTTAATTAAGCAAAGCAGCTATACTATCCTTATCTGGCCATGTACCTTATTCAGCATCTGTAATCCACCCCCTTTCTACTGGAGAGAATATTTCATTCCCAGTCCTCTGGTGCAAGATTGTTTACTGCATTAGCTGGATTCGGATGTCTTTTAGTCGAGTTTCTTTGTTATTTTAGACATGGTGTATATGTTCTCTTAAGTCTCCTTTCTTTTCTGAATATCAATTTCTAGGAGCCTTCTCAAGTGCCATTGTTTCTTAAAGCATTACAATATTTCGTCACATTTATACACCGAAATTTGTTTAATCTTTCCTGGTCAGTAGACACTAACTTTGCTTCTGGGTTGGTTGGTCTGTTTGCTTTTGTTTTCTCAAAGAATTATTAAGTTCTGTGATGTCTTCAGGGTAGAAAATTCCTGATGTGGAAGCTTCCTCTACCCTTACACACAATGGCAACCTACCTGTACTTACAAGTCTTCAGAGAGTTGCCCAGATCACTAACATTGTTAAGTGACACTTGGCCCATAGTCCCATAGCATCGTTAAAAGACCTACTGTGAATATTTTATTAAATATGGGACCTGTCTTTTAATAATTGGGACATATGCTCAGTAAAACACTGTGAATATTACTGGGGATGCAAATAAAAAAGGAATCTCAATCTCTGCTGCCAGAAAGCTCAAATCCAGCAGGGGAAGACAATACATAAGGGAAGGTTTCAGGTTTAAATCAGGTGAAAGGCCCAGCAGTAATTTATCTTCTTGAATGTCATTTCTGTGGAATTTCTGATGTTGAGCTATCCAGTGGTGCAAGGACTTTAATGTGAATAACTTGCTTTTCTGGGTCTTTAGGAACTGTGGAGAATAGGGGACCTGTAAAGGCAGTGATCTGGTCTCACAAAGGTTGCTTCCTGGAGGCAGGCCACAAGCAGAACCAGTAGTCTGAGGCTGACAGCTCTTAGTTTTAACTTATTTGATGGTGACATGGTGACAATTGGTCAACATTTAGTGCTGGTGTCTGGGAGATGAAAGGGCCCCTTCTCCATAGGGGTTGCTCTTCTATGATGGCCATGGTATTTAAGCACTGATTCTGTTCTTGCCAGAATTTTTCTATGTAATAAAAGTTGTTTTTTATCTTTTATTATCATATCTTCTGTCTGTAGTTTAGGAATTCTCTTCCTAAAAGGACCAACATATATAAAAATATATGTAACAGCTCATTTTGTTATACCCCCCCAAATGGAATCTAAGATAGGGGGTTTATATCCCTAGGGGAAATAGTTGAAGAAATTATGATTTGTAAATATAATGAAATAATATTGCACCAAAAGAAATTATAGAGACACAGGTTCAGAGAAACATAGAAAGATTGTTTGAACTGATGCAGAGTCAAGTGAGCAGAACCAGGAGAATAATTCATTCAATAACTATAATATTGTAAAGAAAAATAACTTTGAAAGTCTGAAGAACTGTGATGAATAGAATTTTCAGTCACAATCAAGAGGACGAATGATGAAGAATGCTATACACTTTGTGACAGAAAAGTGGTAGAAAAGAAGGGAGATTATTGTTGTTACTCAGTCATTCAATAGATCCCATGAGCAAGCCCCACCCTTCTGACCTCCACTATTTCTTGAAATCTGTTCATTTTATTATTTCCATAACACTATCCATCTTATCCTCTGCCATTCTCTTTTATTTCATCTTTTCCAATATTGGGGTCTCTTCCAATGAGTTTTGTTTTATCATTATGTGGCTATTGTATGTAAGCTTCAGCTTCAATACTTACTTTTATATATACTTTATATATATTTATATTTTATATGTATTTATATTTAGGCCATTCAGCTTCCAGTGAATAGCATGAATAAATTTAAATATTGATTCAATTTGCAATTGAAATATATTTTTGGGCATGGACAATGTATAAATTTGTTTTACTTAATTATGCTCACAAGGGAGAATTTTAAAATTTAAGTAGGAAGATGGAAATTGGAGAGAAAGGAGAAACAGTGATAGTGATGACAGAAAAGAGAATAAGAAAGAAAAAAGCATCAATGCAACAATGCACAGAAGAGAACAACAAAGGTTGGGAGAATCATAAAAGGACAACTAATCAGAAAAGAAGGACAACTTTTAAATTGTTGTATTTAACTTTTTAAAAAAGGGAAACAAACTAGATATAGTAGAAATTGGTGATTTCTTATATAGCTGGATTTTATTTTTCCAATTCTTTGCATATGGAAAAAATCATAATTTTCTGAAATAAAAATTATCTCCCTAATCATTCAGACAGGCAATTTTCTTGAATGCATTTGTAAACTCAGTGGCAACATCAGTCTGCTTTGAATACAAAGGAAGGCTAGGCAGAAATTATTTTATGGAATGTGGGGTGTGATAATATCTTGTAATAGGTCACCTCCCCCAAACCTTTCTTCATTTTCCTTACCTTTTAAAATGAATCCGCCTGCAGCATTTGGGTATTGTGAAGAGGGGAAGATAATGGGGTGGTGGCTGCGGGACCAGGGATGGAGCAGCAGAAGTACTTGGGCCAGGTTCCATCAATCTCTGGTGTCTGGCAGTGAATATCGTGAGAGGGTGGAGCTTCAAAGACAGAGGAAAACAGGGTGTGAGAAGTCACTCGCTGTGCTAGCCTTTCTCCTGTCCCAACCCTTCCAATTACTTGCCTCACCCTCCAGAGCATCACCTTTTCCTTCCTTCTTTACCTTTACCTTTTTTATTTCAGCTAACCATATGATAGAACTAGGGAAGGATACTCAAAATTAAGAAAAATATAACATTTTCAGAATATAATACTTGCTTTTCAAAGTCAAATATTCAGGTTTCTTAATTGTATAATCCATTTGTATAATATTCAGGTTTCTTAATAATGCCATTTGTATAATATTCAGGTTTCTTAATAATGTCATTTGTATAATATTCAGGTTTCTTAATAATGCCATTTGTATAATATTCAGACAAACAAATATTCAGGTTTCTTAATAATGCCAATTGTATAATATTCAGACAAACAAATAATCAGGTTTCTTAATAATGCCATTTGTATAATACTCAGACAAACAAATATTCAGGCTTCTTAATATCCCACTGCCTGTCATCAGGTCATTCAGTTGTGCTTGTGCCCTCACCTGATGCAAGCCTTCTTCACCTTGTGTCTAGATTACACATAGCCTTCTGTTTCAATTGCCCATGACACATCTAAGATCAAATATAAAATCATCTATTCTTCAAATTTAAAAAAACTCCATTTCTCCGCTCTAGACATTTTCATGAACTGTTTCTCATTCATGAAATCTCTTTTCATCTCTCTCCCTTGTTTTCTAAAGGTCCCAGAGAAAATGAAGAAAACCTTTCTTAAAATACCCCTTAATTCTAGTGTCTTTTCCTTGGTTGATTATCTCCAATTTAATCTGTATATAGATGGTTTATACCTCATTATTGGCAGACTGTCTCCCCCATTAGATTAGAAGCTACCTTTTAGTGTCATTGCAAGTTGCAGAGATAACTTGGAGGTGGAGTTAGATGCAGATAAAATTAAAAGAAAAAAAAACCCTCAAGTCATGAATGAGAAGTATAACAGATGAATAAATATAGCTTTTTTTAATTAAAAAAAAACTTGTTGGCCATAAACACTAGGCCATCTTGATGCTACAGGTAATTGCCAATTTCTTTGTTTTATATTTTGTCACATTTTAAGGGACATATTTAGTATTTTGTACCCATATTTAGTTACCAAAAGTACTAGAGAAATTTTAAAATAATCTCCTTATAATAAGGTCAGCCAATCTTCTAAAAATTTCCTTTATTATAACTTTAATGATCATTAATTACAAATAATATCTAATTATAGTAGTTAATTACACTTAATTAATACAAGGATTATCAATATCTTATCCCAAACTCTTAGCTTTTTATAAGGCAGAACCTAGTGAGTTAAATTAGGAAAAAAATACTTTTGTTCATTATTTAATTTTGATATAGTACTTATATTTTAAGTTCCTGAAGGGTGTGAACTGTATTTATACAAAGGGAGGAGGGTCAGATGAATTGATTAATCACTCTTAAAGAGTCAAAATGTTACACTAATTTACTTTAAACAGATGATACTTATCTGTTGAATCAATCAAACAAAGGATTAAATGAGGTTGGTGAGGATCAAATGAGATACTTATAAAAGCACTTAGTAAAAAGTTCCTGGCACACAGTAGGCATATGAATGCTTTTCTCCTTCCCCAAGGACTTTTAAGGAGAATATTTTGTATCAACTGTCCCAACTAAATTACTATAATATGATTGTTGTTATTGTTGTTTACTTACATCCAACTCTTCATGTCCCTATTTGAGGTTTTCTTGGCAGAGATACTGGAGTGTTTTTCTATTTCCTTCTCCAATTCATTTTCCAGATAAGGAAACTGAGGCAGGTAGGGCCAGTATCACATAAAATAGGAAGTGTTTGATGTCAGATATGAACTGAGGAAAAAGAAATTTCTTTTTTTTAAATAACTTTTTATTGACGGTACATATGCATGGGTAATTTTTTACAACATTATCCCTTGCACTCAGTTCTGTTCCAACTTTTCCCTTTCCTCCCTCCACCCCCTTCCCTAGATGGCAAGCAGTCCTATACATGTTAAATATGTCACAGTATATCCTAGATACAATATATGTGTGCAGAACCGAACAGTTCTCTTGTTGCGCAGGAAGAATTAGATTCAGAAGGTAAAAATAACCTGAGAAGAAAAACAAAAATGCAAACAGTTCACACTATTTTCCCAGTGTTCCTTCTCTGGGTGTAGCTGCTTCTGTCCATCATTGATCGATTGGAACTGAGTTAGATCTCTTTGTCAAAGAAATCCACTTCCATCAGAATACATCCTCATACAGTATCGTTGTTGAAGTATATAATGATCTGGTTCTGCTCATTTCACTCAGCATCAGTTCTCATAAGTCTCTCCAAGCTTCTCTGTATTCAT
Organism: Sarcophilus harrisii; assembly: GCF_902635505.1. NCBI lineage: Eukaryota > Metazoa > Chordata > Mammalia > Dasyuromorphia > Dasyuridae > Sarcophilus > Sarcophilus harrisii. The sequence continues at coordinate 274,160,978 of NC_045428.1, forward strand.
CCTGCTGGTCATTTCTTACCGAACAATAATATTCCATAACATTCATATACCACAATTTATTTAGCCATTCTCCAACTGATGGGCATCCATTCATTTTCCAGCTTCTAGCCACTACAAACAGGGCTGCCACAAACATTCTGGCACATACAGGTCCCTTTCCCTTCTTTAGCATCTCTTTGGGGTAATAAGCCCAGTAGTAACACTGCTGGATTAAAGGGTATGCACAGTTTGATAGCTTTTTGAGCATAGTTCCAAACTACTGTCCAGAATGGTTGGATTCGTTCACACCTCCACCAACAATGCATCAGTGTCCCAGTTTTCCCACATCCCCTTCAACAATCATCATTATTTTTTCCTGTCATCTTAGCCAATCTGACAGGTGTGTAGTGCTATCTCAGAGTTGTCTTAATTTGCATTTCTCTGATCAATAGTGATTTGGAACAGTCTTTCTTATGAATGAAAATAGTTTCAATTTCATCATCTGAAAATTATCTGTTCATATTCTTTGACCATTTGTCAATTGAAGAATGGCTTGATTTCTTATAAATTAGAGTCAATTCTATATTTTTTTTTGGAAATGAGGCCTTTATCAGAGCCTTTAACTGTAAAAATGTAGGAAAAAGAATTTTCCAGACTCCTGCCCTGACACTTAACCTCTCAGCTTCCCTCTAGTAAAAATACCCCTTTCTGGGGCTTCTGAAGCTATATCACCAGATATTTTCATAGTCTCTTAGAGCTATTCTAGAACCCTGAGAAGGAAATGTTGCATCCCCTTATGAAGACCTGACATGTCATTGTAAGTGAGGACTGAATAAGTCCGAAGCCTGACCTGTGCTTTTATATCTTTCTGTTTAGCCAAATTTACTTGACATCTTACACATATTAATTTTAATTACCTCTTCCTTGGTGATAAATTCATCTTTTTCATTTTTGATACTGATAAATTGAGTTTTTTTTTAAAGTTTATCTATGTTGGGGTTTTTTTTTTCATAAAATCAAGTCTTAGTTTTGTTTATTAGTTTAATAGTTTTCTTTCAATTTTATTAATCTCCCCTTTTATTTTCAGAATTTCAAACTTGATATTTAATTGAGGGTTTTTAATTTGTTCTTTTTCTAACTTTTTAAATTGCATGCCCAATTCATTGCTCTTCCCTTTCTCTGTTTTATTCATGTAAGCATCTAGAGATATAAAATTTCTTCTAAGAATTGCTTTGGCTGCATCCTATAAATTTTTATATGTTGTCTCATTGTCATTCTATAGATGAAATTAATTATTGTTTCTATGGTTTGTTGTTTTATCCACTTATTCTTTAAGATTAGATTATTTAGTTTACAATCAATTTTTGGTCTTGTTTTTCCATGGTCCTTTATTATATGTAATTTTTAGTGCATCATGATCTGAAAATTACTTGCACATATTAACTGTTCAATAAAATATTTACTCATGCTAATATTGATTTGTCATGTGTGACCCAGTGTCAAATTATTTTGAAAGAAACAAAAGATTTTTCCTCCATTATCTTCCAGATCTCCCAAAAGTTCTGCCATCATTAGTCCTACTTTTCCTATTTTTCCTGCACCATCTGGTTTCTTAATCATCTCTCCTCATCTCCTTGAGTGAAACGTTTTGTTTTCTTTTTCTTTTTCATTGGTTCAGATTTAAAACTGGAGAATAATATTCTGTTTTATTATATTAATATATGACAATCTAATGAACTGTTAGAAAACAGCCATGTAAAAGGATCCTAGAATTATTGTTTGACGGGAGCTTACAGTTTAATCTCCTCATTTTTCAGTTGAAAAAACTGAGGTTCAGGGAAGTAAATAGCCTGGCCAGATAGTAGAAAAATCAGGATTAGATTCCAAGTCCTATGGAAGAAGAAAAGAGACCAAAGATAGGTATATAGTGCTTAGTATGTGTCAGGAACTCTGTAATGGGCCAGAAAATTAAGAAAAAAATTTTAAAAAATTTTTAAGTGAAAATATGGGTCTGCATCCAAACACGATAGTTCTTTCTCTGAATATGGATGGCTTTTTTCATCAAAAGTCTTTTGGATTTGTCTTGAATCACTATGTTGCTGAGAAGAGCTAAGCCTACCATAGTTGATCATTACACAGTGTAACTGTTACTATATATAACATTCTCTTGATTCTGCTCATTTCACTCAACATCAGTTCATGTAAATCTTTACAAATTTTTCTGCCATCTGCTTGCTCTTTTCTTATAGCATAATAGCATTCCAATACATTCCTGCACCACAACTTGATCAGCCATTCCCCAATTGATGGTTATCCCTTCCATTTCCAATTCCTTTGCCACCACAAAAAAAAACAAAAAAACAAAAAAACAAAAAACTACTATAAATATTTTTGCACTTTTCCCTTTTTTATAATCTCTTTGGGATACAGACCTAGTAATGGTATTGCTGGATCAAAGGGTATGTAGTATTTTTATTGGGCATAGTTCCAAATTGCTCTCCAGATTGATTGGATCCTTTTACAACTCCACTAGCAATGTATGAATGTCCCACTTTTCCCATATCCCCTTCAAGATTTATCATTTTCTTTTTCTGTCATATTAGTCAATCCTGATAGATGTAGGGTAGTACCTCAGAGTTATTTTAATTTTTGTATTTCTCTAATCAATAATGGTTTATAGCATTTTTCATATGATTATAGATGGCTTTAATTTCTTCTTCTGAAAATTGCCCATTCATATCCTTTGACCATTTATCAATTGGGGAATGACTTGTATGCTTATAATTTTGACTAAACTCTATATTTTAGAAATAAGCCCTTTATCAGAAATTGTTCCAGCTGTATGCCTTACTTTAAATATGTACACATACACATTTTATACAACAGATAATCCAAGAGTAGTTGAATTTTTCTTTTTTAAAGAAAGCATTAACTATAGTTTTTCTTTAAATAGTTAGTAGTTAAGGACATATCTGCTTTTTATATTACCTAAAGTAGCAAGACAGCCTGCATTTGGTGATCTATTTATATTTATTACTCTTTTATTTGCTATTTATTTACTTTTTAAAACATTTTGTTTGAATAATAGTAGCTTCAGTATATCAAACTGTACATAACATCCTTTGCTCCAGCAGAGTGTCTACTGGGTTTGTATCCTAAAGAGATCATATAAAAGGGAAAAGAACCCACATGTGCAAAAATGTTTGTGGCAGCCCCTTTTCTAGTGACAAGGAACTGGAAACCGAATGGATGCCCATCAGTTGGTTTGAGTTATGGTATATGAATGTCATGGGATATTATTGTTCTGTAAGAAATGACCAGCAGGATGATTTTAGAGAACCTGGAGAGACTTACAGGAACTGATGCTGAGTGAAATGAGCAGGACCAGGAGATCATTATATACTTCAACAACAATACTATATGATGATCAATTCTGACAGATGTGGCTCTTTTAAAGGTGATTCAGATCAGTTACAATGGTCTTGTGATGAAGAGAGCCATCTGCACTCAGAGAGAGGACTGTGGGAACTGACTATGGATTACAAAATAGTATTTTCAGTTTTTGTTGTTTTTGATTTCTTTCCTTTTTTTCCTTTTTGATCTGGTTTTTCTTATGTAGCATGATAAATGTTGAAGTATATATAAAGAACTGCACATGTTTAACCTATAATGAATTTCTTGCTGTCAAGGGAGGGGATGAGGGGAAGAGAGGGAGAAAAATTTGGAACACAAGGTTTTGCAAGGGTGAATGTTGAAAATTATCTTTTCCTATATTTAGGCTATTATTTAAAAAAAGAAAAAAAATTTGGGCTTTATAATTATCTGTATTGTTCTTCCTCTGAAGTCTTTCCTAAATGCCTCAATGTAGTATGGAAGATTCCATGGCTTCTCAAAAAATACTTCTGAGAGTTCAGGTTCTACCATGATGGAAAAACTCCAGTCCCCTTGATGACCACTTTCTCTGTCCACATAAAGACTAGTCTAGCTAATGAAAGGGTTCATCCCCAGAATATTGGCCACTATGTAATAATGATTTTAGTCACAGCAAGTAATTCATGAAGATTCTTCACAAAAGTTAGGGAATATTTGTGATTCCTATCAGTTCTATTAAGAAACTCTTGGAACCCAAAAGAGAGACAGAGAAACACACTTTATTACACAACATTTCTGGGGACATCTGTGCCCTTTAACTTGAGTTTGGGATAAAGATTCATGATAACATAGGAAGTTCTCATCAATTCCTTTCCTTACATGCAGATGAGTATTTTTCTCAGCTTGGAATCATATATGTTACCCAGCAGAATTGAACATCAGTCAGTTCTGATTTCTGTCAGCTAGTCAACCAGACGGTTCAATGGATAGAGTCAGGAAGATGGATTTCAAATCTGGCTTCAGACTCAGGCAAGTCAGAATGCCTGGAATGGGGTTGTTGTGAGGACCAAATAAGATAAATTTGTTAAATCTCTTCGTACAGTGCTTGGTATATAGTAGGTACTCTATAAATGCTTATTCCCTTCCAATCTGATTAACAATACAGCTGATTTCATTTAGGCAAATTTGGGGCATAAAAGGTTCCATTTCAAGTGATTAAATTTTAATGATAATTTTCTTACTGTGAAGAAAGTTATATTCCTCTTCTTGATACTCTTCCCTAGCCCTCACTTTCTACTTGTCTTTGAGTCCAAAACATAACTATTAGGAAACATCTCTAAAGAATAATTATCTTTTATCATGGTCAATTAATTCTCACATATCTCTACTTCTCGATGCAGGATGTTAATTTTTTTGACAATTAAGAAATGGAATTAGAATATTTTTCTTCTCCCCGTTGTTTTAATTTCTTTTAGTGGTGCCTGAGGATTCTGTGCCTTCTTGTGAGAAATGTTCAATACACTTAGTATATTATTTTGTTTCCTTTTTTTTTTTTAACTAAACATTCTTATTGGCAATGAAGGTACTAAAGATATTATAAAGATTATAAAGATAATATAATCTCCAGGCTAGCTTGCTGAAGATTTAGCAGAAAAAAAAAAGTATCAGATGAAGGTCTTATACCATATTCGGAAAGTTGTTAAGCTTAGATTCTACCAGCTGTGAGAAAAGCAAAGGAGTTCATTGAAGAGAACTAGCTATATAGTCAGGGGACCTGTGTTCAAATCCTGATTCTGCTCCTTATTAGATGTGTGATCTTGGAGAGAGGCTCCAACTGACTATAAAAAGCTGGTTGTTAAATTTTCAGTGTGAGCATTTATATGTTGTAAATCAGCAGAGACTGTTTGATTTATTATTTTAATTATTGTCTTAGACTTCTGACAGTGATAGAGAAAAAGGTAATTGTGTGTTGTGGACATATTTTTCCCCCATGAGAACTACTTGTTAAACATTTATTAGCACATCACTGGTTGGACCAGCTGGTTTGTAAGAAATGGGCCCTTTCAGTTTAATCTGTAATCCCAGTGATAAAAAGAGCCCTGCAAGTTATTTTATAAGCTTCCATTCTTAGGAATTATTCATCCTCAGAATATTGAAGCTGTTTTCTTAGATCTTAATGGATTCTTGACTTTTTTGTGTGTTATGGACTCAATGGATGCTGGTAAATGTTTAACAACCTGCTTGGAGGGGGTGCATGCTTACAACACATTTTAAAATTTAATCTTCGTTATTAACATTTTCTCCATCACTCTCTAAGTCTAGACAATCAGCAAAACAATTCATCAGGACCAAATTTGCTGATTTCTAAGATTTAAATTGCCCTCATTGAAAGTTTAGCAACTGGCTTCTGTTTCAAGCTGACTCTAGCAATTCTCTTTGTCAGTCTGGTGAAGCATGTGGACCTCTTCTCAGAAAAGTGTTTTAAAATGTGTAAAACAAATACAGAAGATAACAAAGGAAACCAATGTATTAGAATAAAATTATTGTGGTTTTTAAAAAAATTATATTAAAAAACTCTGTTTTAGATAAATGCATGCTGCTGATGTTAGATGACTTCAAGAAATTAGTAAGTGATAGTTTAGCAAGAGCAGAGTTCATTTGAACTCTTTGATCCTTAATAGATATATAGAGTGGTTAACAAAGCAGAGCTTTTATTCATTATGTAGGTAGAAGGTCCCTTTTGTTCCTGCTCTTATTTTAGAGTTGGGCCAAAGTGCGTTCCTTTTTATGTGCCTGGCTTTGTTGTGCAAAGCACTTTACAAATAATAATCTCATTTACTTCATTTGATTATCTCATTAGAAACAAGTTTCCATTTTTTTGCTTAGAAATTGATAATGCAGTCAAACAACCAGGCTAGATGTTTTACCAGTAGATTTCACTATCTAACACAATATGACTCACAGCTTAATAAGAAATGATGAACAGGAAGATTTCAGAAACACCTGGAAAGATTTTTACAAACTGATAATAAAATGAACAGAAAACCAAGAATGTATTATACACGACATCACAACATTCTGTGATGATCAACTATGATTGATTCAGCTCTTCTCAGTAACACCAGAATCCAAGACAAGTGTTTAGGATTCATGAAGGGAAATACTATCCATAAGGAGATAAAGAATTGATGGATTCACAGATTCTTCTTGTATAGCAAAATAACCGTATGGACATGTATACATATATTGTATTTAACTTATGTTTTAACATGTTTAACATGTATTGGTCAACCTGCCATCTGGGGAAGAAGATGGGGGGGAAGGAAGGGAAAAATTGGAACAAAGGGTTTTGCAATTGTCAATGCTGAAAAATTACCCATGCATATATCTTGTAAATAAAAAACTATAATAATAATTTAAAAAAAAAGAATTGATGGACTCAGAATGCAGATCAGAGCATTTTTTCACTTGCTTTATTTCTCATTTTTTCCCTTTTGATTTGTTTCTTCTTTCACAATTGTGACTAATTTGGAAATATGTTTTTACATGATAGCATATGTATAAACTATATCAAACTGCCTACCATTTCAGAGGAGGGAAGAAAGCAGGTAAAAAATTTGGAACAAAAAACTTTGTAAAATAAGTGCTAACATTTTTCTTGATGTAACTATGGGGGGGAATAAATATATTACAATTAAAGCTAGAAAATGACAGAATCTGAAAATATCATACATTTAAACCTGCATTATATAAAACTAAATTTTTAATTTAATTTTTTGATCCTTAAAAATATTTCTCTTTCAACTACTTCTATCAAATGAAAAATAAAAAATTATCATAACAAGTATGTAGTTGAGTGAAAAAAATTCTCACATTTATTCCCACAAATCTGTCTCATTTACTCCCACATTGGCTATTTCAAAAAAAAAAGTCTCATTTTACATTTTAAGTCCATTTCCTTTCTGGCAGCAGAGTTGGATAGCTTCTGGTGTCTGACTGAAACCATTCTTTCCAAAGTTACTGATGACCTCTCACTTGCCAGTCTAACAGACTCAGTCTCCATCCTCACTGACCTCTCTGCAGCCTTGGTCAGTATTGACTCCTAGGTCCTCCCATTGATTATGTTCTAAATATCCATGACTCTCTTCTGTTTTGGTTCTTCTGCTTTCAATCTTATTATTCTTTGTTAGTTTCCTTTGCTGTATCTTCAACCACGTCACACCAATAATTGAGGATGTCCTATTGGGTTTTGTCCTTGGTTCTTTTCTGTTTCGCGCTTGGTGATCTCACCATTGGCTCATTTGTCATCTTTAAGCAAATGAAAAAGTATGAACATGCCTTATATGTTCATACATTCTCATTTGCATAAATGATTTGCAAATATTAAACTCTATATAAATATAGTATTATTATCTATGTATCTAGCTCTGGTCTCTCTACTGAGCTCCAAGCTCACATCATCAGCTGCCTAATGTTGGGCATTGTAAATTAAATGAATAAATCAGTGCATCAGTGAAAAAACACTTCAGAAAGCTTTAAAACTCCTGCTTTAAGTAGACATCCTACCAGAATAAGGAAGAAATGCTGAAATGTTTTTTAATAAGCCTTACTATGTGCCAGGCATTGTGCCAAGCCTTGAGGAAGCAAATGCAAAAAATAAAACAGGCTCTGCCTTCAAGGAAATTATGCTCTAAAAGGGGAAAACAACATATTCTAAGACTTTTGTGCTTTGAGGAGTAATAATATCTCCAATGTTACAAGGATGTGAAGTGAAAGCTCCTTCCAGGAATAGTACTGTTGATTTCATCATTGTTTCCAGAGCTAGCAGCAAAAAGGACCTGAACTCTTATCTTCTCTGTATATTATCTTACATGTATCTAGTTATCTACATATTGGCTCTCCCATTACAGTGGAGGCTTCTTAAGTGGCGGGGGGATTATTACTGCTTTTTTCATTATATCTAAAGAATCCAATGCAATACCTGCTATGTAAGGCTTTTTTCTTATTCATTCATTTTAGGCGTGTCTGACTCTTTGTGAGCCCATTTGGGGTTGCTATTTCTTTCTCCAGATGAGGAAACTGAGGCAAACAAATAACTTGCTCATGATTGCACATGCACACACACATAGTGTCTGAGACTGGATTTCAATTCAGGAAGATGAGTCTGACTTCAGATCCGGCACTCTATCTTGTGTCCCCTTTAACTATTCTTCCACTTAAATGATAAGTCTCAATAAATGCTTATTGATTGAGAGATGAAGGATTAATTTCCTTCCAGGCCAGATGGGTCTGTTATTCTCATTTCTATTTTTCAGAGTCCCTGAGGCTCAGCTATATTGGGACTTCCCCATGTGAAGCCTTTTCTGACCCTCTTCCATTCACCCAAATTTCATTTTTTCTCCCCCTTCATTTTTCTGAGGTATACTGTGAATACATGCACTGTGTTAAATGCTGAAGATACAGTATAAAGAGGCAAAAGACAATCTTTGCTTTCAAGGAACTTATAGTCTAATGGGGGAAACAACTTGCAAATTAATATATACTGAGCAGGTCATACACACACACAGTAAATGGGAAATAATCAGGAATTAAGAGGATTGCAGAAGACTTCTATGATAGGATTGTAGTTGGGACTTCAAGTCAGTGGTCAGAGCAGAGTAAAGATAACATTTTAGACATGGTGGGGGTCAGGGTGAGGGGCAGACAGAGAAAATTGCCTTGTACTTATTTCTTTGTGTTCTTGTCTTAGTCTTTCTTCTTCCCTCACTAACCTTCCCTCTCCCCCACCCTTCTGCTGGCTTAGAATGTAAGCTCCTTCAAAGCCAGGAACAATATGAACACAATTAATTGTAAAATACTTTTCACACAAAGTCAGATCTAATCAATTGGAAGAATAACAGTTGCTCATGGATAGGCTGAGCTAATATAATAAAAACGACAATTCTACCTAAATTAATCTACCTATTCAGTGCCATTCCAATCAAACTGCCAAGAAATTACTTTATAGAACTATAAAAAAAAATAAAAAATTCATCTGGAAGAACAAAAGGTCAAGAATTTCAAGGGAATTAATGGGAAAAAATGCAAATGAAAGTGGCCTAACTGTGCCAGACCTAAAACTATATTGTAAAGCAGTGGTCATCAAAACCTTTTGATACTGGCCAAGAAAGAAGAGTAGTGGATCAGTGGAATAAGTGAGGGTCACAAAATACAATAGTCAATGATTATAGTAATCTAGACTGAATGTGGATCAAAGCATAGTATTTTCACCTTTTATTATTTGCTTGTTTCTTTTTTCCTTGTGTTTTTTTCTTTTGATTTTTTTTTTCCTTGTGCAGTATAATATGATTAGAAGAACTGCACGTTTGACCTACTTCCAATTGTTTGCTGTATTGGGGATGGTCTGACAAAGGGAGAGAGGGAGAAGGATTTGGGGCACAGAGCTTTACAAGGGTGGATGATTGAGAGCTATCTTTGCATGTATTTGGAAAAATAAAATACTATTAAAAATTTTTAAAATAACAAAATAAAACGGGAAGGAGGGAAGAACATAAGCTCCTTTAGGATGATAAAGGTATTATTTTATTTTTGTTCTGTATTCTATGGTTCTATGCTTTGCATGTTGCAAACTCTTAATGAACATTGAGTGAATTGAATTGAACTGGGTTGAATTTAGTTTCTATATATGTAAAAGGAATGAAATGGATTAATGATATCCAATGTACTTTGCAGATCTATAATTCTCAGATTTAATACAGGGAATTCCATGGTCCATAGGCAAGCCAGAGTAGGTATGGAGATGGTGGTATCTATAGTTTGTGAGCAATACATATGAGCTGATACTGTGGGAATGTGGGAATCCACCATTTAAGCAATTCATTCTATGTTGTCTTCATATTCTGGCATGGAGCAGATATTGGGGCTCTTGAACTTTGATAACCTGTAGAGGAGGGGTTCTTAACTGGGGTTGGGGGCTGCAAGCCTAAAAAAATTTGATTCCTGTATTTTATTATGATTTGTTTATGCATTTTATTTATTTCATTTTATTTAAAAACATTACTATAAGCTTCACCAAACTGCCCAAAGGGTCCAGAATACAAAAATAAAATAAAATAAAATAAAAACTCTTGCTGCTCCTAATAAAATAAAAACTCTTGCTACTAATGTTTTAGAGAATTCTACCAGAGTAAGGAAGAAATGCTGAAGATACAAATCAAAGCTGGTGACTAAAACCAGCTTTTGAAATTTAAATTTCCCAAATCTATGTGTTCATAGCTATGAAAGCTGTGAACAATCCAGTTTCTTGCTCATATGGAATCATTTCTCAAGATTTTCCTAATTCCCTATTAGGAAATTCATGTCTGAATTCTTATTAAGGGCGTTGGTTGAAAAATGACTTCACTCTTCATGTAAATGAGGTGGGGGGGGAAGCTGTTAAGTAATTCATGTGGGGTGTGTTTTGGGACCTAATGGAATGAATTTGATTGTGCCCCTGGATCAGAAATAGCAGTTCTAATTAATGATCAATGATTGACAAGGAATAACATGAGTAAATCATACATTGATTATATCAGAGCATGTTTGTTGTTTATGTGCATATCAAAACTTTTCTCAGAAGCAAAAGCTACTCTGCAACAGAAATAAGTGAACTGAATTTCACAGGTATTTGTTAGGGAGTGGACTTTGCAGTTAGAACACCCAAGTTTGAAAGTCAGCTCTATGACCCTTGTGATTTCTCAATGTCGGTTTTTTCTTCATCTGAAGAATAAGATGGTTTGACTAAATAGCCTTTCAACTCCCTTCTAGCTTCAGGTTCAGGATCCTATCATCCTTTTCAGTTTTAAATCTATGATATGATGCTTCTTCTATGATATATGGTAAGGTGATAAAACAGGAAGATGGAATTAGTATGAAACAAAAGATTGAGTGCATAGTCAATTCCTTTGGGAACATTCTATTGTTCTTGATTATTTTCTTGGAACTATTACATTTCTGCTGAGGTTTCCTTGGTATTTATCACCAGCTCCACTGTCATTAAAGGTATTAGGTTTCAGAGTTCCACTCCTTACTTTTTTAAGGATAATATCAGTCATGAGTCTTGACTCTACAAAAGTTTTTGAGGGCAGTGGTTTGTATACAACTTGGCAGTGTGAAATCTTGGCATGTTGGACTGATAGAAAAATTCTCTTGCTGTTAGAATGTAGGATTGAGGTAATCTGATATTTAATCTTATATTTACTGTAATAAATTTGTTAACTTGTAATAATCATACTTCACATTTATACATTAATCAATCTACAAGCATTTATTAAGCACCTTCTAGGTCAATTAATAAATATTTAAGTGCCTACTTTGTGCCACACACTTTATGTCACACAGGAGTCATTATTTAAGAAAAACTCAACTTATTGAAGGGTTTACTTTTTATTAATAACTTTTTATTTTCAAAATACATGCAAAAATACTTTTCAACATTCACCCTTGTAAAACCTTTATGTTCCAAATTTTTCTGTCTCCCTTCTCCCCACTCCCTTCTCCTAGCCAGCAGGTAATTCAATATAAGTTAAACATGTGTGATTCTTCTAAACATATTTCCATATTTGTTGTCTGCACAGGAAAAATAAGATCAAAAAGGAGAAAAAATGAGAAAGCAAAAAACAGAAATGTGCGTTCAACAAAAGTGGGTTCTGATACTTAATGAGCTTTATGACCAGAGATGAACACATCATTAACTTTAAGAACCTCAGTTCTTGATCTGTCAAATAGAGATAATTAGACTTATAGTATCTACCTTAACAAGGTCAATAAAAGGCATAATGAATCTAAAGTTTTTTAAACCTTAGAAGTACTTTATGAAGCATTAGTTATATTTTTATATTTCTCTCTTTCATCTTTCCCTTTCCTATCCCATTATCTTTATGGCTAAGGGAAGACAGTAACTGAAAAGTGGTATTTGTGAAATAATTGGTACCTTTCAGGATTCCTCCCAGCAGTGCTCTATAAGGCTGAAGGGGACTTTGAAAGATTACTTTTGAAGCTGCTTTTTTAAAAAAAAAATTATGTTTCATCTTTTATTTAGTTAGAAAATGACAAAATACATTAACCTTTGGCCAATAGACTGTACTTCAGTAGGAGTGAACATTCATTTTATAGGAATTTTTCAATATATTTTATTGATTTCTAGTTTTTCATGTCCCATAGACAACTTTCTACTATTTTGTGATGACTCTTCTTCAGAGAAAACACCATAGCTGTTATTTAAGAAATAAAAACTATAATATTATTAGATCTGTATGTCAACTATATGACTAAACAGCAGACTCTAATATTTTGGAACCTAATTCTACATTAGCAGCAGCCCTGCTGAACATTCATTTTATAGAAATTTTTCAATATATTTTATTGGTTTCTAGTTTCTCATGTCCCATAGGCAACTTTCTATTATTTTGTGATAACTTTTCTTCAGAAAACATCACAGCTGTTATTCAAGAAATAACACTTCATAAAAAACTATAATATTATGAGATCTGTGTGTCAGCTGTAAGGAAAAACAATAGGCTCTAATATTTTGGAACCTAAGTCTACATCAGTAGCACCATATAATTATCTGAATGTCAGAATTTGCAATAACGCTGAAATCACAGACACTACAATGTAAAAAGTCATATATGATTATATTTGTGTTTTTAAAAATGTACTTTTAAATGTCTTTTAAAAATAATGACTAATTTAATTTTAAAATAATGACTTTAAATGATTTTTTAAATGTACTTTAAAATTAGCATATAAAATCATATTCATGAGTGAGATGGGAAAAATCTTTAACACATTGACTCATTAAGAATGCTAAATTTCTCATTCCTAAAAACTACCTTCAGCTTTTATAACATTATACTTTGCTTCAAATTAAGTCATTTGTAGCTTGATGTACTGCAAATGATAACAGCAGAAAATGGAAAGGGAAAAAAAACATATTAGAAGAATATGATAAAATTACTTTCCTTGTTAATAGCTAATTCGAGTGCCATAATCATGCTATTAATTTTATTAGCTCTGTGACATGGACAGGTCACTTAATACATCTTGAACAATTAATTGATTATTGTCAGTACTGCTGCTACTGTTTCACCACAGTATGGCTTAGTTTATACATTTCAAATTCTTTAAGCAGCCAAAAGTGTTTAACAAACCTAAATATAGAGGATAGACTAATGTTGTTTAGGGTGTTGTAACATTTTTTTTTAATCTTAAAAGTTTCTAAGAATTATCTTACAATTGTGGATACCTTAGATTCTATCTGCATATATAGAATCCAGTGTTTGATAGGACAGAAGAGCAAATATGAAATAAATCCAATCAAAATGCCTACTCTACTGAATCTGGACTAATACAGAAGTTTCTTTAAACATCCTTGTACAATAGCATGGTGGAGTGGAAAAGAACTTTTATTTGGGAGAAAAAGAAACCTGAGTTCACATTTACTACTTATTTCCCATGTGACTTTTTGGGCCTCAGTTTCCACAGCTGAAAAAATGAGGAATCTGAACAAAGATGACTTCTAAGTGCACTTTCAACTCTAAATTCTTTGAACAGGCTGATCCCAGTTTGTAGAATGGACCCATTTATTTCTGTACTTACTCCTTAGAGTAAATCTCATCTCAAATACCACCTTTTATATCAAGCTCTTTTAATCTCAAGTGAAAATCTTCCACTCACCTTTTCCACCTCCAAATTATCTTGTACTTATTTTTTTAGTCTCTACTTTTAATTGTGCATGTTGATTTTTCTGATGTAACAGTCCCTGACTTCAAGATTGTTCTTTTTTTTTTTTTTTTTCGATATCTCAACATAGTGTTTATCACATAGTAAGTTTTTATAAATGCTAAATGCTCATGGATTGGGACAAACCCAGGTTACCTTTGATGGTCTTCTCACCCACTTAGCTCCCCATTGAATTAGGTTTAAATTTATACTTCCCCTAAAACTGAGAGGAGATAGTGGAGGAGAGTGAGTTCCTAAGGTATTAGGGAGAAATAACCTAAGTTTTTGTCCTTGTTACCTCTTTAGAATGAATAACTTTTAAAAGCTTAATTGAGGTTAAGGTAAATATTTATTTTTTAAAAATATTAAATGGTAAATGGAACTGAGATGTTACTTCCTGGCACCTAAAAATAGGGGAATACATTAATGGGCACTTAAACCAATGGCATTAGAAAGCTCTCAGGGTGCCCTGAGAACTCTGGGGTCATATGCAGCTGGCTTGCCTCTGAGAGATTAGGCCAGAGCATATCTGATACATACAGGGCACCCCTTTGTGAATGTACTAGTGAGTAATGACTCAGTTATATTTAACCACTTAACATCAATTTTAGCTTTTACCCAGGGATATTTACTTAAGAGGTATAATAAAAACAAAAGTACAATACCTCAAAAACACAGTTTCTCTTCTTCCACCTTGGTCTGTGGGGATTGAATTTAGCTCAATTTCTACTTAACATTGGTTCTACTTAGTCTATGTCTAGCTGACTGCCAGATGAATCCTTCTCTTAGCTGTTACATGGTTTTCCTTAATCACTCCTAGAGATTATTCCTTGTTCTTTAACCATTGATGCAGAACTGGCTGCAAAACTCTCAGGACACTGGAAAAATAGTATGCTTACTCTCCAATTATTTCAACTAAGAAGAAAAGGAACAAATGCAAAGGCTAAGGACAGAGACCTTTTTTTAATGGTTCATATATTGGGCTTAATAGGGAAGGCCTCTTAGAGCCTGCTGAATGCTGTCAGTCAAGGAAACCAACCACAAGCAGAGCAGCCAAGAGAAAATGGCCAAAGAAAATGGGCAAAGTTGACTCAGGCTTTTTTTGAATGTCAATTAAAAAGGCTTCCATTCACCAATTAATTAGCTTAGTGGAACCAATTATTCATTACCTTTGTACTCCCCAGGATCTCTACATGGGGAGATGATGTCAGACCTGCCCTGCCCATGTGCCATTTATAAACGTATAGTCACCAACCACAACTCCAAAGAACCTCGGAACATGTTACCCACCTTGAGATAGAGCTTACAGTGCTTTTCTTTTTTTAGACATGACTAATACAGAAATATTTGTATAACTATAATGTTTTTCTTGCCTTCTCAATAGGAGGGAAGGAGAGAATTTATATCTGAAATTTTGAATTTTAAAAAATTATATGATCACATTTTCCTATTTCTTTTCTTCTCTTCTGCTGAGGCCATTGGTTTCACTTATTTCTTAGGATTAAACAAACAAGCTTTTATCTTGCAAGTGATTTGTATGTAGACTATTGTGCTGTGACAGCTTGAAACACTTGCAGAAAAGAAACAGAATTCAGAATCAATATCTTAAATAGGTAGGAAGCCAAATCATTTTCAGCAATTTAGAAAGGTTAAGATCAATTAATCTTAATTAGGATTCTGCTGTTTTGCAGTTAATAATCTTTATATTGAATATAACATTTACAGTTTTCCATTTATTTGCCACACTTTCCTCCATGCTTTTTTTTATAAGGATGCTAGGTGATAAAAATTGTCATTGCAGGAAAAATAGAATCATTTGAAGAAAAAGTAATATCCAATAGTATACTTTTAAAGTGAGCTTCACATTAAAGTAAGAGTACCTGAGTGGTTGTATATTCTTAATATTTTCTAAACCTGTAATTTTAAAAAAATAATATTTTTTTATTTTCAAAATACATGTAAAGATAGTTTTCAACATTCATTCTTGCAGAACCTTCTGTTCCAAATTTTTCTCTCTTCCTTCTCCCCGCCTCTCCCTTAGACAACAAGCAATCCAATATATGTTAAACATGTGCATTTCTTCTATACATACTTCAACATTTATCATGCTGCACAAGAAAACTCAGATCAAAAAAACAAAAAAGATGAAAAAGGATAAAAAGCAAACAACAACAAAGAAGATAAAAATACTATGTTGTGATCAGCACTCAGTTCATAGTCCTCTTTCTGGCTCCCCACAAGTCTTTTGGAATTGACCTGAGTCATCTCATTGTTGAAAAGAGCCAAGTCCATCAGAATTGATCATCATATAGTCTTGTTGTTCTCATTGTGTACAATGATCTCCAGGTTCTGTTCATTTCACTTAACATCGGTTCATGTAAGTCTTCCCCAGGTCTTTCTGAAATCAGCCTGCTGATCATTCCAATACATTCATTTATTATAACTTATTCAGCCATTCCCCTCTGATGGGCATTAAATCCTGTGATTTTCAAAAGTGCACATAAATTCCAGACACTATCCTGAGCAAATGTTGCATGTAGTAAAGAGCCCAGGGAACCTTTCTAATGAGAAGCTCATAGTTTTTAAGCAATAACATTCAGCTTATTTCAAGTTTTTTGAAGCAGAAACCTGATACCTGACATATTTTAGCTACAAAGAGACTTTGTTTTAATAAAAAAAAATTTTTTAGAAAGGATGATTAACCACACAAATGGGTCAAACTCCATAATTCCCCCATAGAAACTGAGATAATTGCAAAACAGAGAAGATTGTCTCCTTTTTACCATTTCTCATATCTCCTCTGAATCTGCGTTGTCAGTAATGCTTGTTACCTGAATTGAGTTCATTCACTCAGCCAGCAATTTATTAAGCTCCTACTGTGTGCCAGGCACTGGAAGATAAAAATACAAAAATGAAATAGTAATGGTTTAGGAAGCGTTATTTTTTTACTTTTAGTAATTTCTACTTTTTGTCATCCTGAATTTGTCAAACCCCAGTTAAGACAGACACTTCCATATATTAAGAACAGAAAAAAAGGATTGTATATAAAACCTCACATCTCTGTTGCAATCAGCTTATCAGTTTAAAAAATACTAGATGAATTCATTGCATTAGTTCTAAGGTTTGTCTATGTGTCTCCCTCTGAACTTTTCTGTTTTTTTTTTTTTCCCTGAGTTTTAAAAAAATGTTTAAATGACCCTTTTTTTCTTTCTTTTCTTCTGAATCACCATCACTTACCCCTTTCCCTCTTATTCATTTTTGACAGGTTGAATATTAATCCATCATTTTTAGTGTCCTTTGCTTTGAATGATGATTCTTACGTGACACCCTCTTTGTACTCTTTCATGGGGGTACAGAATGACAGAACCCCAAGTTTGGGGAGTGGGAGTTTGAATCCCCAAAATAGGGGAATTTGGGGCTAGTGTCTCAAAGAGTCTAAAAGATTATAGGCTTAGACTTTCTTCAAATCAAGAGGTAAAGATTTTATTATGCTTTTAGTAGTGAACTTAATTTCCAAAAAGGAGTTTTAATGATTAACAGGTGAAAGAGGAGGGCTATCGAACTCACCATTAAGAAGGAAGAAAATGGCATTAATATAGACTAAGTCCTAATAAACTACCTGTACCAAGGTGGGCAATTCTTCATGAATCTTCAAAGAAAGGAGGAATTAGTAGATTCTTCTTAGGAGAAAAATAACCTCAGAGGTTGACATCATAACTTTATATCATTATTATAGTTATTTATGTAAATAACATAACTAAATAAGATTTATGAAAGTAGGGACAATATATTTAAACTTTGTATCTAAACTTTGTTGTTGGAATTTTAATTTTTTAAAAAAAGGGTGATTAACCACACAAATATGTCAAACCCCACAAATTCCCCATAGAAACTGAGATAATTACAAAATGTATGGAATGGTTTGTCATTGTCTTCTCCAATGCATTTTAAAACTAAAGAAACTGAGGCAAGTGACTTGCCCAGGGTCACTCAGTAAAAGAAGTCTTCTTGACTTCAGCCCTGGAATTGTTTCCACTAAAGCACCTAGCTGCCTAATTATATTTAGTTAAGTGTTTTGCAAACCCAAGAATTAATAAATATTATGAATTAAACTTTATCCCTGTGATTGAAGTTGTACTTGGCTCTTCAGACCTTAGAAATTAGTTTAATCCAGTCACTATTTGCCTTTCCAAACATATCAAGGACTTTTCTCTCCTTTAGAGGAGAGTGTGCTTTTCATAGCTACTAAATAAATACTTCCTGGCTTTCCGGATTCACTTACAAAGTCACCAACCTAACCCTATGTAAGCTGAATAATACACCACTCTATGCCATTCATGTGCATTTCATAGATACTGGGTTTTATCTTATCCCTTTGTGTATTTGCAGTCTTTCCATTATTTGCAGTAGAGATGGCTTTGTTACTGCTTCAGACACAAGTCCAGTTTTCTTTTATCAGGGCCTCATTGATACTGCATCTTCCTTTCAAATGTAAAAGAAGCTTAGAATGCCTTCCTACTTTCCTCCTTTCCTTTTCTGATTTGGCACAGAGTAGTGGAAAAAGCACTGGATTTGGCAGCAAGATTTAGATACTAGTTTCTAATATCATAAATCACTGTATAATGAGAGAGTTTTAGATCATAAATCACTGCAAAATGAGAAGATTACTATGAGGTCCCTTTCCAATTGTGACATTCTATGATTTATTAATTATTTACTATTTTTAAGGCACTGTTGTGGGTAGGTAATACAAAAATACATAAAACTGACATATTCTTACAATTTAGAACAGATATTCTTTTGTTTTATTTTTATTTTTAAAATTCTTTGTTTTTATTTTTTGAAATTCTCCTCTCTTCCCTAACCCTACGCATTGAGAGGGCAAGCAACATGATACCTGTTATACATGTGAAGTCATGGAAAACATTTACATATTAACCATGTTGCATATGCATACACACAAACACACGCATATATTATACACACACACACACACACATATACTCAGAGAGATTTCTGAGTTAGCTGTGTTGCTGAGAAAAACAGGCAAGAAAAATTAAGTAAAAAGATACATGCTTTAGTCTGTACTCAGAATCCATCAGATCTCTCTCTGGAGGTGAAAAAGATTTTTCAATTCATTCTTTGGAGTTAATCATGCATTGTATTGTACAGAATAGCTGAGTTCTTCACAGTAGATCATGATATAACATTATTGCTACTATGTATAATGTTCTAGTTCTGCTCTCTGCTTTGTATCAGTTGATGTGTCTTCTCAAGTTTTTCTGAAACTATCCCCCTCATCCTTTTTTATAAAATACTGTTTCATCACAATCATATATCTCTATGTTTATTCTATAACTGATAGGAATCCCCTCAATTTTCTATCCAAAAAAAGTTGCTCTAATTATTTTTAATATAAATCCATTCTCCTTTTCTCTGATTTTTTTGAGATACAGACCTCATAGTAGAACTGCAAGATCAAAATGTTTGCAGTTTTTTATATCCCTTTGAGCATAGTAGAACAGGCATTAAAAAAAAAAATTGAACAGTATTTTATTTTTCCGGTCACATGTAAAAATAGTTTGTTTTTGTAAGATGAGTTTTTTCTTTTTTTTTTTTTTTTTTAATTTAATAGCCTTTTATTTACAGGATATATGCATGGGTAACTTTACAGCATTAACAATTGCCAAACCTCTTGTTCCAATTTTTCACCTCTTACCCCCCCACCCCCTCCCCTAGATGGCAGGATGACCAGTAGATGTTAAATATATTAAAATATAAATTAGATACACAATAAGTATACATGACCAAAACGTTATTTTGCTGTACAAAAAGAATCAGACTCTGAAATATTGTACAATTAGCTTGTGAAGGAAATCAAAAATGCAGGTGTGCATAAATATAGGGATTGGGAATTCAATGTAATGGTTTTTAGTCATCTCCCAGAGTTCTTTTTCTGGGTATAGCTAGTTCAGTTCATTACTGCTCCATTAGAAATGATTTGGTTGATCTCGTTGCTGAGGATGGCCTGGTCCATCAGAACTGGTCATCATATAGTATTGTTGTTGAAGTATATAATGATCTCCTGGTCCTGCTCATTTCACTCAGCATCAGTTCGTGTAAGTCTCTCCAGGCCTTTCTGAAATCATCCTGTTGGTCATTTCTTACAGAACAGTAATATTCCATAATTTTCATATACCACAATTTATTCAGCCATTCTCCAACTGATGGACATCCATTCAGTTTCCAGTTTCTAGCCACTACAAAAAGGGCTGCCACAAACATTCGTGCACATACAGGTCCCTTTCCCTTCTTTATAATCTCTTTGGGATATAATCCCAGTAGTAACACTGCTGGATCAAAGGGTATGCACAGTTTGATAACTTTTTGAGCATAGTTCCAAACTACTCTCCAAAATGGTTGGATTCGTTCACAACTCCACCAACAATGCATCAATGTCCCAGTTTTCCCACATCCCCTCCAACAATCATCATTATTTTTTCCTGTCATCTTAGCCAATCTGACAGGTGTGTAGTGGTATCTTAGAGTTGTCTTAATTTGCATTTCTCTGATTAATAATGACTTGGAGCATCTTTTCATATGACTAGAAATAGTTTCAATTTCTTCATCTGAGAATTGTCTGTTCATAATCCTTTGACCATTTTTCAATTTGAGAATGGCTTGATTTTTTATAAATTAGAGTTAATTCTCTATATATTTTGGAAATGAGGCCTTTATCAGAACCTTTGACTGTAAAAATATTTTCTCAGTTTATTGCTTCCCTTCTAATCTTGTCTGCATTAGTTTTGTTTGTACAAAAACTTTTCAGTTTGGTATAATCGAAATTTTCTATTTTGTGATCAGTAATGATCTCTAGTTCTTCTTTTATTTTGAGTTTTTTCATGAGTTTTTTCTCCCCCCTCTTCAAGATACTAAGCTATCCAATATAGGTTTTACATGTAAATTCTTTAGCTATATTTTTTGTTGTAAAAGAAAAAACAAACAAAAAGTAAAAATAATAGTTTTAATCTGCATTCAGTCTCCATAGTTCTCCCTCTGGATAAAGACAGCATTTTCTATCCTAAGTCTGTCATAGTAGATCATCATGCAATCTTGCTGTTATTGTATACAGTGTTCTCTTCATTCTGCTCACTTCATTCAGCATCAAGAACAGATATTCTTTTTTATTAAAGCTTTTTTTATTTTCATATGCATAGTTTTCAACACTCACCTTTGCAAAACCTTGTGTTCCAATTTTTTTTCCTCCCTCCCTTAGATGGCAATATATGTTAAATATATGCAATTCTTCCATATGTATTTCCACAATTATCATGCTGTACAAGAAAAATCAGATAAAAAAGAGAAAAAAATAGAAAGAAAACAAAAAGCAAGCAAACAACAACAAAAAGTGAAAATACTATATTGTGGTCCACATTCAGTTCCCACAGTCCTCTCTCTGGGTATAGATGGCTCTCTCCATTACAAGACCATTGGAACTGGCAATCTCATTGTTGAAGAGAGCCATATCCATCAGAATTGATCATCATATAGTCTTGTAATTGTAGTGTATAACGATCTCCTGGTTCTGCTCACTTCATTCAGCATCTGTTAATATGTGTCTCCAGGCCTCTCTGAAATCATCCTGCTGATTTGTTTCTTATAAAACAATAATATTCCATAATATCCACATACCAGAATTTATTGTCAGTCTATAGTTGACAGGCATTCATTCACTCAGTTTCCAATTTCTTGCCACTACAAAAAGGGCTGCTGAAGAACAAATATTCTCCCCCCTCCTTTTTTTTTTTTTTTTTGATATTTCTAGTAACTAAATCATCTTCCCTTCTTTCCCCACTTCCCAATATCATTTGAGATAATTTCATCGTCCATGTATGTATGTGTTACATAATAGTCATGGTAAGGAAAAGAAAAACTTAGTAAATTTGTGAACTAGAGTTCTATTTTCTGTTTTAGTATAAAAGAAGGTCTTAAGTATGATCCTGTTGTACATTAAACTGTTGGCTGAGCCTAAGTCCCTGCTGTGAATCTAAGACTGGAAAAAAAGACTGGAAGAAGAAACATTCGAGCTTTGAAGATTTGGGTAATATTTCAACAGGTAAAGATAGATGGTGGAGTTTGACTAGAAAAGGACATTTCAATTTTTGGGGAAGGGCATTCAGATGGAAAAGATCAGGGTGTGTTTGGGAAAAACAAGATGTCTAGTTTGTCTGGGTGAAGAGTGTTAGGCCAGAAAATTAGAAAATTTTGGAAGAGATCAATCAATATTTATTATGCATCTATTACTGTGCTAAAAAACTGAGAATTGAAATATTAGGCCAAAGGTTTATTATTTATTAGCATAGTATTTTCACTTTTTTATTGTTGTTTACTTGTTTTTTCTTCATGTTTTTTCCCTTTTGATGAGATTTTTCTTGTGCAACATGACAAATATGGAAATATATTTAAAAGAATTGCACATGTTTAGCCTATATTAGATTGCTTGCTGTCTTGGGGGGGGAGAGGAAAGAGGGAGAAAAATTTGGAACAAAAGATTTTGCAAAGATGAATGTTGAAAACTATCTTTGTATGTATTTGGAAAAATAAAAAGCCATTTAAAAACAGTATGGCAAAAAATTTGCTTCATTAATGTGCACACAAATAAGAATAAAATAACATAAAAGGTATTATGTGTCTTGGGAGAATTACAGAGAGTTCAGGGGAGACCACATAATTATCCTGGAAAAATAAGGAAAAAGAAAACTGAAATGGCATAAACTTGCAATAGATTTGCAAACTGGGTTACTCACATGGGGATAAAGGAGAATTAAATAGAGTACGTGTACAGATTCTTGTTGAGTCATTTTAGTTGTGTCTGACTTTCCATAACTCCACTTGGGATTTTCTTAGCAGAGAGTAGTTTGCCATTTCCTTCTCCAGTTCATTTTACAGAGAAAACTGAGGCAAACAGGATTAAGTGTCTTTCCCAGGGTCACACCGCTAATAAGTGTCTGAGGAAAAATTTGAACTAAGGTCTTCTTGTCTCCAGGGCTAGTGTTTTATCGATAAAACACTGTACCCCTTAGCTGCCTTGACTGTAAGGCACCCATTCACAAGATTCCATAAATATGTGTTAAGTGCCTACTGTGTACCAGGAATAATGCTAAGCACCATGAAGGATACAAAAATGAATTAAGATTTTTGACCTTTGCAAAATACACAGTGAAAATAATATTTGTTGTAGCATAATATTTTAAATTGTTAAAAAAAATACCTGGAAAAAATGACTGTGAAGAATCTGTATTTTCAAGATGTTTGGGACATGTTTGGGTCATTTGGGATTTAGGTTAGTACATCTTACCAATATGCTTCCTTTCTTTTCAAATTTTAAGCATTTAAATAAATGCAGAAAGCAAAATTAAATGATTTCATTATTTTTTTCTGTTGTACCTTGGATGAATAGTAGTATTTGCTTTCATGGCTCCCTCTGATTTCATTTCCTTCTGTATATTTTTCCAGATATTTGGTTGCTATTATAATTATTTTACATGCTTGTTAGTAAGTATAATTTTCTGGTTCTCCTTTTTTCCCCCTCCATATCACTACATAAATATCTTTACACATTTCATTGTATTCTATGTAATTATCATTTCTTTTTTTTTTTCTTTCTCATTTTTTTGGGGAGAGG
This sequence comes from Sarcophilus harrisii, assembly GCF_902635505.1. Classification (NCBI taxonomy): domain Eukaryota; kingdom Metazoa; phylum Chordata; class Mammalia; order Dasyuromorphia; family Dasyuridae; genus Sarcophilus; species Sarcophilus harrisii. The sequence goes on from NC_045428.1 coordinate 274,184,775, forward strand.
GTCAGGATCTGCGATTTGCTGATTTAGTGAGAGACTTTCTTGAGAACATTCTCTGTACTAAAGCACACTGGCAGCCTCTCTGCAATTTATAGTTTTAAGAGAATTTCCAAGGGCATTTACTTGCCCAGGGTCATCCACTTAATATGGAGATAGATGTAAGAGGTAAAACTTGAAGCAGTAATTCTTTGTCTTTGAATAAATTATCTATAATGTTATTTAAATCTAAGACCCTGTCTTTTCTGAGGAGAGATATGAAATAGTTATTTCAGTGATAGATATTATTATATTTTATTTACAGAGTACTTGCCACACATTATCTCATTTGATTCTCACAACAAAGAAGGGAGTAGAAATCATACTAGTCCTATTTTACAAATGAGGAAACTGAAATTAAATGACTTATGAAAGTGGTTAGTGGTTAGTAGTAAACTGCAGATTTGGAATCTGAAAATCCATGTGTTTTTGTATGTCAGTGCCATTCTCAATATCCCATAGAATTTCTTGGTCCAAATTCACATATTTGCTGTCATGGATGGTAGAATATTTGTCAGCATCAACATTAGAAACATGGGAATCCTGACATGATGTCATCCTCAGGGATTATGGGTAACCTATAGCACATTAATAACAATATTTATATTAGTTAGCATTTATATTTCGCCCACTATACGTCAGACATTGTGTAAGTACTTTATGAATATCATCTCATTTGACTCTCACAGCAACCCTAGGAGGTAGGTAGATACTATTGTTATCCCTATTTTAGAGATGGAGAAATTTTGACAAACAAATTAAGTGACATTCTTTGGTTAACACAGCTAATGAGTATCAGAGGCTATACTTGAACCTCAGGTCTTTCTGACTCCTGGCTCTGTGCTCTATCCACTGATCCATTTTGCTACTCCCCCCCCCTTTTTTTTTGATATTTCTAGTAACTAAATCATCTTCCCTTCTTTCCCCACTTCCCAATATCATTTGAGATAATTTCATTGTCCATGTATGTATGTGTTACATAATAGTCATGGTAGGGAAAAGAAAAACTTAGTAAATTTGTGAACTAGAGTTCTATTTTCTGTTTTAGTATAAAAGAAGGTCTTAAGCATGATCCTGTTGTACATTAAACTGTTGGCTGAGCCTAAGTCCCTGCTGTGAATCTAAGATTTTCCAAATTCCAACATCTCTATGAGAAAATTCAAATGCCTTGTCACTTAGTGTTAGTCACCATCTCAGAATTAAGCCAGAAAAAGCATCCCATTCACTATAAATAATTAACTTTGACAAAAGTAGACAAGACCCCTAACTGAAGAATTTTCTAACTTTTTTATGCTGTAGATAATATCTTTATGTAAACGTGTATGGTATATGTGTTAGATTAAATCTTGAACACAGATTTGGTTATGACGGGTATGAACAGGTTTATCCATATTTCTCGTCTTATAAGATAGTAAAGTAGTATATCTGTTAGAACAAGATTTGTTCTTTTTATACTGTAGATGTCTAAACATATAACTCTAAAAAATTCCTGATTTTTAATGAGGGTTTTTTTTATTTAAAACCAGAAAACTCCCTCCATCCTGATCTTAAAATCTTATTTTCCCTTTTCCTGGGAGGGACCAGTCCCAAGGAAGTTTCCCACACAGACCACATTCACCAAAAGTAAATACCAAAGCCATGTTCAGTGACCCCAACCAAGCTAAGGGGAACTGAGGATTCTTGGATGTTCCTGCCACATTTGTTGAAAATAACTGATTCATTAAGTAGACTAGATTAATATAATAGCTGGTACTTATCTAGTGCTTTGAGTTTTGCAAAGAGCTTTATATATGGTATTTTATTTGAACCTTATTATGTGAGATAGCTTTGTTATTATCCTTTTTTTACAGGTGAAATATAGAGGCACTTAGGGTAATCTAGCTAGTATAGTATGTATTTGAGACAGAATTTAATTCCCACTTGGAATCTATCCACTGCTTTGATGAGCAGCTTTTATGTCACTTTAACTTCATCTTTCAAAGAGAACTAACTATATGTAGCTCAAAGGTTTGGGTAAGAGGTTGGTTCTCCTCCCTCCCCCATCCTTTTTTTCCTTTAAAAACTAAATTCTCTGTTCTTTGAATGTCTCCCCAAAGTTACAGTTAGTAGTGCCCTGGAAAAGGGCAGAGTGAGGCTAAATTCCACCATAATAGGAACAGCTGTGTTGTTGTTCCTTCTGTGGCCCTTGGGGAAGAACAGCATCTGGCCCATGCTGGAACACCTGGAGTGCTTGTTCTCATGCAAAACTCAATGAATTATGTGGTTGGTTTTTTCTCCTGAGTGGATTTCTAAAGATTGGTGTTTTATTCCTAGCTAATGCTGTAACACAGAATGAACATTATAGGGTTCAAATTGTGTCATTCATTGAAGTGAAGGCCCAGTGGAAAAGTGGGGCATTATGAGGCAGTGGTGATGGAGAGATGGGGACAGGAGGACCAAAATTAAATTATCAAAATTACTTATTTCTAAATAATATAGATGGGATTGTCTTACTAGTTCTATTTATATCTTCAATACTTAGCACAGTGCTTGGCAACAATAAATTAGTAATATAGTAAGTAGCATTTATAGAGCACTTTAAGGTTTCCATTGCAAATATTATCTCATTTTATTATCTCAACAACCCTCAGAGGTAGGTGCTGTTATTATTCCCATTTTTCAGATGAGGAAACTAAGACAGATTATTCCCATTTTTCAAATGAGAAACTTATGGTCACATAGCTGGGAAGTATCTGAGGGAGGTAGGATTTGAACTCAGACAGTCCTGACACCCTGTGAAGTTTTCTGATCACTAGCATTTTTCTGCCAATTATTTAAATATTATTTTAATTTATTTACTGACTGGATTTATTGGTGGCACTTGGGTTCAAATTCTTCCTCGGACCTTTGCCAGCTGTGAGATTCTGGTCAAATCACAATCTGTTTGTCCTTCAAGGAACTTCCTTAGACAGATGACTAAGTCACTGAGAAAGAGTTCCTGCCTTGGGAATTCCTTATGCTGAAATCATAGAATCCTCAAATATTCATATATGTGTATTAGACTGTTATACTGAGAAGCCCATGTTCTGTGGGTTAAATGAATAAAATAAAATTGATTAAAATTTACTATGTGTCAAGTGCTATAGTATGTTTTGGGGGCTTAAACACAAGAGTGAGTCAGTCCTTTCCCTTCAGGAGCTTACATTCTCATAAGATGAGATGATACAGTAGGAGAGTGGTGACTAGGAAGTCACAGGAATGGAGGGGAGGCAACCAGGATGCTCTTTCCTGACATGGCAAGAGATTGGGTGGCAAGATGGCCCCAAGATTTGATCTGGGTAGCCTGGATAAAGTGGGCCAGGTTAGTTTGCTCTTATTTACCAATAGAGACACTCATCCAGAGGCCAGAAGTCCCAAAATTGAGTAGATTAACTCTCCTACACACTGTCTTACACATGTAACTATATGGCGGAGATGCTACAAAAGGGGATATCTGCTTAGATTGATTTTGTTTATTTTATGTTTATCTCTAATTTGTAGTTGTTTAGCTCTAATTAGAGCTGGGATTGACCCTAGTGATCATCCAACTCAAGAAAAAGAAACTGAACCCCAAAAGTTACTTGCCCAAGTGGTAAGTGTCAGTGGAGCCAGGATTTGATCCCAAGTCCCCTCACTCCAAATCCATTGCTTTTTCCATGTTTCTGTGACCTGCTATATAGAATGTTATATTTCCCTAATATCTGTGTAACACTTCTGTGCAGTCTCATGCATGGTACCCTATTCAGCTAACTGACCAACATGGTTTGGGGGCATTTGACTCTCTTGTTGTAGATGGGGCTCTTAATGAGCATGGACACAGATGCACCCTAGAGAAAAGGATGCTTAACCAGATCAGAAAATTCCCTCACTCTTCTCCTCTGTCTCATTCTTTTCCAATTCATCTACTTTCTATACAAGGCCCCCATTTCTATTTTATGTGCCCTTAGTTTTGTTTTCCCCTTTGATGCTGAATCTCCTCTCTTATAGCTCTTTATTTGTGTGGCATAATTTTTAAATATATGTTTATATATGTAAAGCCTTTTATTTTCAAAACACATGCATAGATAGTTTTCAACATTCACCCTTGCAAAACCTTGTGTTCCAAATTTTTCTCTCCTCCTTCTCCCCACCTTCCAGATTTTTTTCTCCCTTCCCTAACCCCTTCCCCTAGATAGCAAGTAATCAATATATGTTAAACATGTGCAGTTCCTCTATACATATTTCCACAATTATCATGCTGTACTATAAAAATCAAATCAAAAAGGAAAAAAAGAGAAAGAAAACAAATTGCAAGCAAATAACAAAAAAGTGAGAATGCTATGTTGTGATCCACATTCAGTTCCCACAATCCTCTCTGGGTGTAAATGGCTCTCTCCATTACAAGATCATTGGTACTGGCCTGAATGACTTCAATGTTGAAGAGAGCCACGCTCATCAGAATTGATCCTCGTATAATCTTGTTGCTGTGTACAATGATTGCCTGGTTCTGATCACTTCACTTAGCATCAGTTCATGTAAGTCTCTCCAGGCCTTTCTGAAATCATCCTGCTGGTCATTTCTTACAGAACAATAATACTCCATAATATTCATATACCATAACTCATTCAGCCATTCTCCAACTGATGGGCATCCACTCAGTTTCCAGTTTCTGGCCACACTACAAAAAGGGCTGCCACAAACATTCTTGCATGTGTGGGTTCCTTTCCCCCTTTTAATGATTTTAATGATACAGGCTCAGTAGACACTTTTAGATCAAAGGGTAAGGCATAATTTCTCCTTTGCTTATCTTTCAATGGGTAAATGATTCTTTCTGGCCTTGAAGGAAGAATGGAGATGAGGATGAAATAATGACAGGGCATATATACTAAGGACATCTGAAACAGTGGGGAAAGTTCCAGCCATAGACAAAAATATTTATGGCATTACTTTTTGTGTTATGGCAACAAAAAACTAGAAACAAAGTGGGTCTGTCTACTGAGGGAGTCACCCTAAGTATGGAGAAATGGGGAAGGGAGGAAACAATTTAAACCATGACCACTGAAAGGTAAAGAAAAACATTAGCCCTCTGGTGAATGTAATGACTAATCTTCACTTAAAGGTTTGGATGATGAAATCTCCCTCTCTCTTCTTGGATTGTAAATGGAGAAGGAGAAAAGCACAAAGCTTAGACATCATCAGACATGGACGATGTGTGTTGGTTTATTTCACTAAACTATATCGTTTTTTTTATTATAAAGGAAGGTTTTCTTGGAAGGGACTGTTGGAACTTGATAAGAATGTCAAAAATGTTTTTCTGTGTAAGTTAACGCCCATGTATTTTATGCATGTTACAGTTGAGTGGATTTTCTTCTTACTCCAGCTCTTCTTGGTTAATTTTGTAAGTGATGTATGGAAAGGATGATAATTTGTGGGTTTGTTTTTATATCCTGCCACTTATTTAGTATTATTGATGAAAAGAATTATTTTTTAATTTTTTTCCTGCAGCTCTAGGATAAGCATACCATTTTATTGTCAGCAGAGACAATTTTGCCTTTCCTTTGCTCATACTTTTCTTGTGTTTTGACAGCTAATGCTTCCTGGCCTCTTTCAAATAATAGTTGTGACGGTATACATCCTTAATTTAACCCTTTAATTTACTCCCTTCTTACGGGAGCAAGGCTTTTGGTATTTCTCCATTATAAATAAATGATACTCTAGCTTTTGGTTTTTGATAGACTGTGCAAAGTCTATTTATTGCTTTAATTTTAAGGGAATTTAAAAAAAAAACACTAATGAATGCTAATAATGGCTCACAGAATACCATCAAAGAACATGTATACCCTTGCCTTCCCCAAACTAAGGAGTCTACAGAGAGACTTGTTTCTCTCTAATAGATCATTCATACATACATTTCTATAAAAGATACATATATACATATTTGTACATATGTAGGTGAGGAACATGCATGAAGTTGGAATATGAATTGCCTTTGTCAGAAATTCTAGCTTACCACAAATGAACAAATATGGCAAAAATCTACTTCTTAATATTCTATTCTAAAAATCTAGCCTAGTCCACTCACATAAGAAGGATTTTATTAGATTGTACTTCACCATATGTTCTAGCAAATGCTAGTATGGCAGGCTTAGACATTCTAAATCACAGTTCCCAATCATAGGTCCATAGACCAGCCACAGCAAGTTTTAACTGTTACTACCAAAGGTCCTTATTTCTGAGAACTTACTTAAAATTTTTTTTATGAATTTTTCTCTTCATGCTTCTCTCAGTTCCCATCCTCATTAAGAACCACTAATTTGAAGTTATAAAGGGTGGAGCAGTTTGTCAACAGGTAATCACAGGTTCATGAAACTTAGTGAAACTAAATTAAACTTAGTGAAACTAGTGAAAACTAGGTTTATTACAAAAAAAAAAGGAATGTGCATTAACATGCCTTAACAAGTCTACAATAATGAATTTAAATATTTTACCCAATATTCTATATTATTTGGGTCACAGAACAGCATAATAAATTTCCTACATATGAGATAGCATAGAGCCTACTCAGTTCCTCCATCAATTAAGATATAATTGGGAAATATTTAGCAAAATGAATAAAAATACAAAAGAACCCAGCTCATATTGATCTGTGGCTTTCTAAGTCAATCTCTTTATGTGCAGTTCAGTGGCCCCCATTTCATTTGAATTTGACATCACTGACCTAGACTTTGAGCACAGCCACTTAATTTTCAAGCTGTGAGAACATCAAAGTTGTTGTCTAATCCCAAAAGAGAGAGATGGAAGGCATACAGCTACTAAGACCACTGATTGTTGAAAAAGAAGAGAATGAAAGACACGACTGGCTTTGCAACTCACAGGGGAAGAGGGAAGGCAGGAAAGAATGAGAGATAGACAGACCAGCTGCTGATGAAATGGTTGAATGGGATTCTAGGATTTTTCCTTTTACCATTTTGCCTTTGGCCACACTTGAGAGTTCAGTCTGACAAAGATCACTCTCCCCATTGTCAGCTTCCACAAGGTATATACCCTAATGGCAAAGTCAGAAAGAGCCTGTCTTGTTTGGAATGGGAACCCTTCTCTCGGATCTAAATCATAAATACCCTTTCATACCCTTTCTGGTCTCCTTACAGATACTTCATCGGTTTTGGGGGTATTGATATGTGGTGCATTGAATTATTGCTGTGATAAGGGTGGAAGGCCATCAGAGATCACCTAGTACAGCCCCCATATTTTACAGACTGGGATCTCATAGCCTGAAAACATTTTAAAGTTTTGTCCAAAGTCACATAATACTAGAGACAGGATTTGAAACCAAATCCTTTGACTGGAGTTTGTTGCTCCTGAATGCTCTTAAAAGCAGTATAATGAAAATGCAAACAATCTCACAGCACCAAAAGAAATTATACAAGGGGTCCATGTGGCCCATGTGGTGGTAGATGACAAGAATCTGATCTTTTTGGAATATTTTCCATTATTCTCCATGGAAAAGGAAGAATATAAATTGTTTTTGCTCAACAAAGGTTTTTTTGTTGTTCACTTGTTAGGATATCAATCAATTTTCTTCAGTATTTCAAGGATCCATGATTTTGTTGTTGAAGGTATTTCTGGCACATAGAACTTATATTTAATAAATATATTAAATATATTTTTGAATTATTTTTTCCCTGAGGCAATTGGGGTTAAGTGACTTGCCCAGGGTCACACAGATAGAAAGTCTTAAGCGTCTGAGTTCATATTTGAACTCAGATTCTCCAGAGTTCAGGGCCTAGAGTTATTTATCCACTGTGCCATCTAGCTGCCCCAAATAAATATATTTAATGAATATTTAATAAATTTCTATGATTCAGAATTCTAGGTATAAACAGAAAGGGTTCAGTCTTGGAAAGGGGTGGGAGAGATTCCCACCAACCATTCTTTGGACCTAGGATTCCTTTGGGAATCTCAAGACTAGATGATTACAGAAAAGAGTCCATGCAAGCATTTAGGCTAACAATATATAAAAAAATATATAAATGCACTAAATGCAAAACTAAAATGCAAAACACAAAGGATTCACACCCCAGGCCATATCCCATTAAAAAAATCACAATTCTTTCTCTAGATCTTTAGGAACCTATTCTCCTGTAGACTAATAGCACCACCTTATGGTTGAGATTTCTCAGAGGAAAATGCTCTCAGGGCTACTAGAATCCTGCATATTTGAGCACAAATGGTAACAGAGAGCATGGGCCAAATTAGCGCCTCTACTTCAAAGCTTATTCTTAGATGCTCCTCATGCTCCCGTTCAAGAATTTGAATGAAACTTGTTCAGGAGGCTGATCGCAGAGCTCCTCTATTGAACTCTATTGAGACCATTCTAATATCTTGGGGGGGAAAACCCAAATAGGGTTGGAGAAAATTGGACATGATTGAGATGATCAAATAACAAAATCAAAGATCCCAAACATTTGGTCATTAGTAATGTCTATCTTCCATTGGGAGATCTTACCTTTACAGGTTTGATTAGGCTACTTCTGGTTATATCCTTTATAAAATTGAACTGAATTATTGAAGTTGTGGGCAAGACTCTATTTTAAGAATGGTTTGATTTCCAGTAGTTCTTTTGTAAGTCAGTCATTTGGTATGTGAAGTACATTTCCCCATAGAAACAAAGATACCATATAAATGATGGTTTGGTTATCAAGCCATTCTGGGTAAACCCATTTAACCACAATATAGCTAAAATAGTATTGTTTTAGCCTTGAACCTTAAATTGACACTATTTAAAAGTATGACTTTTAATGAGTAAGAAAATGAAGTGAGCAAGTAGGAAACTGTATTTTAAACATATTTCAATAGCCTTTATTCTCATCTTATCTTTCTATAGTGAAAGGGTTGATTGGGTTATTTGTTTTTTAAACTAAAATTGAATTTTATTATTTTTGAATAGATATTTGGGGAATTGGAATAAAATCTGAAAAATTTTGGAAGGAGGAATTGTCAACTTGAAATATAGCTAAAGGGTGCATCTAGGTGGTGCCATGGATACAGCAACTTGTCCTAGAAAGTCAGGAGAACCTAAGTTCAAATGTGGCTTTAGACATTTACTAGCTGTGTGATCCTGAGAAAGTCACTTAACTCAGATTGCCTTGGAAGGAAGGAAAGAAGGAACAAAATCTAGGGAGATAACTTTTAATTTAATTTAATTAGGGAGATAACCTTTTAATTTTTTTCCTTATGGAAGAGCAATCGAATTCAAAATGTCTTAACTTGTACCAGCAGGAAGTTTATTTTCAATATTTTATGTCTGTGTAGTCCTTTGTTGAAATGACCATAATGTTTAGGGGAATTTATCATAATGTTATGGTCAGATGGTAACTATTGTGGATTCTTTTCACATGAAGCCAAAGCATAGTTGTTTGAGAAATCCTGTGTTAGAAAAATTCTATTTTAAATATTTCCTCCTCTGATAATTTCAGCTGACTCCACATTGATTAAGAAGTTAGTGAAATCTCAAGTTACCTGGGAATCCATTTTTCCTTGTTACTATAAAAAGGAACTCTTAGAGCTGTTGTTAGACTGCCTTCTTCCTTTAGATGATTTTAAAGAGGCTTTAGTAGCAAGGAAGGAAATGCCCAAAGCTGAGTGTTGTGGTTTTTATTACTTTAATTGCCACAAATGGATAAGGCCTTTTAATACTTATCCAATAAGAGGCAGCTGGTCCAGCAGGTTTTGAGAAAGTGCAGCATTTTATTATTCATTTTCTCTGGGATTCCCACAGAGGTAACCACTGGATTTCCAGATGTATGATGTGAGGGTTTGATGTGAATTAACCTCCTAGCTTCTGAATGGAATGCAGAGCACCTAGGGAAACTCTTCATTCTACTGTTTCCCCTCACAATTATTTCCTTTTTTTTTTTTTTTTTTTTTTTTTTTTTTGTTAGTTTGTTTTTTCTCTCATTAAGTTTTGAGCTCCTTGAGAACAGGGACTCTGTTTTGCCTTTCTAGCTCAGCTCATAGCACAGAGTAGGCACTTAATAAATGTTTATTGGTTGGCTGACTTCTGAGCATCTTACAATAGTGTCTGTCCGTCCGTCTTTCTCCCCTCCTTTCCCCTCCTCTCCCCTCCCCTCTCCTCTCCTCTTCTCTCCTCTCCTCTCTCTTTCTCTCTTAAAAACCACAGTGGAAAAACAAGTTGGACCACTTTCAGTTCTTAAAAGTACTATTTGAGAATTATAAGCTTGTTACAAAGCTCTTTCTAATATAAGCTCTAATATAAGGTGAGACATCATTGGATTTAAAAATCATTTTAGGCTAATATTTAATGCTTTCAGGTAGGACCAGTCTGGTAGTAAGATGCTTTTATGATACTTCTTTATAGATGAGATACCTTATTTGAAAAAGTATGAATGCAGCAACTACATCTTTAGGGGTAATATGTAGGGGAAATATGTAGACTTAAAATGATAAATTATTTAAAAAATAGAAAAGTCATTGAATATGTTCACAAAATGCTCTAAATCACTATTGATGAGAGAAATGCAAATTAAGACAACTCTGAGGTACCACCTCACAACTATCAGATTGACTAAGATGACAGGAAAATATAATGACAAATGTTGGAGAGGATGTAGGAAAAATTGGTCACTAATACATTGTTGGTAGAAATGTGAACTCTTGTGGAGAGCAATTTGGAACTATGCCCAAAGGGCTATCAAAAGGTTCATACTCTTTGATCCAGAAGTGTTTCTACTTGGATCTGTATCCTAAAGAGATTTAAAGAGGGAAAAGGACCCACATGTGCAAAAATGTTTGTGGGTACCCTTTTTGTAGTGGCAAGGAACTGAAACTGAGTGGATGCCCATCAGTTGGAAAATGGCTGAATAAATTGTGTTATATGAATGTTATGGAATTTTATTGTTCTGTAAGAAACAATCAGCAGGATGATTTCAGAGAGCCCTGGAGAGACTGACTGATGCTGGGGGAAGTGAAAAGAACCAGGAGTACATAGCAACAAGCTGATTAGTTCTGATGGATGTGGCTCAGCAAGGTGATTCAGACCAGTTCCAATGGGGTTGTGATAAGGAGAGCTTAGGAAATAAGTGTGGATCACAATGAAGTTTTTTCAACCTTTTTTGTTGTTACTTGCTTGCTTTTTGTAATTTTTTCTCATTTTTTTCCCTTTTTGATCTGATTTTTCTTGATGAATGATAAATGTGGAAGTATGTATAGAAGAATTGCACATGCTTAACATACTGAATTACTTGCCATCTAGGGAAAGGAGGGGAGGAAGGGAGAAAAATGTAGAACACAAGGTTTTACAAGGGTGAATGTTGAAAACTATCTTTACATGTATTTTGAAAATAAAAAGTAGGGCAACTAGATGGCACAGTGGATAGAGTACCAACCCTTAAGTCAGGAGGACCCGACTTCAAATTTGACTTCAGACACTTAATACTTCCTAACTGTGGGACCCTGGGACACTTAACCCCCAATTGCCTCAGCAAAAAAAAAAAAAAAAAAAAAAAAAAAAAAAAAAAAAAAAAAAAAAAAAAAATCTTTTTAAAGAAAATTAAAAGCTGTTATTTTAAAAAATAAAGTAATGCCATAAATATGTTCAAACTATTTTTAAAAATTGTTTTCCTCCTTCCTAGAGGAATATATGCTCATATTTAGGTGTTATATTGGGGGCAGTTTTGTAAAAAGGAAGTGATCATTCTCACTGCCTGATAAATGTGATTTAAGGATGTGAGATATAAAGGAACATACAGTCAGTCAATATACATTTATTAAGGACTTACTATGTACCAGACTCTGAAACCAAAAGACATACCCTCCCCTCAAGGAGCTCAAAAGCTAAAGGGGAAGAAAGACAATGTGCAAACAATTAAATGAGAACAAACCACCTACATATAGAATTAAAATGATGCATTTTTAAAAAAATGACTATTTGTTTTGGTGCTACCAAAATATTTTAGTGCTGTGGGTTGTTGTTCAGTTGTACCCAGTTCTTTGTGATCCTATTTGGGGTTTTCTTGGCAAAAATACTAGACTAGTTTACCATTTCCTTCTCCAGTTCATCTTTTCTTAACAGATGAGTAAATTGAGGTAAACATTACAAAGTTACTTATCCAGGATTATATGGCTAGTAAAGTCTTAGGCCAGATTTTAATTTGGCAAGATGAGTCTTACTGATTCAGGCCCCACTCTAACTACTGTACCACCTACCTGCCCTATAATTTATGGGTAGTAATATTTGAGGGCTTCAACTGAGATAATTTTGTAACATAGAATTAACACTTCAGTATTTGGTTAGTCAGAATTATGATTAAATCATTGAGAATGTGTATATCCCTCATTTATAAAGATTTTTTATTCATAAAGGGCACTTTTTAAAAAAGCTAAAATTCAGGCTTAAAGTTCATGATAGGTTTTAAAATATTCATGTTCATTTTTATTTTCCTGTGGTGAGTAATGAAAAAAAACAGTGACACTGAAACCACATCAGAGCCAGCAGGCTCCTGAGCTTTGTCATAATCTTAATGTATTCAAGAATATTTCCTAGGCTAGCACTGACCTTATAAAATTAAAAGAAAGAATATGATAAATTTGGGTCTTAACCATTTCAAGACTATGTTATTAGTACTTTTTGGGTTTTGTTTTTTTTTTTACACTTGACCTCTTTGAATTAGCTTGCTTATCTAAAAGGGTTACAATAAAACAGCCTTTCTCAGTGTGATTTTAAAGCCTTAATTTTAATTTTATTTAAGTTATAATAGATTCAGACTGCATTGAGACTTTTGGGACACACTATTTCCTAAATATAAAGTAGTTGTGAGGCTCAAATGAAATATTCCACAAAAAGCATTTTGCTAGTCTTAAAATACTGTGTGAATGTCAATTATTTTTATGCTTATTGTTGCACATCTTTCCTGGAAACCCCAGAAACTGGAAGAAGTTGGGTCTTATAGTGGAGTTAGAAAGAAAGGCCTGAGTTCAAATACATACTGCTATTAACTATTCCTGGCTGCCTCAATTTCTTCATTTGTAAAATGAGAATGATAATAGCACCTAACCTCCCAGGATTGTTGTGAGAATCAAATGAAACATCTGTAAAATGCTTTGCAAACTTCAATGCATACAATGTTATGAATTTTAAATCTAATTTAGATAGAACTCTAAGAGCTCTCCAATTCTTACATGGTACTTTTAAGAACTGACAGTGGTCCAAGATTATCCCCCTTTTTGTTTCTCTATAGTGTTTTTTAATTCTATTTTTTTAAATTATTGAGTTAAATACAAAATAAGAAAAAAAAGAATAAAAAGGAAAAACAGAAAAGAAATTAAACAGAGCAAAAAATTGCCATATGCTTGACAAAATATCAGGAGGGATTCAGAATATATAATAGTAAATTTTCATTTCAAGCAAGCATATGTAATAATAGAATAAATTGTATTCACGAGTGTCCAGCTTTACTTCCTTGTGGATTATTCTCTCCATAGTGTTTTTAAAATATTTTTTGTTGAGTTAAGTAGGAAATCTATGAATAAAGGAAGTCTCCTTAGAAGAGGCTTTGTCTAATAGAGATAATAACAAGGTTTATTTTTTATTTTTTTGACAAGGCTGTCTCAACTCTCTTGATGTGTTGGAGGGAAAGCTTGTTCTGTCTTTATTTTTAAAAATAAAACACAAACATTGTGTATCTGTCGGCTCTTCATGCATCATGTGCTCAAAATGACCTGACAGGTATCATATAGTTTAAAAAATTGGGTTATTGTTCATTAGGAGGCTCTAATCCTGTAGTCCTCTATGCAGAATGTGATTCCAGTTAATTTCATCTCTACAAGAATTTATTTGTTTTGTCCCAAGGACTGTGCTGAGGTTACCAAGACCAAAAAATGGCTGGGACATGCAAAGGCTGGTCAGGGGAAGGGAGAAGAATCATATAATACTTATAGATAAAAGAATCCACAATATATTAGAAATAAATGAAGAATTGGGGGCAGCTAGATAACGCATTGAATAGAGGACTAAACCTAAGTTCAAATATGAGCTTAGATACTTACTAGCTGTGTGATCCTGGGCAAGTCACTTAACTAATCCATTTGCCTCAGTCTCCCCATATGTAAAATAAGCTGGAGAAGGAAATGGCAGACCACTCTAGTATCTTTGCCAAGAAAATCTCAAATGGAGTTACAAAGTGTCAGATATGACTGAAATGACTGAACAACAAATAGAATAATGAGAGTGGGGTGGGGGAACTAAGAAAGGGGCTAACAACTTGGGGGGATATAAAGGGCATCTTACAGGTCTCATTGATGCTAAGCTTTTAAGAGAGGCATGAATTAGGGGAAAGGCATTGTTAATTTGGATGTGATTTTCTTTTCCCTCAAATGGTTTTAGTTTGATGGATAAACATGTGTTGCATCTTGCTAATATTCTGTGAAGATGAAAAGAGAAGCTTATCTTAGGAGCCACTTTAGAGCTTGGGGGTTATTTCTTTAACTTTGGCAAACCTCCCTCACCCACACTATGTAACAGGATTATTGCAGCTTTCTAGTAAAGAATGTAAATTCTATTTGTTTTTTGCCTCAGGACAAGGTGGGCCAGTTAAAAATATATCCATCTAGTTTGATTTAATTTTTTTCTGACATTGAAATTTTTCCTCCCAGGTGTGATTTAGTATTTGTTCACTTCACCAGTTTTTCTCAAATGGCAGTGATATTGTCTTCTAGGAGTTCAGAAGGACTTTAGGATTGTGAGCCCCAATCAAATCATTTCAAAAGTACATAGGTGATTTCTAAGGTCCCTTCCGAAGGGGTCCTCAAACTACGGCCCGAGGGCCAGATGCAGCAGCTGAGGATGATTATCCCCCTCACCCAGGGCTATGAAGTTTCTTTATTTAAAGGCCCACAAAACAAAGTTTTTGTTTTCACTATAGACTGACCCTCCAACAGTTTGAGGGAGAATGAACTGGCCCCCTATTTTAAAAGTTTGAGGACCCCTGGTTCTGAGAATAGCATGGAGGGATGTTTGGTGACATAGTATTGTTGTGAGGAAAATGCTTTGGAAACCTTCAAAACACTGTATAAACTATCATTTTTTATTATCGAGTTTCTTGTTATAATGTTAATGACCATAACAGAAATATTAACTGTGCTTGCATTAGAAACAATTAGAATCCCAGAATGTTAGTGCTGGAAAGGACTTGGAGATCATGTAAATACCACCCCCTTATATTGCAGATTTGGAAACAGATCTTGAGAGCTGAAGTGACTTATTTGCCCAAGGACACTAAAGTCATCCAGCCAGCTCAGCCCAAATTCAAGAATAAGGATTTACCACTGTATTAAGAACCTCCTTACACATCAAAGGCTGAAGTCTCCTAGGCTAGTGACTTAGCAAGGATTTCAGCCAGAAGGCTTCAATTCTCAGGGAGCAGCAGATGTATCAAAATTAGTTGCAGGGTATTCATCTGAGAGAGACCAGATTAGGCTTTTTGGGGCCTTAAATTTCCTCTTTAATAAAATGAGGAGCATTGTGCTAAGTGATTTCTAAGGTCCCTTGCAGCTTTAACTGTCTATGATTATTAAAGGCAATGTCCAGAGCAGATTCAAAGACTGACTGAGATCAGGCAGAATGAGGATCAAGAAAAAAAAGAAATACAGTTATGGTAGCCAACTGAAAGGGGGAAGGGGAGGCATATATTTTTGTGGCTATTTACCCTGTCTTCGTTTTCTCTGAAATGCAAGGGAATAGTTCCTCTACTAAGCAAACATCCATCATTAAGTGGGGCAGACACTTACAGGGCTCCAAACAGAACCCATTTTCGTTGCACTGTAAGAAAGGGAGTTCCCCCTCTCACTGCAGTTACAATAGTCTAGGAAAGACCCGAATATAATTGTGAGTCCTGCATAAGATGCTGAGCTAACTGTAAAAGATACATCTTTGTCCTTCTCCCTTTGTATTTCCTCCTGGATCAAGTCAAGAGAGAACAATTGGCTGAAGAGATGAATTGACTGTGCCATTGAGGATGTTAAATAGCTAAACCCTGGATGAATTCAGGTGTGGGGAAGATGGCAAGCTGGGAACTGCCTCTGGAAGAGACCCTTGAGGGAGGGTGGAGGTGGGCAGGGAGAAGGGAGAATATCTTTCTCCTTCCTCCTTACCAGGAGTTTACTGGACCAGAAAATGACACTGTATTCACAAGGTAGCACAGATACATTTTACAGAAGAGGGACAGTTACTCAAGGAAGGAATCACCTTCAAGGAGCTACCTCTGGCAATGGAGAGAGAAAGCAGACCCTGGATCTCCAACTAAGGTGGTCCACAGCAAAGTTATTGTAGCAAAGGAGAAGCTATGTGAAACTACAAAGAAAGCCATTGGATTATTATTGTTATGATTGTACCCCACTGTATACTTAACACTACATTGTACTCAAATTTTAATTCACTCTTCCCTTGGCTATACTTGTGGAAGAGTACACTCCAGTTTTATGAGGGGAATGTTTTTGTAAACTAATTTAAAAAACACCTTTTCACACACTAGTGGGGTCTCATATAGTATTGTATAGTATTATAAGTATATTATAAGTATAGCTTCATGGGTTCTCCCTAGAGTTTTAGAGTTTTAGAGTTTTAGGTAGTAGCCACCTTTCAGTTATGGGACTTTGACTGAAAATGACCCAGAGAGGCTGTTATAGCATTATTTCTTTTTGAGACTCAAAATAAACAAATATATAATATATATAAAATATAAATATATAACATATATATAGTACATATGTAACATATATAATATATATATAATATAATATATAATAAATGTTCAAATTCTTCCTGCAAAGCCTTTCCTCATTCCTTGGATTCCTTGAAATCCAAATTCAATTGAAAGCTAAAGTGCTCTAGGAAATTAAGATGCTCTCTCATCAAATTGTCCTAGAACACTTTAAATATCATCTTTACCTCCATCACAATGTATTTTATGGGTTTATTATTTGTTCTGTCTTCTACCTCCTTTTTCCTTTCAGTAAAATGTGAGTTTTTCAAGGACAAAGATAACAATTAAAAAAAAAAAGATTTAACAAAATTTATATGCCGTGCACTATTCTGGGAAAACAAAGTATATCATTTCCTTTTATCTTTGCTTCACCAGTGCCTAGTATAGAGGCTTATATGTAAATAGGTCCTTGTAAAACATCACCCTGCCAAACCTACTAGAATTTTAAAAATCAAAGTATTTTAAAAATCAGGCACATTAAGGCTCTTCGCTTTTGGCACACAATTGTATCACAATCTGTGTTTCATAAAAACTTCAGTACATAAGCCTGGTTTTTAATGAATTCTTTTTCTAAAACCACAACATTTGTAAATTGAAAAGTTATTTTTACAACATTTTATGATTGAATGAATGACTTTAAGATGCCAAACTTACAAGCTTTCCTTACATACAAATTTTCTCTGTGGTGAGGAGTCCCCATTTTAATTAGCCCTGAAGAATCTGCCAAGTACTTCCAAGAAAACCTTTCTGTTCTTAGGGATCGTTAATTCCCATTGTCTAGGGATCATAGGAACTAATGGGGAGGAGAAATATTCCTCTAATTTTCAGGGAAATGAAGAAGGGGGATTTCCTATTAATGAGGGGCAGATCCTTTTTCAGTAGAAGGACAGAAGTAGGGAGTAGCCAAATCTAGCAGGAAGAAGATTCCTTTTCACAGTGCTTGATGAATTCCAAGCAAGATATTCCTCCTTACTACTAATATCATGACAATTTAGTGACTTGGTAAGATGAAGAAGTATTCTCATCATAGAATCATATTTATATACATGGAAGAGACCTTAGAAGTCATTGAATTCAAACTCATTTTATGGATGAGGAAACTGAGAATCCAGGTAGTTTAAGTGACTTACCCAGAATTAGCAGAAAATGGTAGAACCAGGGTTCTAAGTTTAAATACCATGCTCTTTCCATTGCAATCTGCTGTCTCTTTCTGTGTCGTTACTGTCAGGTTCCCATATTGGCTCACAAATGTATATGTAAAGCAAAAACTCGGAGGCTACAGTTACAGTTATTGTAGCTTTAAGAGCCAAGTAGAATATTTAAGATTTGGCAGTGGACACTTGCAGTTTTCAAGAAAGTGAGAAAAGGTTATTAAAAGAAATTTGAAAGAAAACTGGAGAAAGCAGAGAATGAGGAAAAGCTTTCCTATTCCTAAAGAGAGCTCTTAACTTATTAAAAAAATTATGAGAATTTTATGAGAAGTTAGTATTGATGGAAAATATTAAAAGTAATAGCTTGAGAGAACTGGAAAGATACTTTTCCTCTCATGAATGACAAATACAAACAGGAGAAGTTCTTTCTAAGTTTGATGTTGTGAAGTGATGAGATCTGAATTTAAATCTAGCCCTCAGACATTTACTAGCCATGTTTACCTCTGTTGGCCGAAGTTTTCTCAACTGTAAAATAAATGTTGAATGAATGTTGTTGTTGATGGTGATGATGATGATGATAGCAAATACTTCACAGGATTGTTGTGTGGATCAAATGTGATAATATTTGTAAAACACTTGGCAAAGCTACTGGAATATAGTAAGCATCCACTCAATAAGTGCTTATTCCTTCCCCCTTCCTTTTCCCTAAAGAAACTTTATTTATCTTGAATGTTCCAAATAGTATGGGACTATACTTTTTCAGACATGAAAAGAAGTCATCTATTGTTATATTATTTGAAGTTATTTTGTGATTTTCCTCATAAGTAAAATATTTTAAATAATGGTGCCCTTTATTGATAACCATTTTTCAATAAATTATATATATTCAATAACTTTAATACTTAATTCTAGATTAGGGTTTTAATATATTGTGAAATATGAATTACTATCTATAAGAAAGAAAGTTTCTCGTGTTTATTAAATAATTACTGAATGGAATGGAAGCTCTGAGCTTACTTGAGAGAGATGTTGAGAGAGCTCACTTGAGCCTCATAACTACCTTTGGAGGTAGGGACTGTTTTTAACTTCATTTTACAGACAGGAAGTTCAGGAGTAGAGCTAGGCTAGATGATTTGCCCAAATATAGTTGTCAAATATTTGAATTCAAGACTCCCCAACTTCAAGGTCAACAACTTTGTCCACTACACTACACATTGTTGCTTCTAAGTTTCTATGGAAAACCTCCACCAAAGCCCTACAATGATTGTAATGGAAACATGATACTGTGTTTTCAAAAGCTGTGTCAGCTATTAAGTAAAATTGGCTTTGGATAAGGGTCTGGTGGTGGGCTTTGTTTCAATGGCCTGAGGCCCATTGCCAGGTTGGTCATAGGATGATGAATTATTTAGACACCAGAATTCTTGAAGACCTGAAACTAAATTATAGAGGGGTTGATTATCCAGTGCATAACACAGTGCCTGGCTTAATAATAATTAATAAGTATCGATTGATTGAAGGAAATCTTTGAACCCATTAAATCACTGGTTTTAAAATATTAAATTTTTATGTGAAAATACTTCATGTATTTCAGGCAAAAGCTTTAACAAATAGAAAGTTCTTAAGTTATGCACAACTGTTCCATCTTATCTTTACTATATTCCTTCATGCTGGGGAAAACCAATTAATCAACATAAGGTCATATGTTAAAAAAAATAGATTCATGTGAAAACTAATATCAAGTTAAATAAAGATTTGATTAATTTTGTTGACAGAAGATTGGCATTTTTTTCATTGAAAAACCAAGAGGACCTGGGTTCAAATTCTGTCTTGGCCCCCACTACCTGTTCAACTTTGGGCAAAGTACAACCTCTCTGGGTCTCAATTTCTTCAAATTAAAATAGCCCAAAGGATAGGGCTATTCCTGATTGCTGAGGTCCTTTCCATGTTTAGATGAGCCTTAATGTCGTTCCTTTTCTCATTCTGCTTTTTTCCATTCCTGCCACTTTCTTTTCATGGCCTGCTCATATTGTGGGACTTACTCTGTCTCAGTAAAAATGGAAAGGACAGGGGGAAGAGGGTGAGATCTTTCCCTGGAGTGCCCCGGGGGGACAGTAGGTGGGAAGAAGCCCAGGAGCTTTGCTGATTCATTTGCTGCAGGAGGTTTGGTTTGTGAACACAGACATGGGAAGTCATCCCGGAGAGGGATGGGAGCAGGAGAACAAGTATTAAGGTAAAGGGTTAGGAAGATGTGCAATTCTATTAGAGATGAGCTAATGAATGACTGGCTCTTGTGAGGAGAGTAGAATTTGGCCCATCTTCCTAATCTCTATGTGAGAAGTGTCCTGTAATTGTGTTCATATAGTTCTTGAGTTTATCTTGGTAGGTAGATCCCCAAATATCTTATTTTGTCTACAGTTATTTTAAATTTTTCTTCTATTTCTTGATGATGGACTTTGTAATATATTGAAATACTGATGATTTGTGTGGGTTTATTTTATATCCTGCAATTTTGCTAAAGCTGTGAATTATTTCCAGTAGATTTTTGGATGATTTTCTAGAAATCTCTGTGATTATCATCATATCATTGGCAAAGAGTGATGGTTTTATTTCCTCATTGCCTATTCTAATTCCTTTAATTTCTTTTTCTTTTTTTATTGTTAAAGTCAACATTTCTAGTACAATGTTGAATGATAATGGGCATCCTTGTTTCTCCTCATTTTAATGGGAATTCATTCTTTTTCTCTCCATTACAAATAATGCTTGCTGTTGGTTTTAGATCGATACTGCATATTATTTTAAGGAAAACTCTCTTTATCTCTATACTCTCTAGTGTTTTTATAAGAATGGGTGCTGTAAGCTTTTTCTGCATCTATTGAGAATATCATATGATTTCTGTTGGTTTTGTTATTGATATGGTTGATTATGATAATGTTTTCCTCTTATTGAATTAGAACTGCATGTCTGGTATAAATTTCATTTGTTCATAGTGTTTTTTCCTGCTGATAAGTTGCTGTAATCTCTTTGCTAATATTTTATTTTAATTTTTTGCATCAATATTCATGAGGGATTGGTCTATAATTTTCTTTGTCTGTTTTGGCTCTTCCTGGGTTAGGTCTCAGTACCATATTTGTGTCATAGAAGGAATTTGGCAGGACTCTTCTTTACCTATTTTTCCAAATAATTTACATGGTATTGGAATTAATTGTTCTTTTAATGTTTGGTAGAATTCACTTATGAGTCCATTTGGCCCTGGAGATTTTTCCTCAGGGAGTTCATTAATGTCTTGTTCAATTTCTTTTTCTAAAATGGGACTATTTAATTTATTTCCCCTTCTGTTAATTTGGGCAATTTATATTTTTGTAAATATTCATACATTTCAGTTAAATTGTTAGCTTTGCTACCATACAATTGGGCAAAATAGCTCGTAATTATTGCTTTAATTTCTTTTTCATTGGTTCAACCTTTTTATTTTTGATGCTATGTGATTTTTTTCTTTCCTTTTTCTAGTCAAATTAACCAAAGGTTTATCTATTTTGTTTTTTTTTTCTTCATAAAACCAACTCTTGGTTTAATTAATTAAATATTTTTTTTGGTTTCAATTTTATTAATTTCTCCTTTGAGTTTCAGAATTTCTAATTCAATATTTAATTCTTTTTTCTAGCTTTTTAAATTTTATGTCCAATTTATTGATCTCCTCTTTCTCTATTTTATTCATGTAGCTATTCAGAGATATAAAATGTCACTAAGAACTGTGTTGTCTGCATCCCATAAGTTTTATATGTTGCTTCATTATTGTCATTCTCTTGGATAAAATTGTGGATTGTTTTTGTGATTTGATGTTTGATCTACTCATTTATTAGAATTATATTATTTAATTTCCAATTGGTTTTTAGTCTGTCTTTCCCTGCCCCTTTGTTGAATATATTGTTAATTGCACTGTGGTCTGATAAAGGAAGCATTTACAACTTCCCTTTTCCTAATCTCTGTTCAGTTGTTCACACCTTCCTTGGTCTGGCTCTCTGGGGACATACCACCCCCACTTTATAGTCCATGAATTATAGCATAAATTCCAGATTCTTTAGCCTGACATTGTAGGTCACAACCCTGTCTTCTCCCAAATGTCTTCTCTATTTTGCTCTGTCTCTCCTAATATTGCCTCTTTTTCAGAAACACTTATCAAAATCCATATTCTCTAGAAAGATTTAACTCTCCCAGCCTGAATCAATCACTCCTTTTTTAAGAGTAATTAATACCTTTGCAATGCACTAAATAATTCAATTACTAAATTGGTAGCAGATCTATTGTCATCTCAAACTCCTGTTTAAGTTTTTTGTTATTAAATTTATCTATATTTCTGCTTTTTGTCTCCAGCTAGCCTGTACCTTCATTCAGGCTTGGATCATCACTTAGAATTCTACAGAATACTTATTTGTGATGGGTCCTTACCAATTACTTTTCACTGCTTTTCCAACAGATACTTAAAATTCTCACATTTGAATTTCTAGTCCTAGTTCTTCTGCATGATCTTGGATAAGCCACTTTGACACTCTGTATCTCAGTTTCTTTATATGTAAAATAAGCAGCTTGGCTGGAAGAGATCTTATTAGGTTCTTTCAATTGTTCCTATGAATCCAAATTTTTTGGATTTACTTTAGAAGCCCTATCCTCCAGTGTACCTCCTTGCCTCCAAGACTAGTAAGCTATTTCTACCTTCTTCCCTTAGCTCAGCTGTTCCATAACCTGGCAAGCCCCACCCGTTTTCAGTTTTTTAAGACCAACATATTAAATATTTATTGACTGTGATAATGACATCTATTTCTTTCAAGTCTTCCACCCCTGCTTATGGGCATAATCAGACTTGCCTCATAGTTTTGTTAGGAGGAAAGTGCTTTGTATACCTTAAAAAGGACTGTGTAATTTAAGTTGTAATTAATAATGCTATCATACTAGGTGCTTAATCCTTTTTAAAGCTGAATAATGATGATAATCATAATAATAATAGCTAGCATTGCATATTACTTTAAAATTTGCAAGTCATTTTACAAATGTTACTTTATTTTATCCTCATAACAATCCTGGGAATACACTATTATTACAGATCAGGAATAAAGCAGAGGTCAAGTGACTTATTCAGGATCTCACAGACAGTTAAGTATTTGAGTCTAGATTTGGACTCATTTTTCTGACTTCAGATCTAGGGCTCCATCCATTGTACCACTTAGCTTTCATTTTCATTTGAAAAAAATTAAATATTTATCCACTCCCAAGAAACTTAAATTCTATTGGGGTAGGGAAGGGCACAACATCTACAAAGATTTTTAGTTATATCTGACTCTTTATGACCCCATTTGGAGTTTTCTTGGCAAAGATAACTAGATTGTTTTGCCATTTCTTTTTCCAGATAGTTTGTTTTTTTTTTTTTACACAGGTGAGGAAACTGAGGCAAAAGAGGTTCAAGTGATTTGCTGGGAGTCAACCAAGAAATACATGAGGTCAGATTTGACCTTCAGATAATGAGTCTTCCCGATTCCAAGCCCAGTATTCTATCCACTTCACCACTTAGATTTCCCCCTTTTGGGGAAATTGGAACTAATTTTATCTTTCTTTTTCGTTAATAGCCCCCTCAGATACTTGAAGATAGGTATCATAAGTCTCATAAGCTCTTTCTTCTCCAGTTCCATGAATGAATGAATTTATTAAACCTGTACTATGTACCAAGATACAACTAGAAAGAAACAAAAATTAAGCTGCCCTATTCTCAAGGAATTCACACTCAATTTGGGGAAGATAACATGTATGAAAGAGTAAAGCTGGTTTCAAGGAAAGGTCCAGAAATTGTAAGAATGTAGTAGCTGGATGGACAGAAATCACAGAGAAACTTAAAACAGATATCCTAATTAATTTAATAAATATAATATTCTTATCCCATCTAGTTTATAAGTACAGTGGCCACTTGTGAGCCTGATCTCGCAACTACTGGCCAGCTAGAAGCTCCATTTCTCAAATGGGCCAGCTTGCCTCTCCTTGGGCAGCCTAAAGGCCCTGAGCTCCCAAAAGGCATTCCCCACTGACTTTACCCCCTTATGCAGCTCAGAATTCCTGAAGTCGATCTACCAGCCTCAGCCACCCCTACTGCAGGAACCATAAGGATGTGCTACTTGTCCCCAGCTTCCAACTGTAATGTCCACACAATCCAACAGCAAAATCATGGCTGGAAAAGACTCCTAGTCCTTTATGAAATAGCTTGATTTCATCAACTGCAAGCTGATGCTCTGTAGGAGATACTCCTCCTCTATTAAATGTAAGGAAGTCTTTTATTATTAAGGAAATCTTTTCCCTCCAGGAGGTAATACTCAACTTTTTTTTTTTTCAGATATAGAATAGCTATTTATTTCTTCTATTACAACATACATAATAATGGTAGCTAGCATTTTTATAACACGTACAAAATAATTTACACATGTTATCCCATTTAACCCTCATAATTCTTCAGGATTAACCAGAATTACTGCAAATTCAACTTTAGCAACCCATAACCCCCTATTCAAAGAACTCCAGGGCTCATTCCTAGCTTCAAAAGCACTATTAGTGTTTAAAGCATTTTAGAACCTAGCTGTCTTCTATTTTTCCAATCTTCTTACATATTTTCTGACAATGGCCTCCTTGACATTTTAGGAACAAGATATTCTATATTTCTGTTTCAGGCATTTTCTTTGATGCCCCCCCCCATATTTAGAATGCTCTCTCTCTTCATCTCTACCTTCTGGCTTCCTTCAGATCCTAGATAAAATCCCACCTTCTACAGGAAGCCTTTTCTCATCCCTCTTAAATCTAGTGCTTTCCCTTTTTAAATGATTTCCTGTATGTATCTTGTTTGTACATATTTGTTTGTTTATTATCCCCCCAAAAACAGATTGAGATTTCCTTGAGGACTAGCACTGTCTTTTGCCATTCTTTGTACCCCCAGTGCTTACTATAGTGCCTGGCACGTAGTAGATATTTAGCAAATACTTCTCCACTGGCTGAATAACCACAAGGTACTCCAAAGCTAGAAATATCCTTTCTATGTATATACAGTTCCTAGAACATAGTAAGTGTTGATGAATTCGTTCCCAGTTTCTAATTTCTGACATATTCAGAAAAGGAACCTCAAAAGCAAAGGAAAGAAGCCAGGAAATAGAAGAAACTATCCTTTCAGGCTTACCTTGGCAAAAACATGTCCTCACCACATGCTTCACCTAAAAATTGCAGTGTTATTCCTGGGAAGGAGTAAAAAGATAAGCCTTAGTGAATTCCTTATCCTTGAAAGTCTTCCAACAGACACTGAATGATCAGTTTTGCGGAGGTATTAAAGAGAAAATTTCTGCGCAGATAGGGGTAGAATTAGGTGATCTCTGATATACCTTCTTGCAAAAATCATTTTCATTATTCACCTTTGCAAAACTTTTATGTTACAGATTTTTTTTTTCCCCTCTCTTCCTCCTCTCCCCTTCCCAAGACAGTAAACAATCTGGTACAGGTTAAATATGTGCAGTGCTTCTAAACATATTTCCATATTCATCATGTTGTGCAAGAAAAAATCAGACCAAAAGGGGGAAAAACACAAGAAAGGAAAAAAATCAACAAAGATGAAAATGCTATGTTTTGATCCACATTCAATCTCCACGGTTCTCTCTTTGAATTATGTTAGCACTTTCCATTCCAAGTCTATTGGAATTATCTTGGATCACCAGGTCATCTGAAAAATTTTCAACTTTAAGATTCCATGATTCTGTAATTAAATCATAGGACTTTTTATGATCCATATCTCCCAAATCCTACTTGCAAATTTAGGACTCTTTAAAAAAAAATTTCTAGCACTCCATGACATTCCTAGGCTCAGTCAAGTGTCTCATTCAAATAACCTGAGGACCACATGGAGAGCTAAGAAAGCTTCTCTTGTGTATTAAATGCTGAAGACAAATGTCATCTGTCTCCCAAATCCACTCAGCCATCCATCAGCCTGGGGATGGGGATATGACAAGATCTAAAGATGGTGATCAGGATGATGAAGGGACTGCCACTATGTTTGAGATTCACTTGAAAGAACTAGAGATGTTTAGCCTGAGTGACAGAAGATTAAGACAAAAATGTTAGTAAGCATTTGATTAAGTACTTATTATTGTGCTAGGCACTAGGGATACCAAAAAAAAATTGAATTTGTCCTTACCCTCAAGGATTTCACATGGCAAACAACATAGAAAAGCTGAAAATGGGAATGGCAGGAGAGAGGATCCATTTTCGGGTATATCCAGAGGAAAATATTGAGGGAAGATCCCTCAATGAAAGATCTAATTAGAGTTCTCTTATGAACCATCCAAACCTTCCAGTCAGAAGGTGAGAAGGGTCCCAAAGTGTAATGGGTCAGAATTCTGGAGAAATATACTTGAGGCAAGGATTCTCACAACAAGGTGTTAACTCAATGGAACTGATAAGACAATGGGTATCTAGTTTAGCATGTGAGTTCTCTAGTTCAGTATCATTGATTCTCTAGTATCAGTATCATTGATTTAATCTTACAATAAATAATGGTTCCCTAGTGATATAATGATTACTTTATACTCAGTATAGTGTAATGATGTAATTGTAATAGAGTATTTAAGAGGTCAGAATCAGAGGACTCCAGGATACTTGAAGACAGAAACCCTCATGGTGGCTGGCCTGTCCTCCTTCACTTCTCCACTGAGACCAAGGCCCATCTGAAGGTCCCCCAGAAAGCTAGTCCGGCCCCAGGTGAAGAAGGAGATAATAAGGACTTTGGATTTTATTCCTGGCTATTCTCTTGGTGATTATTCTGCTGAGACCTCCAGAAAGCTGACTAGAACATTACACCAAAGACTAGGTGGGTAGTGAGGAAGTCTGAGTGTCAGAACTGATGTGAGTTGCAGAATGAGATTCTGAAGACCTTGAAGTCCTGAGAAGCACAGCTGGATAGGAAATAATGAGATGGCTCTATAGGACTCTCTCCTTAAATGGAAGACGCTGGGAGGACCCAGAAAAATGTGAGCTTTGTTTTCAAGTATTTGAAGAAGTCTAATGGGGAAAAGAAATTATAATTACAATAATTCATGTATGTGGTCCTTCAAGGTTTACAAAGCTCTTTCCTCATAATGTTCCTGTGAAGTAAGAGGTACAGATGGTAAGATTCTTTCAGATGTGGAAACCAAGGCTGAGAATACATTTGATCTATGGTCACCCAGCTAGCTAGTGTCCAAGCTGAGATTCAAACCCAGAAACCCAAACTTCAGTTCAGAAGGCTTTTCCACTATGTGCTTTTATTACTTGGTCTGCTTGACCAAGTAGGATCGATTAGTGGAAATAAAAAGGAAGGTTTAATTTTTTAATTTTAATTTTAATTTTGGTTCAATATAAGGAAATATTTTCTAAGAAGTAAAGCTATCCAATTGCCTCCCCTTCCCTACATCTCCTAGTTACTGGGGATCTAGAAGGGATTTAGTTTTGTGACTCTGTGCTTGACCCACATAAGCTCTGAAATTCCTTAATGATACAATTCTGCAACCATGGCTAATACCATACTAGTGATGGACATTGTTAAATTTTAAATTTTATCCCCTTTGTTGTGAACCTTCCTTTTAAATTAAATCTTGAATTCACTATTACTAAGGAGAGCTAAGTCTATCAAAAGTAATTTTCTACATTGTGTTATTGTTATTGTATATAATATGTTACTGTATATTATATTGTATATAATGTTACTGTTATTGTATGTAATATTCTCCTGTTTCTGCTCACTTCACTTAGCACTTAGGAACTTTCCAGGTTTTTCTGAGATTTGGCTGATCACTCCTTAAGCAAGTCGATGAGCCTAGACAAATAAATGCAGTTTGAGCATTGCTTATATTATTTAAGAAAGAGGATTTTACATGAAATTTTTATTATTGAATTACTTCAGTTGGGTCTGACTCTTTATAGCCCCATTTTGGGATTCTTTTGGCAGAGATAACTAATGTGGTTTGCCATTTCCTTTTCCAGCTCATTTTATAAATGAATCCCTATTGATAAATGGTCAAAAGATGATGAAATAAAAACCAACTATAGTCATATGAAAAGATGCTCTAAGTCACTATTGATTAGAGAAATTAAAATTAAAACAACTTTGAGGTACTACCTCACATTTTTTAGATTGGCTAAAATGACAGGAAAAGATAATGATAAATGTTGGAGGGGATATGGAAAAACTGGACACTAATGCATTGTTTCTGGAACTGTGAACAGATCCAACCATTCTGGAGAGCAGTTTGGAACTATGCCCAAAGGCTATCCAACTGTGCATATCTTTTGATCCAGAAATGCAACTATTGTGTCTGTATCCAAAGGAAATCATAAAGATGGGAAAAGGACCCACATGTGCAAAAGCATTTTAGTGGCATTTTATAATTGAAAAACTGGAAGAAAATAGGGTGAAGCAAAGGGAGGCCAAGGGTGTGAATGAGATTGGATTTGGACTCATGAAAACTCTTTTTAGAGTTCCTGATTCCAAGCCCCTTACTCTGTCCACTGCATGCCTATTGCCCACTCCCCAAAGTTGCAAATCTCTATTATGTATAGTTGTCTTTCTTTTAAAGCATATGATACATTTAGCATCTAATTCTGAAATTAGTTCTGATTTTTATGTCTTTCCTATAAATATTTGAAGGGATGAGGAGAGGACTTTGATTTTAATAAGCTATTTAATAATCACTAGTGCTACCCAGTTGGGAGTATATTTGATGTGTGTGCTAATCCTATCTAATGAGTCCAGAGTGTCTTTATTTTTTGCATGATGAAATCTTTTTTTGTAGAATTCATGGTTTATTCATCATGGTCTTGGAGTGACTTTGGCAGATATGTATTTCACTTAGAAGAAAAACCATATTGCTAGACAAAAATAATCTGCCACTGTTGGTGTTGGATGCTTTTTTTTTTCTCTTATCACACTCCAGTGCATTTAAACAGTCCCCTTAAGGTTTGGATGGATGATGTAGTAGGAACAGAAACTTAGCACTATCTTAAAACAATTCAAACTGAAAGCTTAGTGATCCCACATGATTTTAAATGGTTCTTAGATTTTCTTTGAAATAAATGTCAAATGAATATAATAGTTTCTGAATGGAAACACTGTATGTTTTAAAGATGGGGAGGAAATCACATAATTTTACTACAGTATTCACCTCACTCCTTTTATCCTGTTATCTGAATCTTCTTAACATACTTTCTCTTCTGTGAAGCATTCTCTACATTCCCCACCAGCCTATGAAGGTTTTTGCCTCCTGCAAATGTCTGTACCATTCCATATCATAATAAAACACTTTTGCTGCTGTTATGTTCTCTCTTTGTGAGAGTGATCTTTCTGACTAGATTAAAAGGTTCTTGAGGGCAGACTGTTTCTTGTAAGTCATATTGTGTCTTGCAAATAATAACTACTCAATAAAGGTTTGTAATCAAACATAGATCATTCTCATGTTCTGTGAGAAAATATCTAGAAATTGATCTCCAAATATTGTGCCTAGAATTTGCAAGTTATACTAGAAGTCATAAAGTTACAGTGATCTACAAGACATAGGCTCTGTCCTCAAAATGCTTTCAATCTGCTTTAAGTATTCATATATAATGTAAGGTTAAGGTTCAAACTCAAAAAGAAAAAAGAAAAAACAATTAACCAAACATAACTATGTGTGCTAGGGGTATATGTGTGTGAGAGAGAGATACACATATAAGTATATGGCTATATTATAGTCACAAAGACTTGAATCTGATCTCAGAGACTTATCAGTTGTGACCCCTGAGAAAGAATCTCTGAATCTCTACTTGTCCTAGTTTCCTCATCTGTAAAATAATAGCACCTGTCTCCAAGGGTTGTAAGAATCAAATGAGATAATTATAATGAATTTATTATAGTGCTTGCAACAGAATAAGTGCTATAGAAATGCTAGTTAGTAGTAGTAGTAGCAGCAGCAGCAGCAGCAGCAGCAGCAGCAGCAGCAAATAAAATTGTACTTTTTTGGGGGCTACTTTACACACACTCTGTCTCTCTCACACACAAAAACATATACATACATACATATATACAGAGAAACAGAATTTTCTTTCTCCCTTTCCCTCATCCCCAGCAAAGTTTGGTGCTCATATGAGGCACTTAATAAATAATAAATTGAATTGAATTTTATGATATTCAGTCAGTATGAGATATTTGCTTGACTATGCGACATAATTGTTGTGTACTTTTTCCTTTAAGGAAAAACTAAAAATGATCTCAATTTTCTTGTTGTCCTCTGTCAAATTATTTCAGATTAATTTCACATCAGAATTAGTGCTTCATGATCTGTTTACTATCTTTTTTTAACTAGATAAAAGAAAGAATTACTTATAATCTTTTTCATTATTTTTCATCATTTTTATCCATTTCCATTTATTGGGGAAATAAATTTATCTGCCCCAGTGCCCTTTCATACCTTTCTACTTTTTTAATTTCATTTGTACATGGTGAGAACTGCTAGGTGCTGCAGTAGATAAGAGAACTGGGCCTTAAGTCAGGAAGTCTCAGTTCAGAGCTGGCCATAGACACTTGCTAGCTATATGACCCTGGACTTTGTCATTAACCCTGTTTGCTTCAGTTTCCTCATCTGTAAAATGGGCTGGAGAAGGAAATGGCAAAACACTTTGGTATCTTTTCTGAGGAAACTTAAATGGGGTCATGATGAGTCAGACATGATCGAAAACAACAGTTCCTAGCTAGTTTTCTGCATTTCTGATTGGGATAAATTAGGAAATCCCTGATCAATTTAAGGAATTGATTCCAACCTGGTAAAATGGGGTGTGGGCCTTCTGTCCAAACCAAAGTTTTTCTCTCAATTGGATGAGATTATAAATTATTGGATAAAGGCAATGCTTCATAGACAAATTGTAGGTTGGCTTAAGATTATCCACTCCCCTTAGCTTTATAGCTGTCTAGCTATACTCTGAGTTGTTTTCAGCTGTGTCTGACTTTTCATAGCTCTTTTTGGGGTTTTCTTGGCAAAAATATTTTGTAGATGGGGAAATTGAGGCAATCAGGGTTAAGTGACTTGCCCACAGTCACACAGCCAGGGAGGCTTATTTTAACAGCAGTTTTAACTTGGGTCGTCCTTACTTGAGATAGTCTATCCACTGCACCATCTAGTTGCCCCCTTCTCTTGTTTGAGTATTCTTAATTTTTTTTCTTGTGATTTATATATAGCAGTGGGATAGGATTTCTTCCCTGACAATCCAACCAGAAGTTTTATTTATAACTTGAAGCAAAAGCACAAGGCCATAGGAAATAATGTGCTTATATGTTGCATAAGAAGAAATTCAAGTACAGTTATTCCTTCCATATCATAGGTATTAAGGGCATGGTACCCTGTGATCTGCAATATCCTCATAATTTTTTTTGTTTACCCTTATACCAGAGAAGAAGTCAAAATACTTTAATTCTTAATATTATACATTATACGTATATTTTGCACATTTCTGAGTTTATACAACTTTTTCTGTGCCATTTGCTGACCACATATCATCTGAGGCTTCTATAAAACTCCCCAGATTCCTATCCTTCTTTCTTATATTAATCCATGATATAGCTATACTGTGATATAGCGAAATTTCAGTAGGGAAAATTGCAATGCAGAAAGAATAACTTGTTGCTTTCTGAATTGAATACTGAGTGAGAAGGAGGAGGGATTCCAAATTCCCTAGACGCCATGATCCTGGAATCTAGCAGGAAAAAAAAGGACATATATAGAAGAATATCAACTTTAAGACTAGCTTGCAAGGAAATTCAGGTTCTCAAGAATTTTTCTGATGTTTCCTTTTCTACTCTACGTGGTTTCTGGGTAGTGTCTTACTGAGATTGCCTAAGTCAGTTGTAACTCTGGAATCAAAAACTACATTCATCATCTGTATGTATTCACCCATCCATTGAGTGTATTTTACTGAGTATAAATAGGTAACTTATAAATTGGCTTAAGATCATCTACTTGGATCTGTGAAAAGCTGTCTAGACATACTCTGAGTTATTGAGTTGTTTTTAACGTCGTCTGACTTTTCATAGCTTTTTTGGGTTTTCTTGGCAAAAAATTTCCTTCTCCAGCTGATTTTGTAGCTGGGGAAATTGAGGGAATTGTACGAACAGTACAAATCCTGGGTGTATTTGTAAGAGAGTATACCCCATGTTTTTTGGGGAGATGTATTGTGCTATTTTCTTTTATTAAATGTCTATCCTTTTGAGTTCCTTTGTATCTTCTGATTGACTGTGAAAAACAAACATGTTAAAGGAGACCTTTGAATTTTAGGGGTACAGACCCAGAGTACCTTGAAACCTAGAGTAGCTTGTCCTGGAATTGGGAAGGAGTATTTCTCATGTTATACAACTGTGTTCTTCATGTTAGAAAATACCTCAAAATAAGAAAGATCCCAGACATGAAATAGAATAGCCTTTCTGTCCAGTCTAGGCAGAGAGAATTTAAAAAAAGTTCTCAAAATGAAAAACAATAAATCAAAAACCTCCCATTGTTGATGTAGTTTTTAAAAAATCTAAGCAAGCTTCTTTAAAATTTTATTGATTTTAAAAAATGTTTTTACTTTATATTTCTTTCTTGGCACTTAGCACATAGTAGACATTCAATAAATGAGTATTGATGACTTCCTGAATAGATCCCTCCAGATTTTTCTACTCATGGAGACATCCCTTATAACAAAGATTTAAAAAAAAAAAAAAAAAAAGGAAAAAAAAGCAGTTCAATAAACCCATAGCAGTAGCTCCCTATCTCTGCAAAAAAAGAAAAGGTACATTTTCTAAATAAGCCTTCTTAAAGGTACATTTTAATTGATAGGCATGACAATCCTTTTTCTGTTTATATTTTGCCTTTTCCCTGAGAGGGGGAAAAAGACCACATCTGAAGACTGACATTCAATTTCGAGATTTTTCTGCATTGTACTCAGTTATTTGTCAGCACCATAATTTGTCATCAATCCAACAAAAATCAAATAGGACCTATTTAAACCTCCTGCTAGCTCTCCTGAATAATGGTGCAACAATGTGATTTCTACCTTGAATTCTGCACATCCTCTGAGAAATTTAAGGAGAGTTTTCTTGTCTACTTTCTTTTCTTTTTAATTTTTTAAAAATTTTAAACAATAACAAAAAAACCAGTCAATAAGAATTTATTAAAGCACCAATTATATATGAAATGTACAAGAATGGACTACATTAAAGGTTGTAGAAGGTTGGATTTCAATTACTACTTGAAGGAAACCAAAAAAGCCATGAGGTAGAGTATAGCGCCATGAGATAGGGTATAAAGAGAATTTCAGGTATATAACTATAGAGAGAATTTCAGGTATGATGAAATAACCAAAATTGATCTGGACATCAATCAATTGGTAAACATTTATTAATGATCCACTATGTATCAGGCATTAGGCACAAAATGGAATATTTTTTACAAGTAACACTGGACCATAGAATTCTGGAGGTGGATAAGATGCAAGGCTAAAAAGGTAGAAAGGAATCAGATTATGAAGTGCCAGCCAGAATATTTTATATTTGAATCCTGTAAGTAATAGGGAGCCACTGGAGTTTCTTTAAAAGATGGCGTGACAGATCTGTAATTTAGAAAAATCAATTTTACAATCAAATGTAAGTTGGATTGGAGTAGGGAGAGACTACTAGAGAGAGAGGCAAGGACATTTAACTAGGCTCAGTTGGTAGCACAGATTTGAGGGAATGAGGTCCATGGCACTCCTCTGCAGTGCCAGAGAGAAAATGATATAATCAAGAGACATTAAAAGGATAAAACTGATAGGAACTGGGAACAAATTAAATGTGGGAATACTGGAGAGTAAGAAATCAGGGATAATTACTAGGTTGTGAATCTGAGTGACTTGGAAGATGATAGAACTAGGTACATTCTGAAGAGGGGAGGGTTTGGTGGGAGAAATACTGTGTTCAGCTTTGTACATGTTGAATTTAATATATCTGTGGGCTATCTGGGCACCTAGGTAATTGATTAGAACAGTTTTGGAGTCAGGATCTTCCTGAGTTCAAATCTAGCCTCATATACTTCCTAATTGTGTGATCCTGGGAAAATCATTTAATTCTATTTGCCTAATTTTACTCATCTGTAAAAGAGCTGGAAAAGGAAATGACAAACTATTCTAGTATCTTTACCAGGAAAACCTCAAATGGTGTCATAAAGAAACATGACTGAAAAAGAAAATCCCTGAATGTAATATCTAGTTGGAAATCCCTGAATGTAAAATCCAGTTGAAAAAGAGGGAACAGAGATTAGATTCTACAGGTTAGAAGGATTAAGGCTGAGAAAAAAAGAAAAAATTTTCATACAGCAAAACACAAAAAGAAGATTCTGTGTAAAGTCATGAATCTTGATTTCATACCATTAAAAAAAACCTATAATAATTTCAAAATTGTCCTGAATATCTGTACATCTGAATTTTTTTCTTATATTAAAAAAAATTTCAATGACTTTCTTTTGGGGAATGACTATTGATAATTTTCACTCCTCCAAGTGATCCTTTCCCTCCTCCAACCGCCAAAAGAAAGAGAATCTTGCTTTTTTTCCTACAAAACATAATCAGGCAAAACATCCAATTTTTTTTTTTTTTTTTTTTTAACATTTCCTTATGAATCATGTTGGGAGAGAAAAATCAGAACAAAAGGGAAAAACCATAAGAGAAAAAGAAACAAAAGGAAATGAAAATGAAAAAAAAAGTCAACATAGCATGTGTTGATTTACATTCAGTCTCCTTTTTCTGGATGCAGATGTAATTTTCTGTTCAAAATCTATCGGAATTGCTTTTGGATCACTGAACGCTGAGTAGAACCAAGGAGCCAAGTCTTTCATAGTTCATTCTTACTGTTATTGTGTGCAATGTACTCCTGGTTCTGCTTGCTTCACTCAACATCAGTTCGAGTAAATCTTTTTAGGCCTTTCTAAAATCAACCTGTTCATAATTTTTCATATGGAATGCATTCATATTCCATTACATTCATATGCCATAACTTACTCAGCCATTCCCCAATTGATTTACTCATTTTCCAAAGCTTTGCCATCACAAAAAGAGCTGCCCCAGAATGATTGAATCATTTTACAATTCCACCAACAATGTATCAGTTTTCAACATCCTCTCCAATATTTAAGTGACAAAATATTAAAAACATATGTATGTCACTTCTCCATCAGGAAGGATGGGTTAATGTTTCATCTTAAGACCTCTGGAGGTGTGACTGGTTGCTGCTTTGATCAGAGTTCTTATGTATCTTAAAGTTGTTTTTCTTTACCAAGCTGCTGTCCTGATTCTGCCTACTTCACTCTGCATCAATTCATGGTAGCCAGGATTCTCCGAAATAATTTCTTTCTTCATTTTTATGGGTGATACAATATTCCGTTCTATTCATTTTTTTTACCACAGATAATCCAACAATTTCCCCTTTGTCTAAGAGAAATTATAAGGCACCGATTTAAATTCTAGTTTTCTTTTCTTTCTCCTTCCCCATCTTTCAGTTCCCTCTACAGTATTGGGAAGTTTTTTTTTGCTTGTGACTCTCCCCTCCCAGTTTATTGTTCAATAATGTCCAATTCTTCATGACCCCATTTTATTTCACAGATGAGGAAACTGAGGCAAATTGGGTTAAAAATCACTTTCCTAGGATCACCCAGGTACTAAGTATCTGAGGCCAGATTTAAAGTAGGGAAAACATGAGTCTTTGTGATAACACGTCCAGCACTCTCTGCACTATGGCGCCACCTAGCCTCCATTATGATAGCTCTTTATCTCTTCCTTCTGTCTGCTCTTGTTTCCCCCGTTTCTAGTATAAGTGGAATTTACCTCCCATCTCCCAAATCCTCTTTCCATGTTTGTATCTTCGCATGCGCTCCAGTTATGAGAAACAGCAAATTCCCCCTATCATTCCTCTCTTAAGTAACAGCTGCCTGGACTATAATTCTTTTGATAACATTTGAACTGTTTAATTCTAGATTACAATATTTTTTCTTTGACATGAGAACTTTAGATTTTGGCAGACATTCCTGGGACTTTTTGCCATTCAAAAGGCAATCTGTAAATACTTTCTATTTTTTCTTTGTCTTCTGATTCAAATAGATAAGGGCAGTTTTCATATAGGATATAAAAAATTATCCAAAAAAAGTTAAAAAAATGTAATCTAATAATTTCAAAATGACTTCTTAACCTGTTAAATTTTATGTATTTTCTTCTATTTTTTCAATCTTTTTTATTCTGTTTCATTTCTTATTTCATAGTATTACTGATTTCTACTTGATATGTTCTAGTTGTCAGGGAGTACATTTCTTTCTTTCTTTTTTTTCCTTTTTTTGCTGAGGCATTTGAGTTAAATGACTTGCCCAGGTCATTCAGTAACCACATTTGAACTCTGGTCCTCCTGACTTCAGGGTGGTGCTCTAGGCATTTCTTGAGGAGGTTTTACCATGCTCTCTTCTAAGCTACTTGTTCTCCTTCTAATTATTTCCTTAAGAATTTTTATTTAATTTTTATCTCTTTATTTCTTCTAGGTTTTAATGTTGTCCTTGTGAAAAGGTTTTTTAATCACTTCATGTAATTTCAGAGTTACTTTTTCCTTTGAGAGGAATCTCTAAATTTGCAATAATTTTAAAAAATGTGAGCCTTAATTTCT
This sequence comes from Sarcophilus harrisii, assembly GCF_902635505.1. Lineage (NCBI taxonomy): Eukaryota > Metazoa > Chordata > Mammalia > Dasyuromorphia > Dasyuridae > Sarcophilus > Sarcophilus harrisii. The sequence continues at coordinate 274,221,461 of NC_045428.1, forward strand.
TTAATTTACTCATCTCTCCAGCTTTGGGATTTTGTGCCAGTAGTAGCCTCCTTCACTTTATGCTGAATATTTTGGTGAGGTGGTAGGCCTGCTTGGACTTGCCTTGAGAATACTAGCTCCTTTCAATCAATATGTAAATTAAGCATTTATTAAACATTTACCATATGCCAAATTGCTAAGCATAGGGGATACAAAAAGAGTCCCTTTCTACAATCTAATGAGACAGTATGCAAAAAATATATAAATAAGCTGCATAGTATAAATAGGAAATAATTAATAGAGGGAAGGCACTAGAATTAAGAGGGGTTGGGAAAGACTGAAAGGCTTTCTTGTACTAACTTCTGATTCCTAGAATTGGGTTCTAGAATCCCCCAACCTTTGAGTTTTGGCACATTGGATCTCATGGCCCCTCCTTGACATTGTAGGACAGAATGTTGGGGGCCTCAGTGCATTCTTAGTAGTGGTTTCATACTGGTTGATGCCATTCCCCAAGACTTCCCTGTCCTGGTGCTTTTTATTTTTTCAGAATTGCTGTCTGTTGCTACATCTAAATAGAGGGACTGTACCACATCTCTGCCCCCAAGGATGTTTGTTTTCTTTAGGATGTGTGGGGAGGTGAGAGCTTTTCTATTGCTTGGGGGCTTCTGACTAATTTTTTTGGATTGTAGAAGTTTTCATTGGATTTTTTAAAATCTTTATTGGATCTGGTATAAATTTTAGTTTCTTTGGAATTGCTGTGGCAGCCTGTCTCTTGTTCATATGATCATCTTGGCAGAAAGTCCCTTCATTTAGTTTTCAACTTTGTTTACATATCAGTCCATTCCTTATGGCTAGTGACCAAGAAGTGCAATTTGAATATGATGGATGAGGGAAATCTTGGACCTAACTTAAGGCTGATGGAGAGATACTCTCAAGACTTTAAATATGAGCATCTGTGGGTTGCACAGTTGTTATGACATGGTAGTAGCTTAAATAAACTGTAACAGGAATAGTGATCATCATTTTCTCTTCACATTTGCTTCGTATTTGGTACCCTATAATAATAAGAGAGGGAAAAAGTCTGCCTCCACAGCATAAGCAGTACAGAAAAGAGTTTATGTAGTTATGATACTGGTTTTGTACCAAAATATCATTCTAGGAATGTTAGCAGAGTGTCCCCTAAGGTCAATATTACAAATCACAAAGAGCCTTAAAAAAAAAAAAAAAGAATTTTCACAGACTGTTATTGCCTAGTGGCACATAGTGGGTGCTTAATAAATGCTTAGAGATGATCTAATCTAAGCCTGGGTGAGGAAAACAGATCTAGAAAGATTGTTCCTTGTCCACAAATACTTCCCAGATCATTCTACATGTACATCACTGAAAGAGCCTAGGGAATGCTATGTCTGACAACACCAGTGTCGGCTTCTTTGAGGGCAACAACTGTTTTGTTTTTTGGTATCCCTTGAAGCTCATACAATGCTGGGTATATAATAGTAGGTGCCTAATAGTTGCTTGCTTGATTCAAGGTAGGGGAGTAGAAGATACAAGGGATTGTTGATAATATTCACAACTCTTCCAGGACTTAGCCGTCTTTCTCTTTAGAAGTTGCCATCATTGTGACAATATCAGTGGCCCTTTAAACATCAGTTTTTCTGATGGAAAAAATAAAAATAAAAAAGGTACATATAGAAGTGAGGCCTTTGCTGTGCATTTTTTAACTTCTGGAGATTTGACTAAAAATCAGTTCTATCAACCTTCCTTTCCTCAAAATATTTCAGTTACAAAGATGGGCAAAAAAATGACTAAGACCTTATGTTTATGACAGGAAAGTTACTCCTTTTTCACTGAGAACCAGAAAGTCTCCTTTTTAGAGAAAACAAAAACCTTTTAAATTTCATTATTTTTATGTCTGGTCAATAGAAGGCAAGACTGTTGGGGTTTTTAATCTTACTTAGCCTCACCACTTAGGGAATAAAGCCATATGTCAATCAATCCACATTGGTTTCTGTCCCAGTGGCTAGAGTGATAGGATAAGAAATGATGGATTATCTCTATTGACTTTAATAGATAGCTGAGGTCTGGCTTGTTTCCTCTGGGCTACCCCTTCTCTGTAGTCATGGCAAAAAGTCAGGGGAGGGGGTCATGATGCTTGAGAGAGTGGCAGGGGGCAGCCCTAGACGCAGGGAAGCCTTATGGCTTAGTATAAAAGAGAGAATAGGAGAGCTAAGAGAACAGGGGAGCAGAAAGTTTGGGGAATTCAGGTTCAGGGATGAGTAGCTGGGCAGTGCCTGAGGCAGGGAGGAAAAGCGAACCTGAGCAGAGTGGAACAGGACTAGGAGAGATGGGTTAGTTTCTGGAGACTGAATAAGCTGTTGGCTTCAAGCTGGATGTGGAGTCTACCTGTCTCTTTCTCTAAGGACCAACCTCCTTAATAGGTTGCAGGGCATTCTGGTTTGAGACAAGTGATTTTCCTTGGGCCTGGCTCAGGATGTAGGAGTTGTCAGGCCAGAATTTTATTGAACTATAGGAATTAAATTAAATTCAACAAAATGGCTACTATGTCCCAGGTTGGGTCTCCAAAGATACAAATGAAACAGTCCCTACCTTCAAGGATTTTATATTTGTTACCAATGACCCAGAGGCATCCTTTTCCAAAAGGGGATTCTAGGTTCCAATATGTATACATTCTACTGGGAAGCAATTTATGTTGTAGACAGATTAAATATATTTATATATATATATTATAATATATCATAATATATTATATACAACATATAATTTATTATATAAATATATATTTTTGTTATTATTGTTGGGGTAGGTAGAAATGGGTGAGGATTGGAAAGTGGTCTTTGAACAGAACTTCCTAGAAACCAGGGATTCTGAGAGGCAGATTGAGGAGGAGGACATTTCAGTCATGGGGCGAAGCTTGTACAAAGCTCCATAAACAAATGATGCTTTTACTTATAAGTAAATACTTACTTATAAAATGCATACTTATAAGGAAGAGCAAATAAATCAGTTGGAACACATAGCACATGAGGGAAACAAATCTGCAAAGCTAATGTGGAGCCTTTAATATAGAGGAATTTGCACTTTATTCTAGAGGTGCTAGGGAAATAATTAAATATATAAATAAAAGTGACAGGGCCCAGACATTTGCTTTCAGCGTATTAATTAGGATGGATTGGAGAGAGGAAAAAACTGAAAGCAGAAAGACCATTTGGGATACTAATGCAGTAATCTAGTTGAAGAGGTGATGACCTCCATTAGGATGGCAAAGGCTACGTGAGTGGAGAAAAGGGATGCTGTGGAGATAGAATTGATGAGACTTGAAAATTATATATGGATGAGATGAGGGATGAGTGAAAGTAAAGAATGATGATGATAAAGTTGCAAATCTTGGAAAGCTAATAAGATAATAGTAATAGATAATAAGTATGAGAAATAGGGGAATTAAGAGAGGTGGGTTTGGTGAGGGGGTAAGTATTTCTCTTTGGGATTTGAGATACCTATGTGACATCTAGGTAAAGATATCCAGCAAGTAATTGATAAGTTATCCACAGACAGAAGGGCAGGATTTGGATAAAGGAAACTATGAAGGAGCCTCAAGATAGCAAAATGTTGGGAGTATTCAGGAACAAGATCAGATTCTACAGAATGTCCAGGAAGGATTTTTGAGGAAAAGTAGTTGGATTTAACAATTAACAGATCCTCTCTTTGGAGCTGTGAAATCAGGAGGCAGATTATACGAGAGAAGTGAGTGGAAAGTGAGGGAGTAGGGGCAGAGTATGTTAAGGACTGCTTTTTATTATTTGAAGTAATTTAGCTACGAAAGGGTAGGGAGATAAAAGATGAGAGAGCTTGAAAGAATGGCTGTGTTACTTTTTTTTTTTTTTTCTATAAGGATGGGAGAAACCTGAACATGTGTTCATGTGTAACAGGAAAAGATCCAGGGAAAGACAGCAGCAGGCTGAAAGGGAAGGGATCAGTGGTATAAATATAAGGGATTGAAATAGGGTTTCCTATCTCTGCCTTCAAGGTTTGATCGATGACTCCTGTAATAAGCATGGGAGTTGGTTCCTACCAGCTTAATTGCACTGTGAACACTGATTTCACATGTGTGCCTTAGGGAACATTTTCTCAGCATCCACAGGGTGGATGCCGGAGACATTGGAGATGCAGATGAGATTTGTGACCACAAGGGGGCAGGGCAGGCTCACACAATGAAACTGTTTTATTAGAAGCTTTTCATGGTTCATTCCTCTCCAAACCAATTTATTAACCCCACAATCCAGAAAATTTTAGTTCATGCTAACATTAGCTAGAGGTTCTGAGGAACCTTATTGGAGTCAGAGGAGGCATGAGATGGATGGACTCATTAATAACCAAAATATAACATGTACAATAAAGATGGAGGACTCTTGAATTAAGGATGGATGACAGACTCGGTTCTGGCCAGGCAGATAAAATATTTTTGGATTTGATAAAAAGCCTCTTCACTGAGGTGTGAGGTTGAGTTCCAGGCATTCTTTGTAACTTTTTGCACAAAATTGGAAATTTTATTGACCAAATAATCTGTAGGATTGACAACATCTCCCTTGTGGGATATTTTTTAAATAAAAGATATTTTTTGATTGAATCAAAGTCAGAACTGAGTTCTGAAGCAGGCCTGCACCCTTTAAATCAAAGTCATTGACTGAGACAGTTGGTCACACCCTAAGCAATTTTATAAATAGCTGGAAAGAGAGATTGAGGATCTGAATTCAAGAGTTTTGATGCAGCATTTCCAGTACGCTTTTGAGGATCAATAGGAAGACTGAACTGGCAGAAAATGGAGTTTTTCAGGTCATTGGATCTACAAGTCCCTCAGAACAGAGGGCTCAGGCTGAAGGAAGCCCTCCAAAAGATTAGTTTCCTCAGTTTCCCCTTTTGATTCCTGTTTATTCATATTCACCATATTATGATCTGCCATTTCATTACAGATATTTTTGGTAAACTGAATTTTGCCTTAGCTACAGAAAGACTATGGGTTAATCCCTACATGTGAAGAATTTTCCTCACTAGTAAATGAAGCAAATATGACTGTTCTCCAAACTTTTCCTTTGAAATTAACTTCCTAGAGACTTATAGGAATTGATGCTAAGTGAAGTGAGTAGAACCAAAAGATCATTGTACATGGCAGCAACAAGATTTTGTGATGATCAATTCTGATGGACTTGGTTCTTTTCAACAATGATGTGTAATTCAAGACAATTCCAAAAGACTTAGGATGGAGAGAACCATCTGCATCCAGAGAGAGAACTATGGAAACTGAATGTGTTGTTCGATTTTCTTTCTTTTTTTCCTTTTTGATCAGATTTTTCTTGTGCAGCATGATAAATGCAGAAATATATTTAGAAGAATTGCACATGTTTAACCTATATTGGATTACTTGCTGTCTAGGGGAAGGGAGAGGTTGGAAAGGAGAAAAATTTGAAATAACAATTTGCAAGGGTGAATGTTAAAAAACTATCTTTGCATGTATTTTGAAAAATAAACTTTCTAACGCTGAAAAGAAGAGAACAGGCCATTATATTGCCCCAGGCTTAAAATGAGCTCATTATTGTAACAGAATGTTATATTAGGTTGCCAGGGTGGGAGCTAGGTAGGATTATTTTCTTTTTAATAATAATAACTATTTTCATTTTTTTGTGGGTTTTTTTTTTTTTTTTGGCCTGTGTCTTTTACAGTGTGACTAATATATTGCTTATATAACATAGTAAATTGACTACTACCTTAGGAATAAGAGAGAAGGCAGAAGGAATGAGTATTTGGAACTCAAAAATCTTACAAAATGAATGTTTTTACATGTAATTGGGGAAAAATAAAATTCAAAAAATAAAACCATAAGCAGGGGAAAAATAATAATTGTAACTTATGTATCTTTATGATTTGCAGAGGACTTTACAAATACTTTCTCATTTTAGCCTCATAACAACCCTGGAAGGTAGGTGTTTTTATGCTTTCCATTTTATATATGAGGAAGCTGAGACAAACCAAAGTTAATTGATTTGTAAGAATCATCCTGCTAGTAAATATCTAAAGCTGGATTTGAACTTGAGTCTCATCTCCAGAGCTGCCCAATAATGCCTTTTAACCCTTATTTTCCTAACTATAAGAGTTTGCTTATGTATTATACGTGTGTGTGTGTGTGTGTGTGTAATTGAATTGAGCTCTGCTCTCTCAATTTCAGTCAAGTGACTTGCCTTAATTTTTAGGGGGTTTTCAACCTCAAAATAATCACCTTGATCTTTAATCCCTATCTCTCAGAGGTCATCAGAGTCTGGCTATTTCAAATCCTTAGGATTAATTGCACAATGTGGATGTGATTGTTCAAGCCTTAATTTTCATCTGCATTAAGGTTCTTGATTCTTCTTGGATCTCCCTGCAGTGTTCTGATGAATCAGTGCTTAGCTGTTAGTCCCCCTGCCTTTGGTGTAAGCTGCAGGAACATCTGTGCTATGGTGCAGCTTAATTTTCTAGAGTGCTGGGGACCCCAGGAGTGGTTGTGGGTATCTGATCCTATAAATACAATTTGAAACCTGCTGGCGAGTTCCTTGGCTCAGCCTCCAGAACCCTAGAAACAAAGCCAATTGTCTTGATTGACAGCTTGGTATAGTCAGCCTATATCTGCAGAGGAACCCCACTCTACCTTTCCATTTGATTGAATAATGTGGAACTCTTCTCCCTTTTTCAAAGACTACCATGGATCAGTCGATCCCTTAATTAACAAATCCTCGTCTTTGGCTCATAATATCACAGATTTAGATCTGGAAGAGACCTCAAAGATAATCTAGCCCAACAACCTCATTTTTACTTTTGTTTTTTAAAATGCGTTTAATATTTTCCCCCAGTTGCATTTTTTACAAGATTTTCTTTCTTATCCCCATTCCCCTCCCCGCCCCCATTAAGAAACACATGTGCCGTTAGGCAAAATATTTCCATATAAAAGCTGTGAAAGAAAACATAGATCTTTCACCCTAATAAAAAAGAAAAATAAAAGTGTGTGTATGAGAGAGAGAGAGAGAGAGAGAGAGAGAGAGAGAGAGACAGACAGACAGACAGACAGACATGCTAAAAAAAAAAAAAAAAAAACTACCATTCTCAGTAATGGCAGGAACACTGTGTGATCCTTCCCTATTACAGTATCTCACCATTGTGAGTACTGGATGCCTTCTGCTCACTGCAATAATCAGGATTCATTGGAAGAAAATCTTGGAATTTTTCATAAACTTACTCATTTATGATTGATGATGGCATAAAAATGGATGTGTTCAGTTGCCTTATGTTCAAAACCATATGCTAACAATTAATTACAAACCATCCTTGGTGGAGCACTTAAATCCTGGTCTATGGTAACCATACAAAATTAAAGGATCTCGTAGATCATCTTAGACCAGAGCTTCTTAAACTTTTTCTACTCATGACCATTTTCCACAACCCAGGGTATATAGGTGTATAAAATAGATATGCAAAACAAACATTTACTGATAATAAATAATGATTTCACAATGCCTAGTTACAACCTAGACCAGCTTTTGCCTGAAGCAAAACTCCTTCTGCAATATCTTTGACCAGAAATGATTTCCTCAGATATTTCCAGACCAGGTAAACAACTTGAAGAGAGGAAACATGTTTGTGGATACCAATGTTATTTTTTAAGAGTTACCAGAAAGAAACAGGACAGTGACACTTGACACTTGTAGATGGAGCTTACTTTTCATTGTAGCACAACTAGTGTTTCTGATTGGGAAGGAAATCATCTGCAGCAATATTCATAAAACATCCACCTTCAGCATTTGCATAAAATAGGTACCCCCTTTCTACTAAAATCTTTCCATGCTTTTCCACCCACTTGGAATGAAACATCTTTCTAGACATAGCCCAAATGCCCCTTCACCATATTCCTCCTCTCTCAGTTGCTCTGATAATTATAGTCCAGGTTTATCCATTCTTTCTTAGTTGTGCCTTTCTTATGGCACTTGCCACAGTATGCATTAAATAAATACTATCAGCATTAGCATCATCACTGTGCAAATCTTAATTCGAATAGTTCCCTGAGGATAAAGATCAGTCATATACTATTGTACTATTGCAGTCATATACTATTGTACCTCATGTGTCACTTATCACACAATTCATAATCATGATTAATAAATATTGAAATGAATACTTTGCATATGTCAGTTTTTATTATCTTCATGCTACTTTTTTTTTGGACAAGAACTGTGATTTCTCCATTTTCTATGGAACCCTCTAGTCTGATGATAATTTGCACTTGTTCTATAACTTACAGTCTTTTAAGAGATTCTTAGAGGCTTGAGGGTTGGGGTAATTGGACTTACACAGGCAATATGATTGCCTTAGGTCATCAAGGCTGGCTCTCTATACACTGTGCCATGACACCTCTTCATGAACAACAAATAATGTCCTAGCACTGACACCCTTTCTAAGGGATCTTTGACATTTATTAAATGCCTACTATGTGCCAGGAACTGTTCTAAGCACTATTCTGTATCATTGAAACAAGTGAAACAATCTTCCATATTCCAAGACTTACTGGTTTCTTTTGGAAGGGAGGGAGAAAGCAGTGTAGATGAACACAGAACTCGGGAGGTAACTGGATTTGAATTCTAGTTCTAAAACTTATTAGTTATGGGATCTTAGAAAAAATTCTATTTCTGAGCCTGGGGTTCTTTATCCATCACACACGCTTTTGTTTTGCAAGCTTTAGAAGAACTCTGTGTGCATTTTGACAGTGAAAATCTATCAAAGTCTTTCCGTTTACTAAAATATCAGGCATTTCCTATGGTCAAAATTCTGGGTACCTGGTAGGAAAAAAAAATGCCTTCTCCTAAATCAAAGAGAGGATGATAGAAGATATTGTTGTTCTGTCATCCATGTCCAGGTTAGGGAGGAAAAGCCCTGTTGTTTTTCATTGATTTTAGTTATGCTTGTGAGTGTTACGGAGCCATCAATTTAATAGAAAAGTTTAAAGAACTGTAGCACAGTGAAATGAAAGGCCCCTTAGCTAAATGAAAGGACTTAGGTCCTTAGCTAAGACACTATTCCTGAGCTTAAGTACATTTCCATTTAAATTTATGCTCTTAACTACTTTACCTGATTTCTCCTGAAAAATCAATGAAAGGAAGTCAATAAATAGCTGTAGTTTTCTTTGGTTCCTTGATATTCCATTTCAGCTTAGAATTTGGCACGTTTTCTTTGCAAAGCCCTAAATCAAAAGAAGATAGATTAACTGGAATATTTGAGAATAATGCAGTTGTAATCTGAGAAGTCTCGGGACTTTATACTGTTAGAGACTTTCCAAATCATCCTTTTTAGCTTTTACCTCCTTTTAGAAGTGAGGAAATATGAGCTGAGATAGATAAAATGATTTCCCTAAGGCTAATCTTAGAGTCAGATTTTTTAAATCAGTGAAAATTTGCTTTTTCTCTTTTCCACCTTCTCCCCTCCTCCAATTGGAAGAGAAAAAAAAAAACTGATTACAAACATCTATTATCAAACAAATGTGTTGTACATCCAAAAATTATCACACTCTTCACCTCCCTCTATCAGGAGATGTGTAGTATCAGAGATGAGTCCTCTGGAATCTTTGAAATATTGTTCTTATTGTATAAGTTGTTCTTCATTCCTCATCAGTTCATACAAGTCTTCCCAGGTTTCTTTGAAATTGTCTCTGTCAGTTTTTATAGCATGATGATAATGGTATATTCCAAGCTTATGCTTGGAATACTTTCTCTCCTAATCTCTGCCTCCTGGATTCCTTCAAATCTCAGCTAAAATTCCACCTTTTATGAGAAACTTCTTACTGCCCTTTAATGTTAGCGCCTTCCCTCCATTGATTATCTTCAATTTATCCTTTATCTAGCTTGTTTTATCTATGTAAGTAGCACAGGGGACAGAATGCCAAGCCTGGAGTCAGAGGACCTGAGTTCAAAATCCAGCCTCAGATAATTACTGTGTGATTCTGGGAAGTCACTTAACCTCAACTGCCTTAGTTTATTCCTCTGTAAAATGAGCTGGAGAAGAAAATGACAAATAGAGTATCTTTGCTAAGAAAACCCTAAATGGAGTTGTGAAGTCAGGACATGACTGAGATGACTGAACACAAACAGTTAAAAACTTATTTGTATATGGCTGTTTGCACATTGTCTCACATCTTAGATTTTGCCTTTCTTCAAATCCCCAGTGCTGAATGTAGTGTGCCTAATATTTGTTTGTTCATTGATTGCTTAACTGACTTGTTTAGACATTCCCCAATTAATGAGCACCCTTCACTATCCAGTTCTCTGCCACTGAACAAAGAAGGGCCAGTATTTTTCCACTCTTAAGTTGTGTCTGCCATGGTACTCTGAGGAATCTTTTGAGTAACATAAAACAATTGGAAAGTGACTAGATCACTAGACCATTAATTGGAGAATGGCTGAATAAGTTACGTTATATTAAAATAATGGAATATTATTGTTCTATAAAAAATGATGAAAAAGTTGATTTTGGAAAAGCCGGAAAGATTTACATAAGCTGATGGTGAAACAAGTAAAACCAGGAATATATTGTACACAGTAACAGCAAGATTGTGTGAGAATCGCCTATGAAAGACTTGGTTTTTCTCAGCAGTTCAGTGATCCAAAGCAATCCATATATATATATATAGTTATAATAGTTAAGTAACTTGCCCAGAGTCATACTGCTATTAAGTATTAGAAGTCATAATTGAGTTTATATATATATATATATATATACAACCATCAAATCAATGACCCCATTGCGTTTGGAAAGAATATCATTTGAATGCCCTATAATTCCTCTTCCCTATGATCAAAACTTTTTTCTTGGTAACCATTTGCCCACATATATTGTTTTGTCCTAATAAAACATAAGTTTCTTGAGAGCAAGAATTATATTTCTTTTTGTATTTTGTTTCCTAAGGATTCAGAATACCTAGTACATACTGATCACATAATCCTCTTATACAGTCATTCTTTCATTCATACCTTACTATTAGGAGTTCTGCTCAAACCCTAACCCAAAGCCTTAAATTGGAACAGTGATAGATAAAAGACTGCTTATTGGCTTTCTTCTCAGTCTCACCTAATCTTTAGACTTGATCTGAGAGTAATCAGTCAATAGACATTGATTGTGCCAATGCCCTGTAGGTGCCAGATACTAAAAAAAGGCAAAAGACCATCCTTGTGCTTAAGGAGCTCACAATCTTACAAAGGAGACAACAAGCAAAGAAATAGGTCCATACATTGTATTCAGAATAAAAAGGAAATAATAGCAAGGAGGACATTAATATTAAAAAGAGGTCAAGTCACTGAGTTGAAAAAAACCTGGCAGGTAGTAAGGTATAGGAAAAAAAGAAAAAAAAAGCAGGGGGCTAAGTAATGGGGGACTTTGAAGGGCAAACTGACTTTAATCTTAAGAAAAGGGCCTGTAACCCACAAGGAAGGGGAGAAACCACGACTTGGAGGATCAAGGACACTTATGACTTTGGCAGAGAGGTAGAGCACTGCAGAGCCTAGAACCTGAATAACATCCCATCTGGAGTCTATAAATGCTATGTTGCCATTGTGGGTTGAGCTGGGGTCCTTCCAGCTTGCTACTCCCCAGTCATAGTGGAAGTCTTTGGGGAGGGAACCATGGACAGAAGTGCTAGATCTTGCTCACAACCATCAGAAATTCTGGAATGGAGTTGCTTCAGCATTTCCTCTGTGCTTTCCTTAGAACTGAGATCCGTTCTCCTGTTTTTTAATTTATTTTTGCTCCCTTGTTTTGCCTTTTCCCTAACAGAGAACTGAATAGAAGGGAAGCTGACTGTACTATCCCTGCTCTCTCTCTCCTCTTGCAGAGACAGACTATGGACACTTAAAAGAATTGCTATTTCTGAAACTGGTATTGTTTTAAGTGTTTCTCAGTATGTGTATGGCTGTGTATTAAGAACCAGATGGCTAGTCAAATCTGTGCCAATTGTGCTTATTTGAATGTTAGCAATGAGACTGAGAATGGAATGAGATCAAACTCGGAAGGGAAGCAGATGTAAAATATTGAGGTTTCATAAATTCAATTTGGATTTGCCATTGCAAACTAGCTAGGGTTTGAGCCATGTAAGAGGATAAGAAGGGGAAAGAAAATAATGTTTGGGGCCATTGAGATTGGAGCTGATAAGAAGACCTAGGCTGCAGGCTGGGAAAATGTGGGTAATCATTTTCAATTTTAATCTGCTGGCAACTTTTATTGGGGGAGGATATATTGGGATCTTTTAAAGAAATTCCCACCCTTGAAGTAGGAAGAGAAAGACATGATTTCATTAAGGGAATGGCTCCCTTCTTTTTGCTCCAAAATTACCAGTTTACCAGTATTTACATTCATTATGTGAAAAATATAGAGGTTAGCCAGAGAGAGAAAATCATTCTCAAGAAATCCAGATTGAAAGGGCTGCTTTTATATTGGCAGAACATCACAGGAGCAGGTCAGGGGGATAACAGATGTTGTGAGATATCTTTTTCACTACCTCCTCAACCTCATCTCAAGAGCCTCTTTTTTTTTTTTTTTTTTTTTTTTTTTTTTAAAGATAACTCCCACTCCTTGGTCTGGTGCAGTTGGGATTTAAAGATCCTTTGCCAGAGGAATGTTATGGAGCTCAAATGTTAACTTGTCCTTTGGGAAGCAGACAGGCAGAATGGAACATACTCCAGATCCAGATCAAGCAGATCATCAGCCTGCATATGGAGTGGTACAGCTTGCTCCTTGACTCCTAGAATGGAAGCAGCTTCATTAGCCTAACCTGTTAGTTTTTCTTTGGCATAAAAGCCATGGGGGTTGCAATGTAGCTTCTCCCACCCCAATAATCACCCTGTTGACAATAATAGTGACAATAATCTATTTGCATAATGCTTCATACTTTCTATAGAAATTTTTAATTTAATTTTTTCTTGTAACAAGCATTTTTTTCTCTTCTACCTACCCTTCCTCCCATTGAAGAGAAAAAATAAAATCTTTATAAATCTTTATAATAAACATGCATAGTCAAGCAAATAAAATTCCCACATTGACCATGTCCAAAAATATGACTTATTCTTTACCTCTTTGTCAGGTTGGTAGTATGCTTTGTCCTAAGTTCTGTGGGATTGTGGTTGGTCATTGAATTGATCAGGTTTTACAAAACACTTTCATAGATGTCTTATTTAATCTTCTGAGGTAGGTAAGGACAAAATAGTGCCAGGTCAGCTTTAAAGTTAAGAAAAACAGAAAGTGACATACAGCTTTTTTTTGAAGTTTGCAGGGTATTTTAGTGATTGGGGTTTTAGGAGTTTTTAAGCTGAAAAGTTATCTCTAGCCAAGCTCCTCTCATCCCCTGCTCACCCTTATGTGGCAGGGCTGCTCTTCTTTTCATGCCTGATTTTCTGGTCACTGACCTCTCTTCTGGAGAGGAAGGTTGGTAGAAATCTTGTTGGCTGTTCCCACTAGAATGTAAGCTAATTAAGAGCAAGGATTATCTCATTGGTATTTGTATTTTGCTTAGTATAGTATTTGGTATATAATAAGCACTTAATGCTTTCTCTGTCTCTCTCTGACTATCTGTACCATTTCTCCATCCATCTATCTAGCTATTTTATCCATCTCTCTTATCTTCCTTACCTACCTACCTCCTTTCTATGAAATCTATACCATAGCCTTCCTTTCATATCCCTTTGAGCAAATGAAAATACAAAATTCTAGTAATGCCTTAATTAACTATAGCTTTATCTAAGTAGAAGGAAAATAGGGTTAGGGTTAGAAATAACTTTTGATGAAAAGAAAGATAAATTTTGGAATGATGCATGCTACAAAATAGCAACAGTAATTATAACTAATATTTATATAGTACTTTAGGGTTTGCAAAGTGCTTCATGTTTGTGCATGTGTGTGTGTGTGTGTGTGTGTGTGTGTATGTGTGTGCTTATTTAGTATATCACATTTGCAAATGAGGAAACTTATGCTCTGAGAGGTGAATACCTAGTTTGAATCAGAAAAAGGATTCACACTTCCTGAGAGTCAGCATCAAATTCTATACACTTTGATTACACAAATAAAAAGAGAACTGAGACCAAAACTCGGGTTTTTTGGCTCTAAAATACATAATCTTTCTACTGTGGTATGATAAAGCAGTGCTTTCTGTGTGTCTCAAAAGGGGCTGGTACTTCTGCAGGGAAAATGAGTGTGAACCCCTACATAGCATTCCTAATCCCTCTTTTTTGGTCCACCTGCATTTTTGATTTCCTTCACAAGTTAATTGTACACTATTTCAAAGTCTGATTCTTCTTGTGCAGCAAAACAACTGTATGGACATGTATACATATATTGTATTTAACATATACTTTAACATATTAACATGTATTGGTTTACCTGCCATCTGGGGGACGGAATGGGGGGAAGGAGGGGAAAAATTGGAACAAAAGGTTTTGAAATTGTCAATCCTGAAAAATTACCCATGCATATATATCTTGTAAATAAAAAGCTATAATTTAAAAAAAGACAAAAAAAAAAGTCTTCTGCAGAACATATAAAAGTGTTTGCTTTCTTTGAATAATTTGTCATTGTGAATTCTACCTCTTGGGAACTTCCAGTGACATTTTTAAAAAAAGATCATGTCTGATTGCTATACATTAGGTTATTTTGTTCTCCATTAAGTAATAAATAACAGGACCTGTAAAAGAGTATGGCATAAGGAAGCAAAGCATAGATTCAAAATATTGCATTTTCTTCTATTTTTTGCAATCTTTTACTCAATTTATTCTTATATTCTTTTCTCATGAAGTCAGTGAAATGATGTTATTATCATTTGTTTTTCTTCTTAATTGGTTCATTACTTGGGTAATTCTCCTTTCATTTTTTTCCCTCCAGATCTTTTCTTTTAATTTTATTTTTCCTTTTTTATTTCTTGCTTTATTTCTCCCAATCATTCTTATAGTCTTGTGGTCAAGCCACATTTTTTTCTCTTTCTGGTTCTTCTAGTATTTGGCATGGTATTTTTTGAGTTTACTTTCTGGGGTTTCTGTCGATCCTTAGCATTTTGTTCATTGTGTCCCTTCTTGTATTTTTTTGTATTCATATTTTTCCTCATGTGGCTCCTTTTGAAAAGCTTTCAGGCTTTATGTCTCTTCACCAGGGCTTGTGGTGGCTCTCCTAAATGTTTATTTCTCTCCTAAAAACTGCTGACTTCTGGCCTTCTTGCTCTTACCTCCACCCTCACCACCTAGTTTTAGAGAAGAGCTGCTTACATTAGAATTTTGGTTTACTTATTGTTCATCTGTCATCTTCAGCTCTTTATTTCAGTGTATGTGGAAAAGCTGGGCTTTTCTAGCACTCTTCAAAACTGTCATTTTAAATAGAAGTGTTATGGGGAAAGTATTGGCACTGAGTTCATGTGATAGATGACTGCTGTTGAATAATTATCACAATGCAAAGATTCTAGAGGTTAAAAAGTATGATTTTTTAAAATGCTTTTAAATATAGGTTTAGGGCTCAGAAAAATAACACTGAGTGCCTATTGGGATTATGGTAAAACTTCTACAGAATAAAATTACATCAGAGAGTAATTTTTGACATAAAACAATCTTGTACATAGGAGCATTTAGGTGGTGTACTGAATGGAGTCAAGAAGACCAGAACTCAGATTTGGCCTCGGCCACTTTCTAGCTATGTGAGTTTGGGCAAGTCACTTAACCCTGTTTGCCTCAGTTTCCTCAATTTCAAAATGAGCTGGAGAAGGAAATAGACCACTCCAGTATTTTTTCCAAGAAAACCCCAAATGGGATCTTCATGAGTCGAGCATGATTGAAAAACAACAAATCTTGTGTAGCCCATTCATTTAATCCATAAAAATTACATAGTCCTCATTAAAAAAGACTTAAAAATTGAAGTTTCCTAAATTCAGATTTCCAATGAGCTAATTGATAAGGGAAATAATAATAATAATCAATAACTATAGAGTGAGCCAAAGGGCATCTTTCTACAAATAAAGCAAGTTAAATTACTTTGGTAATTATAGGTTTCAGTATAATTTCCTAACTAGGAAAAATGGCCCTAAACCCATATAATTAAAATATTGAAAAATTTGCATAATAGAAATATGGGATGAATTCTGTTGTCCTGACCCAAAGGTCAGGATCCAAGTTTCCCAACTTTTTATATTCTATTTGAAGGCAAGTCAAGAAATTTGTAGTAGAGGGAGTATTGAGAAAAAAGAAAAGACTGCATCAACTTTCTTTGATCAAAGATTCCTCCATGCTGGGGGTGTAGGGAAGCCAGAAGAGAGAGCCCCCTGGAGCCAACCCATTTTGATCTGGTTAAGAGTCAGGAGAAAAATGACAGGAAGAAGTCAGGGGCAGCAGATAAACCCTTTGGGACCATCTCTTCACCAGGTCCCCGTGGTGGAAAAAAAGAAATGACATTGTCAAATTCATTCAGGTTATTGTTACTCAGTGGTATCCTACTCATTCTGACCTGTAAGGCATTTTCTCGGCAAAGATATTGGAGTATACTTACTTTTCCAGTGGATTAAGACAACCAGAATTAAAGTTACTAGCCCAGAGTTACACAGTTAAATGGATGTCTGAAGTCAAATTTGAACTCGTCTAGTGCATTGAGCCACCTAGCTTTTTTTACATAGTTATGATTAATATCAAATTACAAAGATCAAAAGAGAATCTGGAGTGGTATAGTATTCATTGTGGTATCATAAATTAGGTCATTAAAATTTAGAGCTGTCAGGACTCTATGAGATCTTTTATTTGAAACCCCATTTTACAAATGAGGAACCTCATTTGTTGTACTCAAGGTCATAAAGGCAGAATTATAGGCTTTCAAGCTGTCAGAGACCTTATATTTCCAATTATCTTTTTAGTCTAAATACTTCATTTTGCAGATGAGGACATGAGATCCACAAGGGTTAAGTGATTTGTTTGAAATTGCTCAGAATAAATTCAAATTCAGACCCCTCTAAGTCTTAATTCTGTTTTCCTCTTATTTAAAGGTCTTAGACCCAAACTATACCTCTGATTTATATTACTCCCTTTTTGTATGTAAGTTTAGATACACTGATCTTGCTATTCATTTTATCCCCGCACTCTGTTTCCATGATTTTTTTTTTTTTTTTTTTTTTTTTTTTTTGGCCTCCATGCTCTGAATATATGGCTAAATCACGCCCTAGTTTCCTTCACAAATTTGCTCATTGAACTATCTGCACAAAGAGAAAGGATTATGGGAACTGAGTGTGGATCACAACGTAGTATTTTCACTTTTTTTGTTGTTTCCTTACATTTTGTTTTCTCATTTTTTTCCTTTTTGATCTGATTTTTCTTGTGCAGCATCATAAATGTGGAAGTATATATAGAAGAATTATGCATGTTTAACATATATTTGATTACTTGCTGTGCGGGTAAGGGAGGAAAAAATTTGGAACAGTTTTGCAAGGGTGAATGTTGAAAATTATCTATGCATATGTTTTGTAAATAAAAAGCTTTAATAATAATTAAAAGAAGAAACCAGTGGACATCTTCTATAAGAAGCCTTTCCTGATTTCCCCATCTCCAAGTACTCCACTGTAGTTACTTTGTATCAATATGCATATACTTTTTAACATCTGTGTTTTTCTCTCCTGATAGTTCCTTAAAGGTAGGGATTGCTTTGCTTTTGTCTTGGTACACCCAGAATTTAGTGTGTTTAATAAGTGTTTGTCAGTTGATGTATACTGAGTACACACACACACACACACACACACACACACATACACACACACACACTCACACACACACATATACATTAATAAGGCAGAGTAGGGATAAAAAAGTTAGGACTGGAAAGTCTAGGAACCATTAGTGGAGGAGGTATTTTAATAGAAAGGAGTTTGATCAACATTCCATGTAGGAAAAAAAAATCACATGAGCAAAAACCTGGGAAGGTTCCTCTTCACCTCTCAGCTCTACAACTGTTCAAATAAGTTCTTCCATGTCCAGCTTCTCCTCTACCCCTCACACAAAGAGACTTAAAGGAGCATGATTGATAAGACAGAGAAAGTGTTCTTTGAGATCCATTCACTAGGGACTCATCCTATCTTAGTGGCAGATCCTTGATGCAGATGGCTTTTGCTGCCGTCCCAGGACCAAGAAATCAATAACAAGATTGCTTTGTCAGCCCAGAGCTCCCTAGTCCTTCAGTACAAAGCCAGCCACACACATCTAGAAGCAGTCAGGACACACATTCTATTACTCTGCTACAAGAACAAATACAAAAGTATACAAGATAATTAAATAGAAGGTAGTTGGGGGAGGGGTGATTGCTAGTAATTGGAGGTATCTTGAACAGAAGCTTTGTGGAGAAGGAGGAGTTTGCATCATGAAGGAAGAAAAGTATTTTGTGAGGTAGAAGTGAGAAGAAAGTTAATAGAAGAAATCAGAGATGATCAGCTCAAAGATTAGAACATGGAAAATAGAATGCTGTTTATATAGCTAGGAAAGACCAGTTTAAAGTGCTGAGAGAAATGATTATTAATAGCCAGTTAGGGGGAAGATTCAAACTTTTCCTTGTTTGAAGAACAACCTTTGAAAGACTTTATTGCCCTTTGCCAAAAATTTACTCACCCTAGACCATCTTATCTAGGTGAAATGATAGATTCTGACTCTTTGTGTTTTATTCAGACAGGTCTGGGAAAATGTATATCTCCCTTTTGCAGACAGATGATATGGATACCAAAACTTTTAGTCACTCACTAGAATATGCTCCCCCCAATAATATCCATATTTCTCATTACTTACTCATTACTCTCATTACTAATTATTAACCAATCAGAATTGATTTTCATCTTCAGGAACATCCATTCTTCCAAGGTCACATAAGTATTAAGTGGATTTCATGAGGGGTCTTTGCTTTAAAAGAGATAGCCAGATGACCATTTTTTATTAATAATATAATTGATATTAATGATATTAGCTAATCATAATGATTACATTAATAATAAAGACTACTCAGAAACTATGTCTCTTGAACTTTTTTTCACCACAGTGCACAGCAGAGAACAAAAGAAAACTTAGAAGGAAGCATAGCTTAGCTTTAAAATAACAAAGTATTTGTTACATAGTTTTTTTTAAGTAAATGTGAAAAATGGAAATTCATGGTTTTATATTATGCTACATACATGAAAATGTTCTTTTTTTGCCTTTTTTGTGTTTAAGTTCAAAATGAGTAAAAAAAAAAAAAAAGAAAGAAGGCCATTTATCTTGGCAATAAAAGTATTATAATACATAATGAGGCTAGAAAAAGAGAATGGGACCCCATTGTCGAGGACTTTAAAAGCCAAGCAGAGCAATTTATATTTTATCCTAAGGACAATAAAAAAAAGCCACTAGATTTTTTTGAATAGGGGAATTTTGTTGTCAGATCTATGCTAAAAGAGAACTATTTTGGCATCAATAAATTGTAGTAATGCTGTATATTCTGGAGGCAAGAGGACCAAATTAGGTTATTTCAGTGAATTATAAAGATGAGAAGCAATTTGGATGTGAACTAAGGTAGAGGCTGTATGAATAGAGGGAGACATGGTTACGATGAGAGACGCTGTCGTGGGAATTATAGTTTTTGGCATCTCATTGAATATTGGAATGAAGGGGAAGAATGGGAATAATACATGCATTTTATTTTGTGTGTGTGTGTGTGTGTGTGTGTGTGTGTGTGTGTGTGACAGAGAGACAGAGACAATCAGAAAGAAGAGTTTGCCATTTCCTTCTCCAGTTCATTTTACAGATGAGGAAACTGAGGCAAACAGATATTAATGACTTGACCAGAATCACATAGCCAGTAAAAATGTCTGAGGCTGGTTTGAGTCACTGGAACGAGTCTGTTTGTCTTGGTTTCCTCATCTATAAAATAAGCTAGACAAGGAAATGGCAAACTACTTCAATGCATTGCTAAAAAAAATCCCAGATGGGATCATGAAGAGTCAGAGATGACTGAACTATGGCATTTTGGGGTAACTTTTGCAGAATACCAGTGTTTTCCAAAAAGATTACACCAGTTTGAAATTCTACCACATGGAATTGTTTCTCTATAGCTTCGTGACCCTTGAGATTTGTTATTTTAGTGATTTTATTCCAATTGAATGACTGTTAAGTAACTCAACATTGATATAGTTTGCCTTTTCTTATTCAGTTTTTCAAATTGTGCTTTCTTGTACTTTCCCAGTTGCTCAGATCCTTTGGCTGTTTTATTTATTTATCCATTTGGGATTGGGTGTTGTCCCTGAATTTTTTTTGGAATAGTTCATCCTAAATATCAGTGTGTGTTGACAATTATCTTCAGCCTTAAAGTTACAATTCTTTTTCATTGGACAATGCTGTTATCTTAAACATTCAGTATGTATGTATGTATGTATGTATGAACATTTATGTGCATGTATATGTATATGTATTCATGTGTATTTAATGAAGTTGTTCTTATTAAACTGTTCCTGGAATAGCACTAGCCTTCTCCTTTTTCCAAGAAAATACTCACTCCATAATAATTCCAGATGCTCCAAGTGCTTCGGATGGAATCCTATAATTCTTTTGTGCTGAAGGCCACCCAACATTTGTCAACAGCCCATACATAAGTGATTCATTAGTAGACACTAAGTCAATCATTGGATGTAAACTTTCTTAGTAATTGTTTTAAGGGTATGTCAATCTCCAGAGCTTTTATGGCACTATAAAAACCATTGAAGCTACTTCTGTTTTTCTATACACTCAGCATTGATTTATCTTTAAAGTGCTTGTTACTTTGACATTAAGTACTTTGGAAATGGTGAAAATGTCCAGACTCCTTGAGTTTTCCTATGAGTAGTAGGTAGTGGTCCCCACAGTTTCTCTGAAATTTGTTTGGTTGAGACATTTTCTCTTCCTTTACACATTAAGTATAAATTACCCCCATCCTGCATTTATTTGGGTTCATGCCTTAATTTTTATTTCCCTGCAGTGATATGCTTTAAAACTTATTTTTCCTCTTTTTTAAAAAAATTTTTTTTTGTCTCACCTTAACATAAAGTAGGAATTTTATAATGACTTTAAAATTCCCTAGTATTTGTGTG
This sequence comes from Sarcophilus harrisii, assembly GCF_902635505.1. Lineage (NCBI taxonomy): Eukaryota > Metazoa > Chordata > Mammalia > Dasyuromorphia > Dasyuridae > Sarcophilus > Sarcophilus harrisii. The sequence continues at coordinate 274,242,606 of NC_045428.1, forward strand.
TCACCATGTGTGAGGTGAAGTTTCATTGTTGTAATTGCCATTCCAAGTTTTTCAGGGAATGAGTCGTGTGAAATGACCTTTTGGGTTGTCTCATTGTATTTTGTATTATATCTTCTAGGTATGGATGGATTTTTAAAAACCAATGAAAGACAAAGATTAGCCAAGGAAAGAAGAGAGGAACGAGAGAAATCACTTGGTAAGTTATATGTTGGTTATTTAGGCTGGATGGAAAAGAGACACTAAGCCTAGATGGGAAATGGAAAGAATCAAAGGGAGCCCTAAGGTATGATCTTAGAGATGAATTTCTATGGAGCCAGGAGCATTTTTTTTTCTTTTTACCTGTTTTTAAATCTTATTAAGTGATATCATGTATTATTCCTATTATGGAGAATAGGAGTCCAGAGATATTTTTGGGGAGGAAATAGAAGCTATGTGTCAAAAGGCAAAAGGCAAAGAGCCAAAAGAGGGAGAAATCAGCAACAAGGACATGATTGGTAGAAAGGATAATATCTGCTGAATAAATGAATGGATTGGTACTGAAGAAAACTCGTCAGCAGAGAGTGGAGAGTACAGAAATGTACAGCAATATTTCATTAATAAATAAATTTTACTTTAAAAATACAGTCTTTAAAAACATGATCCAAAATACAAAGTTTGTTTTGTTTTGAGATATATTCGGCTTTGTTTGGACATTCTTGGCACATTCTGTTCACATCCCTATAAAGAAAGACAGAAATGTTTCACTATGGAGAATCACAGATGGTCCCTAAGGGGAAGCTTGACAAAGGAGGCTTGGACCAGATATTTTCTTCTTTTTTCCTTCCTTCCTTTCTTTTTTAATCAATGAAAATTTGTCCATTCTTTCCATCTTTTTTCCTCCCCCATTAAGAAAGAAAGAAATTATATGGCAGGTACTACTTATTTTCAAACATTTCTTGAAGAAATTTATGAAGAAGAAGAAAGAGAATCCAAAATTTAAAATATGTTGTCTTGTAGTAAGTCTAAGAGAGAAATAGCATTCCGGGGACATAGGGCTCAGTGGAACAGAAGAAAATGAATCTGTAGTGGGATTGAATGTTTCCTTCTTTACTATGGCATATGTTTAAGACCTGGAAAAATTCAATTCAACTAAACAAATCTTTCTTAAATGAAAAGCAGTTGGAGGTAGGGTGGAGTGAATGGGGTAGAGTCCAGATCTTCAAGTTTCTCTTATATATGGAAGACACTAAGAAGTAAAAGTATCATAGTCAGTAAGAAAAGATAGTCCTAATAAAAAGGAGGGGAGAGTGCATTGAAATGTGCTTATGCACCCCATGTATGAGGATGAGGGAAAGGCAGTCTACTGCTTGTACTTAGAATGATTTGAAAACTTCTGAGATCACAGTCAGATTTCTTAAGTTCTGGAGAAAAAGAGGCAATGTAGTCTGAAAGAAGAGTAAGTTTGGATTTGAAAGTTTAGATTATTATTAGGAAAGACTGAGAGTATGGAATTTTGTTCAGAGTATATGAAGTTCAGAGTATAGCTATACCATTTTATGGCACAAACTCAAATAAATTAGGATAGAGGTAGAGGACTTTTACTGTGGAATTTAATTTCCTCACATCCATAGAAGAATTACCACTAGGAAATATTCCTACAGAGGCCTATAGTTGCAAAAAAAAGGTAATACAACTTTAAAAGTGTCTAGGGTCAATAATCCTAATAGATCACATGGTTCTGCTCACCACTATAAATATATCCTTTAACCTATCTAGCCTTCATTTCCTTACCTAATAAAACTTTGTTTTACTCTAATTTCTCCCCTGTTCACTTTGCATACTTTCCCCTAACCAGCTATGACTTTTAAAGGAATATTACTGAAGCATAGGTTTGAAGTTTTTTATTTATAATTTTTATATTCACTGTTCCTAATATTTCAAGTGGGGCAGGCCATTCATAGTCTTCTCCCCTTAAATTAACCTAAGTTAAAGTGACTTTTTATACATGTCATTTTTTTGTTGTTGTTACTTTGAAGCTCTCTGGGGGGAAAATTGGTTCTCCTTTTTTGATGGAGTAGAACTTGATGATTAGAAGTATTTTGGAAATCATTTATACATAGATGTTGACATTTTCAAGATGAGGGCAGGAGACCAAAAAGAGTAAATCAGAAATGGAAATACATGAAAGAAAGGACATAGAGTGAAAAATGCAATAAAGAGAATATTAAATGAATTGGGGAGAAAGTGAATCATTTGGTTACTGAATCAAGAAAATATCAGTCCTTTCTTTCTCTTTCTACATTCTGGTATTCTGATTCAGTGCTGTGGACTATATTGCACATGTCTTTGTCCTTGCCTTTGTTTGGATTCTAGTGAGATCTCAGGCTATTTTGGTTATTTTTATACTTGTTACAAGTATTATGGTGAATACCTTATTTGTTTTTTGTTTTTTTGCTGCTGGTAATGATTTTGTTGGTGTTTCTTCTAAGCTGCCAGAGAACAGCAGATCCTAGAGAAAGAAAGAAGAGCTAAACTCCAATATGAAAAACAAATTGAAGAGCGATGGAAAAAGTTGGAGGAACAAAGGCAGAGAGAAGACCAGAAGAGGGCTGCTGTTGAAGAGAAGAGAAAACAAAAGCTCAGGGAAGAAGAGGTAAGATTCACTGGAAAGACTCAGGGGGAAGGCTTCTAACTTACTGAAGACGGAACCATACTTGACTTCCTACTTCTAATTCTTTCATCTTGTAACTAGAATTCCTTGGCTGTCTTATGTCTTCCATGTTTCCTGTGTAGATAGTGGAGGGATAGATAAGTCAAAAAAGCATTTATCTAGTGCTTCTCTTTGCCAAGCACTGTGCTAAGGAATTGGAGATACAAAGAGCTTACAGTCTAATGGGGGGAGATAATAACAAATAACTAAGTACAAATAAGAAATGTAAGAGTAAAATAGATTTGGGATGGAAAATGCTATCCGTATCTGGAGAGAAAATTATGGAAACTGAAAGTGGATCAGAGCATAGTATTTTCACCTTTTTTTGTTTGTCTGCTTTTTGTTTGTTTTTTCTTTTTGGACTGGTGTTTCATGCACAACAAGACAAAGATGGAAATATGTTTAAAGGATTTTATATATGTTTAACTTATAGATTACTTGTTTTGGGGCGAGGGGTAAGGAAAGGAGGGAGAAAAATTGAAACACAAAGTCTTACAAAAATGAATGTTGAATACTATTTTTACATGTATTTGGGAAAATAAAAGACTATTGAGGAAATAATGTAAGAAGAAATTGGAGGTAATTTTAAAGGGAAAGTAGTAGTATTAAGGGAACCTGGAAAAGGTTTCTTAGAGAAGATGGGACTTGAAGAAAGCGTAGGAAATTAGGGGATAAAGACAAAGAGAAGATTCCCAGTGTGAGGGACAGTAAATGAAAATGTCAAATAGTCCTGAGATGGAATGTCTGTGACAGGACTTCATAATTAATAGATTGCTTTATGACATTGAATAGGAGCTGAAAAAAATGGAATTTTCTTCTTAAATCTGCATTTGAAATTGTGTATACTTACATTTTATCATAATACTTTATCTCATCATTCTCTATCCCCCTATTTAAAAACCTGTTTTTTAAAAATTTATGGGAATGATTTTATATTTTCAGTTTGGTAACAAAGGGTCCTGTTAGAAAAAATCCTCTATTAATGAAGTTTGAATATATATTTAAAAAGCTTATTTAAACTGTATATTTATTTAACAAGAGCATGGGAAGAATGTACTCATAGGCTTATGTTGGGCGATAATCTTTATGCATAATGCATAATGAGTCGTCATCTTTTAGTGTGAATAATGTATGATAGTGAGCTTCATAGCATGCCAAAGAAACCACCCTGAATTCAATAGTATTTAAGATCTCTGAATGTAGCTTTAACAGTCTCATCTTGCCTTTTCTTTAAAATAATACTACAACAAAACACAAGAATATAGCATATCTAGAAACAATGACTTTGGACAATTGGAAAATCTCAAATTCTTTCTAAGAAATTAACCTGGGTTAATAGTTTAGTGATGATGCTTTGGACTAAGTCTCTCTTCTTTACTTGGAAGATAGATGGGTACTAAGGAACTTCTTTATGGGAAAATGGATAACAATGCAAGACTTAGATAAAAATAAACAGAATTCCCATTAAAATATAAAAATTTCCCATTAGAATATAAGTTTCTGGGAAATACCAGCAATTTGCTTTCTTCTTCTTTCTTCTTTCTTCTTTCTTCTTTCTTCTTCTTCTTTCTTCTTCTTCTTCTTTCTCTATGCCCTTCCTTTGGTGAAGCAGGGTGATCAGAGTGTCAAAAACATTAGACTTCTGCTAGACATTTAAGAGAATAAAGCACCAAGAAAGAAATCAGGAAAATTCATCATCATGAGTTCAGTCATTTACTCTCAGTGTAACCCTAAGCAAATTACTTAATTTCCTCATCTAAACAAAAAACTGGAAAAGGAATAGCAAACCACTCCAGTACCTCTGTCAAGAAATCCCATGAAGTCATGAGAGTGGAACATGACTAAACAGCAAGTCTTTCTGGTTCTGGGAGTTTTCCTGGTCCCTTCCCAAGTCCCTGCCCTGTAGAAAAGGGATGTTCTCTGAAGATCCTGGTAGATTTCACTAAGCCTGAGAGATGATGTCGTCATGGACTGACTCCCTAGTGATGCTACATGTTACTGGACTGTGGGTCAGGATTGGGGTCTCGAAAAGTTTGATAATAGTAAAAGGTCCTGCAGTATCAAATATTTCTTCTTCTTCCTTCTTCCTTCTTTCTTCTTCGCAATTGCCCAGGCCATATTTGAACTCAGGTCCTCCTGACTTCAGGGCTGATGCTCTAACCACTGCCCCAAATAGTTGCCTCAAATATTACTTCTTTATGTAAAAATAAGCAAACACATCTATCTCATTAAGTATGCAAATTTGCTTTTATCTTTAATAAAAATGATAAATTATATGTAACCCAAGAATTGTTTCAAAATAAATATGATTTATTATCAGTAATATGTAATTGTTTTATAAAGCTGCATATACTTAGAGTCATGTAAATTAAATTAAATTTCTCAAGTGAAAGAGACCCCAAGTGGAAAAAAGTTTAAGAAGCCCCGATTTAAAGCATTCATGCATTTTGATATTTGTTTTCCAGGCTCCACATACTCCTGGTGAACAAAAAAGAGAATATAGTCGATGCTTCTTTTAAGAAGGGATACTGTAAAGTCACATTAGATTTCCAAGATGCTAATGCAGCATTATATATACTCTCTGGGGATATTGCCCATTGGAGTCTGATTTCTGAGTAGCTTTTTGTTTGTGGCTTTTTGTGTGTGTTTATATTATATATATATATATATAAAACAATCAAGAATCATTCTTGCTTTAGTTGCATTTTGAAAGATTTAGTAGCTTCTAATGAATTTTCTTAAGTATTTTGATTAAAAAATCTTCTTATCACTGTACTCTGCCCTGCCCAGATTTTCTTAAGTATTCTGATAAAAAAAAATTTCTCTCTTATGGTACTCTGCCCTGCCCAGATTTCATCTGAAAGTATACAAATCGGCCATCACATTTTAGGAAAAACATTGACTAATAGTAACAAAATAAGCATATAGTGCTTTAAGATTTGATTGTGCTTCACATGTTAATTCATTTAATCTACCACAACTTTGAGAGGTATATACAATTATTATCCTTATTTTATAAATGAGGAAGCTAAGGCACAACAAAGTAAATGATTTGCCAAGGTCACTCATTTGAGAAAGTCTGACTGGGGTCAGAGAGTCCTGACCCCAAGTCCTATGCTCTATCCATTTTACCATTCAGCTGCCTCCTTTGCTGGACGTCATGCCATAAAATGAGTATTTAACATAAAGAAAAGAAGATTTGGGTAAAAGAAACAAGATCCCCCAAATTACATCACTTTCACCAAAACAGAACATTTCATCAGTGATAGTGCAAAGAATCAAATTGCAGTGAACCACAACAGAACAGCTTTTGATGCAGAACGAAGCACTGGCCTTTTGTGACAATGAATGATGTAGGCAAGCCTAAGTGTTGTATAAAAGGGACACCAAAAGCTTTCTAAAAGAAATCTCTTCTCTGGACTTGACACATATAAAAGAGCTAAAGTTTATATTAGGAACATTAGGAACTCTGTGGTCACAGTACCACTTTAATTCAGTGACTTTCAAGTCCTCCAAAATTAAGGGAACCATGTCTGGTCCAAATCACCAGTGAGCCAACTGCTGCTGCTGTTGCTTATTGATTGGAAAAAAAAGATTGGTAATGAAAATAATGTATTGATCTTTGACCAGGTAGGTCACCCGTTTCAGTGTTTACAGTCCTCACCATTGAAGGATTCTTTGAAATCAAGTCCACATCTGGGGATGTGGGATATCCATTTAGATGGTGCTCACTTTTTTCGGCCCTTACCTTTCTCGGTCTCCAATCCTGAATCCCAACTACCTATTAGATATCTTTAACAGGATGTCTTGTAGATATCTTAAACTTGGATATGTCTAAAACTGAATTTATTATTTCTTCCACTCATACTTCCTATTTTTACTATAATTATTGAGTGAACCAATATTCTCCCAGTTACCTGGGCTGATAACTTGGGCGCATTCTTAAATACTTACCCCCATAAACCATCAGTTATCAAGTCCTGTCATTTCTGTTTTCAGAAAATCCCTCATTTGTATTCCCTCTGACATAGTAATGCTATCTTGGTTCTTTTTAAGAATGAAATACAAGACTGCAACCATGTTGGTATAGGCCCTTATCACCTCACATTTGAAATGTTACAATAGCTTGTCCCACTCCATTATAGTGCTTCCCCCCCACCCCCAGATATCAGATTGATCTTCTTAAAACACAGTTCTGACTAAATTCCCCTTAATAAACTCCATTGTTGCCCTGTCATTTCCTGATTTAAAGATAAAATCCTTTGTGTTTGGCTTTTTAACCTGGACCCTTCCTGGCTTTAAAGTCGTTTTAATTTCTTATTCTTCCACACTAAGTACTCTACAATCCAGGGCATTGATCTCCTTGCTGTTCCTCACATAAGACACAACATTCCCTAAAATTCCCAGCATTTTCACTGTCCATCGTGCTTGGAACTTCCCTCCTCATCTCTTTCCTGGCTTTTTTTAAGCTTCAATTAAAATCTATTCTTCTGCTAGAATTCTTTTCCAGTTTTCTTTAAGCCCTTTGAGATTAATCTTGTATATAATTTGTTTAGGTGGCTAGATGGTCCCATTGTGCATAGAGTGCCAGGCCTGGAGTCACTTTCTAACTGTGTGACCCTGGGCAAGTCACTTGACTATATTTGTCTCAATTTCCTCTTTTGTAAATAAGCTGGAGAGGGAAATTAGAAACCATTCCAGGATCTTTGCTAAGAAATCTCCAAATGGAGGTCACAACAAGTTATATATGACTGAAAATAACAATAAAAACAAAAAATTTTAATTATACATAATTGTTTGCATGTCATCTCTCCCATTAGACCTAAGCTGTTTTTTGTTTGTTCTTCGAATCCTGAGAGCCTGGCACAATAGTAGATATTTAATAAAGGCTTGTTAATTTGACTGATTCATTAACATACTGGATGCCATGGAAAACCAGATCCCAGCTAAGAATGGTTTTTAAAATGTAAAAACCGGAGACCAAACAAAAGCAAGGGAAAGACAGATTTGACCTGGACTGTAGTGTATCTACCCTGCTTTAAAAAGATTCTGAATTTAACCTCATTCTCAAATTCCCCTGGAGAACAAAACCCTGAACTGGAGGCTAACATTGTTTTGGTGGCTTATTCCATGTGCCTCCCAAAAATTCCTTCTGGATTTCTTGAGTGGCAAAAAGCTAAACAAAAATATCAATCCTGATAAGGCTTGTTTGAAGCTGCCATTTTGTCTGAAGAGAAATCTGAGAGTGTTCAATACTTGCAACTATTGCATATTACTCCTTTTCCCTCAATATTACGGAAATAGTACTGATTGAGTTAGGATAGTAATAATCAAATGAAATACTACCTGCCCACTAAGCAGATATAGATCTTCATCACTTTACTAACTATCCTGGCATGTTTAAAAAGGTTGTTGAAGATGAGAGAATACTTAGCATTTACTTAGCAATTTTGAGCTCACAGGTATCCTCCCTGCTCTCCAGACTGTTCCTTAGATTGAAATGACATTTTCTATATATTGCCTTTGGAGAAGATCATAGGTAAGGAGAATTACTTCATCAGTATTAACCAAAAAAGGCAAAGAAGACACTGAACATAGGGTCTAGGAAGCCAAGAAATAGGAAGCTAAAATTGTGAAGCAGATTGATGTGTCTTCCAAGAGCTCACTTGATTCTTATCCTTTCATTATTAAAAGAAACTCTTAAGGCAAAATTGGTAAGGAAAAAGCCCAAAGATCCATGACAAATATCATGGAGTAATCAATGACAATATCAGTCAGCCTTCTGAGAAGGAAGAATTTGAGCATCCAAAAAAAATGGGAAGAAGGTCTAAAATCCCATCATCATTAAACTGTGTAGAATATCAGGGACTGGTCAGGGATTTGCCAGGAAGCATCTTCCCAGGAGATGAAGCTCATGCAACCAGAGGCTTCTGGAGCCACTATGGCTAAGGTTGACTAACTGTATCACAAGAGAAAGAGTTTTTGTTTTGTTTTTTTACCCAAATACTCAAATTTTTAGCCAAAGGAATTGGAAACTGAGTGGATGTTCATCAATTGGGGAATAGCTGAATAAGTTATAGTATATGAATATAACAGAATATTATTGTTCTATTAAAAAATGATCAGCAGGATAATTTCAAAGAGGCCTGGAGAGATTTATATGAACTGATGCTAAGAGAAGTGGGTAGAAGCAAGACAACATTGTATACCGCAACAAGATTATACAATGATCAGTTCTGATGGATGTGGGTCTTTTCAACAACAGGGTGATTCAGGCCAGTTCCAATGGTCTTGTGATGGAGAGAGCCATCTGCACCCAGAAAGGGGATCACAACATAGTATTTTCACCTTTTCTGTTGTTTGCTTGCCTTTTTCTCATTTTTTTCCTTTTTGGATCTGATTTTTCTTGTGCAGCATGATAGTTGTGAAAATATGTATAGAAGAATTGCACATGTTTAACATATATTGGATTATTTGCTGTTATGGGGGGAGGAGGAAAAATTTGGAACACAAAATTTTTCAAGTATGAATGTTGAAAACTATCTTTGCATATATTTTGAAAAGAAGAAGCTATTGTGTTTCGTTTTGTTTTTAATGTAGCCAACACTGGATGCAGTAGCAGTTTAGAAATCACATTTGAGTTTTTGTGTAAATTACTTGAATGTATGCAGAGGAAGAGAAGTGAACAACATTACACTTTATCAATGCTGTAAACAAGTGGAATAGTAATTCTTGCCCCGGAGAAGAAAAGTCTATTTAAAACTAGCATTATTGGTGGAGAAGGGGAAGTGTTGAAAGGTTGAATGCAGGAAGGAAAAAACTATGTGTTATGTGACTCTGGGCAAATGATTTTACTTCTGTTTGCTTTAGTTTTTTCATTTGTAAAATGGAGATAATTATATCACTTATCTTCCAGGGTTCAAATGAAATAATTGTAATGAACGAATGCCTAATACATAATAAGTTCTTAATAAATGCTTCCTTCCTTTCCATTAAAATACCTACTATATGCCAGGCAAGGGCAGGTGGTAAGTGGATAGAGTACCTGGTCTGGACTTGGGGAATCTCATGTTTTTGAGTTTTAATCTGGCCTCAGAAGCTTATTAGCTGTGTAACTCTGAACAAGTAACTTAACTCTGTTTACTTCACTTGCTTTATCTATAAAAATTACTAAGAAAATACCAGATTAAGTCATGAAAATTTGGATATGGCTGAAAAATGACTGAAAATGTGCAAGGTACCATTGTAAATGCTTTGCAACTATTGTCTCATTTGATCTTCATAATCTTCTTGTCACAGAAGTGCTATTAGTATCCTTATTTTATAATTGATTAGAGATTGGGACAAAGACTTAGTTTAGTGTCTGAGGCAGAATTTGAACTTGACACAGCCAAGCCTAGTGCTCTTTCCACTGTACCAGGCCACCTGTTAGAAGTGGTAGGTTAGACATTATAGAGAGTTAAATGTAGGTTTGTACTAAAGAAAAACTTAGAATTAGAACTATCCAGAGATAGAATAGAATAGATGTGCTTTGTAGGCTGTGGACTGTTCTCATCGACTGTCTTCAAGCATTATGAGAATATTGTTGGCCAAATAAATCAGATCGAAACAATTGGAAGAATATGAATAAAGTGCTCATGAGTAGGTCGAGCTAATACAATAAAAATGACAGTTTTACCTAAATTAATCTACTTATTCAGTGCCATACCAACTGTCAAGAAATTACTTTATAAAGCTAGAAAAATAATAACAAAGTTGATCTGGAAGAACAAAAGGTCAAGAATTTCAATGAAAAAATGCAAATGAAGGGTAACCTAGCTGTATCAGATCTAAAACTATATTATAAAGCAGGAGTCATCAAAATCATTTGGTATTGGCTAAAAAATGGAGTAGTTGATCAGTGGAATAGGTTAGAGTCACAAGACACAGTAGTCAATGACCATAGGAATCTGGTGTTTGATAAACCCTAAATCCCTAGCTTCTGGGATAAGAATTCACTATTTCACAAAAATTGTTGGAAAAATTGGAAAGTAGTATGGCAGAAATTAGGCATTGACTAATACCAAACACCTACATACAAGATAATGTTGAAATGGGTTCATGATTTAGATGTAAAGAGTGATACTATAAGCAAATTAGAAGAACAAAGGAAGTTTAATTGATCTGTGGAAAAGGAAGGAATTTATGATCAAAGAACTAGATGCAAAATGGATAATGCAAAATGGATAATTTTGATTATATTAAATTTTTAAAAATTTGTACAAACAAAACCAATGCAGACAATATTAGAAAGGGAAGCAGAAAACTGGGAAGAAATCTTTACATCTAAGCATTCTAGGCCTGATTTCTAAAATATATAGAGAATTGACTCAAATGTATAAGAAAACAAGCCATTCTCCAATTGATAAATAGTCAAAGGATGTGAACAGACAATTTTTAGACAAATTAAAATAATTTCTAATCGTATGAAAAAATGCTTAAATCACTTAATGCTTAAATCAGAAAATGCAAATTAAGACAGCTCTTGAGTATATACCTGAGATTGGGTAAGATGACAGCAAAAGATAATGATAAATGTTGGAGAGGATGTGGGAAAACTGGGACATATTAATATACATTGTTGCTGGAGTTATGAACTGATACAATCATTCTGGAGAGCAATTTGGAACTATGCCCAAAGGGCTATCAAAATGTGCAATGAATATCCTAGGACCCATCTGTGCAAAAATGTTTGTGGCAGCTCTTTTTGTAGTGGCAAGAACTGGAAATTGAATGGATGCCCATAATTTGGTGAATGGCTGAATAGATTGAGGTATATGAGTGTTATAGAATATTATTGTTCTATAAGAAATGATCAGCAGGATGATTTCAGAAAAAGCCTGAAGAAACTTACATGAACTGATGCTGAGTGAAGTGAGTAGAACCAAGAGATCGTTATATATGGCAACAAAAAGATTATGTGATGATTAATTGTGATAGTCTTGGCTCTTTTCAACACTGAAGTGATTCAGGCCAATTACAATAGACTTTTGATGGAGAAAGCCATCTGCATGCAGAAAGGGGACTGTGGGGACTGAATGTGGATCACAATGTAGTATTTTCACTCTTTTTCCTGGTTGTTTACTTGGTTTTTTCCTTCATTTTTTCCTTTTTGATGTGATTTTGTGTGTGTGTGTATGTGTGCAGCATGGTAATTATGGAAATATGTATAGAAGAATTGCACATGTTTAATATATATTAAATTATTTATTGTCTAGGGGAGGGAGTGGAGGGAAAGTAGGGAGAAAATTGTGAAACACAAGGTTTTGCAAGGATGAATGGTGAAAGCTATCTGCATGTATTTTGAAAATAAAAAGGTATTTTTAAAAAAATATTGTTGGGAATATTGATAGGATTCTTGGTTGGGACTGTATAGTCTCTGAGGTTCATGACATTCCTGAGTTTCTATGCACTTGTGATTTGTTCTCAACTCTCTCTCTTTCACAAAGGTAGAGAAAGGTGAGCTTGCTTGACAATTTGTAAGTACAAATACAAATAAAACAGAAGCCTGTGAAGTGTTTTCACCTCTTCCTCTTACTGCCTGAAGAGGGGAGCTTGAGAACATGGCTTTTCTGGTTGCATAGCAACCAAAATTAAGCACCTGTCCCTCTGAGCCACCAGTTCCCATTCCCAGAATCCCTGGAGAGATAGGTATGTATCTGAAGTATTTTCTGCATTCTGCTGGCAAGTTAACCCTTCCCATATTTGGACCTTGTCTCATTTTTTTTTCAATTGAGTAGAATGGAAAGATACAGCATTGCCTCCTTAGGGCCTCTGGTAATGCTGCCAGTGGCTGTGCAGGTTGAGGTACCCAGCTCTCTCTTTAGTTGCCTTTAGTTGTAGTTACTTCCAGCTCTTCAGTTCTCTACCTTTCAAATTATTTTTTCTCTCATTCATTCATATGAATTTTGGGTCCCTTGATTTATACTCTTTTTTTGTACCTTTTGCTTTTGATGGTGGGGAGAGAGTTTTTGCAAACAGCAATCACCTGAATCACATCTCTCCATTTGGCTTTCAAACATTTAAATCCTTTTGGATTGTATTTACATTATTGTGATAATTACTTAATCTGATTTTGTTTTTGTTGTTCAGTCTTTTAAGTGATATCCAATTCTTTGTGATCCCATACTAGTGCCATTTCCTTCTTCAACTCATTTTACAGAAGAGACAGCTGAGGTAAACAGGGTTATATGACTTGCCCAGAATCAGTATAATAAGTTTCTGGGGCCAGATTTGAACTGACTCCAGTCCTTAAAGTATATTAACTGTGCCGCCTCCTCAAAGCCCCAGTTAATCTGATAGGTGCATCTGTTCTCCCCTCAAGCCACACCAAGTCCTTCACATTCTGGAGCAAGTTTTGGAAATCTTGCCTCATGGCATCCATTTTGATATTTTTATTGAAATTTGTTAATTTTTATACCAATGGTTCTCAAGCAATTTCTATTTAACATTTTATTCTTCTTTTTCATTGTCTATAACAGGGGTTCTTAACTTTTCTTGTGTGATTTTCTGGCCAGCCTTTCTCAGAATATTTTCAAATGCATAAAACAAAAGACATATGGTCACAAAGGAAGCTTAATTATATTGAAATAGTTATCAAAATATTGTAAAAACAAATTAAAGGTGCTCAGGTTAAGAATCTTTGAACTACAACTTTCCCATCTTTGAGATCCCTTCCTGTTGGAAAGAAAAAACAGTTAACAAGAAGTACCTTGATGTTGAGTCCATATTTGACAGTGTATACAAACATTCTGTATCCATAGTTCCTTACTTTTCTATGAAAAATAGGGAAGATTACCTAATCTACATCCTGGAATCAGGTCTAGTTGTTGCACTTAATCTTGACTTCTGATACCTATTATTATTGCTTTTATTTCCATTATTATATTAAATATGTATATTGGCTCTCTAATTCTACTTTCTTCATTTTGCATTTGTTCACACAAATTTTCCTGTTTCTCTAAATTCCTCATTTTCATTATTCCATTATATTTAAATGTCATAATTTGTTTAGCCATTCCTTAATTGATGGGTGCCATTTTGTTTTGCCACTAAAAAAGATATTTAGTGGCTAGATTTCTTTCTTACGGATCAGACCTTAAACCAAAATCAGTCTGATTCTAATTAGCCAATTGTTGGCCAAGCCCCATTTGGTTATTGTTTGGGTCCCAGTTGACTCAGATTGAATATAAATAGCAGTCATTTCTGCTTTGGCTGGAACTGCAGAGAGTCAGATTTATTCAGGGTTTTTTCCTAGACTAGGTGAAAGAGGAGATTCTTTTGTCTCAGTTGCTTTTAGCCTTAATCACTGAACAACGACAGCCTCAGTCAAACTGAGACCAGTTAAAGACCTAATTTTTAAAAGCCCAAAGTCTCATTTTATTCAGGGCTATCCCCAGTCATCCTGACCTATATCTGGCCACTGGACTCTGATGGCTCTGGAGGGGAAAGGGAGGCAGGTGATCTTGCACAGTCCTCCTTCACTTAAATCCAATTTACACCGAAGGACAACCACCATCACCACGAGTATTTGGTAGTATATGGGTCTTTCTGTCACTGCCCTTTTTTGGATATATTCTCTATTTAGCTATAAGAGGTCTGGAGACCTGAAAGTTGAGGATGGTCTTTTCAAAGCTATAGTGGGCCTGTGTCCTGCTTGAGGATGGAAAGAGTTCCTCTTCTAGCAGGGTCCTCTCAACATTTCACTAACCTCATTTGTCGTAGTGTTGGCAAGGTAGGCCAGAAAAAGTTCACAGCACAATGTGGTGAGCTACTTCTATGCTCAGGTGGTTGGAGGGGAGGGTTCCATGAAGCTGTTGTGGAAAGGGGCTTCTGACCTCTTTGGTGTAAAATTGGATTTAAGTGAGGGAGGACTGTGCAAGATTACCTGCCTCCCTTTCCCCTCCCTTGCAAAACCTTGTGTTCCAAATTTTTTCCCTCCCTTCCCCTATCTCTTCCCCTAGAGGGCAAATAATCCAATATAGGTTAAACATGTGCAATTTTTCTACACATATTTCTACAATTATCATGTTGCACAAGAAAAATTAGATCAGAAAGGAAAAAAATGCAAGCAAACAACAACAAAATGTTATGTTGTGATCCACACTCAGTTCCCACAAAAGCCCTCTCTCTGAATGTAAATGGCTCTCTCTAAAAAGGAAACTGAGATGTAAGGGCTTTGCCCAAGGTCATGCAGGGAGTGTCAAAGATGGGATCTGAATCCAAATCCCCTGCAAAACTTCTTTCCACTGCATATTGCTATATTCCTAGAGAAGAACTGGCCTTTTTTAAGGGAAAAAAACCTGAGGTTAGTGGGTCATGGGCATACAAGGCTCCATGCTGATTCTGTGCCCAGCCTGGGCCTCTTAATTGTATTTATCCATCTGTGTATTAAGGAACTACATGATTCTGTCACTATGCTAACAGGCACTGGCTTATCATCTCATCATTATCAAAAAGCATTTATTTTAAGGGCCTAATTACATGTATCACCCTTATCTCATATTATTCTCCTCCATTCTGTTCTCCAGCCAGTTTTCCAGCCAGCCTGGATTACTCTGTCTCCCAAGTATTCCATTTGTAGACACTGTTTTTTGTGCCTAGAATGTCTCTCCTTGTTCTACTCAAAATTAAGTCATTCTTCCCTCCCTCCCATCAATCAGTAAATTTCTTGCCTCTTAGATTTGTTTTATGTTACTTTAATACATTTTCCATATCAATATTGTGTATTAGATGCACTTATATATATATAAAACATATAATTACATAATACTTAATAAAATATAAATATAGAATATATAATTATATAAGACTTCTGTTAATATCTTAATCCCCCTTATTCTATTGTGTCCAACTTTTTGTGACCCCAATTGAAATTTCTTCGTAAGGTACTGTAGTGGGTTGCCATTTCATTCTCCATCACATTGGACAGATGAGGAAACTGAGGCAAATAGGGTTAAGTGCCTTGACCAGGATCACACAGCTAATAGGAGTCTGAGGTCAGATTTGAACTCAGGAAGATGAGTTTTCCTGACCCTGGACCTGGCTCTCTAATCACTTTGCCAACTAAACGTCCTTATTCACCTACCAGACTATAAATTCCATGTGGGGATATATTGGATCCTGTCTAAATAATCTTCCTCAGGGTTTAGCACAGCACTCTGTACATAGTAGGGCTTATTAAAATTCTTTTGAATTCAATTATTTTAGCATTTATGTGTATATAAGTTTTTTCTATAATAGATATATAGAATATAAACTTCTTGTGGACAGGGACTATTTTTTGTCTTAATGCCTCCAATACCTAACCCAGTTCACTGGGTTAGGTTAGTAAGATGTCATGAGGAAACTGCTACCTGCTTGGAAAGGCATTTGGGATAATTTTCAATCAAACTGGACACATAGTAGAAGCCTTTTGATTGAATGGTTAAACAAAGAGGATTACATGGATATATATATGTCCTCTAGAAACTCATGATCTTAAGACAGTACGAGAACAGATGGGAGTAAATTGACATCAAAGATAATGAAAGAACAGAAATGGGAATTAATCTTCATCAAATCTGTATTCGCAAGACATTTTATTTTTAAATCTACCCCTGAAAAACTTGTCACCCCTATTCCCAGAATGTGTTGGTATACAGGTATTCAAAAATAAGTCCATATGTTTCCAGGGGAACAGACAGTTTTGCCTGCTTATTAACCTTGAAAAAAATTACAAGATGATGTAGATATATAGACTGTAAAATTACAAACACCAGTACACATGGATAGGTGGACAAGTAGTTATCTAATACGAGTCAAAGAGTATTCCAAAGCAGTTGGGGCACAGGAGCCCATCAGGATTGGATAGAGAGATATGGAAGGTCCATGTTTAGACTACAAAGGATGCTATCTTTCTTTAAGAACAAGAATACCCATTTTTGATCATCATCACACAGCCAGTATGAGGTGGGAGCCAGGTCTTAGCTGTCCAGTTAGTGCAAAAACAAGGGAAGGGGATAGGATAGGGTTGCCCCTTGGGTTAGATGAGGCAACAAGAACAGGCACCCCACTCCTGTCCTGAAAAGAGTAGGACAAAAATAGCTGAGAATTGATACATAAGAGATATAGCAAGACAATAATTAAGAATTAATTTACTTCTCACTATGGCTATACTAGGCTATAGAGTGAGACTAAGTTTTTTGCCTTCATTGAATTTATATCTTATTGGGGGAGAAAACATGTACACAGATAAACATAATAGAGGATAAAAAACTGTGGAGAAGGGGAATGTGGCAAGGAAAAATATAGAAGTGTAGAGTATTTGAATATTTGAGGAAAGAATGATCACTGGTATAGATCTTTTTAAAAAATTATTTATTTTTTTAATTGATTTAAAAAAATTTTAGTTCCACTTTTCTCCTGCCTGCCTGCCTCTCCCCAACCCATTAACAAGATAAGCAACATGGTATCAATTATATATGTGAAATGTTGCAAAACATGTTTCTTTATTAGCCATGTTGGAAAAAAGAAAAAGAAAAATTAAGTGAAAAAATAAAGCTTCAATCTGAATTCTTTTTTTAGAGGTGCATTTAGAGCATTCTTTCATCATGAGTTCCTCAGAAATGTCTCAGATTATTGTATTGATCCGAGTAACTAAGGTCTTTCACAATTGATCTTTGTAATAACATCCACTGCTACTGTGTACACTGTTCTCCTGTTTATAATAACTTAATATCAGTTCATAAAGATGTTTCCAGATTTTTCTGAGACCATCCCCTCATCATTTCATATATCACAATAATATTCCATAGCAATCACATCACCACAACTTTTTCAGCCATTCCCCATTTGATGGGCCTCTCCTCAATTTCTAGTTCTTCACTATCACAAAATGAACTGCTATAAAATTTTTGTGCATGTAGTCTTTCTCCTTTTTTTTTTTATTTCTTTGGGGCATACACCGAACAGTATACATCATTTTTATTCTTTGGACATAATGAAATATTTTCTTACCTCAGATAAACATTTTTTTAAAATTATTTTGATAACTACACAATATAATTAGTTTCCTTTGCAATCCTATGTATATTTATTAATTTTAAAATAGAATTCTGAGGAGAGAACATGGCTTTTGCCAGTTTCCAAGGGCATAAATGGTCACATCGAAAATCTAACTTGGTTTTCAGAAATAAAAATGTTCAACACCATTTTTTGGGATAGTTATCCCAAATAGATATAGTACTGATACTGATATAGTATTGATATTTACCTCACACATAGTAGTACTGATATTTACCTCACACAGATATCTATGAAAATTGTGAGAATTTTTGTAAGAAAATTTCCTTTGATATAAAATCCTGATATGACTTTATCTTCAGTATTTTTTTTTAATACCATCAGTCTAGAAGCTTTGTCAAAGGCTCATTCTTAGTTAAACTCATGACAATTCCTAGTGATCATTGTTTTTTTCCTAAGGTTGTGAGGGAAGAGGGGATCTATGAGATAAAAAAGATGTAAGAATTTCTGGTTTAGGAAATTAATCAAGGATACATACAAATCTGTGCTGCAAGACTAGAAAAATGAGGCACCCAAGTGGCAAAGATGAGGACCAAGTCATGTATTCCAGACATGAGAAATTTATGAAACAATTAGTGATTCTCTTTAATTCAGGAACAAGCACCACAAAAAAACAGATGAATATGAAATAAATAGATGTAGGTTGGATCCAGAGTCAGGGACTTTAAATGCCATTTTAAGAAACTTGTTTTCTTTGTTTAGGGGAGTGAGGCAGTCAGACCAGAAAATTATTTTGGTACCTATATGAAGGATCAACTGAAGAGAGACCAGAAGCAGGATGAGACTATCAGATGGATAAAAGGATTGCTTCATTAGCAGTCAGGAACGACTTGAGGTTAGATAAATGGATTTGTGCTGGGACCAGTTCTGCATTAATTGTTTTATTTACGTTAATAGTATTCAACGGTTCCGGAGAATAGCAGATGTGGGAATAATCCAAGAGGTTTATAAATATGTATACATCTATTGGATTTAACATATATATATTTTTAACATATATGTTAAAATTGGAGTACTTGCCATCTAGGGGAAAGTGTAGGGAGAAAGGAGGGGGTGATTTGGAACACAAGATTTTGCAGGGGTCAGTGTTGAAAAATTATCCATGCATATGTTTTGAAAATAAAAAGCTTTAATAAATTTTTTATAAAAATTAATTTAACTTAATTTTAATAAAAAAATTTTTTAAATAACCCAAGAGGTTTGAGGATTAACAAAATGTGAATATTGGGAGGAGAAGAAAGCAAGGAACCCTAGGAAAGTGTGCAATGCTTTGTTCAGCTAATTCAATATAGGAGTAAGACTGTAAAGGGAAGAAAGCAAGGATGGAATAATTATATCTCAGAACACTTAGGAGAGTCAGTAGTTAGAATCAAGACCTGAATTCTGCCTAGAGAGACTTAAATGAACTGATGCAAAGAGAAGTGACTAGAACCAGGAGATCATTGTACACAGTAACAAGAAGATTATGTGATGATCAATTCTCATGGACGCGGTTCTGTTTAACAATGAAATGATTGAGGACAATTCCAGTGATCTTGTGATGAAGAGAGTCATCTACACCCAGAGAGAGGATTGTGGGAACTGAGAATGGATCACAACATATCATTCTCACTCTTTTTGTTGTTGTTTGCTTGCTTTTTTTTTTCCCCTCTTTTTGATCTGATTTTTCTTGTGCAACATGATAAATGTGGAAATATGTTTAGAAGAATTGCACATGTTTAACATATATTGGATTGCTTGCTGTTTAGGGGAAGAAGTGGAGAAGAAGGAAGGGAGAAAAAAATGGAACACAAAGTTTTGCAAGGATGAATGATGTTTTGAAAATAAAAATCTATTATTAAAAAAAAAGACTACCACCTAAGTTCAAATTTGGCCTCAGACTCTTACTAGCTGGGTGACCCTAGTCTCAGTTTTCTTATTTGCAACTCAGCACTTGATTTATTGTTCTGCTGATTTTCTAGAATTTAAAAAGTTCTGGAGAAAATGTTGGTAATACAAATTAAATTTTAAAATACTTACTTTTTGGAGAACTGGTTATTAAACATTTGCTGGCATAACTCTGGATGGAACAGTCTTCTGCCCTATTCTCTCTTTAAAATGTTAATATGTGATTTTATTTTTTCTATAAATTTTTCCCCCAATTACATATTAAAACAATTTTTTTCTGTTGCTCCATTATTATTATTTTTTTTAATTTAATAGCCTTTTATTTACAGGATTTATACATGGGTAACTTTACAGCATTAACAATTGCCAAACCTCTTGTTCCAATTTTTCACCTCTTACCCCCACCCTCCCTAGATGGCAGGATGACCAGTAGATGTTAAATATATTAAAATATAACTTAGATACACAATAAGTATACATGACTAAAACATTATTTTGCTGTACAAAAAGAATCAGACTCTGAATTATTGTACAATTAGCTTGTGAAGGAAATCAAAAATGCATGTGTGCATAAATATAGGGATTGGGAATTTAATGTAATGGTTTTTAGTCATCTCCCAGAGTTATTTTTCTGGGCATAGCTAGCTCAGTTCATTACTGCTCCATTAGAAATGATTTGGTTGATCTCGTTGCTGAGGATGGCCTGATCCATCAGAACTGGTCATCATCTAGTATTGTTGTTGAAGTATATAATGATCTCCTGGTCCTGCTCATTTCACTCAGCATCAGTTCGTGTAAGTCTCTCCAGGTCTTTCTGAAATCATCCTGTTGGTCATTTCTTACAGAACAGTAATATTCCATAATTTTCATATACCACAATTTATTCAGCCATTCTCCAACTGATGGACATCCATTCAGTTTCCAGTTTCTAGCCACTACAAAAGGGCTGCCATAAACATTCGTGCACATAAAGGTCCCTTTCCCTTCTTTATAATCTCTTTGGGATATAAGGCCAGTAGTAACACTGCTGGATCAAAGGGTATGCACAGTTTGATAACTTTTTGAGCATAGTTCGAAACTACTCTCCAAAATGGTTGGACCCGTTCACAACTCCACCAACAATGCATCAATGTCCCAGTTTTCCCGCATCCCCTCCAACAATCTATTAAAACAATTTTTAACTTTTTTTTTTTAATTTTGAGTTCCAAATTGTATCTTTCCTTCCCTTCTTCCCTTCTTTCCTTATACTTCCACCTTCTCCCCACAGTAAGCAATCATATATAGCCTATGCATATGCAATCACTTAAACTATTTCTGTATTAGCCTTTTTGTTTAAGAAGACTCAAAAGAAAAAGAATGAAACAAAGTAAAAAGAAACTAGTATGCATTAATCTGTAAAGCAAAACCATTTCTTTCTCCGGGGGAGAATAGTGTGTTTCATCATTGATCTTTTGGAATTGTCTTGAATTATTATATTGCTGAGAAGAGCTAAGTTGTTCACAATTCCTTATTTTACAATATTATTATTACTATGTATAACATTCTCCTGCTTCTGTTCATATCACTCTACATTAGTTCATATAAGTCTTAACAGATTTTTTTTCTAAAATCATTATGCTTGTCATTTGGGGTGGGGCGAGGCAATTGGAGTTAAGTAATTTGTCCAAGGTCACATAGTTAATAAGTAATTAGTGTCTGAGGCTAGATTTGAACTCGGGTCCTCCTGACTTAAGGGCTGGTGCTCTATCCAATGCACCACATAGCTGCCCCTAAAATAGCTTTTTTGTTTGTTTTGTGAGGCAGTTAGGATTAAGTAACTTGCCTAGGTTCTCACAGCTAGTAAATTTTAAGTATTAAGGACAGATTTGAACTGGGGTCCTCTTGACTTCAAGATCAGTACTCTATCCATTGTGCCATCTAGGTACTCTGTCATTTTTTATAGCACAATAATATCCCACTCCAATCATTATACCAGTTTGTTTAGCCGTTCCCCAATTGATGGTCATCCCTTTGATTTCCAGTTCTTAGCACCACAAAAAAAGCTGCCATAAATATTTTTGTACAAATAGGATCTTTTCCTTTTTTTGGGAGTCTTTGGGATATAGACCCATTCTACCTACTTCTCTTGAGAAGACAAAAGGAAAACATAGCACATCATATGGCAGTAATTGATATCCAAAAAAGATCTTGGTATGATCATAAAAAAAATTCTGTCTACAAAAAAATTAAAAGAGCTTTTGCACAAATAAAATCATTGCAGCTGGGACAAAAAAAAAATTAATGTATTTTTTAAAGACTATATTATATATCTCTGGTAAAAGTCTGAAACCTAAGAAATATAGGGAGCGATTTGAAAGATTACTCAAAAAATAATAAGAGAAATGCAGATTAAAATAACCCTGAGGTTTCACCTCACATCCTGTAAAATGGCAGAGATGACAAAGGACAGCAAGTCAATATGGGAAGGTTCATAGCAAGGGGAGTATTTAATAGCACTGTTGGTGGAGCTGTGAATAATTGGTCCAACCATTCCAGAAAGCAGTTCAAAATTACGTGAGAAAAATCACTAAGTTGTTCCTACCCTTTGAACCAGAAATTTTTGCCAGGCTCATGCCTTAAGAAAGGTTGAAGATGGTACGAAAGGTCTCATATATTATCAGAGAATTCATAGAAGTTCTTTGTGATAGAAAAAAAAAAAAAAAAAAAAACTCCCAACAACACTAGAAAAATTTGGAGTAACATTTATTGAGAATAGCTGACTAAATTTTAGTATATGGACGTAATTGTCATTGTGCAGTAAAAAAATGGTGACTTTTTGGAACTCGAGAGAAAAAAAATGAAGACTTGAAGTATACAGAATCACAGAAATAATGAGTTCAAATTCTGGTTCAGTGATTTCTTTCCTGTATGATCTTGGTGGGAGAAGAGGGGAATTTATTTTACCTTTAATGGACCGACCTCAGTTTTCTCTCCTGTAAAAAGAGTTGGGACAGATGGTGTTAGCTTTAAATCTGTGACTCTCTAATATAATACCTCATGATAAACAATGGTGAAAAGAACACAAAAATGAAACCAATGCTGTATATTTGGAATGGCCATCCTTGACCAATAATAAAACAAAGTTTCTTCCTCTTTCTCTTTTCCTTGGAGAAGTGGAAGATTGTGGATACAGTGGATTGCATGCACTGTCTAGGATACAGACAGTGGATTGCATGCACTGTCTAATGTGATCCCTCTTTTGATTCATTTTGCTTAACTTTTTTTTTTCTTTGTCTCACTGAGAGAACAGAGTTATATCCAGAAATGTCTATATCTTAAAAATAGAAGAAATCAATAAAATGTTAATTTTTTCTAGAAGACTAAAGGACAGTTCATGTGAAAAAAAAAAGTAGGGGTTTTAGTGTCTTCAAATGTTTAAAGAACTGTCATATAGAAGAAGGATTGGATTTAATCTATTTAATTCCAGAGGGAAAAACTCAGATCATTGGGTAAAGTCATAGGAAGGTTAAAACAGAAGGTAGATTTTAGCTTCATATAATGAAGTTTCTAAAAAATTTTTACATTGCAAGGACTTGGTTTTTATTTTTTCTTTTATACAAAGGAAAGGTAGCCAAAAATAGAAAAAGAGCTAGAAAAAGAAAAAAAGATCATTGAGACATATTTTTTTTTAAATGGAGAGATCAGAAGATGGGACAAGAAGAAATGCAAATAGGACTGCTTTCATAGATAGTATAATAGCATTTTATTTTTCCAAATACTTGCAAAATTAGTTTTCAACATTCATCTTTGTAAAACTTTGTCTTGCAAATTTTTCTCCCTTTCTTCCTTCTTCTTCTCTCCGCAAGACAGCAAGCAATCCAAAACAGCTTAAACGTGTGCAATTTTTCTAAACATTTTCAAGGATATTATAGAATAGATCCATGCATTGGGGGAAAAAAAGTTGTGTCAGATGACCGCTAAGCTATCCTTCAACAGTGACAATTTGGGAGGTCCAGTGTTTCTGTGAAAAAATAAATCCAAACATCCAAATGATGGATTTAAAAATGAATCTAACATTTGGATCAGATGAAGACTATATATATTATCTGCCTTTTGTTTGACACCAACACAAACTTTAGAAATAAGCAGAGTCTTGGTAGAGGAAAAAAATAGTCCTTATGTCAATAGTACTTTTATTTTGTATGTATAAATATATATTGACAAGAAGATTCTTTTGTACATTTTTATAGTGGGTCAGGGATGACAAACTAAATTGATATTTATGGTGAAAAATGTTCTCTTAATACTTACATGTTTTATTTTTTTGGCTTATTTTGATTTTATTGACATATTTTGATTTAACACAGCAGACAAACATAAATTTATAAAAATATATTTTCTTAAAATAATAAAACAAAATTACAATCAGAAGTAAACGGTAACTGAAGGTACACACAACTGTTTGTTAAAAGTCAGGAAGATTGAAGGCCTTTGTTTCTTAATAGTTATGCCATCTGCTTAATCTATAAAAGTAAAACATACCCATGAAGTTTTGTGAGCTATGGTTTTTAACTGCTGGAGAATGACAGAATAACTGGAACCTGAAGCCAGCTTTCTAGGCATCTACTCAGACTTTAAATTGTCCTGTGTGATATAGACAAATGGGTAAACTGAGGCCTAGAAAGATGAAATAACCCACCCATTGTAACACAATTAATAAGAATCAGAACACAGGTCTTTGGGTACTTTCATTCCTGCCCCTGTATATTACCTTTTTATGTGAGCACAAAAATGGGACACAGGGTAGCATAGCATGGAGATCCCTTTGCTGATACTGAAGGAAAGTGCAGTGATAATGATGGCTAATAACAATTAAATAGTTACTTTTATGTGCCAAGCACTGTGCTAAGCTCTTTACAAATATATCTCCTTTGGCTAAGCATTTTACAAATATCTCTTAGTCTTCACAACCTTGGGAGTGAGTATCTTCATTTTACAGGTGAGGAAACTGAGTCAAACAGAAGTAACTTACCCAGTATTCTATCTCTGCATTACCTAATTGCCTCCACTAGATTTGCATTGGAGAATCTTGGGTTGAATCCCAACTTTGCTATTTTCTATACCTGTTAGCTCATTCAAATCATTTCAGTTTTCTTAAATCAGGAGCTTAGACTAGATGATTGATAAGGCCCTTTTCAATATCTAATAAAATTTTTCTGATTCTTCTCCCTGAGGACTCCCCAATTTAATATGTCCCAAACACAACTTCTTATCTTTTCCCTAAAATTCCATCTCTTTTCCATATTAACTTATGTTTCTTCTGGGTATCACCATACTTTGAGTTATCCCATTGACAACATTTGAGTTATCCTGAAATCATTCTTCATCCCCAAGATCCAATTAGTGGTAAGTCTTGTCAATACCTCCAAATATCTATTGAATCTGCCCTCTCACCTCCACACGCAGACTACCACCCTAGTTCAGACCCTCATATCCTCTTGCCTGGATTATAGCCAAGTAACTGGTCTCCTGTTCCTCTCCTTCTTGTCCACACAAATACTGATATTGATAAAACACTGATTTGATCATGTCATCCCAATGCTCAAGAAGCTCTAATGACTCTATTACCTCTAGGATCCAATACAAATTCTTGTATTTAAAGTCCTTCCCAACCTTATTCTAATCTACCTTCTATCTTTATTATAAATCATTCTTCATGAATTTTTTACTCAAGTCTTAGTACCCTTTGTATGTAGTAGGTACTTAATAAAGTCGATTGATTGATCCAGCCAGACTGGTGGTCTTAATGTCCCTGACACATAGTTCATCTTAGACTTGACTCTTTTCAACGATGAGATGATCCAAGACAATTCCAAGATAATTGTGATGGAAAATGCCATCCACATCCAGAGAGAGAACTATAGAGGCTGAATGTGGATCAAATAGTATTTTCACTTTTGTTGTTGTTTTATTGTTTAATTGTTTTTTCTTCTTTCTCATATTTTCCCTTTTGATCTGATTTTTCTTCCATACAATGATGAATATAGAACTATGTTTAGAAGTATTGCACACATGTTTAACCTATATTGGACTGCTTGCCATCTTGGGGAAGAGAATGGGGGAGAAAAAGGGAAAAAAAATTTTCAGCACAGGGTTTTGCAAAGATGAATGTTGAAAACTTTCTTTACATATATTTAGAAAAACAAAATGCTATTTTTAAAAAGTCCATCTTCCATTTCCGTTTCTTTTTGCAAAGACTGTCCCTCATTCTTGAAATTCATTCCTTTGTTTCTACCTCTTGGGATTGCTATTTTCCTTCAAAGCTTTAATACAGTGAAACCTTTCCTGTTTTTTCCTTTGTTGCTTCTCCCCAGCCCTTCCCTCCCCCAGTTAATGCTGGTTCTGATACTGGCCACATACAAAACCATCCTCCATGCTGCTGCTAATGTCATAGGGTTGCCATGCTCTGGATGAGGAATCTAACCATACCCAGCAGCCAAGTGCCCCCCAGAGTGGTTGAATTCCTGGCAGAAGAGTCTTCTGCTCCCCCTTCTTCCTTCATTCCTGAATGCAGGTGTTATAGGCTGCAGTGGCCCCGCAGTGGGGCAGGCTTCCCACAATGCTTTGGCTGCATCCTCTAGCTCCGCTGTACCAGGAGGATGTCTCAGGGGGAAAGGGACAAGGAAAGGGAAGTTTTTTCACTCAATCTGAGGATTTTTACTGAGACTCTCTGTCAGTGGTTTCCAGTCCATGTTTTATTGTAATCTCCCCATGGGAAATGAGTCTCTGACTGCCAATTCTTTCTCATGAAATCTCCAAATATTAACTTCCCAAACCAAAAGATGATGAAGTAGTTAATTGGGTATAATAGTCAACCCAAACCAGCGAATTCAAAGATGAAACATCTCTTTTTTTTATATGCTCTGTTCCAGTCTTGAATGTCAGGGAAAAGCAACCTATAAAGAGCTGGACATGTGCAGAATGCATTGTTTCTTTCCATTGTTGTTTAGTCATGTTAGTAACCTCATTTGGAGTTTTCTTGGTAAGAATCCTAGGAGTGATTTTGCCATTTCCTTCTGTGGGAAGGAATTACCTCAAAATTTTGAGGAAATTGAGGCAAATAGAAATAAGTGACTTGGGCAGGGTCACACAGCTAGGAGGTGTCTGAGGCCATAATTGAACTGAACTCTTCCTAATTCCAGGCCTGGCACTCCTTCCACTATGCCATTTTGCTGCCCTTTTTCTCCATTAGCTATCAGTTTAAAAAGACATCCAAACATATACACATGGGCTTCACTTGCTTCCTCTGTAAAAATGAGAGTGGTTGGATTACCCCCTAAGGGTCCTTAAACTGTAGTGCATAGACCTTGGAAGGGGGGAGGACAAGGATAGATTTCAGGGGGATGTGAACTCAAATGAAAAATACATCTTTAAGAGGGGGAAATGCAGTTTTATTTTCACTAACCTCTTACTGAAATTGAGCATTTTCTTCAATTATTTAAAAACATTCTGAGGAAGAGTCCACAGCCCTCATCACATTGCCCAAGAGATCCATGATACAGAAAGTGTTAAGAACTCTAGATTATACTGGTCATCCTGCCATCTAGGGGAGGGGGTGGGGGGGGTAAGAGGTGAAAAATTGGAACAAGAGGTTTGGCAATTGTTAATCCTGTAAAGTTACCCATGTATATATCCTGTAAATAAAAGGCTATTAAATAAAAAAAATAAATAAATAAAAAATAAAAAAAAAAATAACTCTAGATTAAATGATCTATACTATCCCTTTCAGCTTTGATATTTTTGGATTCTATCACCTTTATTTTGAAGAATATTATGGAAACTAATAAGGCTAGAGGCAACAGATTTTCTCTTTTCCATCCTTGTTAGATTACATAGAAATAAAATATATAAAATATAATAAAATCGTAGAATTTTAAGATGTTCTATTCTTTTGACTAAATAAATAATTACAATAGTTGGTATTTGTATGGGGCAGCCAGGCGACACAGTAGATAAAGCCCTGAGTTTGTAGACATTTACTAGCAAATAACTTACACCTGTTTTCCTCAGTTTCCTCATCTGTAATGTGAGTGGGAATAAGAAATGACAAACCACTCTAGTGGTTCTGCCAATAAAATCCCGACTGAGGTCATAGAGTTATACATGACTCAACAGTAAAAGCATTTATGTAGTGTTTTAAGGTTTGCAAATATTTTGCATATGTTATCACATCTGATCCTCACAACAACCCTGGAAGGTAAGTGCTATTGTTATCCTCATTTTATAGTTGAGGAAAGCAGATAGAGCTTAAATGATCTTGCCTTAGGACAAAGCTAGTAAGTATTGGCAGGAATTGAACAGAGGCTCTATCCACTGATTGTTGTTGTTCATCTGTATGACTCTGAGCTCATTTGGGGTTTCCTTGGCAAAGATACAGGAGTGGTTTGCCATTTCTTCTCCAGCTCATTTTACAGGTGAAGAAACTGAGGCAAGCAGGAGTAATGGACTTGACTAGAGTCACATATCTACTTTTCCTAATGCTAAATCCTGCATTGTGCTGCTTAGTTACCCTATCCACTGAGCCACTTAGCTAAAGTAAGGATGATCTGAGGATTTTGTGGGCTTTTTTTTTTCCAGTTAAGAAAATAGAAATATCATTTTTCTAGTCTGACTTGAGGAATCATGCTTGATTTACCCATTTTGCACGGTTCCTGGAAAGCCCCAGGCTCTGGCTTATCATGTCTCTGGATGGCAGAGTTGCCAGTTACCTTTTCTCTTGCCCCAGTCCCAAACCTGGCACCGGAAGAGAATTGAGTATTTGCAGTGTCATTTTGTGGAAGGAGGCAGGACTGGCTTGCACAATTGGGGCAGCAGCTTTTATGAGCCACGCAGGGAAATGCTTCCAGCTACTGCGATCTCCTCTTCCTTGGCTTTCCCAAGGTAACAGTTGCAGTAGATTCTTTTCTGGTGTATGATTGCTATGTTTTTGACTTGAAGATAAAAACAAAGTTGATTCTCTGGCTTATTTTCATTTCTGAAGTGCCTATTGATTTTCTCTTTTCTGCGTAGGTGGGTAGTTTGGATTTTTTTGGTGGAATTTCTCTACTGTCCTGTGCAAAATATAAAAAGGATAATTATCCTTAGGAGCTTTGTTCTAAGTGGGTGGGGGTAGAGGGTGAGAAATGATGGATCTGCTCAATTTTAAATCATAAAACCTTAACCCCTGCCGAGTAAATATGAAGCATAGCATGCAGAATGTAGTAGGAATAGTTTTTTTTTCCATTTTGATCTTTTGTAAAGCAAACTTCTCTTTTATAGAATGAATGCCTTCTTCTCATATCATAAAAGTTCTTATCAAGATCATAAAAACTGCTGATGTGGTAGGAATTGGGGAGAACAATGTTTGTGTATGTATTCTCTTGGTTGTAGTTGTGGTGGTGGTGGTGGTTGTTTTTCTGGTACCAGCCAGAACTAGATTGATGTTCTAGCGACCCAAATCTCCTCTGTCTGAGTGCATCCGGGCCATTCCCTTGAACACCCCAGCTGTGAGCTGCTCGGATGCATAGCTGTAGTTTCTGGTAGGCAAGAAGGAGTTAATGCTTGTCAAGCATTATTCTTAAACAAATTAGGGCCAGAGCAGCTCAGTGGCAGTTCCCCCAGAGGGACTAGATGTTCAGCATCGATACACGCTCTGGGTTATTTACTTAGGCCTTTCTCTTGACCTCTGGGTTCTGCAGACGAAAGAAAGGGCTCTGTTTGGAGGTAGGTAGTTTTAATGCTGACGGTGTCTCTGAGTTGGTCCTTAGCCACAGATTCCTTCTGATTCAGCCCATCTGCAACAGCCCAGAAAAGACCATTTTTCTCCCTCCTGAAGCATCAAGAGCAGAAGTGTTTGATTACACACACACACACACACACACACACACACACACACACCTTGACTAACATATTATTACATCAACTTCTCAGCAACGCCTAGAAGCCATGATGCGACGGTCCCTGGAGCGAGCGCAGCAGCTGGAGCAGAAGCAGAAGCGGTGGTCTTGGGGAGGAGCGCTAGCTTCCAGCTCGGGCTCTTCAGAAAGGGATGGTGAGTGAAGCTGGCTGTCTTGTCTGCATTGCAGATTCTGCAGAATGGAACTGTCCCATAGCAACAGCCGACTGCACGGTTGCTGGGGTATTTTCCACCGGTGGGCCCACTCACAATGTGGAAGCTTTGCAGTTATTAAACTTGCCGGAATTGCTATTGAGATTAATTCAAGGGAAGATGGGATGCTCATTCTTAAGGGCTTTATTTTTTTTTTTTTTATGTGGCTCAGACACCAAAGATCATAAATAATTTTTGCTAAAAAGAACAATGTTTTAAGTAATTGATTTTCTAAGCAAAAGGAGCTGGTAAACATGGGGCTATGGATATTTTTAATGATAAGGGGTCTAGTAGTTTCATCAGGTAACAAAAAAAATTTCTTTTAAAGTACCTACTATGGGCCAGACGCTGTGCCATTAAAAATGCATAGCAGCATTTGCCATTTATAAAGGCTTTTTTTCCTCCGGCATCCTTTATTTTTATTGTTCTTTTTAGTTTTGTTTCAAAGCAAAATTGTTTTTTCATTATTTAATTTGTCATTATTTATGTTAGCTTTCAAGTTTTCAAGACAAGTCTTAATTTCTTTATAAAGTTGGTCATCTTCAAAGGTAGCTTTTTTGTCTGCTAAATGAAACATGACTACTTAATGCTTCTCTCTTTTAATAATAATGCTACTATTCTTTGTATAGTTCCTTTTGGAGTGGGCAATGTTTAATTTTGGTACAGTGTCTGGGCTATGCAGTTTTGTGTTATACACCAACTGGGAAAGAAAAAACTATTTTTTAAAAGAAAAAAACCTTGCAACCTTTCCTTTTTCTAATGACTCTAGTAAACTTGTTTTTTAAGAACCAGCAGTAATGAAATAAAAACATCAGGTTATTTTTGTCGCTTCTCTTTGATTTTCTGCTGTGTAGGTGAATCAGAAAATACCCCACCCCCTCTCCTAGGTTTAGCAGCCAGCACCCTTCCTCCAGACCCTGTGACCTCTGCCGCTGCTACTGATGACTCCAATGGTATTTCAGAGCATCACAGTACCATGGTGTTTTGTGATAACTGTTCCCAATCACTGTAATCCATCTACCAATCTTGTCTGTCGTAAACCTGCATCTTTGTCTGAGGCTGTGTAACTTTTTTACAGAGCTATAACTCTATTGTTTTGTCACAGTGAAGTCAGTGCATGGCTACAGCTTTCTTGGGTGAAATGAATACATTTCATACTTTGCTCCCCCTCATCCCAGACCCAAACAACTCAGCAAATTCCTTGACTTGCTGTGCATGTTGTTTGAGCCCTACTAGGCAAACCCCTTGAGTAATTTAGAGAAAATGCCTACATGTCATTTTTCCATTTAGAGAACATTTCATTTGTGTAGAATGTCTGTGTTCTGTCTGTGTCACTGGGATAGACTTTGGTGGGGGGCTTGGCAGAAAGGGTAGCCAGGGAGCCTCATCTGCAGAAAGGCTGTTGGAAGCCACAAATTCTGGGATTTGTCCTTGATTTCTGTATCTGTCTGGTAGTCATTTTGTTTTAAATAAAGGACTAACAGATTGCATTGTCTAGAACGGGGATGAGAACCGGCATACCCATAAAGAGCATCTTTAGAAAAGATGAATATACTTGCCACTGGTTACAAGAGCTTAAAAACAAAAAACCAAAAAAGAGAAATGGGTGCAGTAATTACCAGCAATGCATGAACAGAAATAGTTTTGAGTTAAAGAGAGTCATCACCAATCTTGTTGCCTAGAAGCAACATTCATGCCGACTTAGATGGGTGGGGTTAATTGCAGCACCTGTACTTTTCCCCTTGGGCTTAGGATATATTGTAGAACTCCCCACTGGGACACCACCAAAACTTTTAGTTCCTATCGAGTTTTAGCAGACATAGTTAAGACCCTGAGAATTAAGATTCAAGGCCCAGATGTTTAAAAGAATCACTCTAGATGATCTGTTTGGGGGATGTCTCGGGATACAAGGATTCTGAAGTATCACAGTAGAAGACAATTCTAAATTTTCCAAGCTTGAGAGTTGTTGGATGAAGTAATCTTTTCAGTTCTGGGTTGAGTGAAACTCATTTTATAGATTTTTTTTTCCAGTGGCAATTAAATTTAGAATAGAATTATAATAATTGATCCATGTGGGTTTTTTGTTGTTACCAATTACATTATAAGTATATGTATATAAGTGTGTGTGTTTATATATATATATATATATATATATATATATATATATATATACATATACATATATTATAAAAAGCCTTTTTAGCCTTTTTGGAAGGTTGGGACTTGTAATTTAACTGATGTAGGGAACTCTCTTAATGAGGAAGCTCCCTCCACCACTATAGATTAGCAGTTACTCAGCAAATTATAGTCTCAGAGTACTCCTTGGGGGACTGAAAGGTTAGGGGACCTGCCAGGGTCACACACCTCGTACAAATGGAGGTGTCACTAATTCCCAGGTTACCTTTAGCTATTGGGCCACACTGCCTTTCTTAAGAGGAGTTGCCATGAGGATTTATTATAACTTTAGTTTTTGTAAAAATTGAAATGTTGAAATAGAAGAAAGGAACTCCTTCACTGTAATAGTTAATTATTGAAGAAACTGGATATTTGAAATTAGGACAATTGGATTTTTAGTATATAAAATACATAGATACCTAGTTTGTTAATTCAGAACTATCATTAACAAAGGCCCACAAATGAGGTAGGGAAGAAAACAGTTATTGATTTCTTGCCCTGTAACTGAATGTTCTTTTTTCATGCATCTTCTTGCAGCATGTGACAAACTTTCAGCTTCTACAATGAATCTTCCAAAGCAGTTGGAGTCACCCATCAGTAAGCGTCTGTCTTCCTCCACGGCAGCAATTACTTATTCCTCTGATAAAGGCAAGTGACTATGTCTTCTTGACCTCTCTATGGTCCTCTTCTTTCTGCATTTAAACATTCTCTTGGATGTTTATAGACCTTTTTTAGAACTTGTCTCTTTTGTGAATGACTTTTTCTCCTAACCACCCATCACCAACACACATATGTCTCTACCCTTTGCAAATAACTGTTATTATATTAGGACGTAGTTAAATCATTTAATCCTTGGGAAGAAAAGAGATGATAGGGGAATGGGACAGCTACGTTTTATTGCAAGGGAATGAAAACTGGCCTTCTGTCCTGGTTGCAAAATCATTCTACTCTTCCTGCTGTCTGCTTAACTTATTTCTGGGATTTAATTTACAAGCAAGTGGGATGTGACCTAATAACTTAAATAAATGTCAGGGATTTTCCTACCTGATTCTGAAATGCTGCAATCAATGAGGTGGATGTTACTCTGATAAATGTAGTCTTCTGACAAATTAGGCCATTGCAATTTCCCATGATAATAGGCCAGGCTCCCTATTAAATGGGAAGAGAAATTATATGATCACTTAAGAAAGAGCTGGTTAAAAGAAGGCAGCATTTTCAGGTGCTTTAACTGTTGGCACTTGGTGAATTTAGCTATTGGGATGTGTGTGACAATCTTTGTTTGGTGCCATTTTTAGATATACTTTGAACCAGAGACTTAAAGGTCTTTGGCGTTCTATCTCAATAGGGTTTGTCAGGCAGCTCTCTCCCAGGGGTTTAGATAAATCACAAATGTAGCCAAAAAAAAACATTCACTCAGGCTATGAAGGTTAAAGGGTAGAGTGGGAACAAGAAACCTACAATACTGTGTGATGATGATGATGATGATTTTTTTAAAAAACCATCTCAAAAGGTATGATCTGCTGTACATTGCATTTCTGATGGAATATTTAGCATGTGAGTTGCTTTGGAGGGGAATAGAGATAACACTTGTGCCCTTTAAAGGACAAATTGCGTCTTGCCAGGATGTTCTTCTCCTAATGCTTCTTATCAGTGAATTTATAATTAAACTCCTCCCTTAGAGCTTGGCAGGCCCTCTCTGTTAGATGTATTGAGTATGACAGTGCTGCTGATCTGTAGTGCGGTTTGCAGGAGCCGCCTAAAAACAGAATTATTAAAGACGCGGAGATGAAAACATTTATGAAGCATATGAAGCACATGGCAGTTCTGTTTCCTAAAATTCACTTGGAGTTATAGGTTGGGGATAAACCCAAGTTCTCTCCTTACTGTGAATTACTGTTGTGTGCCCATGCTTTATCATTCACTGTCAACTCTTAGTTATCTCCCTATACCTGCTCTAAAGGATAGTTTTTAATCCCAGGATAATGTACTTCTCCCTGTAATATTGACATTATTGCATCAATCTAAAGAAATCGGTATGATTAAGAAGACAATTTGCTATAATAAAATATGTGTTTGTGTGTTAATATACACACACACACATGACTTTTGGACTATCTGTATTTTGAATAATCAACATTGCTGCCTTCCATTAAAGCAGATAATAGGGAGTTGACTGTTTCTAATTTCATATGATTTTTTAAAATCCAGTTGATATGGAAAAAGTGCATGATGGCAGTGTTCATTAACTATTATCTTCAAAATAAATAAAGATTTATTATATAATTATTTCTCGACAATGTCTTATAAAACAATTATTTTTAATTGATTATAGAAACTCTCTTATGGAATTGATATATATTTTGTATGTTTATTAATATTAGATTTTTCTGAGCAAAAAAATGTAGTTCCCAATTACATCTAGGAATGTGGATCAAATGTTCAGTAATAAAAATTTTATTCAGAAATTCTAGTGTCTCAATAGAGTTGATGTACCTTTCCAGACTGGATAGTCTTATCACTCTATTTTGTGTAATGTATAATTGTTTAATTTATAGTTATGAAATAATATACTCTTGATGTGTATTTGTAAATATCAAGAAATCTACTAAATGTCTGATCCTCAGGAAATTTAAATTATTTTGTGTTTTCAAAAACATCCCTTTGCATGATGCACATTGTGTTTTTTCAACATTGCTTTGTTTTCTTTAATTTTGCATGTATATATGTGTATATATATATATATATATATATATATATATTTTTTTTTTTTTTTTCATTTGCTTCCATCCTTCAGCCCACCGCATGCACCTTAGTCCACTGGAAAACTTTATTGTTATGCGACTGTTGACCCCCACACAGTCTTCTTTAGCCAGAAACCGAAGCACACTCATGCTTTATCAGCAGTCCATTGATTCAGGTAAAACAGGCTGAAAAGTTTTGACTATTAAGGTATGAAAGTTGCAGTTAGCAGCTGTGGAAAATGCTGAAAAGGGAATGAAGTGTTTTATTTCATGGTGAATTTTTGCTTTTCTTTTCCTCATTTCCTAAATTTGCATAATGTCTTTAAACTGCTAATTCCCAAAATTTCTTTTCCTACAATTATTGTAACTACACTCTTGAGGACTAGGGTAAATTAAAATAATCCTGTCTTCCTAAATGTATTCTTAAGTGTTGCAAGTAAATGTATGTCTTTTAAGCTTACAGACAATCAAGAAGCATTTATTAAACACCTACTGGGCAAAATGGTGAGGGATACAAAGAGAAGCTAACCTTGAAATTCTGTTACAGAATCTGAATTGCGATATCTACCACTATTGCCACAAACTAATCCATTTGATCAGACTAGATAACAGAAACTGGCTTTGAGGACAAATGGTATTTATTCCACAAATATAGTTGTAAGATGATTTGTTACTTAAAAGAACCAACTCATCATAGTTTTATCCAAGCTGTATGTTTTTGTGTATGGGAGGAAGAGGGACAGGGATAATAATGCAATATAAAGATAACTCATAATTGGAGTTCTCATCAATTGTTCATGGATGACCAGTGCTGTAGACAATATAAGATAATTGTCAATTCTATAGAACTCTTTTTTCTCTGTTTACACACAGTAAACATTCAATTCAATAAACTAATGCATGCAAGCTTACTTAAGGACAATTTCTTCAGAATTACTGAATTAACAATTTTGTCTCTTGAGTAAATTCTCTAGCATGATCATAACTGATTTACCTGATTTAGCAGTGAGATGGAAACTTCTACCTCAATTCTGAATTCACCCAAAAGAAATCATCCTAGCACAAGGTTGAATCCATTTGCTCCTAGGAATCAATCTTTATCACTTATGTGGTATTAGCCTTTCTTTAACTTCCCAATTAAATGTAAAAAATCAAGCTATTCTACAGATTGCTAAGATATCATATTATTTATTTATAATGAAAGAAAAAATGAAAATGAAGTCACCAAAACACTGGTACTGTATGCTATGCTGTTGGACATAGGTAAATAATTGGTAAAGTAATAAGAATGTTATTAGTGTTTAAAAAGGGAAAAAGGAAGCAGCAGGCAAGATATATAACTTGAATTGATCATGTTGATATCTGGATTAACCATCTGAAAGCTTAGAGAAGTATTCTGTTTGTTTTCAAAGCTTGATACAGAAGAGGATGACTCTGGAGGTTTCTTATCTATGATTTTTTTTAAAAAGCTTCACATTTTAAAATATCTCACTAAAGCCATTTAACACACTTATGATGCTATAATAGCATAGTTACTTCTCTGGGTAAAATGGAGAGATTAAATGTTACTATATGTAAGTAACCTTGTTAATTAGTTATGCAGCTATAAAAATATGTTGTTTTAAACTTAAAATTTAATTTCACTGTACTGTCACAGAGTCAGAAATGACTGAATGACTATACAAAAGCAAAAAAAATCCATTTTATTCTCTCGGCAGATTATATGACACTTGGCTATTGTGTCCCACAATCAAATTTTACTTCAATTTTCTTTATCTAATTCCTTTGGATTTTTTATCGAATTATGCCCATGGTTCCCTAAGGGGAGGTTTCTCAGTACAATGTGGAGGAACCCAATACTTTCTAGGATTATAGAGTTGAAGCCATCCAATCGAACCCTTCTTCATTTATAAATAAGGAAACAGACCCAATGAAGGAAAATAATTTGCCCAGTATCCCACTAATAGAAAGTGGCATGGCTCAAATTTGAGCCAGCATCTTTCTCACTTTCTTTTCTACCCTCTCCCTAAGATGAAAATTTGATATAGGTTATATCTGTGCAATCATATAAAACCTTATTTCTACATATCCTTCTCACTTGTAAAACACTGTTTCCAAAAAATATTTTCAGAATTTTCAGAATTTCCCACAAAATTCAATGAGGATTTAAAAAAAAAGGTGAACTTTAAAAGATTTTATTTCTTATTCATGTATCTATTAAAAGTGGAATAATGATGATTTCGAACTTTAAAAGATTTTATTTCTTATTCATGTATCTATTAAAAGTGGAATAATGATGATTTCATATAAACATCTGCTATTATAGGGTTAGGACTCCCTTGGAGTATGAAATACCATTAGTTAAAGATTGCTCTTTGCCATGTGCCCAGTTATAATGAAGTTGTGTGATTTTTCCTTCCCCCCCCTCTTCTTCTGTCTGTTCCTTGCTTTTGCTTTTGACTATTACGCTATAACTCTGCAGTTTCCCCTATCTGTCCTCGTTTAGCCCCAGGTAGCCCTTTTAAGTCTCCCCACAAAGCCTCTCCTGCCCGTATCCCAGAGAGAAGGAAGATGGCGGCCTCTGGTGCTGGGGATGCCCCAAGAGGAGCAGTTTCGATTGAACAGGTGAGTTTTAGAGCAAGCCTTGGTCACCCTATCAAGTTGTTGATCTGTGTGACTTTAAATTAATTTGAAATGTCTTAACTGTATTAAAAAAAATCCATCCATTTTATTTTAAATGTAATTTATTTTAATTTAAATTTTATTTTATTTATTTTATTTTAAATTTTTTATTGGAAGTTTCATGAAATGATGAACTCTTCAAAGTTGAGTATTGTAGGATCCCTAAGAACTTGAATAATTGTTTGTTTTGTTTGGGAGAAGAAGCAATTGGGATTAAGTGACTTGACAGCTAGTGAGTGTCTGAGGCAGGATTGGAACTCAAGATTCTTTTGACTTTCAGGGCTAGTGTTCTATCCACGAGAGTACTTCCTAGCTTCCCCAGCCAACTGTAATTGAATTGTACCTATAATAACCAAATAGATCTCAGTTTATCAGCTCTTTGGAAGAGCATTACTGAGGTGGTACAGTGGATCTACAGTTAGGAAGAACTTGTTCTAGTCCTAACTCAAATACTTAATGGCTCTGGGAAACTAAAGCACTTCTCTTGACCTCTGTCTGTCTCAGTTTTCTCATTTGTGAAATATGGGGATAATAGTAGCACCTTTCTCTTAGGATTGTTGGAGGATCAAATGAAATAGAATATTCACAATTCTACTGAAAAAGTTATAAGTTGACTTCCTACAGTCACTCTATCCATTACTACATTGGAAGCCAAGAATTTGAATGGGATTTACTAATTTTTGGTGACTTTGTTCTGTCTTATGCCTGTTTAGAGACTTTAGAACCCCCTAAGAAGAACTCAGATGATATCTGATTAAATTAGCAATTAGGCACATGTTGGAGCAGAATTTTTATTCTAGGCTGCTTCCCAAAGCTGAGTGGTCAGTGTTAATTTGCACAAAATTCCTGAAGGTGGAAGGAAACTTAAGGGTGTCCACTTAAGCATGTTCAACTAAAATAGAAACACAACCCTGCTTGGCATGTTAATTTAGGAAAAAACCACATTAACATTATTTTATATTTCTCTCTTTTTGTGAAACCTTTGCCAATTGCACTTTAATCTGGAGGAATTATGGTAGCATGTGGGCTGAGAGTTTAATATTTATGATCTAGTCTAGCTCTCTCATTTCACAAATGAAGAAGCGAAGGCCCAGAGAAGTTAAGAATTAGTAGCAGATTGAGAATTAAACTCACGACTTGTGACTTCAAGTATAACATTCTTTCCCCTGCAAGTTGATTTCTTAATTTTCCATTTATTTCAGAGGCAGCTAGGTAATGGTTATAGATTGAGTGGCTATAGATTGCTGAATTTTGGAGTCAGTAAATTCAAATACCCTGTCCTTCTGATTTATTGTTTGATTCTGGGCAAATCATTTTACAATCTCTTTTCAGCCTTATTTTTTTTCTCTTCTACAAAATGGAGAATAACCTGTTCACGGAGTTGTTGTTAAAAAAAAAAGTGATTTCATCACAGTACTTTGTATCTCTTTAAAATGCTATATTAATTATTGCTATTAATATCATCATTATCATTATACTACTTCTGACAGTCAGAAATATTTTGTGAGAAATTTTGTAGCTCTTTTTTAAGATACCCTTGGTAGACTTTTAGCACCAGAAATCCCAAGTTATTTTATTAAACCCTAGAATAGGCTCCAGGTTTCTAAAAAGTAAACTTATAATGAAAATTATGGAAGGATATATACTCTCAGATGAAAAATTTGTATTTGAAGAACTAAAACTACAAAAGGTTCCCAAACACTGAAAATGAGGATCAAAGATTCTGTCCCATCATCCTCCTTGATCATAAGGCATCTATTGAGTGCTTACAGCGTACTTTTAGATGATGCAGGGAGTTGGATAGAGCAGTAGGCCTGAAGTTAGGACGATTGGAATTTGTATCTGCCCTCTAAACACTTACTGCTGTGTGATTGTCGCAAAACCCTTATTTGCCTCCCTTCCTTATCTGTTAAGTGGGGACACACTGGAGAATGAAATACTCCAGTATCTTTGCTAAGAAAACGCCATGGACAAGTCTGTGAGATCACTCAATTAAGGAACAGCAACAATTGCAGAGGATAATTAAGTTGGGGAGGCTATCACAGGACCTTATCTTTGAGGGCTTGTGCTCTAGTTGGAAATAGTGCATAAAACCCTGGACACCAAAGCAAAGTTAGCTCTTGCCTCACAATTATTACATATCTAAGCAGCCTAACAGTAGGTAAGTTACTTAATAATTTAGTCATTTTTAATGTTTCATATTTTGGTATATTCCCTCCTTTTCACTTCTCTACCCCATTTTCTTCACCTCTTAAGCTCCACACTGGTCAGCAGAATCTCAGGGGATCAGTGTTGGTGAAAGGGGAGTTAGTTCTTGCTCAAATCTTCCATTTTGTTTTCCCATTACCCTTGTAGTGTCAGGCCCTAAATAGCAGGCCATACTCCCCATCCCTTTTTCATTTGTGCAATTAGACTTGAAAAATTGAGTTTAATAAACCTCCGACTCCCCTTCATATACCATTGCGACACAATGAAGGGGATAGAAAAGAAAAACAATCTCCAGGTGGTGACCTCTCTGACTTCATACCTGTCCAAAAATTATCCTGAGAATAGAATTAGTGTCAAGGACAATCTCGGGTCCTGCAGTTATAGCCCCTTTCTATCCAAGAATGGTCCTACTCTTGTCTGATAGGGCAAAGATAACAACAGCTACAAGGCTAATTGCACCCTGCTTCTGTATTTTGCTTGCTAAAAAACCTTATATAAATTATGTGCCTCAGTTGCTCTGGACCAAATGCTTTGGAAATATATTCCCATTTCAATCAGCTAGCTTAAATTCTTCCCATTAAAGAATAAAAAAAACATTCTCCTTTTGCCTCAGTTTCTCTGGTATTACCATGGGAGGGGGTGCTGAAGGGGGAAAGAGAATAAATTGTTTTGCAAACCTTAAAGCATTAAAGCAGTGCATTGACTCTAACCTCTGTGATCAATGGTCATTGTGCATATATAATCATTCTTTGAATATTTTGTTGTTGTTCAGTCAGGTAGTGTTTTCTTGTCAAAGTTACTGGACTAGTTTATCATTTCTTTCTCCAGCTCATTTAACAAATGTGGAAACTGAGGCAAACAGAATTAATTGGATTTGAACTCTTCCTGAGGCCCAGTAATCAATCCACTATACCACCTAGCTACCTGAATACCAAGTATGCCTTATGAACATTTTAAAAGTAAAAGTCATAATATATAATGGATAGAGTACTGAACTTAGAAAACCTGGGTTCACATCCTTTCCATTATATAAAAGCTCTGTGACAATAGGCAAAATCACTTAAATTCTTTGAGCCTTAGTTTCCTCATCTGTAAAATTGAGATAATGTCTCTAATACCCATCTCACCAGGTTGTGAGATTGAAGTGAGATAATATTGCTAAAGTGCTTTTGTAAACCTTAAAGAACTGAATAAATGTCAGGTAATTGTTTCTTTTTATTAATCATCATTCTTTTTATAATTAATTTTTATTTAGTTACTACAGTCCGCAGTACAATGAAATTGGAATTTCTGTCCAGTCCCTTATGGCACAACAATGGGGCTAGTCTATATTCTTCTACTCTGAGTCTTCTATTTATTTTTTAAGCAATCTCTATGTATCCATTTCTGATAATTTTTGACTCCTCTTTTTTCTTTCTTGTATAATCTTTATACAATTTTTCTTTAATTTTCCTTAAATTCTCATGACACTACATTTGCAGAGTCTCTTAAAATTTGCCCTTCTTAATCTTTGTCAGCTTGTCAAAACAAAAGGCTTAACTTGCTGGTCATGTCCCCCTTGATTCATCTCTGTACCTTCCATCTGCCCAAAATGTTTTTCCTCTCTTGGCCTTGGCTGCCCTTCTTCCCAAACTTATTTCTTTTTCCCCCTCTAAATGAGCTCCTTGTCTCTGATGTTCCTATTGCAAGCACCTAGTGAATACTTAATAACACAAAGTATATTCCCCCTTCATCTTCTACCCCCATCTCAATTTGAGCCCCTTCCTTCTTCCTTCATTAGTGGTTGCCCCATTCTAGAACCTTTTGGGGTATTTATTTTTTTCTTGGCCAATGTTTGCCATCCTGCTTTTCTTTTTCTTTACCTCATCTTTTTTAATCACTTCTATGTTCTTTGTCCACATTGCATTTTGTTTCAATTCCCTGCATCATAATTATCTTTCATTCTTCATTTTCAGGGTCTCTGTGGGCAGTGAATTTGCTCCGGAATTAGAAGCCAGTTGTTTTCTTTCTTTCTATTTGATAGCACGG
Source organism: Sarcophilus harrisii (assembly GCF_902635505.1). Taxonomy (NCBI): domain Eukaryota; kingdom Metazoa; phylum Chordata; class Mammalia; order Dasyuromorphia; family Dasyuridae; genus Sarcophilus; species Sarcophilus harrisii. The sequence continues at coordinate 274,284,244 of NC_045428.1, forward strand.
AGCTGTTGTTCTAAAAATGGAATGGGACGCTATTAGCATGACTTTGAGACCAGTCATTTTTCAAAATCACAGTTATACATATTTAATGTGTTGGACTACTACCTACCATCTAGGGGAGGGAGTGAAAGGAGGGAAGGGAAAACTTGGAACAGAAGGTTTTACAAGGGTCAGTGTTGAAAAATTACCCATGCATATATCTTGTAAATAAAAGGCTTTAATTTAAAAAAGAAAAAGGAGGGGAAAAAAAACCAAAATAATGAGATGATTCAGGCCAGTTCCAATGGACTTGTGATGGAGAGAGCCATCTGCACCCAGAGAGAGTACTGTGGGAACTGAATATGGATCACAACATAGTATTTTCACTCTTTTTGTGGTTGTTTGCTTGCATTTTATTTTCTTTCTCATTTTTTCCCTTTTTGATCTGATTTTTCTTATGCAGCAAGATAATTGTAGAAATATGTATAGAAGAATTGCACATATTTAATGTATAGTGGATTACTTGCCATCTAGGGCAGGGGGTAGAGGGAAGAGAGAGAAAAAATTTGGAACACAAGGTTTTGTAGGGATTGATGTTGAAAATTATCTATGCATATGTTTTGAAAATAAAAAGCTTTAATAATAATAAAAAGCATTAAAAAAAAAAAAAGGTTAGCATAAATCACAACATTGGACAGCAAGCCTGCCTCAAAACCAAAAAGAGTGCAAGTTCTCCCCATAAGTTTTCCCCCTAATGATACTGTCTGTGAGACACTAGGGAAGTCACTTAACTAATCTCTAATTCTATTCCTCTACTTAGTACCACTCAACCACTACTAAGTTGGAATGTGAGAATTGGAAAAAGGTCTTAGACACACATATATGTACGTGTATGTCTATACATACACACATGCACATAAACATTATGTGTGTTATATTGTTTTTTCCCAGTCATGGAAACTTCATGACCCCATTTGGGGTTTTCCTTATAAAAATGTTAAAAGTTGTTTCCCATTTTCTTTTCCAACTTATTTTACAGATGAGGAAACTGAGTCAGATAGGGTTAAGTGACTTGCCCAGGGTGGATCACACAGTAACTGGATTCTTCTGATGGTGTTCTATCCACTGTGCTACCTAACTGCTCTTGCATATGTATGAACATGTATATATGTACGTGTATGTATATGTAGACATATCTGCACATATACATACTATCTATAATGATAATAATAAAATGTAAGTGATATCAATATTGCAAAGTTACAAATAAGCTTGGCCCCAAATTATAGATTTCAGAAAACACTTTCCCCAACACCTTTGCTGGGAACATATGTAGAACATAGTATAGGTAAATTATACTATGTAATACTAGATAAACTATAGGTTTTTTGTCAATGTGCTGATCAACTTTGATTTTTTTCCTCTTTTTAATTTTAATTTTACTATTATTATTATTTTGCTGAGGCAATTGAGGTTGACTTGCCTTGTTAAGTGTCTGAGACTTTATTTGAACTTGGGATCTCCTGACTTCAGGGTTGTTGCTCTATCCACTGGGCCATCTATCTACCCCGTCTTTTTAAAATGTTTACAAAAATTTCTTCATTTTAAGGAATGGCTATTTAGGATTGAGGATTAAGGTGATGCAAATGGAATGCAATAAGCAGAATCAGGAAAACGATATACATATTGTAGCAAATGAAAAAAACAAAATTTAAAATCACAATTATAATTGACCAAGTCTTATTTTACAAATAAGGAAATTAAGGTCTTTAGAGACAATATGACCTTAGCAAGGTCATATAGCTAACAACCTGTATGCAGAGGTATTGAACACAGGTCCTAGTCCAGTATACTTTTTTTAGCATCTCCAACTAGATATTAAATTTCCAGATTCCTTTTATGTAAATTTGTATAGAAAGGTGGTGATGACGGTAGAAGGGAGGAGGAAGTAAGGGTATGATGATGGTAGCAGTGGTGTGTGTGTGTGTGTGTGTGTGTGTGTGTGTGTGTGTGTAAGGAAGAAAAGAAAATGATGGAATATGTTGGTGAGCAGCTAACTAGATATGGAGGTATTTTTGCAGTAAGGTAATGATTTTATTTTTTTTTTAATTTATCATAGCTTTATTTTTCAAAATAGCATGCAGAGATAGTTTTCAACATTCACCCCTGCAAAATCCCAAATTTTTTTTCCTCCTTGCCTCCTGCCCGCTACAAGCAATCTAATATAGATTAAGCATGGGCAATTTCTTCTAAACATATTTCCACATTTATCATGTTGTACAAGAAAAATCAGATCAGAAAGGGGAAAGAAATGAGAAAGAAAAAAAAGAAACATGCAAACAACTCCACACTCCATACTCCACATTCTGTCTTCATAGTTCTCTCTGTGGATGAGGGGATATCTCTTCCCATTACAATCTATTGGAATTGCCTTGAATTACCTCATTGTTGAAAAGAAGGGCTGTGATTTTAAGTGGTTAGGTGGAGGAGTATGAGCTGTTTTTAAGGGTTAAGGAGTAGCTAATTATGGAACAAAGGGGAAAATAACACTCCCACATCATTTTATTATATATTTTATGGAAGAATTTATGACTGACTTTCTTGAAGGTTACAGTCATAGCATTTTCATCCAACCATAATTTGTCCTGGTGACTTTTTATATCTTTATATTCTAACTACAATCAGTCTTCCTGAAAATGAGTACTAAATCGACACTTGAATTAGGCTTTTGATCTACTCTTCTGAAACCTTTTTATGGAGACATGGGAAAATTCATGTTTTTACTAAATAAGAATCTCTTTGTGAGGGAAGATATGATTATATGATCATAAGTATAATTTATATATATACAAACAAAATATATATATACACATACAAACAAACAAAACAATTTTATTTTACATATATAGTATGCAAAGGCAGCTTATAATCAATAAGAGTACAACATTTGGAATCAAAAGACCTAAGTTTGATTCCCAGCCTTTACTATCTAGCCATTTGATTTTGGAATAAGTCTGTGCCTTGATTTTCTCATCTGTTAGAAGATGGATAGAAATGAATAGGCTCTGTCTCTTCACTCCCTTCAGCTCTAAATACCATGATCCATATGGAAGATATGGTTTGATCAAGGTTACATAGCTAATAAATGTGACTTCAACAGAGACCTATAAACTATAAACTCAATCATGAAGATTCAAATTCAGTGTTCTTTTTTCACTACCACTCACTCACTACCTTGCAGTCTATAGACCGAGCATGAGCTCAATACTCTTTCATTGGAAGGTCCCTGTGGGGAGTGAATTTGCTCTGAAGTTTTATTTAAAAAGTTGCTTTCTTTTTTTCTGTTTTGGAACTCTGTGAACATTGTACAATGGGTTGAATTCAGTCACCTTCCTTTAAATAGCTCATGATTTGGAAAGCCATGAAGCTTGTGAAATGATCTCTTTGAAAGTAACTTTGAAAGTAAAGTGTTGTAGTTACAATATTTTAAAAGTAGCTAAAAAAAAAGACCGATCTCACAGTACTTGGATTTTCATGTTTTTTATTCCCGCTATAGACTGAGAGAGTAAAGAAAGAAAAGCGAGCTTCAGCATCTGCTTCCTTAACTGGCCTTGGATCTCCATTAAGAAGATCTGATTCTCCATCAACTAAGAGACCATCCTCTCCTGCAGTATCTAAGTAAGAATGTTTTACCTCTTCTAATGCAAAAAAACAGATTGGTGGGAAAACTCATATCTTTCCATTTTGTAAGCTGCATCTCTAGATATTATTGATCACATCTCTAAAATTCCATTTTACTAAATTCTAAACTCACATTGGTTAGATTGCTTTGCTTGACTCCTTCCTAACTCTTTCTTGTAGTAAGCTTGTAGATTGTTATAAGTATTATCATCTCCATTTTACAGCTGAAAAATGACAACCTAGAAAGTTTTCAGGTGGCTTGCCTAAGGTCACATAACTATTAAGTATCGGAGCAAGTGAATTCTGTTATAGAATTATTAATTTATCCTTATTTATATTTTATAAATGGATATTATACAATATAATTTATACATTATATGGTGATACAGTTATCTGTTATTAATTTATTGAGTCCCAAATAATGAGGAAAGTCTCCTAGGAGGAGATACACAAGATTCATTGTGTCATACTTGTTCACAGTAATGGCAGCTATCAGCAGGGTATTGTTTTGGTCCTCCTGGTTCTCCCAATTTTTGACTAAAGGAATATAGGGCAGGAGCACCTTGTTCTTTGAATACTCCCCAGGAAAGATTGGTGAATCAGAAATAATGCTTCAGTTACATTTTAGTAAAGCACAGACAGTATGGAAGCAATGGTAGCTTTGGGGGAAAAAATGGTGAAAGATCAGAGCACAGAGAATCTCTTAGTTGAGCACTATCATAACAGGTGGAGGAGTGCTTGGGGAACAGAAGTTTGGGGTCCCATTTTTATAGAATTTTGGTTGGGAGGGGTAGGTTTTTAACGTTGTCACATTAAGTTTAATTTATTAACAAATTCACATCATCTCAAAGTTATCATCTCAATACTTTGGGGTTAGTTCAATAATAATAGTACTTTTGCTGGTGTTATTGAGCAGTTTATCTTAATCTTATAGACAAAGGCAGTTAACCAGACCAAGGGATTGTTACATTACAGATGATTCCCCTAATTTAGCACAGAGTTTAAGGTTGTGGTCTTAGTTAATTTATGAGGCTGTTTGTCTGGCTCCTCACACCCCTCTAATTTGTGAGACAATTTATAAGTAACTTAGGTTGCCTTTAATTTATGGGGCAATTTGTAAGTAACTTAAATGACTTATACTAGCTACCTATAAACTTATTGTACTAACTATGCTGGGGGTGGAGGTAAGGGTAGTCAAGGGGACCAGAACAAAATACAGTTTCAACACAGCAAGGAAAAAAAGAACTCGGGGCTTCTGATTCTTAAATTTCAGCTTTTTCTACTACTCCACACTTTAAGATTATTACTGTAGTAAATGTATTTATTTTAAAATCTATTTGTATCTTTTCTGTGCATTTGAATGATCTTTCACATATGGCATTGGTCTTTCTATCTCTTCAAATGGTTCACAGTGTTTTAACTGCTACTAGAAAGGTTGATGGCACAAGTCCCCTTCCACTCATCTCTGCTCCCTCTCTCCTTTAATAGTGTTTTTTACACCCACCCCCTTGCCTGACATTTCCATGATTCCGTCTTGTTTGTTTTCTGGGTTTTTTTTTTTTTTTTTTTTGATGGTGTGATATTCCTATTTCAAATGGCTCAATCTATTCATCTTATGTTATTTGTTTGTTTTTTCCTGGGTCCATGATTCTCTTTTCTTTTAAATTGAGACTAAACTACTCTAATCCTGCCCAATATGTTCTAACTATGTGATCCAGAGCAAGTTACTTAACCATTCTGTTTCCTCATCTGTAAAATGAAGCGAATAGTTACCATCCAAGGCTTTTGTAGGAATCAGATGAAATAATTGTTGGAAAATGTTTGCAAACTTCAAAGCATTATCTAAGTGCTGACTACATTATTATTATTTATTGTTATAAATTTAGAAGTCTTATTACCCTAAATTTTGTGTAGTACTTGGCACTAGATTGCCTTGCAAAGAATTATGCACTTACCACATCCCACAATCACATTTTGTTCCCATTTAAAAAAATGTTCTATTGATACTTTAGTCTTTCAACTGTCACTTGGCAATTAACTACAGACTTGTATTTCTTAACTCCAGTTTTTAAAAAATCATTTCAATTTTTAAAAAAATGAATAATTTTAAAAATAAAGCAATACATCAGTCCTGTCTCTCAGGGTTATCCATAGTCAAGGTGATATGGTAGATAGAGCACTAGTCTTGGAGTCGGGTAGGCTTATTTGCAGGTGCTTATTAGCTGTGGAATCCTAGGCAAGTCACTCAGTTTCCTCAACTGTCAAATGAGCTGGAGAAGAAAATGACAAACCATCCCAGTACCTTTGCCAAGAAAACCCCGAATAGGGTCACAAAAGTCAGACTGAAGCAACTGAACAATAACAACAACATTCTGTTCCCAAGACTTCTCTGCCAAGAGGAGGGACATCTATTTCTTAATCAGCCTTCCATTTATGTAGAATTGGAAATGGTTGCTTGCTAAGATGTTCCAGACAATTTTGAAGAGCTCATCTTATAAGTTTCATCAAAATTTGCTCTGTCTCACTAGACACATATGTGAAGGATATATATGTTCCTATGAGTTGGGAACTATTTGCATATTAATTTCAAGGGAGTGGTGACTCACTTAAGCTTTGAGACAAATTCATCACTCTCAATCCATCCTCCTAATAACAAGCCTTTCTACAAAGCTAAGCAGGTCCCCAAGCCATGTTACAATGAGGCACTTGGAGTATTGGGATTTTAAGTGGAAAGACAATGATCAAATAAACTGCTAAGACAGATAGGTAACAGTATAGCAGGCTAGCTAATTCTCTTCACTGTAAATGTTGCAAAAAATAAAATACCTAATTCTAAAGCATGGATAGTTGTATGCTTTTGGAAGGAGGCAGAAAAATTACTAATTTTTCTAAACTAAATTACTAATAGTACAAATTATGATTAAAATTTGCTATTCACCTTATATCCATCAAATGGATAAAAATGACAAAATGGACCAAATGAGATGACATTTATAAAGTGATTTGTACAGTACCCTGACACTTAGAAAGTGCTTAATAAATGCTATTTCTTTCCTTCTCTCAAAAAGCCTAAAAAAAATAGAATGGAAGCAGTGAGACTTTAAAACACTGAATGGCAACTAAATATAATAACCAACTTTGATTTCCCAGGAAGAAATGAGAGAAGTACCTATACCCCTTTTCAATAGAGATGCGGGAGGGAGGCAGAAAGGAAAAGGGGAGGAAATTGGATACAGAATGTTGTCCACATCATCAGATATAGTTAGTCTCAGGTGGTTTTGTTTAAATGTTTTTCTTTGTCTCAAAGGAGGGTTTATTTGGTGAGGGAATAACAAGGTATATCCAGAAATGATGGGTGTAGAAATAAAATGTCAATAAGACTTCTTTTTATCCTTTTTTACCTATATATTTATTGAAAACTTAAATAGAAAATAGAAAAAAGTAAAAATTTTGAGGTAGGTTGAAGAATTTTAAGAGAGTAAAGGATCAGACAGTTTGAGAGAGTGGGAAAAGGACTGCTTCCAGAATCAGAGTTTTAATCCCACCACTGACAGATGTACCTGTGTGACATTGGGCAGGTCAATTAACTTTCTTGGGCCAGCTTCAGTTTCCTCATCTGTAAAATGAAAGTGTTGAACTCAATGTCAGTCTTTGAGAGGTCTATTCCACCCTTAGATCTACAATCCTGTAAGTTAACAGCAGAAAAGTTGAATTAGGCCTTATATAATTAATGATTTGTTTTCACTTGATCTCAAAAAACCTCATCAACCTTATCATTCTCTTTCCTGCCCTATGAGGAGACTGCTCTTTGGACACTAAGCATCTTAAAAATATTTCTCCTATAGTTTTTCAATGTTGGTTATGCGTTTTCTGTCAGATACCATCTAGGTTTCAGGTAAATAGTTTCAGAAACATACCTCAAACCAGGGAGCAAATACCTAGCTATAACCCCTGTCCGCTAGAGAAAATATAACACGTATCCATGAATAATCCTATCTTCTTAGTCTTGGTCTCTTAATAGAAGACTACAACCTGTGAAATAATGGTCCAATGCTTTTTAAAATAGTGGCAATCAAAAAGTCAGCTTATTTCTCTTGTATAAGCATTCCCAGGTATCTCTCATGACTGACTTTAATGCTTTTATTTAGTAATCTGGTTGAATGTTGCCTTGTAGTGCATTGGAAATGAAATGGAGATCCCAAGAGAAGAAAAAAAGAAAACTGAAGTCGCCTCCAGAGTTTAGATGTTTTTTGTATCATTTGTATCATAGAATAATAATAGGCTAGGGGAGCCAGAGATGACTCATTCAGAGCTGCTGAATCATGCTGGGTTTTTTAAGATGAGGAATCCTTTTTTTGAGTTATGCACTCCTTCAGTTGATTAACAAAGCCTATGCTGCTTTTCTCAGAAAAACAATATTTTTAAATGCATAAAATGTGCAAGATAATCAATTATATTGAAGTACAGTTAGCTCCCTCTCTCTTTCTCTGTCTGTCTCTTTCTCTTTGTCTGTGTCTCTTTGTTTCTCTCTGTTTCTCTCTTTGTCTCTCTGTCTGTCTCTTTAAGTTCACAGACTCCAGGTTAAGAGCCTCTTGTAGTAGGTTTTCTAGGTGACTGAAGATCATAGTTATTGCTTTGTGATAGGATTCCAGATTGTCATGCCTTTGACTCCCACTAGCATCTATAATAATAAATTCCTGAGTTTGCTGCTGCAGATAATTGAGTGTTGTCTTCCCCACTATCATCTCAAATTGGATTTAATACAATACTCTTATCAGAAATGTATCCTGGAAAAAAACAGTGATTATGCACTTAAAAGGAGAGTATCAGTATCTCCTGTACCTTCCCAATTATACACCCACACAGAGATGCCCTCCAGACAACAATCCAAGGATATTCTTTCCAGCCTGCTTGCTTCACTGTCTGAATTAATATTTTGTACTTAACCTTCCTCACCAGGAAGGTCTTCTTGTTATTCAATCATGTCCAATTCTTGGGATCCCATTTGGAGTTTTCTTGGCAAAGGTACTAGAGTGATTTGCCATTTTCTTCTAAAGTTCATTTTACAAATGAGGAAATTAAGACAAACATGGTTAAATGACTTGAACAAGGATCATGCTAATGTTTGAGAACACATTTCAGTTGAGGAAAAGAGTCTTCTTGACTTCAAGTTCTATCCCCTGTACCGTCTAGCAGCCAGCCTTGATAAAAAAAAAAACAATGTTTTTTTTCTTTATCAGGTCACACTTTGTGTATAGGGTATGTAAAAAAAAAAAAAAAAAAAAAAAAAGATAAAATCCTATTTCATTTTCTAGTTTCATTTAATACCTGAAGCTAGAACAGGTAACTGACGTCAGATACCTTAAGAAAAAGGCATAAATTTTCTTGCCTTTAGAAACCATAGAGAAAAAAATGTCATCTGTAGTTCTACTTGCTGATAATCTAATGTTCCAGGAACATAAGACCCATGTTTTCTTTTTCACTTTCATTCATGCTCTTGGCAAGTATAAGGCACTGTGGATAGATCTCTGGGCCCAACATCACGGAGACCTCAGTTCAAATATGATCTCAGATGCTTGACTCTGAGCAAGTCATTTTTTTTTCTCACCTCAAAATAGGGATAATAAAAGCACCTACCTCCCAAAGTGTTGTGAGGTTCAAATTTGATAATTTTTGCTAAATGCTTAGCATATATCCTGGCACATAATAGGCTTTATTGCCTCCGTATCTCCTCCTTATAATTTTCTTCATATATAGATGGTTTACTTGTTTATTCATTCATTTATTCATCAATCAATTATTCATTTACTTAGTTATCCTTTAAATTTAATTTATTTATTTATAGGGAATGGGAGAAGGGAATGGGACAGTATGGTAATATGGAAAATCATTGACAGTCATTAGCCTTACTTCTAGATCTTTTTCTGCAGTGAAATATTTAAATTTTCTAGTCTTCAGTTTCCTTATTTATGAAAAGTAGTACTAACTACAGACCTTTGCTTCTAAGATTTTGTTTTAAGGAGCAAATAAGATAATGGACATGAGTGTAATTGGAAAAATATAAACACAAATGCTTTGTTATATGGCTCTCATGGAAAAGAGGAAAAGGAGAGATATGGGGGAAGGAGAGAGATAAGGAGAGATAAAGTTATTTAAAAATAAAAGATAGCAATAGCATTTTATGTAAATAAGCATGGGCATAGGCTTTATTGTTAGAATAGACCTTACAAATTATCTAGTTCAATTCTTTTCCTTGACAGATATGTAAGCCAAGTCTTAGAGAAGTCATTGCCTTCATTTAACAAGTAACAAAGCAATGAGAGCTCGAGGCCTTTGATTCTAAGTAATTTTTATATTGTTTAAACTCCTGTATCTTTAATTATATAATTAGACTAGATTATTCTAGAGTTTTGGAAGAATAATCAAGTAATCATAGACCCATGGATATGAGTTGAAAGGAATTTCAGAATCCATCTTATCTACCACCATCTCCCCCAATGTAATTGTATAAATGAGGAGACTATGGCCCAAAGAAGTAACTGATTTGCCCAAGATTACACAAGTAGTAATGACAAAACCTCAAATTTGAATTCAGCTCTTCCGATTCCAAACCTAGCACCTCCTCCTAGCACACAATAGTGTCTCCTTGGAGGAACAAACCAGTACACATTCACCCTACCATGAAGCTTAAATCATTTTGTGGGACTAGAAAAAAAAGATTGTAAAGAAATTCAAGGCAGATTAGTCACTTGTCCAAGACCTTAGAGGGAACCTCAAAGGTGAGAGTAGAATCCAGCTCCTGACTCCAAGATCCTTTCTGTTTTGCTGTTCTACCTCCCAGAAGATAATATCTTTTCCTGTCCTTTTTTCTTCATTTTAAAGCTTATGCCAGGAAATTGAATTACTTGCATTTGAATTTCTTAGGAAATTTTTGAAGCTTATCTGGCAAGATATGAAGGTTCTTTTTCAAACAAAACTGCTAAGCATTCCAACTCTTTTGCAGAGAGTACAACTCCATTGGGCTGGACATGTTGTTCACATGCTAAATGTACACTTGCCACAAAGATTATGTTATGGGAAACTTACTGGGGGCAAGTACTACTCACAAGGTCATCAGAAAAAGTGATACAAGTATACTCTCAAAATCTTTCTTAAAAACTTAGGGGAGGGAGTAATGGGAGGCAGGGAGGGAGAAAAATTTGCATATTTTGAAAATAAAAATCTATTATTAAAAAAAGGACTTTAGAATTCATTTTATGATGTGGAAAACTGGCAAGACCCATGGCATGCCCTCATCAGAGAAGGTGCTATGCAGAAATTAATTAGCTCAGAAGAAAAGCAAGATGTACAAAGTTAGAGAATCCACCCCAAATGTTCAGGACTATTTGTGTCCTACCCTTGGCAGAGCATTCCAAACTTGAGTAGCATAGTGATGTCATTTTGGTTCTCTTCAAGAACAAAAGACAATCACCATATGGTAGAAACTTAAGTTTTCTCTTTAAAAATGGGCATTTGAATTTGAAATTCTTACTCACAAGTCTATTGAGATTTGAAGGGTTTGGGGGAGATAGCAAGTACACAGTCTGCCTACTGAAGCCCAGGAATTCATTTTTGTGTTTTTGTTTGTAGAACATCTTCAAAAACATACCCGCAATCTCCAAAGAATAGCAAACCATACCAAGGATCCCCCATTAAATACCGCAGCCCCAATTCTCCTAGCCAAGAAACTCCAAAGAAGAAAGCGGACAAAGAGAAAGCAAACAAGGAAAAGGAAGGAGCTTTGAGTCAGAAAGCCCATGGAGCCCATGGAGATCAGATAGGTGAGAAGCATCTTGCAGAAAAATCCAGTCCTGCCTCAGGAAAAACCGAAGTTGGTGAAGGTAAGCCTCCTTAATAAAGCCAGCACTCAGGGATTTGAGGGGCTCTCTAGTTGACCATATAACAAGGAAAACATTAGCTTCTGCTGAGAGGAGGTGGAGGAGGTTTGGCAGCCCAAGGGGAGGTCATATTTAGGCTGAATGACTTTTCTAACATCATTTTTCAAATTATTTAGTTTCTCTGTTGTGTTCTCTTATCCATCTCCCCAAGGGGAATGACTAGAGCCAAATAGACTTACTCTGCTAATGGCTTTGGATAGGTCCCTAGGCATAATGAAGGATATAGGCTAGACTTAGCCAATTTGCACTCCTCAGCAAAAAAAAAAAAAAAAAAAAAAAAGCATAAATAAATAAATGCTTTCCCCTTAATCCTCATCCTTTGTTCTTTAAATAAGAAAGCAAGCAGGAGTTCTTTTTGAGGCCTAGTTTTCTTAAAATAATAATATTAGTAATTATTGTTTGGGGTCTTTGTGATTTCATTTGGAGTTTTCTAGGCATTTAAAAAATAATATTAATTATTATTGTTATTGTATCGTTTAGTCATATTTGACTCTGTAATCTCTTTGGGGGATTTTAAGTATTTAAAAATATTAATAATTATTGTTGTTGTATTGATTAGTCATGTTTGACTCTCTCTCCTCATTTAGGGTTTTCTAGGCATTTTAAAAATAAAAATATTAATAATTGTTGTTATTTTGTTTAGTCATATTTTACTCTTTGTGATCCCATTTAGGGCTTTCTAGGTATTTAAAAAATATTATTTTTGAGGCATATAGTGGGGCAGCCAGATAGCAGTGGATAGAGCATAGCCCTGAAGTCAAGAGGACCCGAATTCAAATCCAGGCTCAATACTTCCTAGATGTGTGAGCTTGGGCAAGTCACTTAACCCCAGTTGCCTCAGAAAATAAACCAAAACAAAAAACAATTATTGTTGTGACCTCATTTGAGGTTTCCTAGGCATTTAAAAAATAGTATTAATAATTAGTGTTATTATATTAATGAGTCATATCTGACTCTGTAACCACATTTAGAGTTTTCTGGGTATTTTTAAAATAATAATAATAATAACTGTTGTTGTGTTGATGGATCATGTCTGACTCTTTTTGATCCTATTTGGGATTTGCTTGAATTGGAGCAGTTAACCATTTCCTTTTCCAGCTCATTTTACATATGAGGAAAACAGAATCAAACAGGCTTATGTGACTTGCCCAAGGTCACTTGCCTGGGGCCAGATTTGGACTAAGGAAAAGTAGTTTTCCTTACTCATAGCTCAGGGATGTTCTATCATATAATACAGCATTATATATAAATGCTACAGTTAGCATTTATGTAGAGCTTTAAGATTTACAAGGTGCTTTAAGATGTCATCTCACTTGATTCTGATCAGTAAGTTTTGTTATTATCCCTGTTTTACAAATGAGGAGGTGGGGAGGAGCTGAGAGACCTTTAAGTAACTTTATCCAGAGTCATGCACCCAGAGACATTTACATAAAGTAAATGTCTGAGGCAAGGTTCATACTCTGGTCTTCTTAAAACTCTAAGCTCCAACCTATTTTCATACAAGGCAATTTCTAGTTGCCTTTTCTCAGACTTCTCCAGTGAGAAATGCTAGCAGGGTCACAGAACTCATTTCCCAGCACACTTATATGTTGTTATTAGAAGGTTTCCTTGAACAATTCCAATAAACTTGGGATGGAAAATGCGATCTAAATCCAGAGAGAGAACTATGGTGATTGAATATAGATCAAAGAATAATATTTTCATTTTTTATTTGTTTTTGTGGGGTTTTCCCCCTTCGGTATGATTTTTCTTGTAAAACATGACAAATACAGAAATGATCAAAAGTATTGTACATGTAACCAATTTGGGATCACTTGCTATTTGGGGGAAGAGAGGAGGTAAGAAAGGGAGAGAATACAAAAATGAATCTTGAAAATTGTATGTATATTTGAAAAAATAAAATATTGAGAAAAAAATAGAAGGATGCTTTGAATGTTGGGCTGATGTGGCTCACTGAGGTTATTCTGACAATTTACTTGACCCCGTACTCTTTTTTTTTTCTAACTCTTTTCTGTGCCATCAGGGAAGTTCATCGCTGGAACAACTGATGCAGAAGAAGCCTCCAAAATCCTGGCAGAGAAGAGGAGGCAAGTTCGTCTACAAAAAGAGCAAGAAGAACAAGAAAGGCAGGAGAGAGAAGAGCGAGAGAGGTATTCTAACACATTCATTGCAATGGTGGGGGTAGGAGGGATAGACTGTTCAATGGAGAGAGGGATTTTCTGGATGATATTTTTAATAGAAGGGGATCACTCACATTTCTTCACACTTCACTTTTCCCTCACTATGGCCCTTGTAAATGTAAGCAGTCTATGTAGGATTCCTATTTTGTACGCAGGAGGAAAGCTACTAGTTCACATATTTTTGGTGTCTTGCTCAGGCTCTTAGGCCATCTCAGTGACCTGAGTTTATTAGAAGGGAAGCATAAGTGGGGCAGCTAGATGGTTCAGTGATAGTAGACCTGGATTCAGAAGAACCCGAGTTCAAATACAGCCTCACGCACTTAACACTTGCCAGCTGTGTGATACCAAACAAGTCACAACCCCAATTGCCTTGTTCTTCCCCCAAAAAGGTACACTGAGTATTATAATAGATATATCCAATTTTCGGATATGTGCTTTTCTTTTAGAGAGAGGGACAGAAAGAAAGAAAAAGAGAGAAGAGAAAGAGGAAAATAGAAGGAAAAAAGAAAGGGAGAGACACATAGAAAGAGGACCTAAAGAGAAGGAAAAAGAAACAAAGAAATTTATAATTGAAATCAGTTATTTTCAAATAAAAATCAATTAGAAATACAGGTTATCCCAATTAGTGCAATTAGTGCAAAACTATTAAAAGCTTAATTATAAATATAAATTATTAATATAAAATAGAGTGTTGCAAAAGTTCCAAAAGTCTAGTGCAATTGGATACAATACAAGTTTTAACAATCCTAAGTCTAAGAGGAAAGCCTGTATATTGATAATGGCTTCCAAGTATATAGCATTTTTATTTCCCAAAGTGCTTTCTTCCCCACCTTTGCCCTCCTTGAGAACATGCAATTGCAATTTGCAGATATTATTACCCTGGTTTTTATAGGTAATTAAACAGAAACAATTAAGTTCAGTGGATTGCCCAAAATTATACTGGCTAATAAGGCGAGGATAAAGCTAGGACATAGTCAACATTTTTGAAGTGTTTACTGTGTCAATGACTTCAGACTCGGGACTTCTGATTTCATATCTAGTGCTCCTGATAACAACTAAGAAGACTCCTTTTAAGTATAAAGTTTCTCCTGCTACTGTTGCTTCTCCTTTTCTTCCTCTTCCTCCTAATTTTCCCCCTTTCACCCCTGCTTTTATTTATGATAAGAAGATGCTTAGATACTGTCATCTCTGTGAGATAAAAGGCAAAATAATTGTTTTAACACTATTAAATATTAAATTAAAAATCAGTACTATTTTTAAATAATTAATTCCAGAAGGGTTCTTTGAAGTTCCATTTGTCTTCTGCCTTTGAAGTTTTAATTCCAACCAAAACAAGCCCAAATAGGCTCCTCAGCTGTTCTGAAATCATTGAGTGGTATCTATATGGCCAATGACATACTTATTGTTCCATCTAAGCTTTTTTTTTTTAAATCATTCTTATTGTTGAGATTTGTCATTAAAAAAGATTCTTTTTTAATTGCTATCATTCAGGGCATTGACATTTTATATCCTATGATTTAACAAGCCATTATATTATCATTACTATGCATATAACTGAGAGAAAAATTAACTTTAATGTGTTTGGATTTTTTGGAATTCAAGCAGTTTAGACCCTAAACCAAGTCTTTAAGCCCAATTCATAAAATCTGTGTTAATAACTGGATATAAAATGCATATGTTTGTGAACAGGCTGGGATGGGGGGAGGCGGTTGTCTTTATGAGCAAAGCATCAGCCTAGACTCAGAGCTGAATTCATATCCAACCTCAGATGGGGCCTTCCTAGCCTCATTTGCAAAATAGAGCTACCTACCTTCCACAATTTTTTTGTGGTTAGATGATAATATTTGCACAGTGATTAACAGAGTTCCTAGCATATAAGCATCATATAAATATTAGCTATCATTATCAGTTTCATTACTTTATGGACATTATTCATTAGGACTTCTTACAATTTCTCCTTTTGAATGTGTGATTTTTTTTTTTTTAAAGGCTAGAGAGAGAAGAACTGGAAAGAAAGGCAGAACAAGACAGAATTCTCCAAGAACAAGAAGACCGTAAGAAGGAAGAAGAAAGAAAGCAAAGAGAAGAAGAAGAAAAGAGAAAAGAAAAAGAAGAAGCCCAGAAGAAAGCTATGGAACAACAGCTTTTAAAAGAGCAACAAGAGAAAGAAAAACAAGAGAGAGAACAGCAAGAAAGAACCAGAATTGAAAAGCAGGTACAGTATATTTCCTCTGTAGAAGTAAAGGGAAGGGGAGGAGAAGGAACATGCATTAATTAAGCAACTACTGTGTGCTAGGTAAAGGTAGTCAGCTGGTACAATGAATACAGTGCTGTGATCTCAGACATTTATTAGCTGGATAATCTTGGGCCAGTCACTTAACTCTGTTTGCCTCAGTTTCCTCATCTGTAAAATGAGCTATAGAACAAAATGTCAAACCACTCCATTTTTTTGCCAAGAAAACCCCAAATGGTATCCAGAGAGTTGCACATGACTGAAAAGTGGCAAAAAGTGCTTATTTGATCTCATAGAACTCCTGGATGCTATTATAATCCCCATTTTATAGTTAAATACACAGAGGTTGGTTAGGTGACTTGCACCAACACAGGGAGATACAACTAGGGATTGTTGAGCATAACTCATTTTTCCAAGAAGCATAAATAATAGAATCATAGACTTTAAAAATTAGATGGAATCTTCAAGATCATTGTGTAGATCATTGGAATAGTCCAATGCATGAATCCCTTGTATAATATTCCCTCAAAGATGTTGAGTCAAGCTTTTTCTAGAATCCCTCCATGATAGAGGATTCACTGCCCACCAAAGCAGCCTTTTTAAAAAATAGTAATAGCTTTTTATTTTTCAAAATACATGCAAAGATAATGTTCAATATTCACTCTTACAAAACCTTGTGTTCTAAAGTTTTCTCCCTTTCTTCCCACCTTCCCCCTTGCCTAGATAGTAATTCAATATAGGGTAAGCATGTGCAATTCTTCTAAACATATTTTCATATTTATCATGAGCAGCCTTTTTTTAACAGCTGAAATTGTCATCATGAGTACTCATGATGATGAACATGATGAACACCCCCACCATAATGTAATTTACTCATGATGTTCATCATTACTCATGATGTAATTGTTCATAAAAAAAAATTGATCAAAAATAATTTATCAAGAAATTATAATTGTACATTTCCCAATGTCTCTCACCTTAAAGAATGTTATTTCATTGGCTAAACATTAAATATGTTTCATGAAATGTCATTCATTCATCAGGTATTTTAAATATTTTATATGCTTAGATTGATATAAAGATAAATGAGATAAAAGTCCCTTACATGAAATACAACCTAAGTCCAGATATGGTTTTCACCTGTCACATCTGTAGTTATACCCAGTTTGAGTCACCATCGCCATAAGAATAGAAAAAAAGAATGAAAGCTATGTGAACTCCAAGTGTTTTGACCAGTAACCACAAATAAACTTGACCTATTCCACATCTTTTTAATTAGAAAGAGGAGGCAGAAGCTAAAGCACGGGAAGCAGCTGAACAGATGCGTCTAGAACGAGAACAAATCATGCTTCAGATAGAACAGGAAAGACTGGTGAGAAAGAAGGTAAGGGCAGGAGATGGGGAAGGACCAGGTGAGTCTTGGGTTAAAAGAGAAGCAGGAGGAAGCAGGCTATCTTTCCACGGAGCATAGGCTCGCTTGAGGAGCTTTCCCAGGTCCTGATCCAGCCTCCGGCTGATGGATTCCTGGTCTCCTTACCTGTTTTGGGGTACCTGTGCCCACTGCCCGGCTTGTCAGGCTATGTCTTCCCTTGGTGGGCCGGCACTGATTGGTGGATATATACCAGTCTGAAGATATATATATATATTTTTTTTAATGGCTGATCATAAATGACAAATCTTTGACACAAGGAATGAGCTAGCCATTTCTCAGATGTTAACATTTAGAGGCAAGATGGTGTAGATTGGTGTTAGAGCCAGAACACTGGACTTGGAATCCTGGATTTAGTTGGAAGATGTGCAGTTTCTGGCTGTGCTGATTAGTAGCAATATAGTTATGAACAAGCCACTCTACCCTTCTGGGACTCTTTTTTTTTTTACAAATAGATAACATAGATTTATAAAATATTTGCTTTCCTTTTCTCACAGGGTTTTTGTGAAGAAAATGCTATATAACTTAAAACAGATAAATCAGGTTTTACAAACTAAGAAGCTTCAGTTTTACGTACAGTTCTCTCCTGTTTTACAATGTATATAGAAATGCTTATTTTGTTAAGTTCAGAATGAAAAAAATTAAATGCTATGCAAATGTATGAGTTTTAAAATGTTTGGCTCTTTTTCTGTTAAATTTAGAGTTAAGAGGTTCAGATTCACATTCTGATTTGAGAACCCTTTCCCTTCACAGTCTCTGAGAAAACATCCATTCTATGAATTATGTCAGGTTGCATCCTTTCTTCCTAATTTTATATTTTTTTTTGATGCTGAGTCATTTTTTAATTTATTTCCTTTGTTTTCCAGAGAATAGATGAAATCATGAAGAGGACAAGGAAGAGTGATGTTTCAACAGAGGTGAAGGTGAGGGATTCACAGTGTTATTTTTATACATATCTACTATGCTATAAGATTTTGGCTTGGCTTAGAGATCACAAAGAGAAATAAAGAGACAGATAAAGCATTGACTAAGTGCTTACTGTGTGCCCAGAGCTGTGTAGCACTAAGGATACAATACAGCAATCCATGACTATCTCTTCTCTCAAAGAGTTTATATTCTGATGGGAGGGAATTTGTTATTGTTGTTTATTTGCCCTTCATTCTCAAACAGGAATCATAACATCAGGGAAATAATACCAAGATGTGCAAATGAATTGGATTTAAGTGAGGGAGGGCTGTGCAAGGTCACCTGCCTCACTTTCTCCTCCAGAGCCATCTGGGTCCAGTGGCCAGATATAGATCAGGATGGCTGGAGATGGCCCCGGATGCAGTGGGAGATCTTGGCCTTTGTTGTCCTGCTGTTGTTAAAGACACATTGAGAGTACTCTCCCTAACCATCTGTCTCATCAAAGCCACAGATTCCATCAGGCTTCCTCACTTGAGACCTTAAATAATCTCTGCAGTTACTAACCCTTTCTCCCCTCTTGAAATTACATTGTATTGCTTTAATATATTCCCTATATGCATTTTATATACATGTTGTATCCTCCTGGTATATGGGAGAAAAAGGACTTTTTCTTTGAGGAAAAGGATTTTTTTCATTTTTGACTTAGTAATATCCCTCATTCTTAGCACACTATGATAGAGGCTTAATAAATGTTGGGTTTAATTAATTGGTGAATAAGATGATCCAGCCAAGAACTAAATATTTTCTAAACTTTTAAAAGTTGTTTCTCCCTCTGCCTCAAATTAATCTTTCACATATTTTGTTTGTGGCAGAAGGAAGAGCCTGCATTGGAGACTCAGCCCAAACAAGAAACTCGGCCAATTTTGAATGTGGAAAATAAATCAAAGCCTGTTGTTGTACAGAGTAAAGTAGGTGAGTAAAGAAATGGGTTTATGCTTGGTATCCTGTTTTTAAAACATCTATAACTAATAATCATACATTGACCCTATCATTTTTTTTATTGCTAGGAAGGTCCTAAATCATCTTGCCCAATTCAGTGTATAAAAGATCTTTCTCTCCTTTCTCCCCAGTCACTGTGTTCATTTGGAAAATCATTGATGTCACAGCACTTATATATGTTAAAAAACTTTATATATGTTAAAAAAAAAAAAAACCCAAAGCAAGGAAGACATGCAAATAGGTAAAGGTGAGATAAAATTATCCCTATTTGCTGATAATATGGTGGTATACTTGGAAAATATGCATTGATACTATAATTGGAAAATTCCTGAGGAATCAACAAAGATAGTAATCAAAACAATAGCTTCAGAAAAAATAATTGTACCAATGCATGAGTCGTGACAATTCTAAAGGACTCAATAATGGAAAATATTCATTTCCAGAGAAAGCTAATGAACTGAGTGCATATTTTTTCACTTTATTTTTCTTGCTTTTTTCCCCTGACAACATGGTTAATATGGAAATGTTTTGCAATGAAAATGGGACAACAAGAAAAGATAGAATCCTACTTCTGTTTGTATTCCAAGAAAACTTGTAATTTTATTGAAGGATTGAACCAAATGACCCAATAAATGTGTTTCCCCTTGAGTTACTTTATTTCAGTTATTTTATGATTAACCTAAGGCACTCTGTTTTTAATTGACTTTTGTGTTCCAAATTAGAAATCAATGGATTAACCCCCTACCAAGAAACTAATGGTGTGGGACACTCTGCTCCTGAAACTATCTCCCAGGATGTCTTCTCTAATGATCTTAAGCCAGTGACAGGACTTATACATCTGGATGCCCTAGATGGGAAGCTGAGCAGTCTGGATGATTCCACGGATGAGGTTCAGTCTATGGATGTTAGGTACATGTGTTCTTTTTATACTTAACACTCTTAACTGACTTGTCTTGAATTTATCTCCTTCTACTCTGATGCCAGTGAAGCAAGTCAAAGTAACTTTGGATGATGTGACAAAATTTATGCTAGCAGGTTAATATTAGGTTCCTTTATTTTCCACAAGGAGGTTTTATTAGGCTTTCACAAAATAAGGTAATTAATTTTTTTTCAAGACCTCAAGCCCCAAACTTAAGAAATATTTGATATAGCATTCACTAGTTGGGAACTTGTACTATGTTATGTTATTCTAGAGCAGTGCTGGGAGATGTAAAAGCCCAGGCAAAAATAAAATTGCCGTGTGTGTGTCTGTGTCTGTCTATCTAGTGGAATGAGGGGAAGGGAGAGCCAGACTGGTGAATATAAGGCATGGGAGAAACTCTGTGTGTCATTGCAAGGATGGCACTGGAATGGGATCAAGGGAATTGTAGCTGACAAAACCAGCATCAGGAAAAAGACAGTGTGTACAGTGTTGTCAGAGGCAAAAAGAAACAGATTCCTGCAGCTGTATATTGACATAGAACACCATAAATGAACATAACCTGTATTGTATTATTTTTTGTTAAATCTTTCCCATATTACATTTAATCTGAGGCTGTTTAACTTTGAGTTTGACACCTCTGTTATACAGGAACTGAAGAAAATATGTCCAGTTGGACCCAACACCATAGTCCATTAACTTCTTTGTTTTCTTGCTGAAAGTCTTTATTATAGTCTGTTGGGAAATCTTTCCTGGGGGAAGTCTGATTTCATGTACATACAAACATGTGTCTGGATCATTTGAAGGCTAATCATGAACTAGTAGCAACAAGGGTCAGCTAAGTGGCAAAGTAGATAGTCTTGGGCCCAGAGTCAGGAATATTCATCTTTCATGAGTTCAAATGTGGCCTCCAGATACCAGGGGTGTAACTTTGGACAAGTCCCTTAATCCTGTTTATTTCAGTTTCCGCATCTGTAAAATTAGCTGGAAAAGGAAATGGCAAACCACTCCAGTTTCTTTGTCAAGAAAATGCCATTGAGATCAACAGCATAAACCATTACCACTAGATGTGTGAGAATCCAGATATTTTCAAAGCTTTTCTCCTTTAGAAGTCTATAAGATTATACAAAGAGTAGTATAAGTCTCTAAAGAGTTGACCTCAAGGATGAGCATTGTGTAAACCTTAATCTCATCAGATTTGGCTCAAAGAGAGAATATCAGACATATTTAGTTTAATATAGAATCTTATTTTATCCTATAGGGAAGTAAGAGGAGAAAGAAGAAAGCAGAATTTAATAGAAGGGAAAACAGAAGTAGATAAGAAAGGGGCAGGAACTGTAAAAGGGAGGGCAGATCAAGAGAGGGAGTGGTCAGAAGCAAAACACTGGTGAGGAGAAAAAAGGGAAAGGAAAGATAAAAATATAACTTGGATAAAAAATGATGGCGGGAATTAATTATTTTAACTGTGAATGTGAATGGGATGAACTCTCCCATAAAACGGAAGCAGATAGCAGACTGGATTAAAAGCCAGAACCCTACCATATGTTGTTTACAAGAAACACATTTAAAGCAGGGAGATACATACAGAGTAAAGGTAAAAGGCTAGAGCAGAATCTATTATGTTTCAGGTGAAGGAAAAAAAGCAGGGATAGCCATCCTGATCTCAGATCAAGCAAAAGCAAAAATAGATCTAATTAAAAGAGACAAGGAAGGAAACTATATAATCAAGTAATATCAATACTAAATATGTATGCACCAAATGGTATAGTGTCCAGGTTCCTAGAGGAGGAGTTAAGAAAGCTACAAGAAATAGACAGCAAAGAGTTGACCTCAAGATCAAGAAGGGCCTGGGTGTTTTAATTCTTGCCCTGGTCACATATTGGCTGTGTAACCTCCACAAGTCAATGAGCTTCTTAATGATCTGGGCAATAATTTAAAAATATAAAGGGTGCCAGAATGCACTGATAGAATTTTTTTATTAAGAATTCCTCTGCCTTGAAGTCACAGGTCCAATTAAAGAAAACAAAATCTGGATAGGGCAGGGACAGGATCTCATCAGATCCTTCTCCTCTGCCCCAGTATCCCTCCCATTATGCCAGGAAGAAATCCCTGAGGCAAATGGCTAATCCAGGCTTTGCCAACACAGTTCAATAGGCCAGTAGGCTTCATGGATCCTTTTTTAAAAGGGTCTTAGGAGTTGGGACAGGGAAGACAGAGGAAATCTGGTGTCAGGCTTTTAAGAAAAGATAAAGAGGGGTGAGAAATGTGTTGTTTGAGGGAGAATAGGTTTCCTGACTCTCTCTGACTTTATGTCAGTAGTTTTCACAACAACAATTTCTAATCGGAGGAAAAACTTTCTAAACCTGGTCTTAGCTACATTTCTCCTGCCTTTTCTCTTTCCTTATATTAAGTATTTAATACTAAGTTATAAGATTGGCAGAGTATGCAGATTGGGTGATTTTTGCCTCCCTTCTTACCTGGTCTTACTCTTAGCCAAGCTTTTCACAAAACTCAGCAGATATGAGAAGAATGTTGTTCATGTACAGCCGCTGTTCCAAAACTGACTTTGGGTGATAAGGAGAGGAAATCAGGGAAGCTGAAGTTTTACTTTTTAAAAGGTTACATTAGGAGGTGGGATCTTATTGTGGTGTCTGGAATCAGCCAGCTAGGTCCACTAAGCAGTGTTCCGCAGCCTGTCTTCCCAAGGACTGTCCCTCTCTCTAATAAGATCATAGATTTAAAGCTAAAAAAGACTCCAGAGATCATTTTACAAATGAGGAAAGAGGGCCAGAGACTTTGGGAGCACCACAAAGTTAGTGGGAATGATAAAGAGCAATAGGGAGCAAAAGAGGCTGAGAGAGAAAGTTGGGCAGATAAAAGGAGAACCAGAGAGAGTAGAATCGAAAAAGTCTAGAAAGGAGATGGTATCTTGGTGGAATAATGTCTAGGTGTGTATAGAGGGGCCAAGGAAAATCAGGATTGAGAAAGGGCCATTAGATCTGGCAATTAAAGATAACTTTGGATCATGGGTAACTTTGAAGGGAGAGGTATCAATGAGTTAAAAGGCCAGATTGAAAGTTTCAAAGAGAGTAAAGAAGGCTTTCTCAAGATAGTTTAGCAATGGAGAGGGGGAGGAAAGAGAAAGGTTATTGCAGTGGTCAGAGCTAACTTTCTGGAGAAGGATAGTATTTGACTTAAAAAATGAGTAAATATCCAGACAGGCAAACGGGATGGAAAAGAATATCATGTGCATCCCTAATAGTGAGAACAAAGGCACAGAATCATATAAGCACAGAAAATAGTCCTTCAGTTTGGCTGAAATATAGAGGGGAATGGCAGAGAGGGGTGGGAGAGGAGAAGAGATAAGGATTGGAAATAGAAAGCAGGGAATCTTAAATACTAGACAGATCTGTTTGACCCATACAAAGCAGAGAATTCTAATGGGCAAGAACCAGGTTAAAAAAAAAAAAAAGTGATACTGAAAGATTTCCATTTTCCACTGGGAGCCAAATGGGGCAATACGTATTCACTTTGCAGCTAATTTTGCTGGTTATAAAATTTTTGCATGTTATAAATATCACTTTTAGGTGGGATGGACTCCAGTAGTCATGGCACTATATCAGACTCATCCCAACCAGCCCTCTAGATGGGGGGATATTATGTGCCGAGGCAATGGGCATGATGATGATCACATGTGCACAAATATCGGACTCCTTCATGAAGCTCTCTTTAGCTTTAGTTTTTTGGTTTTGCTTTCTGTTTTGGCTTTCCAATCTATAGGTTGGTGCGCTTGAAATGACTTGCCTCAACATAGAGTAAGTGTACCTGCTCTCTCTACTTCTTCATTCAGGCTGCATGGAAATGTGTCCAAATATAGAAAGCCTAACCCAAGAGCCATGCTGTGCCTTCACACAAATCCTCCCAGTCCATGTTGCTTGTTTTCATACACAGGAACTTGATGCTTATTGATCCTCTAATTTTGACTAACCTCATTTGTTTTCTGATTGCGTCCTCTACAGTTCGTTCTACATGCATTTTGCCTCTAAACCCACTTTTTATAGGAGAAAAATAAGCAATAAAATTAAAATAAAATTAGGAGGAAAAAAATTTTGAGCAGTGGAAAAAAAAAATCTCTTTTCTTTCTAGTCCTGTTTCAAAAGAAGAACTTATCTCCATCCCAGAATTTTCACCAGTGAATGACATCATTCCCGGCGTTTCTTTGGAACAGAATGGAACCAGTAATGCTACAGCCATTGAAGATCTTTTAGATTTCACAGGCCCCCCAACTTATCCCAAGAGAAGTGAAACCCTTGCCCTGGATGACTGTAACAAAAATTTGATTGAAGGATTTAACAGTCCAGGACCAGAAAATACACTTAATACAATATGTTGATGAATACAGTATGCTATAATGTAAAGGTACAGTACTTTGATGGCTATGTAGTGGGACTGTTTTTTTTCTTATTTTTCTTTCTTTTCCTTTTCTCTCTTTGTCCTTCCTTCCTTTGGCTCTTGTTTCTTTCCTTCTTTTCCTTCTTTCCTTATTCATTTAGGCTGGAAGCATAGCAGATAGTCACTGGCCTGATTCCACTACTGTTCTGAAAAGAAACTAATAATAAATAGTAATAGCTCAAAGTATAGATGGCCACCTAAACCACTGTTGTCTAACTTAAATAGAAATAGATCTTACTGACTGCATAATGACTTAAAAAAAAACATAAATTAGCATTATCTATGTTATATTTTTATCTATTTTGTTAAACGTTTACCAATTTAATTTTAATTTGGTTCATTTCCTTGTAACTCAGTTGCTTGTAACTTGACCTTTGTCCACAGATCTGAGACCAGAGACCCAAATCTCTGGATTCCCACAGTCTAATGCTTTTAAATATTAAATTAGTCAGGGATAACAATTTAGTGTAACAAATATGGGTTAATTTTTCCTTTTAACTTGGCCTTAAGTTTGACATCTCTGGTCTATAGATCTGAGACCAGAGACCCAAATCTCTGGATTTCCAAGGTCTAATGCTTTTAAATATTAAATCAGGGATAACAATTTAGTATAACAAATATGGATTAATTTTAGAATTTATTCATTTAATTCTCTTTTTTAAAAAAAGTTGAAACTTTTTCATATTAAATCAATCAGTTTAATCAAATAGTCTTTTGTTTAAAAGTAGCAACTCAAACAGAATCTCTTGATTAAAAGTTTTCAGTACTGTGTTGCCAACTGTGAAGATTTCTGTTATTCAAATTAAAATTTGAACTTTTAATTAGTTTATTTGACTTCCGGAAATTAAGTTAAAAGACAGACTAAGAAATGCTAAGTAATTTTTATAATCAGTTCCATTGTCCATTCTTCTCCTGAGCTTTGGGATATCATCCCACTCCAGCATTTCAGATTGAAATGGCAAGAATTATCAGAAAGGTTGGACAGAGGTGCGAATTTACAGAAGTTTCTTCAATAGAGCAGGAAAATTATATATGATATCCTAGTCCAAGTAGAAAGTAATCTTAAACATGCATTATCATTACCAGGTCAAAATAAAAAATACTTTCCCCTCTTGTCAAATTCATGCAAGCAATAGTTGATGAGACAAGGATTAGAATCCAGGAATTCTGATTCTAAATGTAATTCTCTTTCCAACAGATCACATTAGCAGAAACCTTGAAAAGTAGTGGATTTAAAGGAAAATACACATGTAAATAATATCATAAAATGATTTCTCTGTTCATATGCTCTCCATTGAAAAATTAACCTGTTTTCAAATTTTTATGGTTCATTTTATTGCCAAGTAAGAATCCCATTCCTGAGAAAGACAGGAAAGTACTAATACTATATAGTAATTTCAAAGAGAGATAGAAGGAAAATTCTACGTCATAAACTTAGAAGTAATGATATTTCATTTGGTTGGCATTAATTTTTTTTCATTTTTGAATTGACAGAGGAGTATATGATGGAAGAAATACAGACCTGTGATGCTGCTGGCAGTAAAATATGAATCGTTTATCATCAAAGAAGCTTCTGCAGTCCTTGACCACTGGATTCCAATAATTAGAACTGAATGTAATATTGTGTCTTCTCAAGGGTTCTATCTGCCCTCAATGGCTAAAAGAAAAAAGAAAGAAAGAAAAATATAGAACTTGACTCTTAACCCTTGATTGGTTTCAGGGAAGCTTCATTGAGCTGTGTATTAAAGCTTTGACTACTAATCTAGTACTTAAGCTATTATCTTCATCATTATCTGAAGAATATCAAAGACTTCAACTTGTTAGTTCATTTTATAATCATTCTTCATAAGTTGGGTCACATAAATATCTAGATGCTTTTCTTGTAAATACATTTAACATTTATCACGTTTACCTGAAGATCACCTAAAATATCCTGGACTTGAGCAGCATGCCTATCCTTGTTTAAATGGGGGAAGGCATTCAAGAGATTACTTCCTACCATTTTCTCTCCACCCTTCCTCTCCCTTCAGTCATGCTTTCTTTCACTGAAGACTTTGAAATGAGTTTTCATTGAGGAAACATAGCATGCTTTACTATATAGTTGCTATAATTGAGAAGCCCTTCTGGCTGCTGTTGTTTATCCAGTTAGAAAATAGCCAATATGTTCTGTTCTTTTTTTGTTCTCTTTTTGCTTTTTTTTTTTAAAAAAAATCTATTGATCTGGTGAGAAGATAATTCCTACCTTCTCATAATTACTCCCATCTGCCTTTGCAGCTGATTGTAACAAGTTAGCTTTCACATTGTACAATGGTTTCTGTTTCTGACCACAGTGTTCCAGATTGCAATTGAAGTTTCCCGTGGATTTGTCTAAATAATATATTTCTGATACAAATAGAAAATGCATTTGTTTCTGGCAGTGGTAATGGTGATGGGTTTTTGTTTGTTTTTGCTTGTTTTTTCTATTTTAGGTTATTGTCTCCATCCCACCTTTAGTAAAAATTAAATCTAAAAATTTCAGTGAAAACTACTATGAGACACTGATGGGTCTCAAAAGGGCACAGTATTTTCACTTGCTTTAATGATATCTGTCTCTGTAATATGTTGAAACACCTGTATAGGAAAATTCCCATGAAACCTTATCATTGATAACATTTTGTGCCATATGAAATGCACTTTTGTTCATTTTATTTCTTTTGATGGAAAGTAACCTTCAGGCTATATCATTCTTTTCTTCTTTGAGGCCTTGTTAACCTAGTACTTCAAAGGACAAGGGAGACCAAGAATTTTAGCAGATGTTAACAAAAAGTGGGAACATTGATAATGTGGAAAAGTTGATAGAATGTCATGGTCTCAGTAGTAACCTTGTCCTTGTGCTTTGAAAACCAGCAATTGTTTAAGAATTAAATAGCTAATTGTTATTCTGTGTGTATGTGTTTGTATGTACATATAGATGTACAGTACATATATTAAATAAAATACATGTCTACTATGATGTAGTTCCATTCCTCTTGGTATATGTCAGGAGAGTCCCTTTTCCAATGAGGGAACAGGTCCAATGAGGAAGATGGTACTTAGTCTTCCGAAGGAGATTTTCCTATCCTTTCCTCATTGTTTATTTTGCTGTGATATATTGTGCTTGAGAAATGCCATGGAAGATGTTTTACTTGGCTGGTCCTACTGTATACTTTGGAGAGTCTTCCTTTGCATGACATATGTAGCATGTTATAAAAGTGAAATACATGTTCATTTGACGAGTCTTAATCTGCTTGCTAGTGTTTTGTTCTGTGTTGCTGACAGGAAATAACTCATTCCCTCCCTCCCCCACAATGGTATATATTTGCTATTTCTGAACTTTACCATAGAAGAAACAAGTAATTCATTCTCATTATTCTTAATCATTTAAAAATTTGCATGATCACAAATTAGGCAGATAAATTAACCTCTCTACTGACAAGAAAGAGCTCATAAATAATAATAGCAAACAGCTAATGTTTTATAACACTTTAAAATTTGCAAAACACTATATAAACATATATATCTCATTGCATCATCATACCAACACTTTGAGGTAGATGATATTCTTCTTGCGTAGACTGAAATTATTGCCCTGGGAGTCATACAGCTAGTGTCAAGATTTAAACTTCATTTTCCAACCCTAATTCCAGTGCTCTCTCACCTGTAACCCCTCATATATTCTTTATAAATTCAGAATTCACTAATTAAGAATTTAAGCTAGTATTAGCATGTTTGTTAAGCAAATTAATATGAACAAGATCATAAAGGAGAATCTTTTGAGTAAAGCAGATTTTTTTCTCAACCACTTAAAAGCAGTTTAGTAGCACCTCCATTTTGTGTGTATAGTTGAGAACCATAAGGTTCTCAAGAGAATGATGGACATGGAGTCAGGAGATCTGACATTTATTCATGTGACCATGAGCAAGATATTTAAGCTCTTTGAACCTCAATTATCTCATGTGTAAAATGGAAATACTTCAAGTACTTCATAAAATGATTATGAGACAAATTAGCATTATGGATATTTGATTAAATCCTAAATCATTATATAAAAGTAGTAATAATACCTTGGAATCTTGGTTTTACATCTGTAGGATGTAGGAAAAGACTGTAGGAGTAGACTAACTTCATTTTACTAAAGAAAAAAGAGGTTCATAGGTTCATTATTTGCCTGAAGTCATGTAGGAAATGAGACAGAACTGGGATTTGAATCCAGCTTCTGACTACATCAAGATTCTTTCTAATGCATAGGTTGTCTCCTTGGTATCACAAGTAGCATCAGAGCAGTGCAGGATAGGAGAAATCAGAGGCAGAAAGTAGTAGTGTAGAGTATGTGGGCCATAATCAATCAAACAAGCAACATTTGTTAAGTACTTGCTATTTTCCAGTGGCCCAAACCCAACAAAACTACAGGCCAGATTGAGACATTGTGTTCAAGTTTGGTCCTGGGTCACTGGACAATGAGAATTTAAAGAGGGTGAACTTGGAGTATTTTAGGACAATAGTACTACAAAAGTGTAATTATAAACTCCATGTCTCACCTGATTTGGTATTCTGTTGGTTGATTTTTGGCCCAGTGGAGCAAAAATTCTGGATTTCTTTCTCAGATCTAAATTTGGATCATATAGTCCAATATAGTCACTTGCTATGAGATCCATTTTAAAGAGGACCTTTGGAAATATGGGGGATTTGGTTATGTGTCCTTAGTGATGACCAAGAATGGTTTTGGTGGACAGAACAATATTGAAAGAGCAATGTCGAGGCAGCTAAAATGGCTCGTTCAGAGTTTAATTTTACTCTGCTCTGGTCCACACTATATCTGGATTTTTGTGTGCATCACTGAGTTAATTTAGGGAGGGTATTCACAAGATAGGGGCAAGAGAATATGAAATATAAATATGATAAAAGAAATGTCATGAAAATTGATGGAAAAAACTGAAGCTTTTATGCCTAGAGAAGAAAAAGATTTGGAGCTGATATATTTACTATTGATTTAATCACTATGAAGAGTGGGATATGGCAGAAAGACTAGACTGGTTCTTCTCAGCCCCAGAAGGCAAGATTAAGAGCAATGGACAGAACTAATTTTAGTTAAATAGTTTAATTAGTGAGACTAATTTTAATTGCACAGTTACACATTTAGAATGTATGCTACATAAAGTGGAGCATATCTTGGGGTCTCTCTATCTTGTTTTAGCCTTTTCTTTGTATTCCCAGAGTTGCCTGGCACACTGATAAGTTGCTTGTTAATTGTGTAAGGAAAAAACTGCATAGTACGAACTATCCAAAAGTGAATATTATGTAGGAAGAAGATTCCAGTTCAAAAATAGATGTCCCATTTAAAGGCCTCCAACTCAAAGATGCTTTGATTTGTTAAGTACCTTGTATCATCTCTTCTGTACCTCCTAGGTAGCAAATAAAAACACAATGGAAACTTGATTAAAATAATTTTGAATTTTTCCTTCTTGCTTTTTAACCCATAGCCTAGGACTATATGGATTTGCAGGAAAGTATCATGTAAACATAAAGTTTCTCATTTCTGTTACTAAATGTCAATAGTGGCAAAGAAAGCCAGAGGCTTTCCTGAAAAATTAATTCCTCTTTCACACTTTAATCCCGCATTCAGGAACCATAATTGGAGTAGATATTTTTTGTGCTGGAGTTAGGAAATTTAAAAGCTTAATCTTTTCAAATAGTGTTGAAGAAAATGTCCTTGGAGAGGTTCTTGTGCCTTTGTAGATTTAGGAAGAACTGACCAAAGCTATTAGCCTTCTGTACTTGAGAAAAATGATAGCAAAGCACATATTACTCATTTTATTCCAGTAAATTCAAACATCCGGAGGGATTGAGATTTTACATAAAATCTTTATTTTTAGAATAACAGCTGGGGGTCATTCTTTAGCTGTGTTCTCCTTTCTTCAATTTGTGCCGATGGGAAATGCAGGATCACCTTTGAAAGAACACTTGTTCATACATATTTGGTCAAGTCTTGTTTGACTTTTTCATGACCCCATCTTGGGTTTTCTTGGCAAAGAGTGGTTTGTTTCTCCAGCTGATTTTACAGATGAAGAAATTGAGGCAAACTTGCCCAGGGTCCCACAATCAGGACCAGGTTTGAACTTAGGGAGATGAATCTTCCTGACTCCAGGATCATCAAAGTCTCCACTGCACCACCTAGTTTTGCACAACAGCAATAGCATATAAGTGGCTTTGAATGAATTGTGTTAAATTAGTTCTGGAAAGGGAAAAAAGGGATAAAATTACTTCGCGTCCACAGGAGGTACTATGTGGATAGTGCCTGATTCCCTTCAGTAGCAAGAATTGGGGGACGTATTTGTGGTTTCCTTGGGCGCCTAAAGGCAGTGACAAGTGTAGTCACAGCCACCAAGGGCTTCCTTAAGCTCTGTTCTGTCCTGAATGACATCCTTCTGGCCTCACCCTGCCTGGATAGTGAGACCCATTTTTGTAATTCAGGGATAATATGTTTTCATCCAGTCCACCTTATATAGCAGTCCCCTAACTGGGGGAAAAAATCCTGTCTCCTCCAAGTCCCCATTGTTTCATATATAAAGCATAACATATGCAGCCCTTTAAGCATCATAGCTAACATTTATACACTTCCCATTGTGTACATAATATCTAACATTTATACAGTTTCCATGATGTACATCATAGCTAATATTTATACAGTTCCTACTATGTATACCTTAGTTAATATATATAGTTCTCACTGCTAACATTTATACACTTTCCACTATGTACATCATAGCTAACATTTATACACTTCCCACTGTGTACATCATAGCTAACATTTATACAGTTCCTACTATATATAACATAGTTAACATTTATACAGTTCCCACTGTATACATCATAGCCAACATTTATATAGTTCCTACGATGTACCAGGTCGTATACTAAGTAGCATTTTACAAATATTATCTTATTTTATCTTCACAACCACGCTGGGAACTAGATGCTACAATTATTCCCATTTTACAGATTGTAGCAGCAGGTAAGTAACTTTAAAGTCACTCAGCTAGTAAGTGAGGCTGCATTTGAACTCAGGTCATCCTGACTCTAAGCCTAGTACTCTATCCTCTTGTGCCACCTTTAGTTAGAAATCACCAAGATGGAAAACAGTTGTAGACAGAGAACTAGACTCTGAGATAGTATTCCACTTTTTGATATTGTATACTCCTAGGCAATATTCTTTTCAATGCCCCATTCTACATAGTATAAAGCAGTAGAAGAGATTTTCCTCACAGGAAGTTCCCTAAAATATATGCATCATTGCTACTATAATCATCTCCACCATCCCTGTCTACAAAACAGCTCCCAGGGAAGACCTGTAAAGACATAGACATTAATATAATCCTGGACAAGTCATGTAACTTCTAAGTCTGACTCAGTTTCCTCCACTGAAAAATAGCGATAATAATTTCCTAGGGGATCAAATGAGATAACATCTGTAAAGTTCATCTTTTGTTCTTGAGAAGGACCAATGACATCAGGAAGATGAGGTCCTGACTTGTAAGTGAATTGGATTGAAGTAAGACAGGTCTGTACAGAGTCATCAGCCTTATTTTTTCCTCCAGTTTTATCAGAATCCAGTGGTAAGTCGTAGGTCGGGACAAGTGGTTATGGAAGCAGTGGAAGACTGGCCTTTTTAAGCTAAGGTCTTTTCTTACATTGTCTAAGACAATGTCCACTACAAAATTGAATTGAAAGATGACTGAATTTGCCTTCACCAAAGAATTGATCTGGGAAGAGAAAACTCTTGGAGTTTCTGGGAACAAACATTTATTAAGAGCCTACTATGTGCCAGAAACAATTTCTGAGAAAGCTCAGTGTAAATTATTTTTGGTACATAGTAGTCTCTTAATAAATGCTTGTCCTCTTCTTTAAGATTCCAGACCATGTCCAATCTCTTTTCATAGCTAGTAAGTCTTAACTAGAGACCACAAAGAAACAGTTCATTTCTCAAAGTCAAACTATCCAGCTTCAGATGCGATAGGAAGCAGAAAGCACAACCTCTCTAACTTGACCAGGTGCTGGAAGTCCTGGATAGTTCCTCTCAGATGCTCTTCCTTACTTTTTCCTGTCTCACTGTTCTACCTGCTGTTGCTTACCTTTGCTTTCCATATTCTCACTCAGCTTTGTGCTGCTTCTGCACCTGCTTTATCCCCAAAGGGTATATAACTTTAATATTAAAGTCTTGGGGAAGAAAAGAAGCAAGAGGACAAAAATCCAGTTGGCTTTTTGCTGATTGCTATTCTTTTGTCACTTTTCCCCATTTTTACTGTCCAATGTTATATTTTACTTGCATATCCCAAGGTTGAGTAACTCCCACTCTGGAAAGAGATAGGGGAATTGTTTATGCTTCTGGCTCATGTAAATGAATTGTATGGCCTTTTTTTGAAAGATATTCACTGGTAAAAGAAGGCAGGGAACTTAATTAAGGTTCTTAGATATCTAAGTTATTGTGCAGGTGCTGATCTGCATTAAGAAGAGAACAGAAGGGAAAAGCTTTTGTAGAGCATCTATTATGTACCAGTGAGTTGGAAGGAAACATCAACACAGAAAAAGTAACTTTGAAGACCTAAGGTATAAAAAGAAACCTTCAGCTTGTCAAGAACAGGATGCACCTGAATTGATACTGTCTTAAAAGAAGACCACCATTAGTGTGGAGATTCTTTCCTAAATATGACATTCCAATAATACTAGAGAAAAAACAATCTCAGTGGAATATATCTGGTCTCAGGAAACTCCTAAGATGTCAAAGTTAACACATTCTTCCTAAAATTGTCTTAACATTCTGTCCCTATTCTTCAACTTCCCAAATCAGGAAAGTGGCCCAGCAATCTTACCTGACAGGCTGATTGAACTTTCTCTTTGCCTTGTAATGTCTTGCTAAGATGGTGTAAAACTCTGTACATATATGTTTATACTTCTCTTTGTTGGGACTGTTGTTATCCACTCAGTGGGTGACTCATCAACTAATGTTAATTAAACTTTTAATCTTCCAGCCTTCCCTCCTGATTTACTGACCTCCAATCCAAGATCGTGATGTAAGGAATTAATACTCTCTGAGAGAATCTGAGAATTTCTAAGTTGAAGAATTTCCTAATAATTACTAGAAGTTAAAGTGATTTGTTAAAAAAAAAAAAAAAAAAAAAAAAAAAAAAAAACCTACAGCTACTAACATGTAGGATTTTAGACAAATCACATGACTCCCTCTGAGGCACTACTAAAGAAGATAGCAAACTGTTTCCCATAGAGTGGAAAGAGAAGAGTATCCCCTCATTAGTAAATTCACTAGTGGATTCATACGTCTTGAACCAGATTTGGTAACTTTGAAATAACCATCCTGAGGAATTATCAGAAACTTCTTTTTTTATTATTGAAGTTTTTTTTATTTTCAAAACATATGCAAGGATAATTTTTTCAACATTGACCCTTAAAAAATCTTGTGTTCCAATTTTTCCCTCCCTTTCTCCCACCCTAGATGGCATGTAATCCAGTATATGTTAAACATGGAAAAAATCAGATACAAAAAATGAGAAAGAAAATAAAATTCAAGCAAACCACAAAAAGAGTGAAATGCTATATTGTAATCCACCCTCAAAAAATCCCACAATCCTCTCTCGGGATGTGTGAAGGTTTTCTGGAGGCAGCCTTAGTTTCAGTTACAATCAATAATTACTCCAAAATGCAGCCAGCTGGTAAAAATGCAAACCTTTATTTCTCCTTCCAAAATAGCCCGGTTAGTTGAGGCCTATTTCTCTGCTTGGCTCCAAGAGATCTTGCAGCTTTGTCCTTGGCTTCTGCCTCTGCTTTCTTCAGCCTCCAGTCAGCACCAAGTTGGAAGATGCAATGAATCTCTTGCCTCAAAGATAGGGCTTGTGGGTTCCAAGAGCTCTCTCCGACTCCAAGTAAAACTCTCGAGCTCCCAGAGTTCCTAGTAACTCCTCAAGTAACTAACTCAAGTAACTCCCCAAGCTCCTAGAGCTCCCTCTATATATGTGATCTCCCAGAGGTTAACTCCGCCTTCTGGAGGGAGAGGGATTCTGAGTTATCTCCCAGAATGCTCACTGGCCCTAAGGGAGGTGTGAATTCAGTTATCTCATTCTAAACCCTGACTCTCCCAAACGTGTGAACTCCATTGAGTACTTAGATACTTATGAGCTCTCTAAAGATGTGAACACAAGCATTGTTTCTATCAGTTCCACTTAGTACCTTGTTTCAAGTTCTGGCCCAAAATATCTCTAAGATCAAATCAATCACACTGAACCATGCCAAACCAGATAACTATTGTCTCTATCAACTCCAATGTCTTAACACTTTGTAAAGATTCCAACAGGGGTGTACATGGCTCTCATCATCAATAAATCATTGGAACAGACTTGAATCATCTCATTGTTAAAAAGAGGCACGTCCATCAGAATTGATCATCATATAGTCTTGTTGTTGCCAGGTATAATGATCTCCTGGTTCTGCTCATTTCACTTAGCATCAGTTCATATAAGTCTCTCCAGGTGTCTCTGAAATCATCCTGTTGGCCATTTCTTACAGAACAATAGTATTCTATAGCATTCATATACCACAATTTATTCAGCCATTCTCCAACTGATGGGTATCCATTCCATTTCCAGTTTCTTGCTATTACAAAAAGGGCTGCCACAAACATTTTTGCACATGTGGGTCCTTTTCCTTCTTTAATATCTCTTTGGTTTACAGGCCCAATAGTAATACTGCTGAATCAAAGGGTATGCATTACAGAGAGAACAGATGGAAAAAGCTTTTGTAGAGCATCTGTTACATACCAAGCACTCCGCTAAGTGCTTTACAGATGTTATCTCATTTGATCCTTACAACAACCTCGCAACATATTGTTATTTCCATTTCACATTTGAGGAAACAAAGCAAACATTAAGTGACTTGTCTAGGGTCACATAGCTAATAAGTGTTAGAGGCTAAATTTGAAATCAGGCATTATTCATTGTGGCTCCTAGCTATAATGGTAAAGGAAATTTCCTTCAAAGGAGTTTCTTATGCCATTGAAATTTCTGATGTGGAACCAAAAGGAAACAAGGTCTCCTAGTTTTGGAATTCTTGGCCTTCTGGAGTTCATGGCCCTAATTTCAATCCTAAGGGGGTGGGGAGAGAGGGAAAAGGGAAGTGTCATTCATCAGTTTCTGGTCATAATCAAAACAGCTACAACCGCTACAATCAGGAACTACAAGGTTCTAGAAAAAGATAAACACCTTATAAAGACTTTCTACTTGAAGAGCCAAAAGCACTGGGGAAAAAAGCTATTTAAGTGATAGGAAATCTTCTTCTTCTTCTTCTTTCATATTAAATATATTTCCACATTAGTTATGTTGTGAAAGAAGAATTAAAATTAAAGGGAAAAATTGAGAAAGAAAAAACAAAAAAAAAGTTAAAAGAATATGTTTCAATGTGCATTCAGACTCCATTAGTTGTTTCTCTGAATGCAGATAGCATTTTCCATCATAAGTCTTTTGGAATTGTTTTTAGATCATTGTATTATTATTATTGCTATGTTTTACCCTGAAGAAAAAAAGTTTGGCCACTCCCTCACTTTTCTTGCCATTGGGACTGGGTCAAAATAATCTTGGGGCTCTGACTACGCTTGCATACCACTGAGTCATAAACTCCAGATACTTATTTTAATCCTTGCTAGGATAATTCCCCCTCCTTTTGAGTACTGCCCCTCACCTTGATGTCTCCTTGACCTTCTTATCTTGACCGACATCCTGCAGGATTAAGTTTTGATCCTTTGGATCAAATTATGGCTTGTCCATCCTCCCAGTGTCCTCGCCCCACCCCCTTCTTATCTGCCTTTGTTAAACTTGTTAGCTAAAACCCTATAGAAGTTCCCTGCCTTGGTTTATCTTAGCCAAATGCTTTGGATAAGAGTCCCATTTGGGTGGGCTAGTCTCAGCTCTCCACATTAAAGATTAAAAGCCAATCTCTTCTGCCTCTCTGCAATCTCTCTGGTATTACAGTTGAAAAGAACTAAGTCTATCAAATTTTGTGGATCAGGACTTCTTAATTTTGGATCCATGAACTTGATATAGATATGTATATATGTGTATGTATGTATATACATAAATATAAAATATGTGTGTATATATATTAATAACTATAGTTCCAAATAATTAATTTCCCTTGTAATCCTATGTATTTTGTTTTGTGCATTGAAAAACATTATTCTGAGGAGTCCACTGGCTTCAACAGGCTACTGAAGGGACTGCGAGTTGCAACATAAAGAATGTTACAAACCCAAGTTTTATATTATAGAATTTGCCAAAGATTTAAAATGAAAAAATTTAGAAAGTAGGAAATAGGAAAAATACTGGACTGGAAGTCAGAAAAAATCTGCATCCTTGTCTTACTTCTGCCATCCTTTTGTATCCCCACTACTAAGCATATTGCCTAGTAAATAGTAGGTGCTTAATAAATGTTTATTGACTAACTATATAATACAGAGGTGTGATTTAATAGCCCAGTTAAATCAGTTAAATGTGTATAGGCCTCAATTTACTCATCTTCAAAATAGGTTTGAATGAGAAAAGTTCTAAATTCCTCCCAACTCCAAAATTCAAGAAGATTAGAGCTACTTATTAATAGGTTTCTCCAAGGTGAGTCCACTTTAAGACTTCTAGTTGTCTCCCTCCAAGACCACTGGGATTTTTCAAATATTGGGAGTTTTCAAAGCCTAGCCAATGAAACAGAAGAAATGGAATTATGAGGCCAATTTTTGTTTCCCAGGAGAAAAGGTTTTATGACCTAATGATCACATTATTTTTCTCTAGTAGAATTTAAAATCCCTTTACATGATGAAATTATTTCACTTTTGTATTTTGTATTTTTTATTGAAGTTTTTATTTTCAAAACATATGCATTGATAATTTTTCAACATTGATCCTTAAAAAACCTTATATTCCAATTTTCTCCCCTCTTCCCCCCTTCCCTAGAAAACAAGTAATCCAATATATGTTAAACATGGTAAAAAAAATGTAAATCCAATAGAGGCATACATATTTATATAATTATCTTGCTGCACAAGAAAAATCTAAGACCATCGTTTGCAGAGAAGATGGCAATCTGTTTTGACAGAGGAAACTTCCTCATCTCAGAGGTTCCTGTGTCAATGAAACCATCTGTGTGTCTGTGTCTGTCTATCTCACTGCCTCATGCAATACCCATACATACACATACATATCAAATATATAGATATCTATAGATAATAGATATGGATATGGATAGATAGCTATAACTATAGATAGAAAGACAGACAGATAGATAGATAGATAAGATAGATATAGATAGATGATAGATAGATAGATAGATGCTATGAATTTTGGCAACTTTCTTCTCAGAAAAAGTAATCTGAAAGGTCACAGAAACAGACTATAGGGATAGTATAAACAGGGACACAGGCTAACAAGGCAAGTTTTGAAAGCTTTAAACTGCCTTAAGACTTTGGGGACAACCTATATATATATATTTCTTTTTTCTTTTTGCTGGGGTAATTGGGATTAAGTGACTTGCCCAGGGCCACACAGCCAGAAAGTATTCAGTATCTGAGACCAGATTTGAACTCAGGTCCTTCTGACTTCAAGGCTGATGCTCTACCCACTGTACCACCTAGCTGCCCATATATATTAATGTATGTTTGTATATATACTCTGGGATAACAAAATCTCTAAAGGATTCATAAATCTTCAACAAGATATGGAAGGCCAAAATGTGCTTATAGACACATAGATACATATACACACATATGTGTGTATATATATATATATAGAGAGAGAGAGAGAGAGAGAGAGAGAGAGAGAATGTATAAATAGAAATTAGATGTCTAGAAAAAGTAGTAGCAAAGCCTGTCTTAAAAAAAAAAAGTTGACTTTACACCTATTTAAAAAGTCCCAATATTTTTATCACAAGCTACTCCCTAAATGACCAATGTGCCAGTATGGGGGGCCTTTATTCAAAGCTCATCTCCCATGAACACTCTCAAGTCTTGCAGATGAATATTTTGCTAGGAGCATAGAAACAGTTTCCAAGATCAATTTTTTCTTGCTGTCTTCAGTCTACTCTTCTGCAGTCTTGAGGTCTGGTTTGCTAGGAAACATCCCCCAGCTACACTCCAAAACTATAATGCAAATATGTCTGTTATCAATATGATGCTGTCTATTAATGAGCACAGATTTGAACACATTACTCCACTGCTCAGTAAACTCCTATAACTTCCTATTGCTTTATTTTAAAAATAAGCTTTGGTATTTAGCTCTCAGAGTCTTACTTCACAATCAGGTGCCAACCTTATTATAAGTACTATGATTCTTTCTTCCACACTCTGCAGCTCAGACTAATTAATTAATCTTGCTACTCATACATGATAGCCCAAGTGCCTGAAATGTCCTCTTATCTCACCTTTCTCAGACTTACTTTTTGTTTCAAAGCTCTGCTCAAACAAGATCTTTTTTATTAAAACTTTCCTGAGACAAACTTGCTCCGGCTTCTAGTATTTCCCCCCAAATTTGCCCTATATTAATTTTGTGTATTTTGAAATAGATATGTACGTGTTGTCTCCCTTGATGTGATATAAATTCTTTGAGATCAGGGACTGCTTAATTTTTGTCTTTATGTCCCCAGCACTGAGCACAGGGCCTAGCATGTTAGTACTTAATAAATATTGATTCAATGCTTGCTGATTGATAAGGATTCCATCCCTTAGGTTGGCCCAGCGCCTGCCTTAATGTGAACTTAGAACTAGAAATGATCCTGGAGCTATGTTTAAACAGCATCTTTAATTTCATGGTTAAGATTCCTGCTTAAAATCTACATTCTAAATTAAGAGTTGCTTTCAACTCAAGACTAATGGCTACCTTTTCTCTCAGTGGTGCTCCATCATCAACTGAAATGAGCTTTTCCTCTCTTTCCAGGGGATCAGGGCTTTGGAGATGCTACCTGTCATTAAGGAGTCTCCAGCAGCCCACATGCTCTTTGTAAGATCAGTCTTCTCCTCTCAGTAACCCTCAGCTTGATTTTCTTACTCTTGCCAGCCCCAATTATGTGAGACTGCTGATGTTGTAGAGAATACAAATAATGTATTCATTATTTTGAGGAGTAACCATTTGTGTTACTGGATTATGGGAAACTGGGGTGATGTGGAAGACCGCTTTTCTCATTAGTGCATTTGACTTCTGTTTAGGCTTTGAGTGCAAGGTTTCTTAGATCATTAATTTTTCACTCGATTGTCTGAAGTTAGTGGTGTGAGACCTGCTAGCAATCTCGAGCATAGTTTGTCTTTGGTCTAATTAACTAACTGAGTATAAACTATTTTAGATGCAGAACTTAGTAAATAGGTACAATTTAGATGTCTTCTACAGGGACCTGGAGGGCACAGTGGATAAAGCATGAGATGGGGAGTCAGAAAGTCTTGAATCTTGCCTCAGACACTTTGATAAGTGATCTTACCAAATCACTTAACCTTTCTGTACCTTCCTTATCTGTAAAACAAGCATAATAATAACTCCTATCTCACAAAACTGTTGTGAGGATCAAATGAAATAACTTGTTACCATGCTTTGCAAAATTTAAAGTGTTATATAATTGCTGATATTAGAGCTATTATTTTCATTACTATTATTCTCCATTTAGCAGAGAGAAGCCCAGTGATAATGTCTCTCTTAAGATTATATGCCCACCTTTCAAGTTTATCCCCACCTACTCATCCAGAATGGTGCCCAAATTTATTTTAGAAAATCCAGTTTTTTATTTCATAGAAAACTTGGGATCAGCTAAGAGTTATTGAAGGCATAATGTTGTTAATGAAGGCATAATGAGTTATTGAATGGTATAATGGACAGAGCTCCAGGCCTGGAGTTAGAAAGATTCATCTTCCTAAATTCAAATCTGGCCTCAAACATTTCCTAGCTCTGTGACCATGGGCAAGTGCTTAACCCAGTTTGCCTCAGTTTCCTTATCTGCAAAATGATCTGGAGAAGGAAATGGCAAATCATTCCAGTATTTTTTCCAAGAAAACACCAAATGGGATCAGGAAGAGCTGATCACAACTGAACAAAAACAATAACATGAGTTATTGATTCTGTGAATTCAGAGTTGATAAAATGCTATTATTAATAATGCCCTCACTAATCTATCTAATTCCAAAGAGTATGAACAGAAAATGTGACTTGCCAATTGGTTGACATTCACCAATTGTTTTTAAAGAATAGAAAATGCAAAGATTTATTTGTTTAGGCTTTCTTTCTAATAAAGTTGTTCTGCAAGTTGGTTTCATCAAATCAAATAGCCAACTGTCTCCTTAACAAATGCAATTAATTGTGAGGATTGTCTTTTGAGCAGATGCCTTCTGTTTAATGTTATATGTCCTATTTCTAGTGCAGTGCTTACATGCTATTTATCATTGTACTCCAATATTTGATTGCAAGTTGAGAAATAAGTCACTTTGGTACAAAAAAGGTCAGTTCATTTAGGTTCTTAGTTCAACAAATAAGTTCTATTAATGTACAGCCTTACCAGATGTCATCTTTTTCATTTATTATTACCTTAAGCTAATAAAATACACAAATATGAATTCTGGCTGCTTTGAAAAAGATAGATGTAACCTATATGGTAGATTAAATGGTTGAATTATTGGTCAGTCATTTTAAATTTTTTATTTGAGTTTTTCTTGGAAAAGATACTAGCATGGTTTGCCATTTCTCTTCTAAAGATCATTTTACAGATGAGGAAACTGAGGTAAACAAGTTAAAGTGATTTGCCCAGGGAGACAAATTAGTAAGTATCTGAAATCAGATGTGAACTCAAGATGAGTTTTCCTGACTTCAGGTACAGCTTTCTATGTACTATGCTATCCCCTAGCTGCCCTTAAATGTTATTTACATTTTTTTAAAACTGG
The DNA here is from genome assembly GCF_902635505.1 of Sarcophilus harrisii. Classification (NCBI taxonomy): domain Eukaryota; kingdom Metazoa; phylum Chordata; class Mammalia; order Dasyuromorphia; family Dasyuridae; genus Sarcophilus; species Sarcophilus harrisii. Next base: position 274,325,931 of record NC_045428.1, read on the forward strand.
GTGAAAGAGGAGATTCTTTGCCTCAATTGCTCCTAGTCTTAATCATTGAATGGTTGCCACCTCAGTGAGACTGAGACCTGTTGAAGATCTTGGCTTAAAAAAAGCCCAGGTTTCCCATTTCATCCAAGGCCATCTTCTGTCATCTTGATCTGTATCTGGCTACTGGACCCAGATGACTCTGGAGGGAAAAGTGAGGCAGGTGATCTTGCATAGCCCTCCCTCACTTAAATCCAGTTTAATTACTTATCATGGCATCACCTCTCTCCTGTCATGGATTTGTATCCATGACTTAGATAAAAAAGCATGGTTGGTATGTTCATCCAATTTGTACATGACATGAAGCTAAATGAGTTAGGATGCAAAAAAAGTCTTGATATACTAGATAGAATCCAACCAGAGAAAACTCAAAAGAGATTTAAGTTCTTATGTTTTGATTCAAAAAAACAGCTTTTGTTTTCTGAAAGGGCATAGAAGGAAACCACACTTTTTGATAACTACAGTGTCCAGTGAACTTATATAACATATACAGATACATATACACACACACACACACACACACACACACATATTTTCTGGGGTTTTTGTATAATTTTTGTTTTGAATATTTTTGGTAATGTTACTAAGCTATATATATACAAAAAGTTTATCCCCTCCCCACTCAAACATGGCCCACAGTTTGCCTCTCCATTCTGCCCACTCCATGAGCTTTAAGTAGTACAGCTTTTAAAAAGTGTAGCTCTTCAAAATATTTTCTACTTGTCAAAGACTTTGTTTGAGTACCCCACCACTTTATGTAGTCAAACATAGAGCTATCTGGGAAATGTAGTCCAGTAAATTTCTACCAATCAATGATATTCTTTCATTGCTAAGTATCTTGGAAAATGAAGTTCTGGGGATTTTTTTTCTCATCCATACCCGTTGTTGTTGTTAGTGGTGGTGGCCTTTAGTTCTCTAAGAGGACTAATGTCATTCAAATTAACTGCATTTAAATAAAATAGGGCTGTGCAAAAGCCATCAACCCCATTCTTCTCCCAAGCCATCAGAGCCCATGGCAAGACAGAAATCAAGATGACCTGACAAGGACCTTCACTATATCCATTATTCTATAAAACAAGGAATTAATTTTTTAAGATTAATTAATTTCCTGAGGCAATGGGGGTCAAGTGACTTGCTTGGGTCACACACCATGTCTAAGATCAGATTTGAAATAGAGTCCTCCTGACTTTAGGGATGGTGCTCTATCCACTGCACCACCTAGCTGCTCCAACCCATTAAGTTTTAAAACAAGTCCTAAAGGCATTGAGGGTCATTTAGGTAGTGCAGTGAATAGAGCACTAGACCTGGAGGCAGGAAAAGTCGGCTTCCTGAGCTCAAATCCAGTCTCAGATACGTCTTCTCCGTGTGAACCTGGGCAAGTCATTTACCCCTTTTTGCCTCAATTTCCTCATCTGCAAAATGAGCTGAAGAAGGAAATGGCAAACCACTCCAGTAACTTTGCCAAGAAAGCCTCAACAGGGTCTTCATATTTCACACTTACTAGCTGTATGACTCTGAACAAGTTATATAAATAACTTGCCCCAATTGCCTCACCAAAAAAAAAAAAAAAAAATGTACGTAATAAAAATTTCTGAATCATCCTTTTCTTTTCATTTATATTACTACTGAAATAATCCAGGATTTGTCACTTTAAATTTAGATTGCTACAACAGTGTTTTAACTGGCCTTTCTACTAGCCTAATTATGGTGGTTAATTAATTGCTCTCTGAGATCAAAATGGTAGTTGGACATTTCTTCCAAGGATATTTTTGAAAAACAGTAAAAGGGGAATGCAGAGTCTTGAGTATTTCAAGCCTAAGTAAATAAGGAGATTAATATAGAAGAAATGAGAGAACTGAATGGAAATCATGGAATTGCCAGTAGACTAGTTCCTAGTCTAGTATGGAATCATCATAAGATCAAAGTGAAATCAGCCAATACCCAAGAGAGTCAATCAGAGTATCTGAGTAGACATCAGGAAATATGTATATAGAGTGCTTGTTTGTGAAGTAAATAAATTTGGTTTTTATGAACTTGCAAGTCCCACTCCCTTACATAAAGAATTGTTGGACCAGCTGTGCCTACTCCTACACCTGTCACCAGTCTCTTTGTCCAGGAAAAACCACCCTGCGGCAGACTAATCTCCCTTTGGCATTTCCCTCTACAGTAAGGGAAATTCACTATATAGACAAATTCAGCCAGCTGGTGATACTGCAGGGCTCTGAACAATACACAGGTATCAGTGAGCTTGCTGAGTGTAGTGGGAAGATGAGCTAGCTGGGCAGATGGAAAATTCTATGTCTGGGCTTTATAATTAGAGTTCAAACCAGGAGAGGGTTGTAGCTGGGGGAAGTCATTCAAGGAACACATAGACCCTTATTGGGTAGCAGAGTTTGGCAGCAGAAGTTCAGAGACTGGGGATGAAGGCTGTAACTGTAGCATGATCTTGAATAAAAAGGATGGATCTACCATTGATTTGGGGGTCGGGGGAGAGGGGTCTGTGAATTTTCCCTTTGGGGTGAGGTTCATACTTTGGCTGAACAAGTTTTACTAATAAAGGTTTGCCATGTTGAATAGTATATGGCTGTTTTGTAAGACAGGCAAAGGTTTGCTTCACAATAGCATTTCATATCTGCTCAAGAGAAGCAGATCTACAGCAACTAAGAAAGAATCACAGGGGACCACCAATGGATTCTGGACGGGCTAAGGAAAGTGCCTTGGTGGAAGAGCATTCAGCCATTCTTCAATTAAAGGTTGTGGTTGTTGTTCAGTTGCTTCTTTCTTATCTGACTCTTCATGACTGCATTTGGGGGGTTTCTTTGCAAAGATATAGGAATGGTTTGTTATTTCCTTCTCTAACTCATTTTACAGATGAGAAAACTGAGACAAACAGGATTAAGTGACTTGCTTAGGGTCACGCTGCTAGGAAGTATCTGAGGACAGATTTGAACTCAGAAGATGAGGCTCTGCACTCTACCCACCTTGCTATGGTTAATCTGGACAAATGCATAATTGCCTCTTCTTGGGCAAGCTTCTTCCTGCTCTATTGAGCCCTTTCTGTGGCTGGATCATCAGAGAGGTCTCATTTTATATGCATATACTTGGACATGCAGCTAGAATAAGGCAAGATAGTCTAGTTATGGCTCACAGCCTCATCAAATTATTCTTCCATTGAATATTCTCTAAGGTTTCAGAATTTAAATAAAATCTCCATTGGGGCTAAAGCTGTCCTCCAGTAAGAATGGTATGATTACAGCTAGCTGGTTATCAATTTAATCAGGAAGTCCACTGTCTAACATTCTGTAAAAAAATCAAAAGGAGGACAATATGGTTTATTGGAGAGAGCACATGGTATTTGGAGTCAGAAAATCAAAGAATGCATTTTTATATCCTGGTTCTAATATTATGTGATTTTGGGTAACTCATTATACCAAGTCATTTTAGAGTTCCATAGAGTTAAAATCAGGTAGAGTAGCAGATGCAAAATAGCTGAAAGTCAATTTAGACTTCCTGGGAATGGCCTGAATCCAAAATAGCCCATTTAGGATGAAGTAATATTTTCCCAGATTTTCACTTCTTAAAATTTTCTTTCTTTTATTTTACTACTTACCTAAAAGAGTAATACCAGTTTTAAAATATCCTAAGTCAAAATAGCAAAGTGGGACTTTCCAATATAGATCTGTGAAAGAAAGAGAAAGAGAAGGGGAGAGAGAAAAGGAGAAACAGAGAGACAGAGACAGACTGACAGAGACAGAGAGAAGGAGGGGGGGAAGGGAAGAAAGACGGGAGGAGAGGGAAGGAGGGAGATGGAGAGAAACCAGTAAAGATCTGTGAAAGAATTACCCAGCCAAATAATAACAAAATAAAACTATAGGCTAATTATTTGAGAAGAGGAAATAACAAAGGATGTCATCTTGGAACTTTATGCAAATGTTTCTTGATACATACTTAGTTATTTGGCTGGTCCATGTGTATGGGGAATGCTATGTAATATGGAAATATGGAAAGCTGAGGCAGCAGATCCTATGACTGATGATCTCTAGGTAAGTAGTAGGCACTGGATATTGATCTCAGAGGCTGATCATGTAATTAGATCCAAATGGATGGTTACTATGGAAACCTGATGCATCCCTTGTAAGTCAATAAGCTCCATATTTTAGGGACCTATTCATTTTTTCAGAACAAAAAGTAAAGATTGGGAGGAAATAGAGACAACAAAAAGGATGTATTCAGCAATAATTTATTTCCCAAATGAATAAATTTTATTCATTTTCTCCTTAACTTGGCTACCAATTCAGCACAGAAAAGATCCTTAAAATTAAGGTAAAATGAGCATTTTATAAATTTTAAGACTGGTCAATAATGACAAAGAAATAGAAAATTAGGCCTTTATCTTGGCCAATCTGTATATGGAGTTGCCCTCTAATATAATTAATTATAAAATTATTTTCTTTCTCCATTTAATTAGAAGATTGTTGACTTTATTTTAATAATAATTCCCCTCCCCCCATTTATATGTCAAGAAGATTTTTAACATTCATTTTTATAAGATTTTGAGCTACAATTTTTTTCCCTACCTTCCCTTCCTGCCCTCTTCCAAAGATGAGGAAACTGAGGCACAGAGATCAAAATTAATTTGTCCAAGGTCACATAGATGGTCACAGAGGCAGAATCCCAATCCAGGTTTTCTAGCTCCAAATCTAGCATTGTTTATTTCCTCTTGCCCCATTGTACCATGAAACTTTTTATATTATATCCTCTAAATAGAAATCAATTTCTTTTCTTTTTTTCAATCAAATTTAGGCTTTTCTCTTTTTCTTTTACTTTGGAATTATTAACATAACTCTTTATTTGGAACATCATCAAGTAAAAAATTTTTTAAATTATTACTGTTTTTTATTATTAAATTATTTTCATTCAAATTCCAGATAAACCCAAAGAATTTTTTTTATTATAGCTTTTTATTTACAAGATATACGCATGGGTAATTTTTCAACACTTAACAATTGCAAAACCTTTTGTTCCAATTTTTCCCCTCCTTCCATCTACCCCCTCCCCCAGATGGCAGGTAGACCAATACATGTTAAATATGTTAAAGTATATGTTAAATATAATATATGTATACATGTCCATACAGTTATTTTGTTGCACAAGAAGAATTGGACTGTGAAATAATGTATAATTAACCTGTGAAGGAAATCAAAAATGCAGGCGGACAAAAATAGAGGGATTGGAAATGCTATGTAGTAGTTCACCCTCATTTCTCAGAGTTCTTACTCTGGGTATAGCTGGTTTTATTCATTATTGAACAAATGGAACTGATTTGGTTCATCTCATTGTTGAAGAGAACCATGTCCATCAGAATTGATCATCATATAGTATTGTTGTTGAAGTAAATAATGATCTCCTCCTGGTCCTGCTCATTTCATTCAGCGTCAATTCATGCAAGTCTCTCTAGGCCTTTCTGAAATCATTCTGCTGGTCATTTCTTACAGAACAATAAAATCCCTTAACATTCATATACCACAATTTATTCAGCCATTCTCCAATTGATGGGCATCCTCTCAGTTTCCAGTTTCTAGCCACTACAAAGAGGGCTGCCACGTTTTTGCACATACAGGTCCCAAAGAATTTTTTAGCTATCTCTTCCATTGAGACTTACTTGTGATTATTCTGATTCTGCCTAGAATCTGTAATATCCAGTGAGGATGGCAAAGTGTTGCCATAGCCTATTATAATTCTTTAGTTCAGTTTTTGGTGATAAATCGGGAATCACAAAGCAATGAAATCATTTAGAGGTTGTAGACATGAAATCCTAACCAAGGATATTATTTTCCTATTTGATTTTGATTTAGGTTACCCCTAATGATATGCTCTGTTTCTATGTCCATTTCCCATCTCCTAGCCCCACCCCTACCTTAATTTTTTTTAGATCATTTTCAAACCAGGGTTTAGGGACTTTTATTTCACCAACATCTTCTATCCATTTTTCATTCCAGTAAAAAAAAAAAAATTTTCAAGTGGTGCCAAATGTTTCTTTGCACTTGCTCGAAAGGAGACTGTATCTTCTCTTCTGTTCCAGGAAGCCTTGGTATATAGACCTTCACATGGAACTGGCAATTAGGAATCCCCAATGCTGCTTTCATTAAAATTGCCATCTTGCTGACCTCTGGTAAAGTCATTTCTGCCCCTCCTAGCACCAATTTCTTCATCTGTTATAGGAAAAAATAACCATAATTTTCTCTAAAGGGTTTTTATGTAGATTATTTATCAAAGTATTTTTTAAAATTACATTGAAGGTGGTCTTGTGATAAAAAAGGCTATCTGCACCCAGAAAGAGGACAGTGGAAACTGAATGTGAACCACAACATAGTATTTTCAGTCTTTTTGTTGTTGTTTGCATTTTTTCTTTCTTATTTTTTTCCCTTTTTAATCTGGTTTTTCTTGTGTAGCATGACATTTGTGGAAAAAAGTGCAGAGGAATTGCACATGTTTAACATATATTGGATCACTTGTGGACTAGGGAAGAGGGTGAGGGGAAGGGAGGGGAAAAAATTAGAACACAGGGTTTTGTAGGAGTGAATGTCAAAAATTATCTAAGTATATATTTTGAAAATAAAAAGTTATAAAAAAAATTTTTAAATACATTGAAGGAAGTAATAATACAATAGTGAAAAGAGCACTTATCTCTAAGATCAGAAAATCCTGAGATCAAATCTCCTGATTCACACAAACACAATACACAGTGTTCAATAAACCTCAAAATTTCAATAATTGGGAGAAGAATTCACTAACTGACAAAAACTTCTGGAATAGTTGGCAATCTGTTTTACAGAAATTAGATGCAGATCAATCTCTTAAACTGCATATCAAGATAAATTCCAAACAGATACATGGTTCAATTATAAAAAGTAGTGTCTTCAGTAAGTTAAAGGAGTAAGGGGAAAATTACCTTTTATATCTATCTATTTGGGAAGGGACATCTCTAGTCATCTTGATATTTGCCTCCCCACAGGACCCAGAGACTCTGGTGAGTGAGGCTGGTGACTTTGAACAACCCTGCCTCACTTAAACCCAATTCACTTTCAAGTCTGGATATCATCTTCCTGATGTCATTGGTCCTCTTCAAGAATGAAGGACAAACAACAATATATTTGGGAAAAATTCCTGATTAAACAAGCCATAGAGAGAATAATAGAAGATAAAATGGATGATTTCAGTTACATAAAATTAAAGTTTTTTTGCATAAATCTAATACAATTAAAATTAGAAGAGGAATAGATATCTGAAGGGGGGAAAAAATCCCTGAATTTTCAGGCAGTTTCTCTGATATTTGTTCATATCCAAGATACATAAGGAAGTATTGAAAATTATAGGATTATTCCACAATAGATAAATGATCAAAAGACATAGACAATTTTCAAAGAAAAAAGCCCAAGCTATCAACAATCAAATTTTCCAAGCATGACTACTTAAAGTACTGCAGTAACCTGCAGTAATTCTGGATTTCTACCTTAGACCCATCAGACTGGCAAAGGTGATAAAAGAGTACAATGACAAATACTGAAGGGTCTGCAGGGAAACAGGAATACTAGTACATGGTTGGTATAGCCATGAATCAAACTAGTCATCTGGAAAGCAATTTGTAACTTTGTCCAAAAAGTTTACTGAAATTAAACTATACAAAATTCTTTGACTCAGCTGTCTTGCTACTAGACTTACAGAAAGGAAAAGGGCCTATTTGTACAAAAATATTTATAGTAGTTCTTTACATAGCAGAAGAAAACTGGAAACAAAGGGGATACCACCTATTAGGGAATAGCTATTCATAAACACATGGTTTATGAATGTAATGGAACATTATTGAACCATATCATATAATAAAATGGATGATTCAGAGGAAACTGGAAAGACCTCTATGAACTGATGCATAGTGATACGGATAGCATAAGAGGATCATTTTAAACAATGGAAGCAACATTATAAAGAATTTTGAAAAATTTTACAACTATCATCAATGTTAAATCATAAGTCCAGATAAATGCAAATAAAACTCCTCTTGAAGTGACTGTTTTTAAGGTTGAATGATACACACATTGACATTGACATGGTCAAAGAGATCATTTGTTTTCCTGGATCTGTATATTTGTTAGAAGGTTTTTTTTTTTCTCTTCAATATTGTTCAGTGGGAGGGGAGAGGGACGATGGAAAAGAGAGATAACAAATGCTTGCAAAAATTAGTCTTAAAAATCCTGCTTCTGGAATTGCACATGTTTAACTTGTATTAAACTGCTTTCTGTCCTGGGGTGCGGTGGGAGGGGAAAGGAGCAGCCTACAGGCAAGGAAAGAGAGAGAAAAGGGAGGAAGAAGAATTTGGAGCACAAGGTTTTGCAAGGTTGAATGTTGAAAACTATCTTTGCATGCATTTGGAAAAATAAAAAGCTATTATTAAAAAAGAAAAAGGAATATCATAACTTATCAGTTCACTGACCAAAAGATGCAATTATCTAAAGCTATCTGTACCTTCTTTGGGAAGTATAATAAATGTAATGGGTAATTTTTTTAAAATCCTGCTTCTACCATTTACTATCTATGTGATTTTGGACAAGTAATTTAAATCCTCTGGGCCTCAGTTTCCTCATTTATTAGGGTAACTAGGTGGTGCAATGGATAAAGCACTGGAGCTAGAGTCAGAAGACCTGAATTCAAAGATGCTTAATAGCTGTGTGACCCTAGCGCATGGCATTTAATCTCTGTCTACCATATCTGTAAAATGGGGATAATAATAACACTTAATTTGCAGGGTTGTTATTAGAATCAGATGAGATAATTGCAAAATACTTAACACAGTGCTTAGCACATAGTAAAGCACTTTTATTGTCATTTTAAATTATTTGCTATAATAAAAAGGGACCTAGACTAAATGGTCCTTGAGGTCCCTTGAACTTCTAAATCCATGGTTCTTATAAAGTACCAAATAAATTTATTAGCATTTGGTTTAAAGAAGATGAGTAATTTTGCAATCTTTGAACTGGCAGTGCTGTAAAATACATAATTCTAGTCTTGAAACATCCTTGTCCTAATGTACATCCATAATATAATCAGTAAAACATAATGAAAAGAACACTGGAAATATGGCTATAGATGATTTAATGACTAAGAATCAAAAAATGTAAGTTTAAATCCAAGCTCTGTCTGGCAGGAGTAAACTCACTACTAATGTGGCAGGAAACCATGATAATATGCTCTCTTTGGCAATTAGAAATTTACAATTTATGCTCTAGGCTTAATTAGAAAGCAGGAAGACTAGAAAGGATATTTTCCTTAAAAGTCAATGAAATCGTCCTAGAGATTGATTAGTCCAATAACTTAAGATTTGAACTGCTAATACAATTTCCTGGGAGCCTGAGGCATGAAAGTTCAATGTACAGGCTTGTGAAACTCTCCACTATCATGTAAATCAACATAACATTCAGAGTGGGAACATATCTATGGGAAAATTTGGTGGTAAGAGAAGCTGCATTTAACTCAATCTATGCTAAATGCCTTTTTATGCTATTATTGAATGCATTGATTTGGTTAACAAATACCTGCTTTATGAGTACCTTATCTTGTTTCTTTACTGATCCCAGACCTCTCAGCCTGAATTAGGTCCAGCCTAGAATAGCCATCTATTAATTGCGAAACACTGGGTAAATTCTTAACCTTTTTGAGGTTATTTTGTTTGTGAGTGCATTGATATTTATACTATTTCAAGAATTCAGGAATTGATGTATGTGATGAATCAATTATAAAGTGATACATAAGTGTAAGTATGACACAGATGTTGGCTGAGTGTGTGCTAAGGGTAGCCCTTTATGGTACTTGGGACAAGCAATCCATACTACCTCATATGTCTCTTTCCTTAAATATATAGGAAGACAAGGTTGTTTTTTAATAAAGCAGTAAAAGAATGTAAGATATCATTTGCCCACCAGATGACACTATACTCAAGTCTGAAATGCAGAGGTCTCATTAAGGCTCATCTGTCCTTAACAGATCTCAGTTTGACTGAGGCAACTCCCATTGGCTCTGGAGGAGCAAATGAAGCTGGTGATTTTGCACAGCTCTCCCTCACTGAAATCCAATTTACTTCCATGTCACCTCCCTGATGTCATGGTCTTCTTTGAGAATAAAGAACAAACAACTTGAACAGGTATTCCTTCATTTCACTGCCTCACCAGGTTATATGGCATGGATGGTCTGGAGGAAACAATCACCCTAGCCAGATTCTGAATTTTCTCTGAATAAATAATATAATAAATAAAATAAATTATTACTCAAGTTATAAAGAATATAAAACCTATAGCTCTAGAATCCCCTTATCATGACTGTGAAACTTCCAGCCCAAGTGATCATTCCATTTAAAGGACATAGGCAATCAGTTTGTTGTAATAATTCAAGAAACACAAATCTTTACATGTCACTATTGCTAATAACTAATAAATATTACTCTTAAAAATGTTAACATGTTATTCACAAATAACACAAAATGTAAGGAAAATTAAGTACTCTTTCATGGAGTGATCTTCCCAGATGTCTTTCAAAACTTCTTTTCCTTGCCATTTTATTTCCATTTTGAATGCCAGAAGAACAATTATAAAGTACTTTGTGTTAAAAATTGTGCCTTGTTACACTCCTCACCCAATAGTATATAAGTATATAACAAGTATATAAGTAAGCATATAAGTAGATAGTATTAAAAAACTGTAATAAGAGGAAAGGTTGCAAAAGGGCAACATAGGACTTACTTGCAAACTGTCTCATAAATTTGGGGAGCAAAAAAGCCACTTGCAATGACCTCATAAATGAACTGAAATCCCATTTTAAGATCAGGTGCTAAAATAAGAAAGGCCAGTTAGATCCCAATGTAATGGCTCCAAGGTTCCACTTTTTGCTTTAGATCCCCTAATTGCTTTTTGTCTATATAAGTTTCAGATAAACTCCTATACGCATCGCATGGTAGCTTCAGTCAGTCCACAGCAGCTTTCTGCTTCTCCAATACCTTTTGCAAGAACAAAAGTTTCTCTCGATACAGAAAAGAGAGAAAACAGCTATCCTCCTTTCCTTCTACTAGTTTTTTTGGTTGAAAGAGCACCGTTTCCAATACTTCTCAAGTAGCTTCTTGCCTACTATGAGCATGAGTTCCTCAAAAACTAATTGAGAGAGAAGTCATGGTAGATCTCTTTCCCCCATATAATCATCTCTCTGCACAGTGGGGTAAATAATTTGAAGAGAACACAGCACATCATCTCTCTATTTTCCAAATGATTATCCCCTAGGATCCTGGAAAATATAATTTGAAGATAATAGGACGTAGCATGGGCACTAGTTATATAAGCAATCATTTTTATTGTTTTTATTAACTGGAAGTTGGTGGGATTACCAATGAAGAGAGGTAATCCTTCTGCAGGCATTTATTTCAAGTTGTACTCTGAACTCTGTGTGCCAGATTTTAATACTTACATGAGGACAACGAAAACACAGAAGTAGGACAAATAGTTTTCAAGTCCCTTAAGAGGAATTATTTTAATGCTGTCGTCCCAGATATTTTTTTACTAGGGTTTTCATATATAAATGCTATGCTCTGTTGGCTTAAGCCTGCAGGTCTCCTTAACTCTTGTTTGTCCTTGTGATAGATTCAGTAGTATAGCTCAAGGCTGCCAAACAAGGTGAACTTTTTTTCTGTTAATGATAGGACTTTAGTTCAGTATCTAAATATGGTTCTTGAAAACTGATTCATAATGCTTAGCTTGCTCTTTCTTCTCTTCTTCCCACCCTCTCCCAGGGCACATGCATTTTCTGCGGCTGGTGACCTTTTCCCACCTTTTGTTTTTTAATGGATTTGTTGATAGTGGAGGGCAGCCAGAAAGGATTTATGTTGACTAGAAGGAAGTTATTTTGAACAGTTCTTATGCTGCTGTTTTTTCTTTCTTCAGTCTTAACTGGAAAACTACCAGTTTTCCTGCTGAAATGCAATCTAGACTCCTAAACAAAAGTTGATAAGTTGGCATTTACTCTTTCCTTCCCTCCAATGATATGATTTATTCTTAATGTTTTATTATATAACATGTAAAGTTTGGCTGTTACTGAAAGTGATGCAATAACTCTCTTTTTCCAAAGAAATGAAAACAATCTGTCCTAGTAAAATCCCCCTAGTAACTATTTTTATGGCTCCGGGATCTCATCCATATGGGAATTGCTTTAGTGGGATTAGATTGCAACCCAGTCACACCACATCATCCTGTGGGATTCTTTTCCACACAATTCCATAAATACTCAGCATATTTAATATGCTGAGGTCTTCCTCTTGGTCTGTTAGCATTTTGTGAATCTTGGTGGAATAAGAATCATATTCATTTGTTCTCTCTCATTCAAGACTGGATCAACTTGGAGTTGAATCATATGTCATAAAATGACATATGTCATATAGTTTCTTGTTGATAAAAGAGGAAAGAGTGATGAATTTCAAGTCAGACAATCTGAATGCAAATTCTGTCTTTGCCTGCATGATCTCAGGCAAGTGACATAATATTTTTGGCCTAATAATCATCTGTAAAATGGGGAGTTGGACTAGATCACCTTTAAGGTCCTTTCTAGTTCTAAAACTGTTGTCCCAAGATGTCTTTTATGCTATTTGGTGCATGAAGATAAGCAGTGATAATATGTTACAGTCTACTTATAACTGTTATTCTATTATCTATTATCTATTATTATAGGTATTGGTATTCTATAACCACAGCATCATCTAGAGCAGGGATTCTTAACTTTTTTTCTGTCATGGACCCCTTTGGAAATGTAATGAAGTCTATGGACCCCTTCTCAGCAGTGCCTTTGAAGACATATGATTACATAGCATTACAAAGGAAACCAATTATCTTGAATTATATTTAACAAAAACTGAGAAAAATAAAGTTCACAGACTTCAGGTTAAGAATCTCTGATATTACCTATGGGAACTTGGGCAGGTCACTTTATTTCTTTGTTCACCAGTTCCATCACCTGTAAAATGGAATTAATAATGAATCCTTTAACTTTACTTTTCTCTTTGAGTTGAGGATCAAATAGTAGATGGCCCTTGAAATCAAGGAGATTTGGGTTGTAAGCCTATCATTCATAATCTTTAGTATGAGGCACCTTAGTATCACAGTTGATAGAACCCTGGTCCTGAAATCAAGAAGATTTGAGTTCAAATTCAGCTTTAAACACTTACTATGTGACTTTGGGAAAGTCAACCTCTGTTTACCTCAATTTCCTGATCTGTAAAATGGAGATCATAACAGCATTTACCTTGAATGGCTGTTTTGAGGTTCAGATGAAATAATATTTGTCAGAAATCTATTATCACAATGCCTGGCACATATATACCTAAGTATATATTAAATTAATTGTTATTATTATATTTATTATATTGCATTATGATTATAAATGATATATATTTAATATATTTACATAGCACATGTATAAATCTCATTCCCTTTCCTTAAAAAAAAGAATCTCTGATCTTAATGTTTAAAAAATGGACTTTGGTGACAAAAAGAAGCTTGAGATCATAGGAAAGACTGCAATTTCTTTCCTTTTTTACTAACATTTTTATTATTTATTTATTTATTTTAATGTTTTTATCACTTCTTTCTTATGTGTTTACTCAAAGTAGAAATGCCCCTTGTAATGAAGAGATATAGTTAAACAGAATAAAACAATCTGTTAGCAAGTATACAATGTACATACTTCATTCTGCAATTTTGTGTATATATAATTCAGTATAATCACTTCCTTTTATATTCATTCCCGAATTCAAGATTTTGTCCATATGCAGAACCTGTACAAGAAATATGTTACTATTGTTAATGATGAACCTTGCTCTCAAGTTTCAAAATAAACTAAATTTAAAAGTATACCTTCAAACTGATGCATCATAAAGTTTAAAAAATTATAAAAAATAATAAAACACAATAAATCACATTGTTCTCATAAAAATTTCATTAATAATATATTATTATTGAATGCTTAATTATTAAATAATTTATGAAACAATTTTAGTGAGAACAAAAATTATCTTTGTAATTAATAAATAAAATAAAAAAATACTTTAAAATATTGCTTACTTAGTCTATTTCATCTTTCATGAAGTCTTAGTTGAGATGAGATGAACTCGTTCAGAAGTTATATAACTTACTTCCTCCCACCCTCTTCTTTCTCCAATCACAATAATACTGAATCTCTCAAAGTCCAAGAATAAACAACCCACTTTCCAACTTCTACTTCTATCCTCCTCCCCATCAGTGCCAACTCTTTAATATTCTGGCCCATATCTGCCCATCCCTTCAACTATACCCTCTATAATACCTCCTATGTAATCAGAAAATTTCACATTCAGGCCCCACAGTCTCTTTCTGGATGCAGATAGCTTTCTCCATCACAAGTTTATTGGAATTGGCCTGAATCACCTCATTATTGAAAAGAGCCACATCATCACAGTTGATCATCACATAATCTTGTTGTTGCTGTGTATAATATTCTTTTACAATCCTAGTAAACTTGGGATAGAAAACACCATCCATATCCAGAGAGAGAACTATGGAGACTGAATGTAAATCAACACATGCTATGTTCACTTTTTTCCTTTTTCCTTTGTTTTTTTCTCTCTCCTGATTTTCCCCTTTTGTTCTGATTTTTCTCTCCCAACATGATTCATAAGGAAAAATGTTTAAAAATATATATTGCTTTTTACATGTAACTGGGGAAAATGAAAAAAATTTAAAATAAATTTATATAATATTCTTCTCTAAAATGTAATATTTTCTGGGAGCAGGTTTCTTGGGGGACTTCTGGGAGCAGCCTTCCTTTCAGTTGAGTGTAATCACCTGAATGCAGCCAGGAATTAAAGTCCAAATCCTTTATTGTCTCTTTCAAAATAGCCTGGTTAGCTTTCTTAGAAGCCTATCTCTCTCCTTGGTTCCGAGAGCTCCTGCTGCTAGTTCTTTGCCTTTGCCAGCTTCAGCCTCCAGCCAGCAGAAAGGTGAACGATGGAATGAATCTGTCTCCTCCTCCGACAGCTTCTAGTGTGCTTGTCCTTTTTGGCCCTGACAGCTCCTCCTTATATATCCCACACTGAGTATACACCAATCATATCACTAGGAAACCATTATTTGTTGTAGGATTAAATCAATGCTAAACTAGATTTAACCACTGTCTCCTCAATTCCACTTACTTAGTAAGAATCCTAACAAATTTATTCTTCATTCTCATTATGACCTCTATTCTCTCCATGCCTATTTTTCAAGTACTTGACCTTTGCTCTGGTTTCACTTTTCTCCCTTTCTCATCTCAACAACCAGTTTAGTTAACCAGTTCTCTTTTACTCTATCCTCAATTCTAGAATCTTTTGCTTCTCTGTCCTAATTTGCTAGACACTTGTATTAGATTACTCCTACCATCTGCCTTCTCTGTTCCTAATCATCTTATAATAGATGGTAGTGCTAGAGGAAGTCAAAGAAATGAACTCATTTCACTACAAATTTATGTTAATCTCAACTGCACTTGAATCCTTTTATTCCTCCCTAATTGATTCTCTATCCTACCCCTCATGGGGGTATCCCAAACCTTTTCTCTTTAAGCCTCTTAAGGGAATTCTATTACTACACTATCATCTAAAATCCTTGACCCATACTATGAATATTAAAGCCATTTAACATAAGTTCTTTCCTCTTCCTTTCTCTGTATCTCAAAATCCTTGGATGTCATTTTTTACTCTCTCCTCTTTACCTTTAATGTAAAATCAAAATTCACATGCCTTTGGGCAGAGCACTCACAAGTGAGGGTATGATATCCTATGTGGACAGAATAGTTTGTCCTTCATTCTCAAAGAGGACCATGACATCAGGCAAGGGATGTCATGATATGCAAGTGAATTGGACTCTCATTTTTAAATTAAAACAAAAAAAATTTTTTTTACTAGAATCCACAGTTCCCTCAAGTTTTTGTCAAATGGAACATGCTAGTGATGCAAGTGTCTCAGGTCTGGTCAAAAATGGTGCTTAACATGCATTATTTATTGTAAAAAGCATGTATAAATCCCTATGTCAGGTTTAAGCTAGACCTCTCAGAGCTTTCTACACTTACAGAGGTGTGGTCCCTTCAAGCTGCTGGTAGTTTATAGGATCATCCCATTCAAGCTATAGGCAAGGCTGGATCTTGGCTTTCTTTGGGCAGTCAGGCTGGCTTCCCCATCCCTTTAAAGAGTCAGCCTCTGTAACCAAGCAGGCTGGTTTGCTCTGATACAGGCTGGCTAACCAGTGGACAAAGCCATGGGGTTTACATACAATTTTGGAAGGTGTAATTATGTCTACATGGAGAGTTGGAACTTAGCTGATACCTTGGGGCCAACTAAACTTATTTTTGTGAAATTTATGTCTGTGAGAATATGACCAGTGGGTGTGATTATAGCTTCTTTATATTAAGAAAAGGAGTTATTTTGCCAAGAGGTGGGGGGGCTTTCCTTGCAGTTACACTCATACATAATATGTTGGCTTTCAGAATTTAATGACATTGTGGAAACACTGATGTTCTCCATTGAATTCACTGCTCTGCTTCCTGTTTCCATAGTCCAGACTTTTTTCTTCCTCACACCTGATTAGTTAACTCTTTTTAGTGAGGGAGGGGAGGTCATAGATTTCACATTATCATCCTATGCCTTATTGCCTCTACTTCTCTCTTCTAAATTCTTTGCCGACTGGCTTCTGACCTTATTATTGTCTAAAACTGCTCTCTCCAAATTTACCAGTCATCTCTTAATTGCAAAATATTATGACTTCTTCATGATCCTTATAAGAAGCAAAATATCTTACCAAGAATTTCCACTGACTCCCTGATGAATGTAGGAAAGATTTATTTTACATCTTTGCAAGAATGGGCACCTAGGTGAGTAGACTTTCACCTTTGAAACTCCAAAGGCTGCATTTTATTTCCTATCCTGAAGCACAAGTCCCTCCCCTGATTCCTTATTAATTGGATGCTGCAGAAGTTACACAACCTGAATCTCCACCTCTCATTACATAGCCAGTCCCTGCCAGTCTAGAATGGAAGTTCTAGAAGGGGGAAGATAACAGAAGAGAGCTAAGGGCAAAGAACAAAAGATTAGTTTAAATTTCAGGCCACCACTCCTGAACATAAAAGCCAGTCTTTGTCCCCTTTTTGGGGGAAGATAACTAATCTCCACCCTTGATTATTCTTTAATGTCCTTGTGGATATCAGTTTTCTAATTTAAAGTTTCATTTTTCCAATTTGATTTTCATAACTGTGGAAACCAAATGTCCATCCATTTCTCACATTCTCATTTTTCTTGACCTTTAAATGATAGGGTGAATAAGACAGCCCCTGTTACTTCCCGTTTTTATTGCAGTAAGCCCTTGTTAAAATCCTTGCATTGACAAAAATCATCATAACCTCACAGGTACTGTATCCAATCAGAAGACCCAGCAATAGATGTCAACCCCCCAGGTTATTTTTCTCCTATAAAAGAACCTAATTGTACCTCACCTTTTGTGGGTTCTTTAGGAATTGCCCACTTTATGGCAGCAAATTTTCTAGGAACTTTGCTTGCCTTTTGGCATCTTTCCCCTTTTATAGTTAGTTCATTAGGAATTTAGTCCCACCTGAAGGTACCTTTCCCCGCCATGAGGAAACTTAACCCATATCTTTCCTCTTGTTAATCACTAACTCCTATAAAGAATTTTGCCTATTTATGATACAAAGGCTGGTTCAATAAGAACTGTCTGCCATCTTCCCCCTTGTTATCTTCTCTTTTATTAATGAGGAGTTCCAATAGATAACTTAGCCCATGTCTTTCTTCTTGTTAATAGCTAAAACTTCATTTTGGAACTTAGCCTGTCAGTCAGTGATATAATAATGAAATTTTTGCTTCTTGATTTGGAGATGGTTTAAGTCTGCAAGTTCTTTTGAAATACCTTGCAACACTGGCTCAGAAACCCAAATATATTTTGGGGTTCAACATGCACCCTAACATTTGATGGTCCATACAGGAGATTTTATTAATAATAATGTTACATTTGGGAGTTCAGTGCTTCTGTACCCTTGTATCTCAACATTTGTTGCCCCATACTGGAGAATTCTAAAACTCTACTATATTTGGGGGGTATAGCATTTTTGTACCCCCATATGCTATCATTAGTATCATTGAATATTATGCACCATGTGTGGCTCAGAATGATAAGTGATCATCACTTAATAAAAAGGTGGAGATATCTCTAGAAGCAAAATGGAAGTTTATTGTACATTCTTTCTTTCTTTCTTTTTTCTTTTTTTTTTTTTATTTAATAGCCTTTTATTTACAGGTTATATGCATGGGTAACTTTACAGCATTAACAATTGCCAAACCTCTTGTTCCAATTTTTCACCTCTTACCCCCCCACCCCCTCCCCTAGATGGCAGGATGACCAGAAGATGTTAAATACATTAAAATATAAATTAGATACACAATAAGTATACATGACCAAACCGTTATTTTGCTGTACAAAAAGAGATACACAATAAGTATACATGACCAAACCGTTATTTTGCTGTACAAAAAGAATCAGACTCTGAAATATTGTACAATTAGCTTGTGAAGGAAATAAAAAATGCGGGTGGGCATAAATATAGGGAATGGGAATTCAATGTAATGGTTTTTAGTCATCTCCCAGAGTTCTTTCTCTGGGCGTAGCTGGTTCAATTCATTACTGCTCCATTGGAAATGATTTGGTTGATCTCGTTGCTGAGGATGGCCAGGTTCATCAGAACTGGTCATCATATAGTATTGTTGTAGAAGTATATAATGATCTCCTGGTCCTGCTCATTTCACTCAGCATCAGTTCATGTAAGTCTCTCTAGGCCTTTCTGAAATCATCCTGTTGGTCATTTCTTACAGAAAAGTAATATTCTATAATATTCATATACCACAATTTATTCAGCCATATACATTCTTTCAAGAAGCGGACGACACTCAAGTCCAGCAAGCAATTGAAAGGAAGAGGCTCCTTTTGGAACAAATTGATCACTTTAAATAGTCTCTAATGCAAATACCCCTCCCACCACTGACCCTCATCCTCACTGGCTGAGGGTCTTACATTCTAAACATGGGAACTACCCAGGAAATTGAATTTTGACAATAGCTGTCCATATTCGAGTGAGGTAGGAAGAAAATGATGTCATGGTCTGAGAATAGCAGGAAGGGGACTTAAGTATGTCCTTGAGTCAATGCCCAAGGACCTTCAGACCCACTCCAATTCTGGGTTAGATGAAGCCTTACTCAATTTTCACAACTGTCTTGAGAGATCTCACTCTATCTCATTCAACCACAATATTCTCTTGAAGGAAACTCTGAGATTTTAGATTATTCCTCTCTCTTGGTTCTCCTTTTACTAATCTCTTCACTTCTTTTCAAATCTCTTTATTGGATCATAATCCAAATCATATCCTAATTGAGAATGCAGTCCAAGGCTCAGTATTTGGTCTCCTTTTCTTCTTTCTCTACATTCTTTCCCCTGGGGACTTTGGGTCACCAGGAAGTCCCTACTTCCATGGGAAAGAAGGAAAAAAGAAGCATTTATTAAATGCCTACAATATGTTATTACAAATATTATCTCATTTGTCCCTGACAACAATGTTGGAAGATAAGTGCTATTATTATCCCTATTTTATAATTGAGAAAACTGAGGCTGAGAGAGGTTAAATGACTTGCTAATATCACATAACTAATAAGTGTTGACTCTGAATTTGAATTCAGGTTTTCCTGACTCCAGGCTCAGTGTTGTAGATACAACACTATATCACTATATCATCACCATATAACTGCCAAGAGTTTATCTTCTGTCAACCAGACCAGAACTGGCCTCTAACCTGTGAGTGGCCAGAGTTGAACAAAGTCTAGGAACAAAAGACACAACAAGAAGTTTAATTTCAAAGTGAAGAAAATGTCTTTGTAAGTAAGGACACATGCAGGAGCTTTTCCCCAATGGGAGGGAACTAAAACAATGTGGGGAAATCTCAATACTTCTACCTATGCTAAAGGAGTGAGCTGGAGCCCTGACTCTGAGAGGTAACAGCAATAATGAGACAAGTCTGATTCATGACAGGGCTTAATGATTAGAATATGGGTACTACAGGTGCTTGTTCAAGCTCAGAGACCACCTGATGGTGAGTGTGAAACAATTTTGGGATTTTGCTGTGGCTCAGAACATTTATAGAGGAATGTTGTTATACCAAGCTCAGGGCATAGCCTTCTTGCTACCCTTAACTCTGAAAAAGAGGGTATCTTCTAATCTATTGATATTTCCCTCTTTTAGTTAAAGGGAGGGTTCTGCTCATTTCACTCAGCATCAGGTCATATAAGTCTCTCCAGTCTGAAAAAACCCTTATTCTTATGACCAACAAAGGAGTAGCAGATATAAACCAAGATGCCTTAAGAGTCCTGTTGGGCCAGAAGGAGATGTTGCCCATGGAATTAGTTCTTTGAAGGGACCTATTAAGCAAGTGTGTTTCAATTATCATTGGTAGCCATTGTTTGCTTACAAGCAGAAAAGAAGTGGGAGGCAAAAATGTAGAAGAAGAAAATGACAAGGTATACTTGAGCCAAAGCCTTGGTGGTTGGACACATAATAACAAGGAAGGGGAAAAAATTAGTGCAATATCCTCAGTCCTTATCCAGAATCTTAGACAGCTATCTGGGTGTTGGGTGTTAGCTGCTTCTGGGTCCATACTAGATAAACTTTGAGGTTCTCAGAAGATTCTGCCATTCACTCACTAGCAGAGGCTTTCTTGAGATGATCTTGAAGTCCATACTCACAAATATGGCAGTTCTGGGAGTAGTCAGAAGGATCTGGCAGGGACCCTTAGAAAAACTCGTTGTATCATTCTTTGACTCTCAGCTTCTAGTCAGTATAATATAGGTCCTAAGTTGAGTCTAAACAATACCTAGAAATGGTCCAATTTCCCAATCATGCAGGACTAGATTCAAACAATACAATAAAGTTTTCTTCCAATTCCCACAACTAAATAAAGTTGTCTCACAAGACTCAAATTGGTCTAGATATATAATTGAATAGGTACAAAGTTGATGCCAGAATTAAGTCACAAAAGAGTCAGAGTGGTTCAATCAATTCTCATTATTAGCAACTTGCTATCCTAATCCCCTCAATCCACTGTATGCCAAATCTATAATTTTTTCATAAATTAAAAATAATTAAGTTGGGTTTCATTAATGACAAGTTATAATCAAACTACGTAGGTGGTTCACAATGAACTACTTCTTACAAGGGTGAGTTACATGTCAGAAAGTTAACCAAGAAAATTTAAACATAAACATCTTAAACAAAAGACCAAAGAAATACAATAGTTATTATCAATATTAATTAACATCGAGTCTCCTTATATCCTAGTAAGCCATTCTCAATATCCATTTAATCAGCACATTTTGAGTTCCAGATGTCTCATGTAATTATCTGGTCCCTAGATATTTTTTCTTGAACAATAGACTTATTCTCTTTCTTTTTTTTTTCTAAAGCTTTTTTATTTTTAAAACATATGCACAGATAATTTGACAACATTGACCCTTGCAAAGCCTTCTGTTTCAGATTTTCTTCTCCTTCCCCCACCCCTTTCCCTATATGGCAAGCAATTCAATATATGTTAAACATGTTAAAATAAAGGTTAAATCCAATATATATAAACATATTTATATAATTCTCTTGCTGCACAAGAGAAATCAGATCAAAAAAAGAAAGTAAATGAGTAAGAAAACAAAATGTAAGCGAACAACAACAAAAAGAGTGAGAATATTATGTTGTGATCCACACTCAGTCCCCACAGTCCTCTCTCTCTGCATGTAGATGACTTTCTTCGTCACAAGATCATTGGGACTGTCATCAATCATCTCATTGTTCGAAAGAGTCACGTTTATCAGAATTGATAGTTGTATAATATTGGTGTTGTTGTGTTTAATGATCTCCTGGTTCTGCTCATTTCACTCAGCATCAGTTCATATAAGTCTCTCCAAGCCTCTCTGAAATCATTCTGTTGATTGTTTCTTATAGAACAAGAATATTCCATAACATTCACAGACCAGAACTTATTCAGCCATTCTCCAAGTGATGGGCATCACTCAGGTTCCAGTTTCTAGCTACTACAAACAGAGCTGCCACAAACATTCTTGCACATGTGGGTCCCTTCCCTCCTTTAAGACCTCTTTGGGTTATAGGCCCAATTGAAACACTGCTGGGTCAAAAAAGTATGCACAGTTTGATAGCCTTTGGCCATAGTTCCAAATTGCTCTCTAGAATGGCTGGATGCATTCACAAGTCCACCAACAATGTATTAGTGTCCCAGTTTTCCCACATCCCCTCCAACATTTGTCCTTGTCTTTTCCCGTCATCTTACAATAGGCTTATTCTCAAAACAGTTCTAAAAGGGACTCTGCTTCTCTGGGTAGCACATCTAGAGATTCCTAGATAATTCTGACTTAATATATAATCTAGTACAATCACTTAAATTTGGTTTTTCAATCTTGAAACTTAAGAGAATTTCAGCTTACATGTATTTTGGTACTTTTATCCTCACCAAAATCCTATATCTAAGAATCTTTTTGAAAAAATTTCTGAGCTACTTTTCTATTCCATAGTTAACATCAGATAGTTTCAATAAATACTTCCTTATAATATAGTTTAAAACCTGATACTGCTAAACCTCCTTCCTTTATATTTTTTAAAGTTCCTTTGATATACTTAAGTTTTTTTTCTTCATTTTTATTATGTTGGCCTTGCCAATCCATGAATAATTTATATTTCTCCAAGTCTTCTCTTGTTCCTGGGCTTGTTTTGGCAGATAGACTTCCAAGTATTTTATACATTCTAGAATTATTTTAAATGAAGCATATCTTGCAGGGTTTTATTGTAATATATTGAATGCAAAAGAGATAGTTTTATTACATCATTCTCTATTGTGATTCTTTTTATTTATTTTTTTCTCTTATTACATTGCTATGATTTTCAATATAATACTGAATAATATTGATAATAGTGGTCATCCTTGTTACATGCATGATTTGACTAGGAAGTCTTCAAATATTAATCCTTATCATAAATAATGTTTCTTGATGATTTTAGATATAAATATGGGTTTTTTAATCAATTTAAGTAAAAAACAATTTATATTGGGGTTTTTTGTTGTTTTATTTTATTTGTTTGTTTATTTGTTTATTTATTTATTTTTGCAAGACAATTGAGGTTAAAAGACATTCCCAGAGTCACATAGGGTAGTAGTAGTAAATATTAAGTGTTTGAGACCAAATTTGAACTCGGATCCTCCTGACTCCAGGACTGGTACTCTTCAACAATGAGATGAACCAAAAGAGTTCCATTTGTTCAATAATGAATAGTACCACCCACACCTAGTGAAAGAACTCTGGGAAATGAGTGTGAACCACTACATAGCATTTACAATCCCTCTGTTTTTGTCCGCCTGCATTTTTGATTTCCTTTACAGGTTAATTGTACATTATTTCAAAGTCCGATTCTTCTTGTGCAGCAAAATAACTGTATGAATATGTATACATATATTGTATTTAACATGTACTTTAACACATTTAACATGGTCTACTGCCATCTGGGGAAGAGGGTCGAGGGAAGGAGGAGAAAAATTGGAACAAAAGATTTTGCAATTGTCAGTGCTGAAAAATTACCCATGCATATATCTTATAAATAAAAAGCTATAATAAAATAAAATAAAATAAAATAATTGTTGATAATATAAAATATTTGGGAATTTATCTGCCAAGGGAAAGTCAGGAATATATGAGCAAAACTACAAAACATTTTCCACACAAATAAAGTCAGATCTAATCAACTGGAAAAATATCAAGTGCTCATGAATAGGTAGAGCAAATATAATAAAGATGACAATAGTCCCTAAATTGATCTGTTTATTTAGTGCTCTACCAGTCAAACTCCCAAGAAGCTATCTTACTGAATTAGAAAAAAATAACCACAAAATTCATCTGAAAGAACAAAAGGTCAAGAATTTCAAAGGAATTCATGAAGAGAAAAGCAAATGAATTGTATCTAATTGTATCAGATCTAAAACAATATTATAAAGCAGCGGTCATCAAAACCATTTAGTACTGGTTAAGAAATAGAGAAGTTGAGCAGTGGAATAGGTTAGGTTCATAGAACAAAATAGCCAATGACTATAACAATCTAGTATTTGACAAACCCAAAGATCCCAACTTTTGGGATAAGAATTCACTCTTTGACAAAAACTGCTGGGAAAATTGGAAACTAGTATAGCAGAAAGTAGTCATAGACTCACACCTAACACTGTATACCAAGATAAGGCCAAAATGGGTTCATGATCTAGACATATAAAGTAATACTATAAACAAATGAAAAGAACATAGGATACCTCTCAGATTTGTGGAGGAGGAAGGAATTTGTGACCAAAGAAGAACTAGAGATCACTACTGATCATAAAATAGATAATTTTGATTATATTCAGTTAAAAAGTTTTTGTACAAACAAAACTAATGCAGACAAGATTAGAAGGGAAGCAATAAACTGGGAAAATATTTTTACATACAAAGGATCTGATAAAGGCCTCATTTCTTTTCATTCTGGAAAGCAATTTGGAACTATGCTCAAAAAGTTATCAAACTGTGCATACCCTTTGATCCAGTGAGTGTTTCTGCTGGGCATATATCCCAAAGAGATCCTAAAGGAGGGAAAGGGACCTGTATGTGCAAAAATGTTTGTGGCAGCCCTCTTTGTAGTGGCAAGAAACTGGAAACTGAGTTGTTGTCCATCAATTGGAGAATGGCTGGATTAATTATGGTATATGAATGCTATGGAATACTATTGTTATGTAGGAAATGACCAGCAGGATGATTTTAAAGAGGGTTGGCGAGACCTACATGAACTGATGCTGAATGAAATGAGCAGAACCAGGAGATCATTATACATGGCAACAACAAGACTATACAATGATCAATTCTTATGTTAGTGGTTCTCTTCAGTATTGAGATGATTCAAACCAGTTCCACTTGTGCAGTAATGAAGATATCCATCTACACCCAAAGAGAGAACCATGGGAACAGAGTGTGGAATACAACATTGCATTCTCACTCTCTCTGTTGTTATTTGCTTCCATTGTGTTTTCTTTCTTCCTTCTTGATCTGATTTTCTTGTACAACAAGATAATTGCATAAATATGTATACATATATTGGAGCTAATATACATTTCAACATATTTAATGTGTATTGGACTACCTGACAGCTAGGGGAGGGGGTAGAGGGAAGGAATGGAAAATTTGCAACAAAAGGTTATGCAAGGGTCAATGTTGGAAAAATTACCCATGCATATGCTTTGTAAATAAAAAGCTTCAATTAAAAAAATAAATTTAAAAAAATTATTAGGCAGACAAGATTGGGCACATTCAGGATGGTATGGTCATATGAACAAAACTAATGCAGACAAGATTAGAAGAGAAGCAATAAATTGAGAAAATATTTTTACATTTAAGGGTTCTGATAAAGGCCTCATTTCTAAAAATATAGAGAACTCACTCAAATTTATAAGAATTCAAGCTATTCTCCAAATGATAAATGGCCAAAGGATATGAACAATTTTTAGATGAAGAAATTAAAACTATTTCTAGTCATATGAAAAGGTGTTCCAAATCACTATTGATCAGAGAAATGCAAATTAAAACAACTCTGAGATACCACTACACACCTGTCAGTTTGGCTAAGATGACAGGAAAAGATAATGACGAATGTTGGAAGGGATGTGGGAAAACTGTGACACTGATACATTGTTGGTGGAACTGTGAATGGATCCAAACATTCTGGAGAGTAATTTGGAACTATGCTCAAAAAGTTATCAAACTGTGCATACCCTTTGATCCTACAGTGCTTCTAGTGGACTTATATCCCAAAAAGATCTTAAAGAAGGGAAAGGGACCCACATGTGCAAAACTGAGTGGATACCCATCATTTGCAGAATGGTTGAATAAGTTATAGTACATGGATGTGATGGAATATTGTTGTTCTATAAGAAACGATCAGCAGGATGATTTTAGAGAGGCTTGGAGAGACATATGAATTGAGCAGAACCAGGAGAACATTGTACACAACAATATCAATATTAAATGACAATCAATTCTGATGAATATGACTCTTTCCAACAATGAGATGACTGAGGCCAGTTCCACTGATCTTGTGATGAAGAGAACCCTCTACACCCAGAGAGAGGACTGTGGGAACTGAGTGTGCATCACAACATAACATTCTCATACTTTTTGATGTTGTTCACTTGTATTTTGTTTTCTTACTCATTTCCTTTCCTTTTTGAACTGATTTTTCTTGTGCAACAAGAGAATTGTATAAATGTTTATACATATTAGATTTAACATATATTTTAACATGTGTAACAGATGTTCTCTTGCTTGTCATCTAGGAGAGGAGGTGAGAGAAAGGAGGGGAAAATGTGAAACACAAGGCTATGCAAGAGTCAATGTTGAAAAATTATCCATGCTTATGTTTTGAAAATAAAAAGCTTAATAAAAAAAATTTTAGGCAGATACTCTAAGAATGGGAAAATAATTTTATTCTCTTTACCATTATCAAAACACTGTATATATAAAAATCTTATTCATAAAAATCTTATTCCTTAATTAATAAATCCTTAATCCAAATTTGAGAACTTATTACCAAAACAATACTGAAAGTCACACCCTGATTTTCCATCATAGATACATTTTTGGAAGGCCATCATACATATATCTATATATTTCTTAGAGAAAAACAATTAATTCTGTTGCTTTTCCACAAAACTTATTATTCTATTTAATTTTAAAACATTTACAATACATCTTTCTTATAAGTTTGTCCAATCATTTCCCCCCTAAGGAGGATATTATCCCTATATTATAATTTGGCCAGAAATATCGATTAAAATTATAAGATGGTCATACTTGCATCCTACTATAATTCAGAAATTCTATTAGGATTTACCACATTCTATTATTTAATATAATTAGTATATGCTTACAAAATTTCTTGATCATAAAAATTTTTTATAAAAGGAAAAGGAGATAACTATAATAATATCATGTATCATAGCAGAAGAGAAAAATTCCCTTAGCTCTGTTTGATTCCAGGCATAAGTCATATCTATATCTGCCAATAATAAAGTCACAGTTTATCAAAAGTAAGATTTAGGCTTAACCTAATGATGGGAATTTTCTTTTTCAGAGAGGAAAAAGTATAATGGGGAAATAGAGTCATTAAAATTCTAAGTAAACTATGTCTCTGGTCAAGCCCAAAACCTTTCCCAGGCATAGACATCTTACCTTTAGCAGTTCCCAGATTGTAGCACATGCCATTTTCTATGTTTTGGCCCCATGACAACTCAGGCAACTAGCCCTGAAGCCAAAACTCAAAATAATGATAAATAACAGTCCCAGGCATTTTCGTCTTAAATACCAAAATTTCATTAACCACAATTTAGGGCTAAATATCTTTTTTTTTGATGTTTCCCTAACAGATAACATTCCATTAATCTTTCACTTATAAATTAAAACTACACAAATTCTGGGGTTTCACAGGCACAGAAAATACCTGATAACTGACTCATCATTAATATGCTGGATCTACATCTTTATACCACCTTATATATTTTTCATAATAGCCAAGAATTTTCAAATGAAAATTTATTATTATAGTAATTTTTTATTATTTGTTTTATAACAAGATATCTCATTAAATATTGAATAGTTTTCAAATATCTATTTTTTATCACATAGTTTTAAAAAACTAATTCACAGTCTAACAGCATCCAGATTAAAAAGTTGTTTTGTCTAATAGCATTTCTGTTAGAATGGTCTCTCAAATTTCACAATATATGAGAATTTATTTATTTATTTGTTTATTTGTTTATTTGTTTTGCTGAGGCAATTGGGAGTTAAGTGATTTGTCCAGGATCACACAACTAGGAAGTGTCAAGTATCTGAGGCCAGATTTGAGCTCAGGTCTTCCTGATTTCAGGGCTGGTGCTCTATCTGTGCCATTTAGCTGACCCAATATATGAGAATTTAGACAGACAATAATAACACAAACAATATTGTTGAGGTTCAAAAGGAGATCGCAAAAGGACTGGTGTTATGAGGTGTCTCAAAAGATTTTGCAGGCTTGAACCCATTTCCAAGTCAAGAGGCAAAGATATTTCACAAGGGAGTGAGTTCCCAGATTTACCCCTAAGTATTAGGAGTTCTCTCCTGCAATCTTAAAATAATTAATTTTCAAACTTCTTAATCTACTATGTTCTTAGTGCTTCCACAAACTTTAGTTATCTTACTTTATTTCTATAATTACATCATAGCCAAAGTGTAAACAACAGGGGAAAAAAGTGTCATATAGTTTTTTCCTTTTTTCTTATTACTTAACCTCATACAAAAAACTAAAGTAGAGGGTTAATCTAATGGGACAATTATTTCAAGTATAAAAGTTCATTATTCTTTCCCAATGTTCTAAATTCTCAAGCTATTGTCCTTAGTTTTTTTTTTTTTCCTGTCTGGCTGCATTTAAAATTTTTTAGATAACAGAATCTTGCTCATGACACAAGCATGACATATTTTAAACACAGAGATGCAGATACAGACAAAATAACAAGACAGATACAAACAGAACTGGCTCGATACACAGTTGCAATTTTACAGAAGCATGGAAAAGTCAATTATAAGAGATGTACAGTTCAGAGAGGATTTCCCTACTATAAGGACTCAGGGCAAACTGAGTTATGGAAGAGACCTTGAAGTTTTCTTCACAAAGAAAAATGGACTTAATCAAAGCAAGAACCTAGGAGATTGGAGCAGGAACAAGGGCAGAAGGAAGGATCATCAAACAAGCTGCTCTCCAGTGGCAATTAGTCCACTCCCATAGGTACTAGGATGTCTCAATGACGTGGTGCTATGTCCTATCCTACTTCTGAGATTAATGTCAACTGGACTGGAACATGTCTCCAACCTATGGGTCGCTGAAGTTGAATAAAGCAGACTAGAGTCTGAATAGAAAAGGAAAATGACTTTAAAGTAAGGACACATGTGCTGGAGCTCTTCCACTAATGGGAAGGACTTCAGTCAATGTGGGGAAATCTCAATACTTAAACTTATGGCAACAGAATGAATCATAGCCCTGATGATGAGGGATAGTAACAACAATGAGACAGGTTTTATCCATAGTAGGGCTTAATAATTGGACAATGGGTACTACAGGTCCAATCTCAGAGACCATCTGATGCTGGTGTGAGATAATTCTGGAGTCTGTTGCTGAAATCATTCAGAGGGTGAGTGCAAAGGATTATTGGTATGCCAAGTTCAGGACATAGTCTTCCTTCTGGCCTTAGCTCTGGAACACAGGGTGTCTCCTAATACCTTGACATTTCTCTATGGAAACAAATCCCAGATCTATATATTAATCCTAATTTCTCTCTCAAAAAACAAATCCATATCACCAATTGCCTACTGGACATTTTCAACTGTACGTCTCACAGCACCTCAAATTCAAGATGTCTAAAATAAAATTCATAATCTTTCTTCCCCAGCTACACCCCTCTCTAAAACTTGCCTCTACCTATTTAAAAGGCAATTTAAATCATTGCACTAGTCACTCTATTTGGAGACATTAAAGTGATCCTCAATTCTTTACTTTCTATCACCTCACAAATCCAATTGGTTGTCATGGCTTGACATTTCTTGACAACATACTGCACTTATGTCCTCTTCTCACCACTGAAACAGCCATCTCATTAGCTAAGAACATCATCACCCTCTACATGGACAATTGCAATAACCTCCTTGTTTGTCTCTCTGCCTCAAATCTTTTCCCATTCCAATTTCTCCTCTATATAGTTGCCAGACTGATTTTCCTAAAGTGAAGGAAAGGTTAACCATTATCTTTTGGATCAAATATAAACTCTGCTATTTAAGGGTCTTTACAACCTGGTTCTTTATTCATAAACTTTTCAGATTTATTATACATTACTCATCTTATATATACACTGTCTATCAAAATGGTCTTCTTTATGATCCTTTTACATAGCATTGTACTATTTGTGTCTGATCTGTACAGACAGACAGGCAGAGCATTCCAAGCTCATACTGGTCACTTTAACATAGTGATGTCATTTTGGTCCCCTTCCAGAACAAAAGCACAACCACCAACCAGCATAACATTGTTATCTATGTCCAAAAAACTTTTCTTCTTCATCACAACTATTATAGTTTTGCTAATTCTTTCTCCCTGTAGTTCAATTAACTTTTTTCTTTGAGATTCTGTGCCTTTCAGTGTATTTAGGTATTAATATTATTTCTTTGGTGTTGGTACCTTTAAGAATAATGTAATTTCCCTATGTGGCATGTGTACTCCTCCACACTCTTTTAACTCCACATTTTAGCATATCAATTCAAAGGAAATATCCCTTTTTTTTTTCCTACTGTGACTAGCTTGACACCTCCCCCCCCCCCCCCCCCCCCCCCCCCCCCCCCCCCCCCCCCCCCCCCCCCCTGCAGTTGTGGATTCTGCACTGACTTGAAATCCAGCTTTCATTCTCTCATTTTCTTGTGACTTGTTCTTCCAACCAAGTTCAGAAATTTCATTTTCATAACGCAATATTGAAAAATGAACTAATAAAAAGATCAAGACTAAGTCTGTTTTTTAGAAGCCATATGGTTTCATTGAAGAGAAGGCTTTAAGTCTCTTTTATTGGTCCCTCACTGCATATTGGAAAAAAAAGAGCCAGTGAATTCACACAGATCCTAATGGACCACAGGGAAGTAATTAAAATTGACCATATGATTAGTTGACTGGTACCAGTTATGGTATATTTACACAGTCTCTTCAAGTACTTCTCCTTACATACTATCTCCTTAGTGTCTTCCCCATGGAAAGGTTGTATTAGCCAAGAGAAATGATGTGTACATCAAATCTCTATTGCACCTGCTTACCTTGTTTAATCATGATTATTATTTCTGCTTCTTAAAATCTTACCTGAAGCACAGTAGATTCTGTTCTGACCTTTCATTTTACCTCTATAGAACTTAATGTTTCAGGTATGTTTCATACAAAATACATATTTTTATGTTCCATTTCCTAATACATTTTACTATTTTTATGAGTAAGTGCATTTATATAACTTAGTTATATTTATATGATAATTGTGATTTTTTATTTTTTTATTATAGCTTTATTACAAGATATATGCATGGGTAATTTTTCAGCATTCACAGGGGCAAAACCTTTTATTCCTACTTGTGATTTTTAAAAAATATATATATTGTTTGATGTAGTTATAGACTCTCCAATACAAAGTCTCTTATGCTGAGTGATCCTAATATTCATAAAAATATTAACAAACATAGCTACAGATAGTTTGTTCTTCTCTAATGTTTTATTCTGACCCTGTATCAAGCATAAAATAATCTCATCCTCTGGCTGGACAAAACTTTTGGCAAATTACAACATTTTGGAGCTATTCCTTTCTTGCTCTTTCAACCAAAATTTCTTATTTTCTTATTTTATAAACTTCACCCAATTTCTTATTCTTCTAAGGAAGAGCTCTCCATCTGAACCTGGCATAGATAAGTGACCCGTGAATTCCCCCATCACATCTGGGTTTGATTAGGAATGTCCTTTCCCACTTCTATCATTGATTATTTGTTCTCAACCAAACCCTTTTTTAGGGTATAAAACTTCCTAGGTCAGGATTCTACTCTGAGCATGTAATCCCACTTGTATATTTCTCTCCTCTTCTTAGCATTGGGTGAGGTATTTTTTGTTTTGTTTTGTTTTGTTTTTGTAACAGTAGGATTGAACCTGTTTGTTTATATTGCCATATTTCCTGTGTATGATTTGTTTGTTTGTTTGTTTGTTTTTTTTGGGGGGGCAGGGTTGGTTGTTGTTGCTAAGAGAGTTTTTGGTTTTGTTTTGTTTTTGCCTCTTTACTGTGACACATAATAAATCTCAAGGGAATCAAGGGAATACCAATTTCTAGTAAGTTCACAAATCCAGGTAAATTTCTTTAATAATCCAAGCTAAGAGGGCAAATAAAGTAGTCTCCAATTATCTCTTGTGTATTTTCCTATTGTACTTTTTTTTTCCCTTTATTGTCCCTTTTTACTTAGAAAAGGTTGATATAAGAAAAGATATGTGGTAAGTTTAAGTGATTTGACAAGTGACAAGTGACAAAATCACAAGTTTAAGTGATTTTGACAAGTTTAATGTTGTTAAATTCTGAGAAGAGTATCATTCCAGGATGCTGGATGATACCCTCTGTCTTTCGTGTCTTCTAAGACACATCTGGTTTGAATGTCTTTTGACAATAAAATCTGAGTGTTTCTAAACACTATCTGGTTCCATGTGCCAGTGACATAACTCTGGTTTTGAATGTCTCTTAAGACACATATCTGGTTCTGTGTGCCAGCTGGCATACATCTAGGTGTACCAGAGTATAAATCTGGCTGGGTGCTCTAACACCAGCTGAGTCTGGTTCTGATTCTAGTTGCCTCTGGGCAAAGGTTGGTTCTGGTTATCTCTGGGCATTCTCTGTGAAGGGAGAGAAATGCACCAAACTGGGACTTGGAAGCTTAGAAAAGCTCTGTTTGAATTCTGGATGGGAAGAATCTCGAGCTGAAACAAACTTCCCTCAGGGCTATTCCTGGGAAAAGCCCTAGTCTCTGTGTTAAATGTTTTGTTTAATGTTGTAACTGTGAATCTATGTTTGTGTGATTTGTGCTCTGTGTTCTGTGTGACTTGTCTGTCTCTTTTGTTGGTTAAAGAGCTCCTTTAAAGTTTTAAGAACAATGATTAAGAATTGGTTATTTCAATGTTGCAACTGTGCTTAGAAAAAAATTTACTTGTGATTTTAAACTTTTCAACCTGTTGTACTAATTTGTAAGTAAAAGGAACAAAAAGAGGGGGAAAAAAAAACTTGGCTATTTTAAGACTGGCAAAGAAGCAGCCTGCTAATTAGAGAGGAAGGAAAAAGCAATAAAATACAAATTTAGCCTGAGCTGGGCAATAAAAGCTCTAGAGATAAAAGAGATACTAATTGCTGTGAGAAGAACACTCAGGCAGAAGGAAGAAAAACTTTTTTTAAAAAACTGCATTTGGTTTGATTCAGTTTATGTAACCTTCTGAAACATATTGGGTAATTTGCAAGAAGTTATGCTTTATGGAGTTATTTAGCTATTGATTGTATTGTGAATCTTAAAAGTTTTGAGGGGAAAGGAAAGGAGAATGAAGGTGATTTATGAAGGATTGATTTGTAGGAGCAGTTAAAGGTTTGCATGATTTTAGGAAGTAAGAAAAAAAAGTATAGGGAAGGTATTTGGGAGGGAAAGAGAAGAGTAAGTAGGAAAAGAAAGAGGAAAGTTTTTAATAGAAGGATTTCTATGTGGGGAAAATTGAGCAGGAAATGGGAAAGAATCTTTTGTCTAGGGATGCAGTTTAGCTTGCCTTCCCTCCCCCCACTAAGTGTGTTCCAGCTGTTTTTTTGTTTTGTTTTTTTATCAAGTTATAGCTGGTTCTGGCTGAAAAGAGCAAACTGATTTTTTAAGAGACAGCCCTACTTTTAAATTAATTGATTGAATATTTGTTTCTTTAGATACATAATGATTTTCTTGTTTAAGGAATATGGTCATAAATGTGATCTATAATTTGTAGGGTTATTTCTAAAAGTTTAATTAATATTTTAAAGAACTTCTTGGATTCTTTTATGTGGAATTGGGATATTCTGTATAAGTTTTAATTGATTGTATCCTGAGGTTATGCCCATCGTTTAAAGGGCTTCTGAAAATAGTAGTTTTTTTCCTTGGTCCTTTTAAAAATGTTTCTGTTCTGGACAATATGCAATTGGGATTTTTTTCTCTAGGGACTGGGTATTTTTTTTTCAGTTACATTTTTTATTTTTTATTTAATAGCCTTTTATTTACAGGTTATATGCATGGGTAACTTTACAGCATTAACAATTGCCAAACCTCTTGTTCCAATTTTTCACCTCTTGCCCCCTCCCCCAGATAGCAGGATGACCAGTTAAATATATTAAAATATAAATTAGATACACAATAAGTATACATGACCAAACTGTTATTTCGCTGTACAAAAAGAATCAGACTCTGAAATATTGTACAATTAGCTTGTGAAGGAAATCAAAAATGCAGGTGGGCATAAATATAGGGATTGGGAATTCAATGTAATGGTTTTTTAGGGACTGGGTATTTTAAAGCAAAATGATTTGTATATGTTCAACTTATGAAACTATCTACTTAGATATGAAAGATAAGTTGTGAACTCAATGGGACACATTTCTTACTGTTATCAATATAAGGTCATGGTAAATACCTGTTTGGGATTTATCTGAAACTTTGGTTAATGGGATTTGTTACTGGAGGTAAAATTTCTTGGGCTTGTAGTTAATACTATTTGGGAGTTTTAAAGCTCCACCTTTTGACAATTAGTGGGACAATTAACTAGAGTAAAACTGAGTTAAGGCTATTTTATCTATATATTTTATGTGCTGATGGATCTATTTTGGCAGCTTATATTATGCTATAGTCATATCCCTACATTTTTTTCCTCTTGTGACTGATCAGAGCCAATGGTCAATAGAAACTATTAATGCAATTCAATTATGTCATACCTTGCTGTTTCCCATCTGATTGTGTGTAATCATTACATCCTAAATACTTAGGCAAATGAGTATTTAGCCTAATCATCTGTCTGTTATTGGATATTTGTGTCTGTGGATATTCAGGTTTTTTTAAGATTTCTAATTAATTAGAGGACAATTAGCACAGCCGTCTGTGAAACCTAAATGCTGTTTTATTTATTAAGGACTACTACGTTTGCCTGTCTTGTGAGAAAAGCTCATCTCTTCACATAGGAAGCTGCTGGCTCTCCACATTTTGTAGCAGTTCTACACTGTTCTAACCTTTATTTGTTAGATTTGTTTTTTGTTCTAGATTTTGGTCAAATTATAGCTATATTGAACTGCTTCTGGGACCTGGATCAGCTTTGATCATTGATCAGCACACTATACCCCTGTTTGGACTGAGAGCCAGTTCTTCGATCATTCTCAGTCTGAAGCAGCTTAGATAGAAACCAAAGTCCGTGCTCCTAGTGTACTTTGGACTGATAATGGGGGACTTGGGAATGGTTGATGAATGACTGTTAAACCCTGAGTCATCTATTACTGTGTGTTTAAGATTTGGGATGGAACTGTATTACTATGTGTTTAAGATTTGGGTTGGAAATTATTATGATTGTGTAATTATTGCTGTTATGTTTGTGGGATTTTTAGGAAACCCTTCTGTACTAGTCTGTTTTACTTCACTCTCAGAATTTATATGTGGGATTGTTATTTGATAATTTATTTGTTTTTATTTGGATGATTCCTTTTGCCTAAAGGAAGAAAGGGGAGGAGGAGATATGCGTAGGGAAACTGGTGGATTTTCTCAAAATACCTGCAAGAATGGGAACCCCTAGTTTTCTGTTCACTTTGCCTTAGGCACTTCTGTCCCACCCCCTATCTCACTAGGTCAGATTGAATTGGAAGTCCTTTAAGTTCCTTTTTGTTTTTACTCCTTCCTTAAACTTACTGGATTATGATTGCTGGTTATGCTTTAGCTTTGAAACCCTTTATTCTGTTAGAATTATGTAGAAGGCTGGAACTCTGACAAAAGTATACTTAAAGCAAAGATACAGCAAATGTTAACTCAGTGTAATCGATAAGATGATGGTTCTCTAGTTCACATATACTTAGTACTTAGTATGGGGTTCACACATACTTAGTGTCTTGTAATGATGTAATCATACTGAGGTATTTAAGGGCTGAAAGGACTGGAAATGAGACATTCCATCTTTGACCATTCTCCTGGTGGCTCTCCTGCCTACTTCACTCTTTTAAGACCGAGGCTGGTTCTGAGATCCTCCAGAGAGCTAGCTTGGACATTACAGAATTGTCCTGACATGCTAGCAACAGGGAGCCTTTCTACTGCTGTTAACTATGGGGTTGTCAGGAAGAAACTTGTCCTTGCCATAAGTCCTTGTATTTTTCTACTTTTATTTTGGTTTATTCACCTCACATAGGGTTGGTCAAAATTATTGTGCTAGACCTTCCAGGTATCTAGAGGAAGGTAATTCAATGATTTGAATATTCAGAAGAGAGAGTGTGGAATGTTGTGCCACAATTGCCTTTTATTGTCCTGACTCAGTTTCCCTAAATTGTCCTGTCGCAGTTTCCCTGAATTATTCTGCCTCAGTTTCCCCAATTGTTCTGCCTCAATCCCCCTGGTTGCAACCCCCCTTTTCTGCTCATTAGAACTGAGATAAATAGGGCTGTGGAGATCTGACATTCCAGAAGATAAAACTCCAGGTATCCTATCTAAGATACCTAATTGGTATCTCTTAAGTTTCAGACTTCCTGGCTCTAGTTGAACAAACTAGACTTACAAACTAGTCCTCCAATTTTGTAAGAATTTATGGTCCTACCCCCAACCTGTCAGAACCAGATTGATGATCCCCTTTTTGGAGATTCCTGACCACCAGAGTTTGGACTCCAACCCCCTTTGTATATATGTCAATAAGAACTCACATTCCCTGCTGGATACTTTGAAACTTATTCAGTCCTAGGGGCCACATGGATCCTGTTTTGCCCCCAGCACAATCTCTCAAATAAAATATTAAAAACTCTCTAATCTCTATCTTGCCTCAGTTTCTCTGGCATTACATGAAGTCCAATGGCTGTAGAAGAGAGTGAGGTTGATGACTTTGCATATTCACACCTCACTTAAATCCATTTCATTTGCAAGTCAAGACTTCATCCTCTTAATGTCATTGGTCCTCTTTGAAAAGGAAGGATGAACAAAATTTTAATACTCCCTTCATTGATGTGAATTCTAAACCAGTTAATTCTATCTCCTTGTAAGGATATGCTAAAATTAACCCATACTGTTCCTATTATCAATTATAATTGCACACAAAAGGAGGTCAATTTTCCTAGACTGTTTTATTAGCATATTTAAAATAGTCACACCTGTTTCATTATCCATTTGTTACTCCCTAAGTCCCACCTTTACTCCTTCTGTTCCTGAACTATTAAGTCATTCCCTCCAAAAGCACACTGTAAAATCATTTTTGGATTTTGTCCATGATCTTTTCAAATGAATAAAAGTGAATCTTTTGGCAAAGAGAAGACCACTGTGATTTTGTCACATGCATGCTACAAACTATGAACTGTTCTCCCATTCTACATAATTTCTGATTTATTCCCCAAAGCTAAAGGACTTTTTGAATTGTGTCTATCCCTCTATTGACTATACCTTCCCTCTTACAATTTTTTTTCTATGTTTTTCCTCTTAAATATTTATGTGAATGTGTGTGTTTCTGAAGACTGGTGCTATTTAATTGTTTTTGGGGGAAATAACCCTCCAAAGGAAAACCTCTGTGCCAGGTTTCCCCCCAAGTGGAAAGGTTTAAAGGCTCTCTAAAGCCCAATGAAATAATTATTTCAACTAATGATTTAGTGGATTGCTGGTCTTTTTATGTGCAAATAATATCACTTCAAGTCTGAAAAGGACAAATTCTTTTTTTTTGAAACTTCATTTATTTATTTTAATAATAGCTTTTTATTTTTCAAAATACATGCAAAGATAGTTTTTAACATTCATCCTTGCAAAACTTAATGTTTCAAATTTTTTTCTCTCCCTCTCACTATCCTCCCCTAGACAGAAAGAATTCAATATAGTTAAACATGCGCAGTTCCTCTAAACATATTTCTACATTTTTCATGGGTACATGAGAAAAATCAGATCAAAAGGAAAAAAATGTGAGAAAGGAAAAAAAAAAAACTAGCTAGCAAACAAACAAAAACAACAACAAAAAAGGTGAAAATACTATGCTTTTTATCCATATCCAGTCTTCATAACTCTCTCTCTGGATGTGAATTTTTTTCCATCACAAGTCCATTCCATCACAGTACTTTTATTGTATTTAATTTAAACTTTAACATATTTAATATGTATTGGTCAACCTGCCATCTGGGGGAAAGGGTAGAGAGAAGGAGGGGAAAAACTGGAATAAAAGGTTTGGCAATTGTCAATGCTGTAAAATTACTCATGCCTATAACTTGTAAATAAA
The DNA here is from genome assembly GCF_902635505.1 of Sarcophilus harrisii. Lineage (NCBI taxonomy): Eukaryota > Metazoa > Chordata > Mammalia > Dasyuromorphia > Dasyuridae > Sarcophilus > Sarcophilus harrisii. The sequence continues at coordinate 274,364,243 of NC_045428.1, forward strand.
AAGCTATAATAATAAAAAATTTTTAAAAAATATGCATGGATAATATTTCGACACCAACCCTTGCAAAACCTTGTGTTCCCAAATTTTCTCCTCATTCCCTCCACCCTCTCCCCTAGATGGCAGATAATCTATGTTAAACATGCTAAAAAAAAATGTGTTAAATCCAATATATGTATACATATTATATAATTATCTTGCTGCACAAGATAAATCAGATCAAAATGGAAAAAATGAGAAAGAAAACAAAATGCAAGCAAACAACAACAAAAAGAGTGAGAATACTATGTTGTGATCCCCACTCAGTTCCTATAGTTCTCTCTCTGGGTGTAAATGGCTCTCTTCATCACAAGATCATTGGAACTGGCCTCAATCATTGTTGGAAAGAGCCATGTCCATCAGAATTTATCATCATATAATCTTGCTGTTGCCATATACAGTGATCTCCTAGTTCTGTTCATTTCACTTCGCATCAGTTCACCTAAGTCTTCACAGGCCTCTCTAAAATTATCCTGCTGATCATTTTTTATAGAACAATAATATTCCATCACATTCATATACCATAACTTATTCAGCCATTCCCCAACTGATGGGCATCCACTCAATTTCCAGTTTCTTGCCACTATAAAAAGGGCTGCCACAAACATTTTTGCACATGTTGGTCCCTTTCAAAAGGACAGGTTCTTAAAGGCACTTTGCTCTACACCCTGTGTGATGGAGACTGTGTCATGAAAATAAAATAAATGATTTTTAGGACTTAAAATTATGAAGGGTGGGAAGTAAAATCAAAAGAGTAAAGGGGTTGAACTAAGAAGGAGGGATAGGGAAATTTAAGGTTGATAGTATTTTGGAGAGAACTCTGAGAGGAGATTAAACTCAACAATTATTGAAGTGTCCATCCTGTATTAAATTCTGGGGATGCAAAGATAACACATTTCTCTCTTTTAGAAGACTTTTTTCACTTCAGGGAATATGAAATATATATTATATAATATTAAAGTATGTTATTATAGGGCAGAAGAGAGATATAGACAAGGTACTGCAAGAATCTGTGAGATGAGGGAGAAAACAATCTGAAACAATTAGGAAAATTTGCTTGGAGGAAGTGGTACTTGCTCTAAGTTATGATGGAAGAGAAGGGCTCTGAAAGCAGAAAAAAAAAAAAAAAAAGCACGCTCCTAAGATAGAGGTAGCCTACCCAAAAGGTAGGGTATGTTCTGTAAAGCTTGGGGAAAGGGTAATAAGTCCAGTTTGATTAGAATGTAGAATTAACCCAAAAGTAGTGTGAGATAAGACTGGAAAAGTAGAAAACTAAATTACAGAGGATGCCAAATGAAATGCCATTTAAGATTTCTGTATTTTGTCGTAGAGTCTATAGGATGCGTTACCAATTTAAAAAATATAAAGAAAAAAATGAGAAAAAATGTATGGTATATAGTGAAATCAGCTTAACTCTGGATTACATAAACAAGTAATTGAAAATAAAAAATTTAGAAGCACACAACAGAAATGACAGTGATATTAACTATAATAATTTTATCCATAAATTTAACCATTATAAATTAATCCCTACAAAGGGACCAAAAAAGGCCCAATAGCACTTTAATCAACTAACATCTGATTCCTTGCCAAATGATAATACTGATTTAAGAAATCATTTAAAGATAAACGATGGACATTTATGAGCAGCAGCATCTCAATAAGCAGAAGTAGATGAGGTTAAAACCCTTGAAGAAAGTTTTTTGTTTCTCCTGATAGAATGTAAGCTCTTCTATTTTTGTATTTCTAGCACCTAATACAATGTTTGGCCTGTAATTAAAGTTTAATAAATACTGATGGATGAATTGAGTATGCTTGCTTCAAAGTAAGAAGGGGAAAAATAGAAAAGAGTAGGAGAATGTCTAGAGTTGGAGCAGATTAAAAGGTTGATAATAAAGATATTCTGTCCAGTTAACTCATCCCAAAGTCATTTAAAGATAAAAATGGAAGGACTACATATAAAAGAAAAATAGAAAATATTTTGCAAAGATTATTGTAATAATCTCTCAAGGACAGTAAAACTAACACACCAGATATACTTATAGAGGAGGTTAAAAATGTCACTAAAGAGAACAAAAATGGGAAAAGCAGCCAGATTGGACCAATATAATCAGAGGAGACATATGTTTGATTATGAAGCCAGAGGGAACTATTTCCTTTACTAAAGTTGTAGTCCCTTTAAGAAACTATATTTCCTTTTGGTCTGTGATCCCTTTCAGTCTCAGCCCCTCCTGGGAAGGCATACCCTCCTTCTTCCCTTCCTCCCCCCTCCCTCCCCCCATCCTTTACAGGATGCCAGCCTTTGATTAAATTAGAAATCCTGGTCAAAAAACACCCTTATGAAGTGTTGTTAATTCCAATAGGAGATCCGAACTGAAAACTGATAATCTAAGCCTAGGAACCTCAGCTCCTGAAGCCCGGACCAAGAATCCTGATCTGATCAGCTCAGGCTGTCCCAGCCCCCACCACAATACCCAATATAACAGCCTCCCTCAACTAAGGTCTTTGCAAATGGCCCTAGGTAGCTTGCTCAGCTGCCAGAACCCTTCTGCCCACTGGAAAAGTCTTCTCAGTGCTAGAACTCCATTTCCTCTGTCACTATAGAAGTCAGTCCTTTAGCAAACTGATTTCTATCCAAAAATAAACTTTCATTTTGCAACTAATAATTCGGGAATGAGTGAATTCTTTTGCTCCTAAACCTGTGGCCAATTTAAAGGGGATATTTAATAACTCTCTTATTGTCACTAACCTCTTGACCACCAGGAATTGAGACCATTCAAACTGAATCAGATTAACATACTTATGAAGGCATTGAAGAACCAATACAGACAAAATATCTGAAGGAGGGGAAGATACTAAAGACCAGAGGGGGGAAAAAAAAAACCAGACCTTACAAATACAGAAAAAAAGCAATTAAGAGAACAATTATTGATATATATATATATATATATTTTTTTTTTTTTCCATTTACAAAAAAAAAAAAACCCCTGTAGAATATTCATCTTAGTCAATACATATTTATTAAGCATCTGCTATGTGCCAAAGACAATGCTAAGCACTGAGGAATAAAGAAGGGCAAAAAAAGTCCTTACTCTCACTGACCCAACAAAGCTAAAGGGGAGATATAAATGGCTGTGTAGAAACAAAATGTATACAGGATAAAATCGAAATAATCAACAGAGGGAAGGCAATAGAATTAAAAGTAATTGGTAAATACTTCCTGTTGGGAATCCTTAACAAGAATCTTAGTGGGAAAGAAACAAACTTTCTCAAGCAACATTCAGCCATGGCTCATATATTTATCATTATACAATTGTTCATCCTTCATTGTCAAAGAGGACCAATGACACCACAGACTGATGTCTTAAGAAATGGATTTAAGTCATTGGTCTCACTCTATTCCAAAGTCATAGAATCCAGTGGCAAGACAAAAGTTAGGGGATGAAGGGAATGACTTTGGCATCTACAATGCTCTAAGATCTCCACAGCCCCTGCTGCAACTGCCTTTATGAATGCTGGAACAAGTAATTCCCATATACCCATTCCACCAGAAGTCTTCACATGTTTGGGATAGATATTCCTCTAACTCACTGATGGGTTTGAATCCCCTTCTTTACTCAATATCATTTAGAAAAACTGTCAATATGGTTTTACTGGGGTGTGATTGTTGCATGTACTACAGCTCTTTGGAGTAAAAGGTGAAGGTGAACAACAAAGAACAGCTCTCAGCAAGCCCTCACAGAAGAGGCTCCCTGAAGAGAATATAAGATTCCATTGTATTTATTTTGTTTATTATTTTAAAAAATTGATTCAGAAGAAGAAAACATTGTCCTTGAGGTTCTTTTACAACAATATGCTTCCTAAACATACATCAGAATAATTCTAAATTGTTTGAAATATATAATACTGAAATAATCCCATTCAAAAACTCTTTGATAATGAATATCAGGCATAAATAAAAAAGGAGATGTATGCTTGCCAAAGATGTTTGTCACTTTGATAGAAGAGAACCAGTTCAGGTCAAAGAATGTTCTCTATGGGTCTTCCAGATGTTTCACTCAATGAAGTTGGTCCTAATCATTTACATAAGAAAGACTAAGTAGATTGAAGAATGTTTGTTTCCCAGATTTCAAAATACATTTGGATGGAGACCCTATAGTCTTGGCTATCTATATGTATAGAGTATATATACAAATACCTGCATATATATGTGTGTGTGTGTGTGTATACATACATACATATATGTGTGTATCTGTTATATATATATCTATCTTTTTATATATGTATATGTGTGTGTGTGTGTGTGTGTATGCGTAAAAAAGTTAGACCTAGAGTTACCTAAGAGGAAATCAGTGGAATGGATTGCCTCCAGGAAATTACAAAGTTCCTTTAATAACCCTAGATTTTCTATGAAAGCAAAGGTCCATAATTGTTAATGCTAGCATTTACTGGTATTGCTCCATGGCAATGAGAAATGGGGTGTAAATCTCTAAAGACTTAAAAGGGAATTATCACACAGAGGACAATGGAGAGGCTCATGTTGGATTCAAGCTGGCTGCAACATATAACCAAGGAGATAATGTGAAGAACAGGAATAAGAGACATTGTGCAATTTGATATCTCCCTTTTCATTTTCTTCATGAGGGATGTAGAAGACCCTTATCCAAAATGATCACTCAGAGATCACTCAATAGAAGGCAGAAAAGTTGTTTATTAAAAACCTCCGGAGGATGAGCCATCCCATCGTGAGATAAGAAAGAGAAAGCTTGTGGTAGGAGGGTTAGAGAAGTAGTAAAGATACATAGCTTTTTTACAAGAGATTACATCACAAGTAAGAGAGCATTGAGGAGAGGGAGAGGCATCTAATTGGTTGTTGCTATTTGGAGAGATTGGAATGGAAGATTTCTGTTTCCCCAAAATCTCTAGGAAAACAGAAAGTCAGGCCTTCAGGTTTAATCAAGCAGACAATGGTCCAGCTAATAGACTAAATATCAATAAATGTCAAATATCAATAACTGTCATCAACTCAGGTTAAGTAAATATGTTTATAGCTGGCCAAGGCTCAAGTAAATATGAGCCTGCACATATTATACAGGTCACAGGGGAAACACAGAAATAATGAAAGTAAAATACGGAAAAATAACTAATACATTCCTGTAAGTTCTTCACCTTATCTCTCTTTATTCCATACAATAGCATCTGATGTTTTCATTTTCCTCCATCTACAACCATCTTGGAAGTTCTTAGTATAAAGAAAGAAGCCAGATTTCAGGATGGTTGAGGAGCAGGAACCAAATGTATTTCCTGTGATAGATCAGAATTGGAAGAGACTTTCTCAGAGGTCATTTAGTCTTAGAATAATGAGTTCCCTTTACAAAAGTTCCAAGCAAGTGGTATTCAGCTTTTGCTTAAAAAACTTCTAGTGAGGAGAAACACTCCCTTCACCCTATTTGCAGAGGCAGCGCATTTGAAAGATTCTGAGATAAAACGTCTAAAGTGATTTACAAATCTTAAAGCACAATCTAAATGTCTAGCCTCCTGGATCAATGGAGGAAGTGCCAGGAAGACCCATCAAAAAGCATTCTTGGTCATAAGCAATCCACAGTTCAAGACTTGAAAAGGAGATGTCTCCAAACCTAGCATATTTGGAAGCCCATAATCAAAGTTAGGGGATCTCCCCCAACTAAAAAACAGGATGTGTCCAAGAGTCCCATAACCCAAGTCAGTAAAGTCTTTGGAAGTGGGTATGTTTGTTGAAGGCGCTTAAACCACCAGATGGCTCCAGCGATGCTTCCAAGCAGGTATGTACTCCCAGCAGGGTTTACTCTCGGTCACTGCAAAGGATTGTTGGTATGTCAGACCATTGAGTTAGTGTGTTTTAGTCAACGTTACAACTCGTCCACGTCTTTCTTCTGTTACTTGGGTTATTGGAGAACTCAGGCCCAAATTACCCAAAAGCCGAAGTCGAAGCTGGGGGATTCCCACCCTTCCCTAGATCCGGCGTTATGAGGGAAGTGTGGGGGGTGTGAATTTGTGACTCCGGCTGCCCATATTCTTTCTAGGAAAGGTCACAAGGCCTGAAGACTGGGCTGGGCTTGCGAAGATCGGACATTGTAACAAACAGTAAGGATGATTAGCATTGATACAGCTTGGAGACTGGCAAGGAATTTAACCTACATTATCTCCTAGGGACGGAATCCCGGGCTCTGGGTGGAGGTGGAGGGAGGGGCTTTGAGGGATGGGGGAAGGCGTCCAGTGGGCTTGCACCCCCTCCAGGACCTGATGCAAAGCTGGGGAAGCTACCCCCCAGGCGTGACCCTTAGGCCACGGTTACCCTTCACTTCCGGGTTGCTCTCTTTGATTTCCCCCACCCCGACTCTCCCGGCCAGCTTCCCCGCTCTAGGGGCGGGGATGCGCGTGCGACCCCTCCCAGCTTCCCTCCTCCATCGGCGCGCTCGGGGCTAAGGGCAAGGAGACGCATGCGCAGATAGCGCTCCGCCGGCTCCCGCCCGCCCCCGCTAGGTGCCAGGTGAGTGCGCGTGCCCCAGGGAAAGAGGCAGGAGGGAGGCCGCGGGAGGGATGGGAAAGTAGAAGCAGCCCTAGTGCCTGTGGCAGCGAGGGGGAGGAAGAGGCGGTTCGGACGGAAGTGGTTCCGGGTCCCCGCCGCTACGGCTTGCAGCTGCAGCCCCGGCTGCCTGAGAAGCGGTCCGGACTTGCGATCGGGAGGAGCCGGCCTTGGCGGCGGAGGAAGAGGAGCTGCCGGCCCGAAGCTGGAGGGGGCCGCGGCCTCCCGGGACTTCCCCGCCCCGTTGGCGGGGTCTCCGCGGTGAGCCGCCCGAACCGAGACGGCCAGGGTTCAGGGAGGGCTGCCGGGCCCGGGAAGGGCCGGGACCCACGCCCCCGCGGGACGGGTGGGCGAGGTGCGTGGTAGCTGCGGAGGGCCCGGGAGGAAGAGGAAGGCGCAGACAGTGGCTGCATCGGCGGGGGGGGAGGGGGGGTTTAACGAGTGAGTGAGTGCGTGTGTTACACTGACGCCGTTGTTGCGTGTGTGTTTTGTTTTGCCTGCTTGTTAAGTACGCCCCCTCCCCGCCCCCACCCCCATCCCTATCCTCTCCGCGCCCTCATCTTTCCCTGATTGGGAGTGGGGGTGGGGAAGTTTCGGGCAAGTTTGTGTGCGTCCGATTTGGGCCCCTGCAGGTGGGAGTCCTGGCGCAGTGAGCTGATGGGGAGCTTGCTTTAGACGATTCCTCCGCTTGCCTTCCTCGGCTAGCCACTTTGCTTTCTTCAGCTCCATGTGTAACGTCGCTGTGAATATCAGCTCTTGGGAATTAAGGACCCAATGCGTTAACGTGGAAAACACCTTAAAATCTCGATATACCATCAGTTATTATCACTGCTGCTAATTGCTTGCTTGCAGGGTCATGGGAGCGGGTGGTCACTGCGCCGGTTTTTGTAAGGGGCCGGGCAGTAGCTTTTCCTGTCCGAGTACGGCCAGAGGTCAGCGAGTGCCCACCTTCCCTCATTCTTCCGCAGACCCGAGTACCCGAGGACTGATAACGCTTTGCAAGGCGGCGTCGGCAGCTTGGCGGTGTTCGGGAGCATGTCCTTGTTCCTAGGGGAGTTGACCACCGTCGAACCTGCAGAGTGAGTAGCGATGGTTTGGGGAAGGTCAAGCGCGGGGACAGTGAAGAGATAAGATACCCAGACTTAGGAGGAGGCAAGGCTAAAAGAAGTGCTTTTTTGGGGGGGGGAGAGGGGGAATGATCTGTAAAATAGCTTTCCTCAGCCAAAGAACGGAGGAATCAAGGAAGTGGTCATAAAGTTGAAAAGATGAGGACAAATCGAAATTCTCCGACTAAGCCACAGAAGTCGAAATCTTGAATGCTTCAAAAAGTTCAAAAAAAACTGAAAGGAGGGCAGCAGAAGCTGTTCTACTCAAGAAAGAAAATGTGGCGATAGACTTTTATTTTTTCCCCTAGTCCCAAGGAATGAGAGCTATTATGTTATATAAGATAGCACCTAAAATTTTCAAATGATTAAAATTTCACTTTGCATAGGATATTTTTTGAGGAATATTGGATATAGGATATCCAATTTTGGATAATTTTGAGGAATGGTAATGGATTACTGCAAGATTTGTCCCACAATTGATATATGAAGGAAAAGGGGATGGGAAAGAATTTAAGGGGCTTCCATAGGAACCAAAAGAGGAAGAGGATATTTCTGAAATGTTGTCGCTTTTTCCCTGTGTTAAAAAAAAAAAAGTAAAATGAATTACACCTCTTTTTTTATAGGAAACAAACAAAAAATAGAATGGTCATGAAATAGTTTATGGGGATGGGAAAGAATTTAAAGGGCTTCCATAGGAACCAAAAGAGGAAGAGGATATTTCTGAAATGTTGTCGCTTTTTCCCCTGTGTTTAAAAAAAAAAAAAGTAAAATGAATTACACCTCTTTTTTTATAGGAAACAAAAAATAGAATGGTCATGAAATAGTTTATGGGGATGGGAAAGAATTTAAGGGGCTTCCATAGGAACCAAAAGAGGAAGAGGATATTTCTGAAATGTTGTCACTTTTTCCCTGTGTTTAAAAAAAAAAAAAAAGTAAAATGAATTACACCTCTTTTTTTATAGGAGACAAACAAAAAATAGAATGGTCATGAAATAGTTTATTTTGCATTTTCCTCTTTTGATTTGTAGCATTTTCTTGAATGAAAGGTGCTCCAAAGTTATATATTTTGAGTTTCACAATAATTCTTTGAAAATACGTAGGAATGAGGATGGTAATGATCTTTGATATCATTGGTTGATAAAACTTCTCCCAGTTAAGGTTGTTACCTTACAGGTTTAGGTAAGGCGTTATTAAACGTTTTTTGTTTCATGGCAGTGTCCTGAATAAAATCTATAAATCCGTTCTTAGAATAATTTTTTAAAGTTTATTACAAAGGAAATTTATCATTGAAATTCAGTTATCAAAAATTATATATAATATATATAAAAATTATATCTCTTTAAAGTTCAAAGACTTTACATTAAAAACACCTATTTTTTCTCAATACCTTGGGCATTGAGAGGTTTGTGACTTGATTAAGGTCTTACTACTGTTGCTATATAAGTGACAACTTAACTTCTTGGCTTTGAAACCAGTTCTTTATCTACTATTCCAGGTTACTTTTTTTTTTTTTTTGCTGAGGCAGTCGGGGTTAAGTGAGTTGTGCCCAGGGTCACACTGCTAGGAAGTATTAAGTGTTTGAGGCCAAATTTGAATTTGAACTCAGATCTTCCTGACTTCAGGGCTGGTACTCCCACCTGTGCCACCTAGCTGCCCCTCCAAATTACCTTTTGAAGTAGAAACTTCTTTTTACACACACACACACACACACACACACACACACACACACACACTGATTGATTTAGTGACTGGCTTCTGAATATATAATAAATTCAAAGATAAGATTTGAACCAAAATATTCCTGCTCTCAAGTCATTATGACTAATACCCATGTTGCTTCTGCTATATTGATTTTATATGTTAATTTAATTTTTTTTTAAGTTCACAGCAGTTTATGGATATGGATATTTTCTAAATACAGATCACAAAATTTGTATAATTGTCCACTCTGGCAATGTAGTTAAATTCTTGAGACATCTGCTGGAAATTTCATTCCTCTAAAAGCAAAACATCTGTTGAATTTTTATTTTTTATTTTTTGTTTATTTTTTTTTTTTTGCTGAGGGAATTTTGGATTTAATCCTGGACAACTAGAAAGAACAATTTTGTAAAATGTTAATGTTAATATCTGGGATATTGTTACTGGCAAATTGTAATTTGTACCACCCAAGATAAGAAATAAATATCAATTATAACTGGGTTTACATCTGATATTTTAGGAAAGTAGATTCTAAAACTTTAGGGAAAATAAAGGCTCGACACTTTGAGATGGGAGATGTTAAAGGAAAGGTAATAAACACCTCCAATGATTTGATCTTTAGTTTTAAAAGTTGTTTTTAAAAAAATTCCACCTTCTTGGGTTTGATATTTCTCTAAACTTGGGATTCTCACTTTGGGTCTCTTATTGTCCTCATTGATGATGAATGTCTCACAATTTAGTCTTATTTATCCAGCATCAGCTATGTTTCCTTGCTTTGTTATTCCTGTCCCTGTCTGGCAATGACATACCTTCTAGTACCTAGTTAGTCAAGTGGCACAGTGGATAGAGCACTGCGTATGGACTTGGGAACATTTGGGTTCAAATATGACCTCAGACACCAGCTTTGGGATCCTGGGCAAGTTTACTTTACTCAACTATAAAATGAGGATGATAATAGCATCTATCTCCCAGGATGGTTGGAAGAACCAGTAGCTAATGTTTGTTAAATGCTTGGCATGGTTTCAGCACATAGCTCTTAACACAATCTTGTTTCCTTCCCTCCTTTATCTGGATCTCTCCATACTCCCTGCCCTAGGCCCTTTCTAATCCTGGAATCCTAATGAGTACAACTTTTTGCTAGGCCTGGGTTACTATTCTCTTAAATAAGATGTTTCTCTGTTTAAAAGCTCCTTTAGAGCAGGGATTATATCCTTTTGTATTTGTGTTTCCTGCCTGATACCTGAAGGCCTTGAACCTTTAATGAGCTGAAGTTTACAATAATAATTAAAATAAATAACATAACATTAAAATGCGAAGTTCTGCATATATTTTGATCTTTTCCATTTTAAGAGGTAGGGAGTATAGGTACTATTTTCGTTTTACGGATGAGAAAATTGAAGTTTACAGAGATCTAATGATTTGTTGAAGGTTTGAAGTACCAAGCACTGTACTAAGGACAAAAAAAAAGGATACTTTTTCTACACAAAGCCAACTGTTTGGCCTAATGATATAATAATAGGTGTTAAAACTACTCAACTCTTTTTTACTCTTCTTTTTTCCAACTATGAGAATGGGTCTCCAGACTGGAGAGAGTAAAACAGAATGCAAATAACATGGGATTATAGCTCTAAAGATGTGGATTAGATGAAAGTATTTAATTGCCCTAAATGATTTCACAAATACTACATCCCTTATTATTGATAATCTCAAATCAGTAAACATTTCTTAAGCACTTGTTATGTGCTTAAGGCACTGTGGCAAGTGTTTAGTATACAAAATAAGCATAAAGAAAAACATTGAAATCAAGGAAAATAACACAGAAAAGAGAGCTGAAGGAATAGTGAGAATGAAGGTACTCAGCTTGGCCAGGGGGCCATGGTAGAGAAAGTTAGAAGTGTGGTCTGGAGAGGAATGAAAACATAGTTGACCTATACTATATAAAATGTATTTTCCAGGAAGAACCAGCCAGTCAGATGCAGAGGCTGCAGGGATGAAGGCTGCATCCAGGGTTAGAGAGAACTGGCAGGGTAAAAAATTTCTATGTCTTTGAAAAGAAAGTCTATTGAAATATGTCAGAACCATAACATCCTGAGACAGAAATGGAAGAAACTTGGAGATATGTCAGAATATGAGTTGAACTGATAGTTGATTTTCCAAAAAGGGTTCTTCTAAACTCCAGAACAATATTCTTGATTGTTATTCAAAGTCTATGACCCCTTTCTAGAGTAATCAGGGTGTAGTAGAAAGAGTGCATTAGAAGGGCCAGGCTTGAATACTTTTGGCTAGAGACAAGGTAGATAGACTGGCAGGCATAAATTCATATCTGAAATCAGACAGTTATTTATCATTTGAGTTTTGGCAAGTCACTTAACCTCTGCCTCATTTTTCTCAGTTGTAAAATGGAGACAATCTACCTTGCAGGTTTTTTTTAAAGTTCATATGAGATTCTTGTAAATCACTTAGCATAAGACTAAGTACATAATAGGTGCTTAATAAATGCTTGTTTCCATTTTTCCTATTTATTATTTGAAATTACCTTAGGCAAATCACTTAATTTCTTTGGGCTTTAGTTTTCTCATCTGTGAAATTAAGTGACCATACAAGATTATTTCTAGCTCTAAATCTTAATAATTAGTTTGTCTCCTTTGGATGGCCCACATTGGTCTATTGAGATAATTTAAAAATATAAATTGGTTTATGGTTGGGAAGCCATCCTCTCTTTGGCAGAAAATGTCTTGAAGAAAAAGAAAAGAAAATCAGATATAATTAATTTATATTTGAGATTTTAGGAAAGCAGATTTCAAAAGATTTTTGTGCTGCTTTAGCATGTTTGTTTTCTTCCTCACAGAAACTGTCATCTCTGAACTTGTTCTTGCAAAGGATTTTTTGTGCTTGGTATAAACTGAGTTATGCCCTAAGTTGGCTGTTCTGCCCTAACTCTTGTTCCCAAATACAATGACATGTTGATGATGTTTAATTTTTCTAGTACTTGAGTTTATGAAATGATAGGCACATTTTCATCTACTATGTGGATGAATATATATTTACTTAATATTTTATGGTTTACAGATATATATTAGATTTCGAGGTCAGAAGACTTGTGTTTCAGCTCTACCATACATATTTCCATGTCAGGCAGTTTTCATATCTGGACTTTTGTGTACACATACAACCAATATATGTAGACTTGCTATTAGAAAGATGAATGCAATTAGTCCCTGTCTTCAAGGAGCTTACACAGTCTTGCAGATGATAAGTAGCATAAATAATAGGCTTAATAAAGAGTGTAACTCCATGAAAAAGATAAATCCAAGGATATGAGAATTCAGAGAAGGGACTTCTGGGCTATAAATTCCACTAGGAATTGAGATTGTTTTTAATCTCAACTTTGTCTGTTGCATGCAATAAGTACTTAGTAAATATTTGTTACCTTGAATTCTAAGGTGACTCAGGAAAGCCTACTACAGTAGAGTGGCATCTGAGCTGAGGTCTGTATTTGTAAAAAACCACAACTTTTTGTACAGATGGATAGATCTCTACTTGATTTGGTTATTGTGGAACTCTTTTAGGGAGTCATTAAACTAGGTTGTACTCCTAAAGGTATATTAATATTAAATACATATTTTAGTTTTCTAAACTTCATTGTGCTTTACAAGAAAGATAAATGTGTCTACTACAAGAGAGTTTTGTTTTCAGTGTTTAGATATAGGAAAAGGTTGATTTAAAAATGCAAGTAAAAAAAATAAATATTCAGGTCTGCCATAATGATGTTTGTAAATTAAGAGCCAGAAGGAATTTCAAAGGTTTATCATCTAACCCAATTTACTCTTTTAAAAATTTTTATTAATAGCTTTTGTTTTATATCATCTTCATTTCCAAATATATCCTTCCCAGATTCTTCTCCAGAGAATCATTCTTTTTAACAATAAAAAAAAGGATGAGAAAAAAGGCAACTCTGTAAAAGTAACACATTAGCCCTTCTAATTTTAACTGCATTAGATTTGTTTGTACAAAAATTGTATTTCATGTACTCAAAATTGTCCATTTTATCTTGATTGATTCCACAACCTTGTCTCCAACACCTCCAAAGAATAAAGGAAGTACCTTTCTTTTTCCTCTTACAGAATGAAGTTGGATCGTTATAATGAGTTTTTTTTTTTTTTTAAATTGTTGATGTCTTTTGTCTTTATGTGGGTGGTCATATATAGTTTTGTGACTGCTTATTTTATCATACATCAGATCATAGCTTTTCATTCTCTTTTGTATTATTCATATTCATTATCTTTAATAGCAAAATAATATTCCAGGATATTTGTATATCACAGTTTGTAACAACTCCTTCATTTAAAAATGAAGAAAATGATATCCAAGATTACACAAAGTTTAAAAATGTCAGAGCCAATATTTGAACTTGGATATTTTGAATTGAAATGTTGTTCCCAATGTATCTTGCTGCTTTCTGGGGATGTAAACTACAGTAATAGGAAGGAGGAAAAAATAGCTGACCTGTTGCACCTTTATCCTTTTTCTTTAGGTGTCTGTGGACCTCATTTGTAATTCCTTCATTTAAAAATGAATATATTATACAAGGTTACACAAAGTTAATTAAATGGCAGAGCCAATATTTGAACTTGGATATTTTAAGTTGAAATGTTGTTTCTAGTGTATATTGCCGCTTCCTTGGGATGTAAACTACAGTAATAGGAAGGAAGAAATACTTAACTTGTGTTTGTGGACCTCATGAGCTCTTCAGTGATAGATATTTAGATTATATCTATCAGTGACAGATATTTATCACCTTTGTTTTTGTTTAGAGATTCCTTATTTTGCACCTCCCTTTCACTCCCAGGTGCTACAGCCTGCCTTGAAAAAAAATTACTATTTATTTTATGTACATATTTTTTTATATGTGTCTATTCACGGACAGGAAGTTTCATTTTGCCAATTTGAGGAATATAAGATGTAACTTCTGGTTAATTAGAATTTCTTAATACTTAAATTTTTTTTTCATAAAATTTTTAATAACTTAGATTTTTTTCCTTTGAAAATTTTGGGTTCATGTCCTTTGAAGATTTATCTACTGGTGAATGGCTCTTATTCTTGTTATTATTTCCCTATATATCTTGGATATTTTTCCTTTCTCCCAATCAGTTCCCCTTCTAATTTTAATAGCATTAGATTTGTTTGTACAAAATCTTTATTTCATGTACTTGAAATTGTTTTATCTTGTGATCTTATTTCTTTGATGTTTATTAACTCTTCCCCATCCATAGATCTAAAAGGTAATTTCCTTGTTCCTTTGATTTGCATATATCAATTTTTACGTGTAAGTCATGTGTCCTATTTGGAGTTTATCTTGGTTAAAAATTTTGAGAAATGGTCTGTTAGCTGACAACCTACTTTTCAATATTGCCAGTAATTTTTGTCAGATAGAAAGTATTTGGTTTATGGGATTATTGAATTCTAAGCTACTATATTCATTTGCTCCTGTATAATCTGCACCTAATTGCTTCCACTGATCTCTCCTGTTTTTTAATTAATACTAAATTGTTTTAATGATTTACTGCTTTGTGGTACTGATCTTGAGATCTGATATTAATAAGCTCTATTCCTTTCTCCTTTTTGCACAGTTACCCTTGAGATTATTCACTAAAAGTATTTGCTCTATGAATTTCATTTCTTTTTTGTAGTTCTGAACAGTAATCTTTTGTTGGTTTGGTTGTTATGGCATTGAAGAAGTAAATTATTTTAGGTATATGTTATTTTTCTTTGTTTTAGCTGAACATGGGCATGGAATATTTTTACAATTATTTAGGTTTGCCTTTATTTCTGCAAGTATGCTTCCAAATATTTTGTGCTTTTTATGGATATTTTAAATGGAATTTCTCAGAGTGCTCTTTTCTGAGTTTTGTTAGTAATATAAATTTTGATTTTTAAAATTTTTTTAGTTGATTCTTTTTGAGTCTTCAAAGTAATCATTTGCAAAAGGTAATTTATTCTTTCAATTTTTATTTATTCCTTTATCTAATTTTTCAAAATGTCTATTTTGTTAGAAGATTTTATAAAATCGTCTAGTCTTTTTAGTTGCATGCTAGATTTATTGAATTGTTCTTTAGGTCATGAAAGCATTTAGAAAGAAACATTTTCCCCTCGCAACTGCTTTGGCTGCATCCCATAAATTTTGTTATCTTCTCTCTGTCATTTTCTTTGATGATATGTAATTTGTTTTTTGCACTACCTCCAGTTTTTTATAATCATGTTATTTAGCATCCCTTTACTTTTTTAAAAATCCTTTCTTCAAGGACCTTTTATTTAATATAACTTTTATTGCATTGCAATAACTAAATGATTGTCTAATCAGTCTGAAATGGGTACATTGAGGGTCTTCCATTATTACAGTTCTACTATGTCCCTTCAGTTGAATGAACTTTTCCTTTAGTATTTAGATGCTATGGTTTTTTTGTTTGTTTGTTTGTTTGTTTGTTTTTTTAAATTTAATAGCTTTTTATTTACAGGTTATATGTATGGGTAACTTTACAGCATTAACAATTGCCAAACCTCTTGTTCCAATTTTTCACCTCTTACCCTCCACCCCCTCCCCCAGATGGCAGGATGACTAGTAGATGTTAAATATATTAAAATATAAATTAGATACACAATAAGTATACATGACCAAACCGTTATTTTGCTGTACAAAAAGAATCAGACTCTGAAATATTGTACAATTAGCTTGTGAAGGAAATAAAAAATGCAGGTGGGCATAAATATAGGGATTGGGAATTCAATGTAATGGTTTTTAGTCCTATCACCCAGAGTTCTTTCTCTGGGCGTAGCTGGTTCAGTTCATTACTGCTCCCTTGGAAATGATTTGGTTGATCTCATTGCTGAGGATGGCCAAGTCCATCAGAATTGGTCATCATATAGTATTGTTGTTGAAGTAGATAATGATCTCTTGGCCCTGCTCGTTTCACTCAGCATCAGTTCCTATAAGTCTCTCCAGGCCTTTCTGAAATCATCCTGTTGATCAATTGTTACAGAACAATAATATTCCATAATATTCATATACCACAATTTATCCAGCCATTCTCCAACTGATGGGCATCCACTCAGTTTCTAGTTTCTAGCCACTACAAAAAGGGCTGCCACAAACATTCGTGCACATACAGGTCCCTTTCCCTTCTTTATGATCTCTTTGGGATATAAGGCCAGTAGTAACACTGCTGGATCAAAGGGTATGCACAGTTTGATAACTTTTTGAGCATAGTTCCAAATTGCTCTCCAGAATGGTTGGATTCGTTCACAACTCCACCAACAATGAGATGTTATGTTTTTTGGTCCATATCTAGATACAGATATATGGGTATATATAGATATAGATATTGATTCATTAACAAGAGTGCCTTTAACATAATATAATTTTCCTATTTGTCTCTTTTTATTATACCTATATTTACTTCTTTGAAACTCTGACTGCTATCTCTGCTTTTTAAATTTCAATTGAAGTATTGAGTTTCACTCCAGCCACTAGTTTGTCTTTGTGTCCAGTCTGTTTCTTTGTACTGTTAGATTTTCTTTTCTAACTTACTCTGTCATGCTTTTCCATTTTATGTTTCTAGTTCATCCTATTTATGTTCAGTTTAATTGTCTATTTTCTTCTTTTTTCCTTTCTTTTCTCCAACCTTCTCCCCCCGCTTAGAAATAAGAAAGTGGTTTAAAAAAAAAAAAAGGGCAGGAGTTTAGTATTTAGTGTTGCTATCACTATTTTGGTATATATTGGACTTTTGTTTCTGTCTGCCCAGCAGTGGGATTGCTGGATCAAAGATCATGGACAATTTACTACCTTTTCTTATACTTCCAGTTTGAAATTTAGAACAGTTAGATCACTTGACAGCTCTACCGATTGTGTATCATTATGTCTTTTCCTACAGCCCTACTCAGCTTGACCACTGCTATCTTGTTAATTACATTTTAAAAAAAATTTTTTTTTGGCTGAGGCAATTGGGGTTAATGACTTGCCTAGGATCACACAGCTAGGAAATATTAAGTACCTAGGACCAAATTTGAACTCATTACATTTAATTTTAAAAGCATGTTATTTCTTGTAATAAATGTAGAACATGAAAAGATTGCTGAAGGAAAAATTCATCGTGGTATAATTAGTAGCAAATGTTCGGGGATTGTTTATGTCTTGCTTCTGACATTTGTGACTATAGGCTAGTCATTTAATTTCTCTGAAACTTAGTGTTTTGCCTGGTAAAATGAGGTGATGATAGTGTTGATATTTATACTTTAAAATTTGCAAAGTGTTTGCATACTAACGCATTTGAACTTTGCAACAATTCTGTGAAATAGATGCTATTCCCATTTTACAGATGAGGAAACAGACTTAGAGATAAACTGATTTATTTATATTCAGATCGTTAGTAAGTGACTGAAGCATGATTTGAACTAGGATTTCATGACTCCATATACAGCCATCTGTGATGCTATCCAGGTATGTGGAGCAATGAATAATGTGGGTCTTGGGGTTAAGATTTGAGTTCATATTTGACTTCAGACACTTAATACCTATGTGATATTAGGCAAGTTACTTAACCTCTGCAGATGCAAAATGGGGCTAATAATAGTACTTTTATCCTAGAGTTGTTGAGGATCAAATGAGATATAATTGTATGATATATGCTTGGCACATATAAGAAATGCTTATTATCCTCCCTTGTTTTCCTCCTCCCTCCCAGAGACCATCCTTAATGATTAATAATTTTTTGAAGATGATGATAAAGAGAAGAAAAACAAAAACATGAATATATAGAAAAAATCTGATATATATTGTGTCCCACATTTTTGGACAGCCCCTTCCTCTGCCTAAGGGAAGTGCCTTCTCATAAGCTTGTTCTTTGTAATTTAGCAACATTAGTTTTTGAAGTTTTATTTTTGTTTAATTTACATTGTTGTAATCATTATGAATATTTTTTCTTGGTTATGTTGCATTCATGTGTTTCTGGAAAGATATGTAACTATTCTACAAATAAAATGTAAAAATGACATATAAAAGATATTAAAGAGTTTTTTTAGAAGTAGATGATAGAGATGAAAATATTTGATCCTAGAATTTTAGTAGTAAGCCCCTGAAATTTATTGGGAGGAGAAATGTGTTCAAAACTGTTTTCAGAAAAGTACATTATTATGTGTGGAGGATGAGTTGCAATGGGGAGAGACTACAGGTTGGAATACCAATTTGCAACTATTGTAGGTATCTCTTGTTAGAGTCTAAGGGAAAGCTGTTAAACACTTAAATGATAGTAGCTATGAGACCTTCTTTTGATAGATTCATGGCGTGAGAGAGTCTCTCCTGGGATGATAGAGGTTCCCCTTTTGATCCTTACTTTTTAGGATTGGGCTCACAGTACCTAAGCCCTTAGTGGAGGTGTGCCTATATAAAGGAAAAGTCCTTGTCTAGGGACCCAATTTATGTCTAAAGAAAGGTCTGTGGATCAGTCAGAGGTGTTAAAGAAAGCCAGCTCTTTAATGAGTTCAAATGCCTTCATAACATTGGGAGCCAGTTCATTCATACTCTAGTTTTATTGACAAAGAGGAAAAAGTAGAAAAGAGAGAGGGGAAAGAGAAAAGGGGAGAAGGGAAACCTGATGCATGAGCCAAACGTATATATAAATAATATAAAATTCACATAAGTGTAGCACTGAATTGGGGAGAATAGGGACACAGTCCATACAGGTTGGAAGGCTTGCTGTTCCAGGAGCATCATGTTTCTAAGGAGGGGAGATTTTATTCTCACCAAGGGGAAATGTACACCCATAGGAGTATTGGGGAGTTCTGCTCCAAAGTACTCTTTTGAGAGTGGGATACTTAAATCCTGATTTTGATGGTCATGTAGAGTTAGCTAATTTTTAAGTCAAGTTTCAGGGCACAGAATATTTTTCAAATAGGTGCAGAAAGAAGAGACAAGACTGGTAGTTGGCAAAATGTTTAGGGCACATAGCTATCCTAATCTTGAAAAGATTACTATCCCACTTTTTCCATGGCCTAATTCTATAGCAATGGTTTTCAAGCATAGATTCTCTGAATTACACCTTTCCTTGCAAGTATACTGTCATGGAAATCTCAAAATCACTAGGCCTTATCTTGTAACAGTGAAAGAATGACCAGATGTGAAAGGAGTGGACCCTGGTATGGGGAAGAGGTTAGGGATGAGGGACAGAATGAAGACTGAAAACAATACTAATATTGTGAAAACCTAAAAGGCAGAAAGAATGGTGAAGGATCATAAATAATTAAGAAGTTTGGAAGGTGGGTGGGCTTGTGAGGAAAGTTAATGTAATGATATATGCTATCTAGGTACCAAGCTATCCGTACTTATTCTGTGTGACTCATTACATCCTACCCAAAACAAAAAAGTGAGGCTGTTACTACCAGACACTACTTGCCAAATACAGGTCCTACCCAAACTTTACTTCTGTAGTCATGGGGCACCTGGGAGATAATTGCATGGAATGAGATTTTTCTTAGTGGCACCTCTCCTCTGGCACCTGTGGGTGGGTGGCAGTTAGTGATATCAAACTCAAATAGAAATGGGGAGCACTAAACCATACATAAGGTTTCTTGAAAACTACATATTAGTTTAAATGTAATATTTATATTTTATTTTTATTTATTTTGTCAAATATTTCCTAATTACATATTAATCTGTTTTAAGCCACATTCCAGGAGTATTGTGGGCTGCAAGCAGATTTTGAATTTGACACTTCTGCTTTAAAGGACCAATAACATGGATGGTTATAGATGGCTTCAGAAGTGATTCTTAAAACTCATTAGCCTCTTCACAGTCACTGCAGAAATACAATACTAAAGTTGATTTTGTATTTTTCTTTGTTTCTTGGGTTGACATGACCAACCCATTCACCCTTGGGTTGCTAGTCGACTATTTAAAAAGCTTCTTCATGCTTATTGGGTTGATTTTTGGAAAGCAGATACAATCCATCAGTGGGGCTAGATTGAAAGTCTTTTCTGTGTAGTTTGGTTGTTCAAAGAGAGTTCTTTGACTCCAAATTTGGTGTTCCTTCAGTAGACCACATTGTAATCCTAATCCTAATCATTGTTTATTCAAATCTTCAATTTCTTTTTCTTCTCGTATGTTGAAGCTAACATTTCTAGTACAATATTGAGTAATAGTGGTAATAATGGATATTCTTGTTTCGACTCAATCTTATTAAGAAGACTTCTAACTTAATCCCATTTATAGATAATGCTTGCTAATGCTTTTATCTTTTTTAATTATAGTTTTTTATTTTCAAAATATATACATAATTTTCAACATTCACCCCTATTAAGCCCCATGTTCTAATTTTCCCTCCCTTCTTCCCGCCTGTTGCCCCAATTGGCAAGTGATCCATATATTTCCACAAATATCATGCTACACAAGAAAAATCAGATCAAAAAGGGTGTGGGGAACGAGAAAGAAAACAAAATGCAAGCAAACAACAACAAAAAGAGTGAAAATGCTATGTTGTGGTCCACATTCAGTTGCTACTGTCCTCTCTCTGTAATGCTTTTTTTCTTATACTAGTATTTTTTTTAATAGAAATGTATTGTATTTTGTCAAGTTTTTTCTACCTCTATTGAGATAATCATATGATTTTTATTATTTATTTCAGAGGTCCTCAAACTTTTAAAATAGGGGACCAGTTCACTGTCCCTCAGACTGTTGGAGGGCCGGACTATAGTAAAAACAAAAACTTTGTTTTGTGGGCCTTTAAATAAAGAAACTTCATAGCCCTGGGTGAGGGGGATAATAGTCCTCATATGCTGCATCTGGCCCGCGGTCATAGTTTGAGGACCCCTGATTTATATGATTTGAATCAGTCTTGCATTCTTGAATTCCTCCTGTACGTAATATATGATCTTTGTGATATATTGCTGAAATTACCTTGCTGGTATTTTATTTAAAATTTTTGCTTAGTAGTCTTAGAAAAAAATAGTCTGTAGTTTTCATTCTTTGTTTTTGCTCTCCCTGGTTTAGGTATTAGCTTCATATTTGGGTCATAAAAGGAAAATAGTGTTAGAGTATGGGGCTGAAATATATTGGGTTTTGGGGCAGTGATGTAAGGTGTCTCAAAAGAAATTGTAGGGTTATGATGCAGGTTGTGGTCCCTTTAAGAAACTAGTCCTTTCAGATTGATTTATTCCTTTCTGATTCCCAACCCCTCCTAGCTAATGCATTATCAATTCAGGAAGCTAGGGCCTTTGATTCACAAATCCAGGTCAAAAGCATCCCTTTGAATTCCAATAGGAGATCTGTTTTTGCCCCAGCCCCCATCAGATCTGAGCCAACTTGGGCTGTCCCCATTCTAATGATCTGCTCAGGTTTCCCAACCCCTACCAAGCAAACTCAAGCCCTCACTGAAACCCATAGAGGAGCCAATTTGGGATATCACTCACGGGCCCCTTTAGGCTAAATCTCTCATTATGAAAGAGCCAAGCTGGAGCCCTCTCTTTGCAGAGGTTCCAAACATGCCAGCACCATGTCTGGCACCCCAAGGGACCCCTCTGTCCACTGGAACCCTGTTTCTGGTGTCCTCCTCTCTTTATCCTCACCTATTTCCTTAACTAGACTTTAACCTTACTTCCAAACCCCATAATAAACCTCTTTTATCAATTCAGGTTTTTGGGTCTGTAAATTCCTTTACAGGGGACTTCTGCGCTGCTACTAAACCTCATTTAACTTCGTATCCTTGTACCAAATCCAAAGGAGTTGCAGGGGAGCTCTATTTGACTCCCTGCACGCCAAATGCCACTAGACCTCATTAAACCCTAATTTCATTTAGGTACCCCAAATCTAGATCTCATCACTTAAACATCTCAAGAGGTAAAAGATTTTATTAAAATACCACTGAGTAGTAGGCTAAGCCTTGTGGTTTCTGAAGGGAAAGACAAGAATAGCCTGTTGCAGGCTAAATTCCTAATGAACTAGCAAGATTGTTAATTCCCTGAAATTAACAGGGGGAGAGTAAGACTTTATATATTAAAGGAATAACCTTGAAGATTAACAGCTTGATCAATGGCTTGACCTCCTGATTGTATACAACAACAAAGGTCCTTTTAAATTCAGTAAAGGTCCACTCCTGTCAATGCCCCTTCCAATGACCTATCTAGCTAGCTTTGATATCTACTCTTTTGTTGGGGGCTTGTTCACCCCATCAGTAGGACTCCTTTGCCTATTTTTCCAAATAGTTTATATGGTATTAGAATTAATTATTCTTTAAATATTTGAATTCACCTGTGAATCTCTCTTCTCTTAGTGCTTTTTTCTTAGGTAACTCACTGATGGCTTGTTCAGTTTCTTTTCTTTCTTTTTTTTTTTTTTAAAGATAGTGTAATTTAAGTATTCTATCTCCTCTTATGTTAATCTGAGCAATTTATAGTTTTATAAATATTCATCCATTTTGGTCAAAGGATATGAACAGTTTTCAGAAGAAGAAATCAAAGATATTTCTAGTCTCATAAACATGTACTAAATTACTTGATTAGAAAAATGCAAATTAAGACAACTCTTTGGTACCACTTCACATCTCTCAGATTGGCTAAAATGATATGAAAAGATAATGATAAATGTTGAAGGGAATGTGGAAAAACTGGGACATTAATGCATGATTGGTAGAGTTGTGAACTGATCTAACCATTCTGGAGAGCCATTTGGAACTTTGCCCAAAGGGCTACAAAACTATGGACACTCTTTGATGTAGCACTGTTTCCTGTATCCCAGAAGAGATCATAAAAGGGGGGAAAGAACCCAGATGTGCAAAAAAAAATTTGTAACAGCTCTTTTTTGTGGTGCTGAGAAATTGGAAATTGAGGGAATACCCATCGGTTAGGGAATGTTAAATAAATTATGGTATGTTAATATAATGGAATATTATTGTTCTATAAGAAATGATGGGCAGGCTGATTTCAGAAAATCCTGGAAAAGAGTTACAAGAACTAATGATAAATGAAGGGAACAGAACTAACAGAATATTGTACACAGTACCAAGATTATGTGATGATCAACTGTGATGGACTTGACTCTTTTCAACAGTGAGGTGATTCAAGGCAATTCTAATACATATGATAGAAAGTGCCATCTGCATCCAGAGGCTGAATGTGGATCAAAACATAGTATTTTTATCTTTTAGTTGTTGTGTTTTGCTTTTTTTTTTTTCTTTTTGATCTGATTTTTCTTATGAAGCATGATGAATATGGAAATGTGTTTAGAAGAATTGTGCATGTTTAACCTATATTGGATTGCTTGCTGTCTTGGGGAGGGAAGAAGGAGAGAAAGGGGAAAAATTTTGGAACACAAGTTTGCAAAGGAAAATGTTGTATTTGGAAAAATAAAATACTATAAAATAAATACTAAAAATATGTATATTCATTCATTTTGCTTAAACTATCAATTTTACTAGCACATAATTGGGCAAAACAACTCCTGATAATTGTTTTAATTTCATCTTCATTGGAGGTAAGACTACTCTTTTCATTTTCAATACTGGTAATTTGGGTTTCTCTTTTTAAACCAAATTAACTAGTGGTTTCCTCTATTTTACTGTGTTTTTTCTCCCCAATAAAACCAATTCCTAATTTTATTTGTTCAATGGAGTTTTTTTACCTTCAAATTTATTAATTTCTTTGATTTTTTTTTTTTTTTTAATTTCCAATTTGGTATTTAATTAGGGATTTTTTAGTTTATTTTTCAGTTGCATGCTCATTTCATTGTTCAGTTCTTTCACTATTTTATTGATGTAAGCATTTAGAGAGAATGAGTTTTCCCAAGTACTTTGGCTGCGTCCCATAAATTTTGGTATGTTGTTTCATTGTTGTTATCCTCTTTAATGAAATTATATGATTTGGTCTTTGACCTACTAACTCTTTAGGATTCAATTATTTAATTTCCACCTAATTTTTAATCTTATGTTTCCATGGTCTTTTATTGAATGTAATTTTTATTGCATTATGACCTGAAAAAAAGGTGTACTTAATTTTTCTGCATTTTGTTGTAAGGTTTTTATGACCTGATATGTGATCACAGTTTTTGTGTAGATGGCATATGCCATTGTGAAAAAATCTTTATTAGTTTCTCTTCTCATTCATTTTTCTCCAGAGGTCTATCATACCTAACTTTTCTAAAATTGTATTCATCTCCTTAGCTTCTTGTTTATTTTTTGGCTAGATTTACCTAGTTTTAGGGAGAAGTTGAGGTCCCTCACTAACATAAGTTCTATTGTCTATTACCTCTTGTAACTCATTTAATTTTTTCTTTTATACTTTGGACACTATCCTGTTTAGTGCCTAATGTTTAGCATTGATATTGCTTCACTGTCCTTGATACCTTTTAGCAAAATGTAGTTTTCCTATTCCTCTTTTAATTATATCTGTTTTTGTTTTTCCTTTGTCTGAAATCCTAATTGTTACCTTTGCTTTTTTCACTTCAACTGAAGCATAATAGATTCTGTTCCTATCCCCTACCTTTATTCTGTGAGTTTCTACTTCAAGTGTGTTTCTTATAAACAACATATTGTAGAATTCTGATTTATAATTCCCTCTGTTATCTGCATTTGGTTTTGGGTGAGTTCATCACATTCACATTCATAGTTGTGATTATTCTGTATTTCCCTCCATCCTGTTTTTTCTCCTTATCTATCTCTCTTCCCTTTTATCCCCCCTCAGAAGTTATTTGCTTCTAACCATCTTCCCCAACCTCCGCTCCCATATTCTCCCAATCTTGATCCCCTCCTACTTTCTTATAGGATAAGATAGATTTCTATATCCAGCTGAGTGTGTATCTATTTAGTTTTTCAGCCAATTTTGATGAGAGTAAGGTTCAAGAGTTATCAGTGCCTATTTCAGAGTCCAATTCTTTTTGTACATCAAAATAACTGTTTGGACATGTATACTTATTTTGTATTTAATTATACTTTAACATATTTAACATATATTGGTCAACCTGCCATCTTGGGGAGGGGAAAAATTGGAACAAAAGGTTTGGCAGTTGTCAATGCTGTAAAATTACCCATGCACATAATTTGTAAATAAAAAGCTATAATAAAAAAAAAAGAGAGAGAGTTATCAGTGCCTCTTAATCCCTCCTCTTCCCCTCCAAGCTAAAAGCTTTCACACCTTTTTTATATGAGATATTTATGCCACTCTGCTTCTTCCCCTTTCTCCCAGTAGATGTTATCCCATCATAGTCAATTCACACATGTTTCCTCTGTTTGTGTTTATTCCTTCTAACTGTCCTAATAATGATTAAGTTTCTGAGAGTTAAAGAATCATCTTTTCATGTAGGATTGCAAACAGCTTAACCTTCTTGAATGGCTTATAATTTGTTTATCCAATCTCTTATCAGTAATGCTTGAAAGTACTCAATTTCATTAAATATGCATTTTTTTCTCCCTGAAGGATTATATTTAGTTTTGCTCTTTTTTTTTTTTTTTTTTTTTTTAAATCAATTTCAGGTAAACTTATTTCTCCTGGATCTATTTTCTAGGTCAGTTGTTTTTCCAATGGGATATTTCACATTGTCATATTTTTTCATTCTTTTGATTTTTGTTGTTTCTTGATGTCTCATGAAGTCGTTACATTCCATTTGTCCATTTCCAGGGGTGTTATTTTTTTTGTTTTTAAATCTTTTTTTTCTTCAGAATATATGCAAAAATAGTTTACAACATTCACCCTTGCAAAACCTTGTGTTTCAAATTTTTCTCCCTCCTTCCCCACCCTGCTCCCCTAGAATGCAAATAACCCAATATATGTTAAACATGTAGAATTCTTTTATACATATTTCTACATTTTTGTTGCACAAGAAAAATCAGATCAAAAAGGGAAAAAAATGAGAGACCAAAAAAGCATGGGAACAACAACAAAAAAGGTAAAAATACTCTGTATATTCTGTTGTGATCCACATTCAGTCCTCTTTTGGGATGTAGATGACTCTCCATCACAAGTCTATTGGAATTGGCCTGAATTAACCTTATTCTTGAAAAGAGCCAAATACATCAGAGTCAGTATCACATAATCTTGTTGCCTTGTACAATGATCTCCTGGTTCTGCTCACTTCACTTAGCATCAGTTCATGTAATTCTCTCCAGGCCTCCCTGAAATCATCCTGTTTCTTATCTGTTTCTTATAGAACAATAATATTCCATAACATTCATATACCATAATTTATTCAAACATTCCTCAGCTGATGGGTATCCACTCAATTTATACTTCCATTCAATTTCTACTTCCTTACCACTACAAAAAGGGCTGCTACAAACATTTTTTTCCCCCTTTTTATGATCTCTTTGATTACAAGCACAGTAGAGATTCGGCTGCATCAAAGTATGCACAGTTTGAAAGCCCTTTGGGCATAGTTCCAAATTGCTCTCCAGAATGATTGGATCAGTTCACAACTCCACCAACAGTGCATTAGTGTCTCACTTTTTCTATATCCCTTCTAACATTTATCATCTTTTCCTGTCATCTTAGTCAATCTAAGAGTTGTGTAGTGGCACTCAGAGTTGTCTTAATTTGCATTTTTCTGATCAGTCAATTTCTAGTTTTTAAGAAATTATTTTCTTCAGTGGGCTTTTGTACCTTCTTTTCTATTTGCCCAATTCTACTTTTTAAAGGAGTTCCTTCAGTGAATTTTTTTTTATCAAATTTGCTTTTTAAGTTCTTCTCTTTAGTGCATTGTTATGTTTCTTTTACCATTTGGCTTGGTATTTGTGTGTGTGTGTTTACTTTACCAAGCTATTGACTCTTTTTTTCATACATCACACTCCTTTCTCTCTGGTTTTTCCTGTGCTTTTCTTACTGGATTTTAAAAATCCTTTTTGACTTCTTCCAGGGCTTGAGACCTGTTCACATTTTCTTTTGAGTATTCGGTTCTTGCTGTCTTGTTATTATTTTCTTCTGTGAAGTCCGGACTAGCTCCCTGGAGGCCTCCGATTCATCCATAGGCAGGATAAGCAAAAATCCTTGGTCTTTAGGGGGAGAAGTGAAGGAGACGGACAAAACTGCCAGGAGTTTTGCCAAGGATCCCTCCTTGATTCTAGAGTTCAGAATCTCCACAAATCTCCACACTTTTCTCCTTCTCCTCCTGAGGCCTAGTGAAGTGCTCTCACCTCTCTCACTCCACCCCTTAATCCTCCCCTACAATTCTCTTAACCCTAAGCATTGAGCTAGCATTAACTGTGAGAAGAGAAATTCCAAACATACGCCAATAGAGTTATTGTCCAATGGGTAATTAACCTTAAGTGCTTGGTTGTCTGATTCAAGTGCACATATTCAGAGTTTCAGACCTTTACAATCTCCTGCTTTCTTTTGTTTTAGAACACAGTGGGTCACGGCCCTGACTTCTCTGGGAGGTGAGAACCCCAAAAAGGAGATGATCACCCATTCCTGACTTGTCAGGAAGAGAGATGAAAAACACCAAAGGGAAGTGGGGAGTCAAGCCAGATGTTGTTAGTGGGTTTCTGGGCTGAAGAGTCTTATTAGAAACAGGTATGCACAAACCCATCAGCATGGGAGGTATTGGACAAGCACATAGCAATAAATCACAGGCTATTTATTAGTGATGACTTTCTCCATAGCCAGTGCAGGCTCAATGTGGTGTAACAAACATGAATTGTACATGTAAGTAGTGATATAACAAACAATATGAATCAACATGGTGTTGTAAAAAATTTCCAGAAGTCCTAGAGAGAGGGTATATAAACAACAATCACATGTAACGCCTCCTTCAGCAGCCAAGAGATAGTCCAAAACCAATCTATTGTCCATTGTTTCATGTGTCAGGGAATTCAATGATTCCTGAAGATTTTCAAGTCCTATAACAGTTTTATCATGTCTCAGAGAATCCAATGATTCCTGAGGGTTTTGAAGTCCAACAATTTTTGATATCCATAAGTCAAACGCCATAATTGCCAGGCTCTTTCAGTGGTGGGCAGTCAGCGACGGAACCACCTGATGTTTCTTGGGTCTTCTTTGTTTCAAGGGTCTTCTCTACCTCTCTGCAATGGACAAGGCGAATATGGCTCATTGGCACCCATCTGATTCCTTCTCCATCTGTAGAGATACAAGCAAACCCTCTCCCCCAAGCAGTTAACCTATCTGGTCCCTTCCATTCACCACTTTCTGGGTCTCTCCACATCATCTGGCGATTATCTAATTGATAGTGGAGTTGCTCGCACTGGACACTGCCCTTCCAGTGGGTTATAAAACCTGTCTGCCGGAGCCAGTGCATCTTTGTCAAAAATCAAGAAGTTAAAATAGTATAAAGAGCTAGATTTAGAAGTTCTCTAGGGTTACCTGTGGCTCCCCCTTTCTTTTGTTTTTGGAGGAGCATCTTAATGTCTCTGTTTCTCCTCTCTACTATTGCCTGTCCTTAAGGATTAAAGGATATGCCAGTGGTGTGTAAAATCTTATACTGTGCACAAAAGTGTGCAAAATGTTTAGAAGTATATACAGGTCCATTGTCGGTTTTTATGGCTTGTGGCACAAGCAGAATTGCAAATGCTTGGATAAGGAATTCAGTGACCACTCGGGCTGTCTCTCTTGCTGCTGGTATTGCAAAAGTGAATCCTGGAAAAGTGTCTACCACAACATGGATATAAGATTTATAATGTGTCACATCCATTTGCTGAATTTCATTGGGTCTCAAACCACTAGGGTTCTTCCCTGGAGGGAGCGTAGGAGCGTGGAAAGGAAGGCAAGCTGTACACGCTTTTATTATGATCCTAGCTTCCTCTCTTGTTATTCCAAATTGTAAACGTAAAGCTTGAGCAGCTTGATGGTATTTAGAATGAGATGCCTGGGCTTCTTGAAATAAAGGAGTATTGGCCAACATGGTTAGAAGGCTATATTTGCCTTTGAATTACCATCAAAAATAGGACCTGGAAGTCCACTATGAGAGTGGACATGCAAGATATAAATCTTACTTGGATGTTTTCTCACTTGCTTTTGAAGTTCCTTAAAGAGCTGATATATATTGGAAGATACAAATTTTATTTGGGCTGTGACAATTTTTTGTACCACACCTACTGAATAGGCTGAATCAGATATTATATTTATATCTCCTGGGTAATAAGTAAGAGCTAGAATGATCGCGTACAATTCGTTCTGCTGAGTGGACTGAAAAGGAGTTCTGACTACTCTATATAAAGTCATGAGAGTATGCAGCACAAATGTTATGTTTGGATGCATGTGTAAAGATAGTTGGTCTGTTAAGAGGAACTTTAGAAACCTTTACTGCAAGAATCCATGGCCAATTATGTAATAGTCTGGTTATCTTTAATGGAGACCCATGTGTAAAATTTGGAGCTGTGGCTAATAAAACTTGCTACTCTGGGATGGTCTCACAGCACACAGTAATTTGTGCATTGGTATAAAAGGTGTATATCTTGTCAGGTCTTATCCCAGATAATTGTACTCAGTACAATTGTACACAGTAATTTGTGCATTGGTATAAAAGATGTATATCTTGTCAGGTCTTATCCCAGATAATTGTAGCCACAAGCACTGGGTAAGGAGTAAGACTTTGTTCTGGTTGTGCTGGGAGGTTCACCCACTCTATCACACTGTCTCCTTGATGAAGGACTGCTGTGGGTGCCTCTTGTGTGGCAAAGACTGATATTTCCAAGGGTTTTTGAGTGACTCATTCAACCACATTGGATAAAGCCAGTTCAACTTCTCTCAAAGCCTCTTGAGCTTCTTTTGTAAGCTGGAGTGGTGAGTTTAAAGCACTGTCTCCCCTTAAAATGTCATGTAATGGTTGCAATTGATAGGTAGTCAAGCCTAACACTGAACACATCCATTGGATATCTCCTATCAATTTCTGAGAGTCATATAAGGTGATTAGATTTTCTGTTCTTAAAGAAAGTTTTTGTACTGTGAGTACCTTAGGGTATACTTCATATCCTAAATATTGAAAAGGAGTATGTCTTTGAATTTTTTCTGGAGCTATGTGCAATTTGTAGTTCCTTAGTGTTTCTATGGTCTTTTGTAGACATGCTTTTAACATTTGTTCCTCAAGTGCACATCCCAATATATCATCCATGTAATGTAATACCACTTTTGGAAATGCTTTTGTACTGGAGTAAGAGCAGCAGCAACATACATTGGACACATAGTAGGGCTGTTTTTCATTCCCTATGGCAAAATTGTCCATTCATATCTTTTATAAGGCTCAGCTAAGTTAATGCTGGGCACTGAAAAGGCAAATCTTTTCATATCTTCCTTATCTAGAGGGATAGAATAGAAATAATCCTTAATGTCTATAACCCAAAGAGGAGATGGAAGCCCAGGTTGAAGAATTCCCATAGTTTCCATCTGTTCATTTACCTTTCTTAAATCAGTCAACATCCTCCATTTTCCAGATTTCTTTCTGACAACAAATACTGGGGAATTCTAAGGACTTAGAGAAGGTTGTAAGTGTCCTTGGTCAAGTTGCTCCTGTACTGTATCTAATAAGGCCTGAATATCTAATTGCTACCTAAGGCCCACTGTTCTATCCACACTGGTGTATCAGTTTTCCACTGAATAGGAACAGGTGAAAGTGTTGGCAGGCCTTCAATAGCAGCCCTGCCTAAAAAAATAAAGTACTCATTTGCAATCCTAACTGTTGTAAAATGTCTCTTCCCTACAGATTAATGGGAATTTTTTCAAGTATAAAAGGGGTAAAAACTCCTGTTTCACCTTCAAAAGTCCATCTAAAAGGGGTAGCACTAACTTCAGCTGCTATTGATCCTCCTACGCCAGACATGTAGGTGTCTGCTTTAATCTTTGGCCAGTGACTGGGCCAGTTGGTACCTCTAACGACTGTACAATCTGCACCTGTGTCTACCAATCCTTCCAATGGTAGGCCGTTATATAGATCGTGAGCATAGATCGGTCAGCTGTCACAGCTGCTGTCCAGTATATTCCTGGATTTTGTGGCTTGGAGTTAGAATCTGGGCGACTGACTATCACCAGATTGCTTATTAGGATTCTGTATGAGTAAACCTGATGCTACTACTTCTCCTGGTTGATAAGTCACATATTGTCTACCTGTATTAGTGACTGGGATATTATCTACACATTCCCCAGTTTCCCACATCAGTGTATGGATGGGGACATTGTTTTGTAGTACTCTCAGGAGGTGAAATGTCAAGCCTACTGTGCCTGGAGGCAAGGGATCCATAAACTGGAGAGGAACAGATTTCATCTCTCCAGGGGGGTATCTCAGTAGGCCCAGCTGCCTACAACTCCATTCTCTCCAATTGTAATCCCTTTCTCCCATCAGATTGCTTCCTTGCTGATTGGTCATGTCTGGGTATTGAACTTCTAAAGGCTCTCTGGGTGTAGCATCGGCTGCCTTCATGCCCCAAGTGTTTTTTGTCTTGGGCCCCTCATCCCGTTTCCCTGAGTCAGTCTACATTCTGAGGCCCAATGGAAGCCTTTGTTGCATTTTGGACATGGGGTATTGGGTCTTGTTCTCCCACCCTGTTTTCTCACTCTGTCTCTATGCCAACATTGAGCTTTCAGATGCCGTACTTTACCACACTGAAAGCATTGATGAGTCTCTCTGGAAGTCCCTTGCCAGAAGGGCCCTTCTCTTCCCATGTTGGGATCTTGGGAAGTCTGCATCATAGCCTGGCTATAAAAGGCATTTCTGCCCACTGTGGCACAGCATCTTATGATCTCTAAAGGAGCGTCCTTGCGCAGTCCTAGTATAATTCTTCTACAAACCTCATTAGCATTTTCTTTAGCAAGTTGCTTATCATAATTTCTGTTGATGCATTTTCACCATTAGTTCAAATGACAACTGTCTGCAGACGTCCCACAAAATCAGCAAAGGGTTCATTTGGTCTTTGTGCTATTTTTGTGAAGGCTTCACCCTTGTCATTCTTACCAGGGATAAAAAGCTCATGCTTTGATAGCAGCAGCAGCAGCAATTTGCTCATATACTGTTATGGGGTAATTAATCTGTACTGAAATGTCTGCATAAGAACCTACACCTGTTAGTTGGTCACAGGTGATTTAAGTATTTCCACTTTAACTATTTTGTTGGGCTTGTATCCTACAGAGCTCATTATATTCAGAAAGCCACAACAAGTTTTGTCCAGGTTCTAACCATGTCCTTGCTATACATTTCCAGTCCCTAGGGGTTAAGACTTCATAAGCCAAATTTTGTAATAACATCTTAACATAAGCTGATGTAGCCCCATAAAGAGTGAAAGCCTTTTTCAGGTCTTCTACTTTCTTGACCTGAGGAGTTAAACTGTTGAATCACAGTATACGGTTCTCTCAAATCAGCTGTATTTGCCCTTCTGTGGCTTTAAGTAGTGCCTTTTGCAATCCAGTCATAGGAGGGGGTGATTGCTGGGGGGGAGGTGCTGGTATATCACTGCCCCTCCCACTCCTCCTCCCTTTACCTCAGAAGGTGAAGTTGTCTCATTTCAGCCAGAAAATGACTTACTAGTTTAGCCCTTAACAAAGTAAGTTCCCTGTTTGTCTATTAAAATACTCAACCTATTTCCTGGTCACCTGGGACTTCTTCAGTGAAATTAGGGTCCTTGGTTTGCACGTTGGGCACCATAATGTGAAGTCTGGATTAGCTCCCTGGAGGCCTCAGAATCAGCCAGAGTCAGGATAAGCAAAAGTCCTTGGTCTTTAGGGGGAGAAGTGAAGGAGATGAACAAAACTGCCAGGAGTTTTGCCAAGGATCCCTCCTTGATTCTAGAGTTCAGAATCTCCACAAATCTCCACACTTTTCTCCTCCTCCTCCTCCTGAGGCCAAGTGAAATTTTCTGACTCCACTCTCTAATCCTCCCCTACAATTCTCTTAACCCCAGGCATTGAGGTAACATTGACTGTGACTACAGAAATTCCAAACATGCTAATAGAGTTATTGTCCATTAGGTAATTAGCCTTAAGTGCTCTGTTGTCTGATGCAAGTGCACCTATTCAGAGTTTCAGTCCTTTATATCTTCTAAGTTTGTGTTTTAATATTCCCTGTTGCCATAGTAAATAACTTTCTTTGTTTAGGTTCTTTTTCTGTTTGGTCATTTTCCCAACCTATTTCTTGATTTTTAATTTTATGTTAGTCATAACTAGCCTCATAAAGCTCTGTTCTTCCAGAGTGAAGAGGCACTGTACTAAGCTTCAGGATTTTTCACACTGCTGTTTTCATAACTAGTTCTGGGGGTCTGTAAGTTTCCATTTATTCCAAGGTGGTATTATCTAAAGAGAGGTGTGGTCACTGCTCTTCTGGCCTGTGACCAACCACAAATACTCTTTTTCATCTTGGAAAAGTATCCCTGCTCATGCAAAGGTATCTCCTAGTACTAAGGGCAGACAATACAACAGAATCTTGTACCTAGAAGGTGAAGGGTTGCCAATAATCTTTCTGACTAGCTGTCCAAGCCCCTTCCCATCTGTTGGCTATTGCCCATTCGTTAGCCCACAAGGCCTGTTGCTGACTTGTCTGGGTGGGACATGGGACCTGTACTGGACTGTACTCACCTCTCATTCAGTGAGGCACACCTATTTTGCTAACCTCTCTGGAGCTGGAAAAGTGTTTTAACCCTGCCCTTTTGTTATTTCTGCTGCTCCAGAATTTGTATTGAGGCATTATTTTAAAGTTGGAGGAGAATTTGGGAGAACTCAGGCAAGTCCCTGTCTTTATTTCTCTATCTTGGTTTTCTATATGTTTTTGTTTTATAACTGTTCTAATAGTCAGGGTTCCCTTTCTGCCATAGTGGAGATTAAGAAATCTTATTGTATATAGCATTTCCTATCTTTATCATTCGTATAATAAGACATTTCTAGAGTTTAATAATATAGCTTTTCTAGGAAATATGGCAGATAGGAGATAATATTTCTATTGAGATTCTTTATTGTTCTTTCAGAACTACAAAAAAAGAATCTAGTTGAAAATCTCTTTTAAAGTTAAATGACGCTTCATTAAGATTTTAGTACTTTCTCACAAAATTTTCTTCCTTTAATAACCCGTGTATATTTTTCTTAGAGTACTTTTCACAATCCAGTTCTATTATGTTATCTGTTCTACCTGAGTAACCCATACATATGAGCTGCATGTTTGTCTTCTAAGTACTATTTAATAACAAAACAATATGGTAATTTGTCTTCATTTCTTGTGTAGTAGTGATCATGAAGAGTGGGGAGCATAGAATTTGGTGAGTTGTCATGGGAACTGCACCACAAATCTACAGGGAAAATACTCTATACATTCCGATTTACTATAGTAAATCAAGTGGACATCAAAACACATGAAAGATATGTGAGAAGGTATCATAATGTTTTATTCTGTCATTATCCCCATAAGATAGGATAGAGACTCATAATAATGTACTTTTTAATTGTTTAATAGTTGATTATTTCTTTTAAACAACAATGGAAAATTTTTGAAGCAAAAATTTAATACAAAGTAATGGTAATAGTTGGGGGATTAATTTTTTTATGAATACTATATCTTTTTCTTTACAATTATTTTCAATTGGAAGGATAGTCCTATAAACATCATTGTTTTTTCATTGTTAAATTATAATATCTTTTCATTTACAAAATAATTTCATTCTTCTTAAATTAAAGCGGATAAAATTCATGTTGATAATAGTTACTTGCTTTACATAAACATACCTGGCTTGTCAACCCAATTCAGTAATCTAGATTATTTTTTTAAATTGATTTCTCTCTCCATTCTACTCACTGAACACAACCTTTACCAGGATTCTGGATTCTGTTGCTGCTTTGTCCTTTTTTTTTTGCCCCTACCCTTAGACTGCCAACCTCCAGTTATGGAAGAGTACCATAGTCAGATACTCTATATTTGGGGCCCTTTGGGCAGTAGATGTCATTCACAGTGACTGAAAGAACATTGAATTATATTGCAATCTGCCTTACCCATTATAATAAAATGTAAAGCCATAAATTTTTAAATTAGTTTTATTCTTCCACCTTTGTTTCCTCTCTGTCTTACATGTTCCGTCCTGGTGATGATATGGTTATAGTGATTCCTTTTTTTGTTATCCGGTTTTTTTTTAATTCTTATCATGCCCTTTATATCACTATCTTCATTTTTTGTTGCCAATGTTAAATGAATGCAAACTAATTTTAATGTTGATCCATATAAATTAGATAAAAGATAAGTTGTCTTTAAGCAAGATACATCTTTTATCTGTTTTTACTTCTTGGTATATATGAGCAAAAATTTTACATACAAGGATTGTTCATGAAATTATTTTAACCATTTTTATTTTTCAGAAGAACATCTCTCACTTATGAAATTCCAAGACCCTTTTTCATTGTATATTCATCATGTGCCCATGTGATCCTAAAGTGCTGTATTTTCTACAGTGCCTCCTAGATTAGTCTGCCTGTAGCCTTTTCAGACTTGGTACCACATGTGGCCTCAGTTGAGTCTCCAGCACTTTAACTTTCCTCTAAGAACTGTTGGTCTTCAATTTTTGTTTTTACTGTGTTTCAAGATATATATTTTTCTTTTTTTTTCTTTTCTTTCTTTTTTTTTTTTTCCTTTTTTTTGGCCCAAAAAAGCACTAACAATCTGTTGGTATACTTTTGTTCATAGCTCTTTATTTGTTATTTCAAGTTCTTAGGAGA
This sequence comes from Sarcophilus harrisii, assembly GCF_902635505.1. Taxonomy (NCBI): domain Eukaryota; kingdom Metazoa; phylum Chordata; class Mammalia; order Dasyuromorphia; family Dasyuridae; genus Sarcophilus; species Sarcophilus harrisii. The sequence goes on from NC_045428.1 coordinate 274,400,306, forward strand.
ATTGCTATGAAGCAATAATTGATAAATTTTATTATGAATCAAAGAAAAAATCTATAAAACAAGTTTGAGTAAGTTCTTTGTGTATGCTTGCTCATTCAATTATTTCTGGATACTTTGAACCAGAGGATAATATTAATAACACTATTGAGTTTCTAGGAGTATGGCTAGAAGGAGCAGGAAAATTTCATTTCGATTTTTACTTTGGACTTAAACACCAAATAAAATGTGCATTTTTTTGTATTTAAGAAATAAAATTATATGAAATTTCAAACCTCTTTTGTGAATAATTTGCTTTACCTTACAAGAGTAATCTGGTATCAGGTTGTAGTTTGAAAAATTGTCAGTTGATGACAAGGTCAACAAAATAGACTGTGAAGGGAAAAAGACAAATCTGTGAAGATAATGTAGCCCTAAATACTCATTTAAGGTTAGCTATCAGACGATTTGGGCAAAGTTATTGTAAATTATAAAGGATATATATGTCAAAAGATAATTCTTCCAGGTAACCTTTTTTTGTTCTTGTTTTATTTTGTTTTTTGTTTGTTTTTTCAGGCATTTGGGGTGAAGTGACTTGCCCAGGGTCACACAGATAGTAAATGTTAAGTATTTGAGCTTGGATCTGAATTCAGAGTCTCCTGACTAGAGTAATCACTGTGCCACCTAGTTGCTCCTCTAGTTTACATTGGATGAATTATTTATACAGCACAGTTTAGGATGGTCCTCTTTCTGCCTCTTCTATTTCTGAAATGCTCCCTATTCTTTATCCACCTCAGGAAGTTTCAGTAAGTCATTTAAGTGCCAGACTATTACCTCCTTCTCTACCTAGAATGCTTCATGTTGGAAATTCCCTTTAAAAAGGTGGTACAAGAAATTAATAAAAGGGCCTGACTAATCAAACTTAGAATATTAGCCATTTCTACATTGATATGATAGAATTTATTTTTAAAGAATGGTAATTTTTCTTGTTGTTAGCACCCATTTGAAATTAGTTGGGATTTCATGATATGATTAATGAAAATGTCTTTGGAGAAAATTCTTTATTTGTAGAGAAATTTATATTTACTTATGGAGGAAAAGATGGTTGGTGTCACAGAAATAACTGGTTAAAATTGTATTAGTCTACTGCAGCATAATTTTGTATTTTGTGAATAGTAAACAATGCACATTTTATTACTCATCTGAAATATATTAGACCGCTTAAAGTGTATGCAAAAAATCAATGATGTGTATCCTAAATCTTTAAAAATTTAATTACCCTATTGATTTTTTTTAACTTCTAAAGCAATTCTTATTGTGCTTTAGAAATGAATTAACTAAATTGCTTCCAGAAATTTTTTTCTTATGTGCTAGGAAAACAAATAACACTTATATGAAACACTGATGAGATTATATTTGCTTCAGTCAGTAGAATTATAGTTACAGATTTGGAAAGAACTTTTCATAGGCATTCATTAATCTTTTCTGTACCTCTAAAACATGATCATCTATTCTCTGAACACTTCCAGTGACTTTAGAATTCAGTACTTTATTTAAGTAGATCATTCTATTGTTAGACTGCTATAAAATTTTTTTATTTAACATGTTTTTAATAGGCTTTTGGCACAACAAATAAAAGAAATATATAGCTTTAATGACTTGAAATTAAACATTTCTTTGATGCCTTTATCTTTCCATCTTAGTTATTTCTAGAAAAAAGTTACCTCCACATTTCCCACTGTAGAATGTCAATGAAATGGTAGGGAAATCACTCTTTATGATGTCTGTCTCTGTCTCTGCCTCTGCCTCGCTCTCTGTATGTATATTATTAAGTGCTTTAATTATCTCCAACGCAGAGGAAGAAATGCAATCAATTAGTAACTGTATGTTGCCATGCAGTAATATTCCATTGCATTCATGTGCTATAGTTTGTTTAGCCATTCCCTTTCAATAAGTATTTTCCTTGTTTCTAGTTCTTTACTATCACGCAAAAAATACAGTTACAAATATTTTGGTGTATTGTGGGAACTTTCTTCTTCGCTTCCTTGGGGCATAAGCCCACTTATGCATTCTCTGGTTCATAGGTTGTGAAAACTTTTTGCTGTGTGGTCAGGATTAAATGATTTGTCTGGGGTCACAAAATTAGTAAGATTAGATTTGAATTCCGGAAAATGAGTCTTTCAGATTACAAGACCATGCTCTATCCACTGTGCCACCTAGCTGCCATGGATATCTTAGTTACTTTATTTGTTTGATTCCAGGTTGCATTCAAAAATGGTTGCGGTGGTTTCATGTGCCTATCTTCCTTCAGTTCCTCCAGCATTGACTGTTCCCATCTGTTATTTTTACTAGTTTGTAGAGTTTGATTGAAACCTCAGGGATGTTTTGATTTGTATTTTTCTTATTAGGGATTTGGAGCATTCTTTCATGGTTGTATTATAGTACAAAATTTTTTGAGACCTATTTTTTCCCACATTCTTTGACCTATTACCTTTATCTATTGGAGAATGACCAATTTTGTGTCTGGGGAAGGTGGGAGTATATCAAATCTTATTTTTTATCAGAGATATCTTGTTATCTTGTTATCTTAAATTTGCTGTGTCTGGAGTTTAACAATTTTGCTTCTGGGATTTTTTATTTTTGTTTTTGTTGTTGTTTTTTAGGAGGTTCTTTCTATTTAACTGCCTAATTTCTTTTTTTTTTTTTTTTTTTAATTTAATAGCCTTTTATTTACAGGATATATGCATGGGTAACTTTACAGCATTAACAATTGCCAAACCTCTTGTTCCAATTTTTCACCTCTTACCCCCCCCCCCCCTCCCCTAGATGGCAGGATGACCAGTAGATGTTAAATATATTAAAATATAAATTAGATACACAATAAGTATACATGACCAAAACGTTATTTTGCTGTACAAAAAGAATCAGACTCTGAAATATTGTACAATTAGCTTGTGAAGGAAATCAAAAATGCAGGTGTGCATAAATATAGGGATTGGGAATTCAATGTAATGGTTTTTAGTCATCTCCCAGAGTTCTTTTTCTGGGCATAGCTGGTTCAGTTCATTACTGCTCCATTGGAAATGATTTGGTTGATCTCGTTGCTGAGGATGGCCTGGTCCATCAGAACTGGTCATCATATAGTATTGTTGTAGAAGTATATAATGATATCCTGGTCCTGCTCATTTCACTCAGCATCAGTTTGTGTAAGTCTCTCCAGGCCTTTCTGAAATGATCCTGTTGGTCATTTCTTACAGAACAGTAATATTCCATAATATTCATATACCACAATTTATTCAGCCATTCTCCAACTGATGGACATCCATTCAGTTTCCAGTTTCTAGCCACTACAAAAAGGGCTGCCACAAACATTCGTGCACATACAGGTCCCTTTCCCTTCTTTATAATCTCTTTGGGATATAATCCCAGTAGTAACACTGCTGGATCAAAGGGTATGCACAGTTTGATAACTTTTTGAGCATAGTTCCAAACTACTCTCCAAAATGGTTGGATTCGTTCACAACTCCACCAACAATGCATCAATGACCCAGTTTTCCCGCATCCCCTCCAACAATCATCATTATTTTTTCCTGTCATCTTAGCCAATCTGACAGGTGTGTAGTGGTATCTTAGAGTTGTCTTAATTTGCATTTCTCTGATTAATAATGACTTGGAGCATCTTTTCATATGACTAGAAATAGTTTCAATTTCTTCATCTGAGAATTGTCTGTTCATATCCTTTGACCATTTTTCAATTGGAGAATGTTAACTGCCTAATTTCTAAGAAATCTGGTTAATTTTATAATTTCTTAAAATGTGTCTACACTCTTTATTTTGGTCTTGGGTTTTAGGTAGTATAAAGTATGGGAAGGCCTTCCTCCCTGGAAGGCCTCAGCATCATCCAGAGTCAGGATAAATCAAAGTCCTTGGTCTTTAGGGGAAGTGAAGGAGGCAGGCAAGCTGCCATGCAGCTTGCCAAAGATGGATCCTGGATCCTGGAGTCCGGAGTCTCCAGCCTCTCCTTTGTCCTGCTGCCAAATGACTCTGACTTCTCTCCCCCAGCCCTCCAATCTCGATACTAAACATTCAGCAAGCACCAATGGTGAGGAGAGCCATCACATCACAATCTCATCTAAATATGTATATAGAGCCATTATCTCACATCAGATAGATAATTAGTTTTAAGTGCTCTGTTGTCTGATTCAAGCATACCTTTTTGGAGTTTCAGCCCTCTACAAGTTAGTCCAATGATTCTTAAATTACTTCTCTTGATTTCCAGGTCAGGTGTTTTTAACATGAGATGTCTCACACTTCTATTATTTACAGTCTTTGGACTTTGTTTTATTATTTTTTGTTTCATAGAATCATTCTATTTGGTCAAATCTAATTTTCAAAAAGTCTGTTGCTTGAGTAAGACTTTGTACCTCTTAATGCCAATCTCTAATTTTCTTGATAGTTCTTTCTTATGTAGCTTTCATTTGTTTTTGAGTGATTTTTGTCTAGCTCTATAATTTATAAAATTTTTAGCTTGTTTTTATATTCTTTCTATCTAGGCATTCTTTGCTTTGTAGTAGGGTTTTTGTTTGTTTTGTTTTGTTTTCTGAGGCTTTGCTTGTAGATATTTTGGAAGCATTTTCTTCTTGTAAGTTTGTTTCTTGAACTTCGATATCATTATATTGGGTCTTTAAGGTGGCATTATTTTTTTGTTTATTTTTTCTTCCAGACTTCCTGACTTTGGATTTTGTAGTAGGGCTAATCATATACTTTAGAAAATAATATCTGAATCCTGTCTGATCCTATGGTGTAGCTTGTTGGGTTCTGCTGCTTCTTGCTCCAGGTCAGGCTAAGGAATCTTAAAGATTTCTGAAATTCAAAAACACTGTTTTAGAAATCAGCTAAGTTCTTGTCTTACATTTGTGTTTTAGCAACACAATTATGGGCTTGCTTCTGTTGGCTCTGCTAGATTGCTGTTTGACTTAGCCACATCAAATGGAAACTCTGTAAACTGAGAGTGATTCTTTGGTTTATGCTTTCTACTCTGTTTTTTTTTTTTGGCCATAGGTTTCTGAGTGAAGGGGCTGGTTCTGGAACCCAACTCTTTTCACAATGTTCGAGTCACATAGCTGCTGCTCACTTTAGTACAATTCTATTATAATGTGGCATATGCTATTCTAAAAATCACTGCACTGTGCAAAATTACCCTATAAAAACTCCATGGCTTATGAGAAAAATGGGGTCAAGGGTGGAACACTAAAAATACTACTGTCAGTGACACATTAAAAGAGTTGGGAAACTTATAAAAACAGTAGCATAATTTTATAACTGTTAAGTGGTTTACAAAAGAATTCTACAATAAGTAGTTAATAGTGTTTGCAGCCTAGGTCTTCTGCTATTCTACCTGCACCTCAGTTTTGAGTTGGCAAGTCCAGTCACTTGGAGTAAGTGGGCCAAGTTGTGATGGGCAGCAACTCTGAGAAGGGAAGAGCTTGTACAAAAAGTGGAATAGGGTGACTTCCTTGGAGATGGGCTAACTGTACTCTGTTGCACCAGAGAATAAACAATAACTATATAACTTTACCTTGAAAACCATTAATTGGTAATGGTTGCAGCTTATATGAGTTTTTGTGATGTAGTGTAACCCACAGTTTTGCAAGGTAATACATGGTGAACTGAGGAGTTTGTACTCTGGCTGAGTTTTCTCCCTGAAAAAAATCATATGTGGAAATGCAGAGTTCATGTTATACTTAAATTGTTCCCTAATATATCAGTCATGTTGGGACAAATTTACATGTAGCAGAACTGATTGTACTTTCTTAATCATTACTCAGCCTACGTCTGGCATGTAACTCTTCTTGCCTTGCATCACATTCCCTTGTTAAGGGTTTCTTCCTCATCCAGCAGCTGGGAATGATTGACAGCTGTCAGTTGGCACTTGGTTTTGCTCCCTAGGCAGACCAGCCCACTCTGCCAGATCTGAATCTTACTTGATGTGTAGTTATGAGTAAAACCTTCAGTCCCAGTTCTTAAATGGCTGCATAGTACACTACTAATGACCCAATCTTCAGTGTCCCGAGACTTCAGTGTCTATCTCTGCCAATTTGGACTAGAATGTAACTCATTGTAATTTTTTTTCTCACTGAAATTCCTGATTGGGACTTGGTTTAGTAGTTTTTGGAGTAGTCATGTTCAACTGTATTAAATTTCCACAATTTTGCTTTTGTTTGAGGTCTGATATTGTAGCAGGGATTCTTGAGGGAAGAGATGGAGGGAGTGATCCTTTCTCAAATCTCATTTTCTATAAGTACTATAATTAATTATTATTATTTTTTTTTTTTACTGTTTCCTAGGTGTTGTTTTTCTTCAATCTAGCTTTTGAATTTTTCATAGGATGTAGAAGAATGAATTCTGACAATGCTCTAGTTTATTAAATTGAAAATGTAGTTTTTTGGTAAGGAAAAAAACTTTATCTTGGACATAAAGCGGGAAAGATAAAAATATTGCTCTACTCCTTATTTGAAGAACTTTGGTGAAAAATCAGTATGTGAGTTATATGAATTTTTTATGTTTTGTTTTGGTTTTGTATTTTAAAATGGTTAGCCTAAGAAGAGGAAAGGAAGTATAGAAGTTGGGATTCTAATTTGCCAATTTTGGAGCTCATCATTTTGTGTATTTTTTTGTTTTTGTTTTTGTTTTTTTGCTGAAGCAATTGGGGTTAAGTGACTTGGCCAGGATCACACAGCTAGGAAAAGTGTTGTGTCTGGGACCAGATTTGAACTTGGGTCCTCCTGACTAAGGACTGGTGCTCTATCCACTAAGCCACCTAGCTGTCCCTATCTTTTTGTTTTTTTAAATGAAAATTTTTTTGATGATTAAAGTACTGTAGATAGAACATAACAATATTGTAATTCTGTAATACTGAGTAATGTTATTTATTTTCCACAGGAATCTCTCTGTACCCCAGGAAAGTAAGGATGAGGAGAAAGGATTACCATTTCTCTTCATGCCATGTGGGATAAGGGATTCTTGACCTTATTTCTATCATGGACTGCTTTTGTAGTTGTATGTTTATACAGACTCCTTTTCAATAATGTTTTTAGATTCACAAAACAAAATAATGAAAGACATAGGATTTCAAAGGAAATCGTTTATTCAGAAATAAAGTTTCAAATCATACAAATCTCAGGTGAAAGTCTCTTCTAACTTTGAAATTTTGTGATTCTGGAGACTTAACACCTCTATGTCTGGGGAATTCACTTATCTGGGGACTTTATTTTCCTAATGTGTACAAAGAAGGCATTGATTGCATTAGATAATCTGAGATACTTTTCTGCTGTACTTTTATATAATGGTTGACAGCCATCTTGTTTTTACCAGATATAATCCATTGTTTTCTTTGGATCTTACTGATAATTTTTTTTACAGTTTAAAAAGTGGATCATGGTACACGTGTCAAAAGATGGCAAGATCACGGTCAAGATCACCTAGATGGAAACAGAGGTAAATGCTTCCTTTATGAAATTCATTGTTTAATTATAGTTGTGATGCATTATAACTTAAGTAGTCTGGTACTAGTAAAAATCCTGTTTGAATGACTATACAGACTATTGTAATGCAATTTGCTAATATTAATGAGTTACTTCTATGGAAAACATTTCTGGCCTGTGGGAGATGCAATTTAGATATGATAGCCTTTTAGTATTTACGAATTAGGAAGTGAAAAGTACTATGAACACTGTGGGGGAGGGGGGAAGGAAGAAAATATGTAAAGTGTATTATTGAATTGTTTAAAATTCTGTAGTATTTCTTTGCTTTCTGTTTATTAAAAAAAAGAAGAAGAAGAACAAAAATAGACTGATTGGGAAATTTGAATTGGTACTGTGTTTGGAACTATAGGTCTGAGTTAAAATTCTGGCTTTACTATCTTAACTGTCTGTGAACATCACTCTTTTCAGCTCTTATTTCCTCCTCTCCTTTAATGAAGGAAATAACATGAAAACAACTATATAGATACAAGATAGATAACAGTCTTAATTGGAGGTAATCTGAAAGGGAAGGCTGTAGGTATTGAGGGGAGAGGTCCTGGAAATGGCCTCTTGTAGAAGATAGGATTAGAGCTGATACTTGAGGGAAGCTAGAGATAGATAAGGAAAGTAGAGCATTCTATACATGGGATTTAGTTTTTGAAAAGGCCTAGAGCTGTTGGAGTATTTTGTGAGAATAACCATTAGGAAGACCAGTATTGCTGAATTGGAGTGTATGGGGAAGAAAATGATAAGAAGCCTGGAAAGATAGAAAGGGAGGGGATTGCTTCTGAAGACTCTAAAAAACAAAACATGATTCAATATTTGATTTTGTACATAATAGGGGTGGAGTTTATTAAAGGGACAAGGAATGACCTGTGCTTTAGGAAAAATCACCAAAAACATTGAAATGAATGAATTTTTGTAGTTTTGCAGTATATAGAGAGATTTTATAATTAGGTCAAGTGAGCTATCTGTGGGAAAATAGAAATTTACTTTACAGAATACTTCATTTTAAGAGGAGTCCTTTTATTTTAAGTGTTGTGGAAAGATAAAGGAGAGAAGCCTAAGAATTTTGATTAAGTTAATAGCCACTTTTCTCTATATAACATGGAATATGAACTGCTGATATCAATTAAAAGTTATTGTTTTGAAGTTTAGAATGAGTTTCTTCCTGTGGAAGGGAGCACCACTAAAGAGAAATACAATAGTGTTAGAGCTGGAAAAAATTTTAAGCATCACCTTGTTCAACACCTTCATTGTATAGTTTAGGAAACAGACTAAGGGTGATTAAGTGACTTAACAGTAGTCACATCTAGTGGGTCTGAAAGCTAGAACATGAACCTAGTATTCTTTTCATTTGACCTTTTGGCTTTTCTGGGAAAATTTTTAGTGCTCACTAGATGTCAGTAATCTTTTTTAACTTAATTATTTTAATTTGACAAAAAAATTCTTTCATCACCAAAGTGGGAGGGAATAGATGGAGAAATGAAAATACCTTTGTAACATGCAAAGTAAAGAATTTATACATTGGCTATGCCCAAAAATACATATGAAGGTGTTCACCTTTGGGGAAATGTATAGCTTTCAAAATAGGAAGTATTCTGAGAAATGATCGTGTCTCATCTTTCACTCAGTTCAAGAATTCCATCTTTATAGTAATTAGTATAGTTATACCATTTCTTATTGAACTCTTTTCTGACGGTGACCATAGAAATTTATGGATACTTTTTTGAAGTAAGTTCTGTGAATATGCTTACCTTGTTGGCTCTAATCTTTCTATCTTGAGTATTTTAAAATCAATTTCCCTTTCCACCTGATCCTAACATTCACAAATAGCATACTTAATAAAACTCACAATTGAAGAAAGAGAATTTCTATTCACTTATGTTCACTTGAAATCTCATTTAAAAATAGAAAATAAATTGATCAAAAAAGAGTTTTGAGGCATAGTGTCAACAAAACTTCAGAAAAAGGAAATCAGTTAAAGATAAAATTTATGGGAAGGCTTTGCCTTAATGTAGAAGTTTCCTAAAAATCAGCTACAAAAAAATCCTTTTCTGTCTTTTTGAATGTATTAATCTACTTAGAGGAGGAGTAGTTTTATGTAGGTTATAACCTGAATAAATACAAAAATATATTTTTGTGGGTATATGTGAATATGGGTACTCAGTGTTTGCTTATCTAAAATTCTGGCATAATCAACACTAGCAAAAAAAAGTGCCTGTTAGATTGGTATATATTTTTATGGAATTTGGGAAAGTTGGGAACATAATAAAGTAAGTTATAAATTCTAACTTTAAAAATCCTTAGCCTTGTCTTTTTTTTAGTTTAAATTCACAGGGTTCATTTCAAATGCTTATGGAAGAGTTAAAAACTTAGGTTTTGTTTAAATTCTCTTAAAATAGAATCACTTTTTCTGTGTTTTTTTGTTTGTTTTTAAATACAGGTCTTTATCACCAGAATTTAGGAATACTGAACACTATAGACAGAGATATCCCCATGGCAATTATGACTATGAATATAAGGGGTTCAGGAAGGATCCCAAACGTACTGTACCTTGGAGAATGGACAATGAGAAATATGAACAAAATGATCCAAGGATTTCCTCTCATGGAAGTGTACATCACAGAATTTATGAACACAGGTCCCCTTCCCCAAGTATAAGGAGGGATTGTTTAGAAGATACTTACAGTTATAAACCTCACCGGGAATATTCACCAGAAAGGGGCGATAGTAGTCGAAATTTTCATTATATTCCCAAATACTTAGATACACTACCCTACAAAGAACATGAATGGCATTATTCTTCACAAAAAGTTTCAGGAAGGTACGTGCTTGATGATGCCAGATTTACTGGAATTGGAAAAGAAGTGAAACCTTTGCACAGATCAGCAGACTCTTTTAAATTTGAAGGAAAGTGGCATGAAGATGAGCTGAGGTACCAGAGGACACAGGAAGACAAATATGCTCAGTCACCTCGTAGAGGTCCTGAAGAACTTGTGACAAGGAGCTCTTTTCAGAAGAGGTACAGGAAAACATTAAATCTGGGTAATGTAGTATAAAGCTTCTAGCGAAAAATAGCTTTTTACATTATAGTTGAAGAAAACTACTTTGAAAGTCTTGTCTAAAACTTTTTTTTTTTATTGTAATTTTGTTATGGGCTTTTGGGAGTTCTGAAGTATTTATCTTTAAGGTAAATCTTGTTGATGGCTAGAATATTTTTTTTAAAGGATGTTATTTTTCTTTAACTACTTTGCTTCTCTGCACAGACTTGTGGATTATAGGTTAACTTCTGCATTCTGCTTTTAAGGCCGTTCTGTGCAGCATTCTACACATATAAATTCTCACTTTCTTCTCTCTAGTGCAAGTGTAAACTGCTTTATGTCAACACAGGTATCCTGAGGATGGTGATTTCAGAGAATATGGACATTCCTCAAAAAGAACTAAAGACATGGAAAGATATGAAAACAGAGAGCCATCCAGGAATCCTAAATGGAAGCCAGAACACTCTTTCCCGTCTTACCAAGAGAAGAAAGGGCAAAGGAGTGTTGAACCCCAAAACTATCGATCTGCAGAAAGGGAGTATCTAGAAGATAATTCATTGGCAAAGATCTCCTATGGCTATCGACACAAACATTATAAGCACTCAGATGAGGAACAGTCCTTTTCTAATGGAAGAACACAGAAGTATTCCAAGGAAGAAGATAGAAAATACAGTTCTCCAAAGGATTCTCTAAATAGAGAATTAGATTGTTTTAGTAGTAATGGAAGAATGAGAGACACTGAGGAAGGGAATGTTGATTCTTTAAAATATCCTAAGAAGGCTTGTGGTGCCTGTACTAATCTTTATAAAAATGATATTGATATGAGACTCTTTAGTAATAAACTGAAGGAAAGAGTAAAGAAAGAGATTGATTTGAAAAAAGATCAAGATTCTTTCAGTAGCCAGCATGATACAAGTCATAGACTTCCAGATAGGAAATCTTCGAATGTCAGTCTGAAGAGAAAACTCCTTACAGTTAAAGTGGATATGAAGAAAACATTAGATAAATACAGGTATTTATTTATCTTTTCCCTGCTTTTCTTTGAAGTCTACTAAAATGTTTTGCTTTATCTTTACTTTTGGCTTATGAAAATCTAGAAATGTATCAGAGTAGGAGAGCAGATCTTAGTTTTTCAAAAAGTCTTTTAATGGCAGCAGTGGTGCTTGTCAATAATAAGTAATATCAGTTCATAAAAACAGTGTAAATTTGGCTGATGGCTCAATTCTCTATATCCTTTGTTAGAACCTTCTTAATTACAGGTAAAAGATGTTAAAGGAGCTGGAAGACCCCTTCCTGAATGTTCAAGAATAATGCTAGTTACATCTTACAATTATGTCAAGTATCCATAAAAATAATTTTTATCTTAGTTAGTGGGGTGGGGAGAGGGGAAGAATTGAGTTGAAATTGTGAAGAAGAAAAGGAATTAATTCTGGAGTGGGCTTGAAATTTTGAATCTTGAAATAAATTGGTATGGTAGACCCTGCTGTTTCTATCCAGAGGATGCCAGGAGTAGGTCTTTTAGGGGCTTAAGTGGAGATAGATAGGCTTTTATATTAATACTCCCCATCACCACCAAAAAACAAAACAAAACAAACCAAGCATTTTTAAACCAAAGAGATCCTCTCCCAGGGGAAGCAAATAACAATGGAGGAAGAAAAAAAAAAGACCATAAATTGTTCCTACTTAATTCTACTAGCCAGAAAGAACTAAAAGTTAGATTTACTTTCAGACCCAGCCTTTAAGTCAAAAGAGATTTTAATACAAAAAAATAGTAAGGCTTCACTACCCAAAGAATGCTGACAAATCCTAGAAGTGGATTCAGTCTTTGATTCATTTGATTCTTTTTGATTAATTAGATGTAAAAGTTGTAAAATGTAATGTCAATTGGGTTATTAATATATATACTAAATCACCCATCAAATCATATACATTTTTGCAAAAAGGGAAATCAACTCAGAATATTTATTACATGTTTGGACTAGAGAAGGGAAAAGCCTTCCTTATGTAAGGAAAGAGTCAGGAACTAAAATACAGAAAACTTTAAAATGCTTTAAGACTGGGATAAGGGATGGGAGGAAGGAGGGGAAAAGTTGGAACAAAAGGTTTTGCAATTGTCAATGCTGAAAAATTACTCATGCATATATCTTGTAAATAAAAAGCTATAATAAAAAAATAAACAGCAAAAAAGTGAAAAAAATGCTTTAAGACTAAGTTTGAAAACATCTACAAGATAAATGATAGTCCTGTTCATCTTTAAATAAATAGGAACAAACAAATACAAGGGGGTGGGGGAGAAGAGAAGAAGAAGGAGGAGTGTGAAAAGGGAGGGAGTGCAAAAAAACAATTTTTTAAAAATAAATGAATGGCTGTATGTTGGCAGCTTTATTATTTATTAATTTATATTTTTAATTAAAGCTTTTTATTTTCAAAATATATACATGGACAATTTTCAGTTATCCATATACATGAATAACATTCACCCTTACAAAATCTTTCATTCTAATTTTTTTCCTTTCCTTCTGCCCATCTCCTCCCCTAGACAGCAAGTAATCCAGTTATTAATTTATATTTTAAGAAATATAGTATGGTTGAATTTATTTTAAAGAATCCTTTTCCATGTGAATCTTTAATGGAGATGCCATTAATTCTTCATATTTTTTGGATTTTATATCAGCTCTTCATTTTTCCATTTACCTATGGATGAAACTTTCCCGTAATTTGCATAAATTGACATTTTTCCTTTATATAATTAAATGTTGACATAAAATATCTCCAGGAATTCTCTTAGGATTAAAAGAGATAGAAAAATGGTTAATTGTTAAAAGTGTCTGAATTGATTTTTAATATCTTTGACATTGGTTCCTTTCCCTCTTTTCCCTTTTAAAAAAATTTTTCCTATAAAAAAGAAAATGAAAGGAAATGATTTTATTAGAATGTGAATTCGCATTATGGTACTTAGCCTAATGCTTTTTGGTACTAAGTAAATATCAGGTGAAATTAAGTATAGTTATTATATTTTGCTTAGTCATTATTCAAGCTATATTTAATTTCCCAGATGGTATATAAATGAAAACGTTAAACTTCGGCTAAGTGGTGGTGGTGGGGGGGGGGGGGGGGGGTAGAATAGAGATGGTCATTGGTAAGCTTATATTAGAACCAGTACTTTATACTATACTTTAAGTCTTAGATATTTTTTTCCTTGCTTGTATACTAAAAAATCTTAAAATTTAGCAGTTCTGTGTTATTTTATATAAATGTTTATTTTAGGGAAATGACAAGTGTGTGTATACCCACTCAAAATGTAAGAGTAAAATGTAATAAAAATAAGCACAAGGCAGAGAGGAGGAAAACATTAGTTCAGGTGATCAGGAAAGACTTTACATATGGGAATGAAGATAGATTTATCCACTTATTGAAGTACATAAATAGCATTGCATGAACATAGAGGAAACCAGAAGGATAAAAGAAGTGTAAGAGAGATGTGTAGGTTATGGGAATGTTTCTTCACTCTGGGGTGGATTGGATCCCATTGAGACATGGATAGAGTAAAGTGAGATATATAGGGATGAGAGAGCGAAATGTAGACATCAGGCATAAATTGCTTCTGGGTGATCAGCAATAAATGACATAAGAAGAACAGAAGGTGGAAGCCATGGAAATAATAGAGAATGGGAGATAAACAAGAATGTTTACAATCTTTTAGGGGTTATAGTTACTTGATGAAGAAAGGGAGAGGGCTTGGATCACCCTGCTTGTTCTTCCTGGCAAAAATGAGTGGGAGAAAGACCATAGAATCTTCCTAATTAGCAAAAGGTGTTCCTCTGGGCTTAGGCCTAGATTGCTCTGCCTTCCATTCTTTAAATAGAGTTTTATTTGTTATGAATAATAGAAGCAGAGAAAATTAGATACTGATCAGGTTTAATGATTGTTATATTGGCTTTTTTACTTATTTCCTTTATTAGTTTTTATAAACAATAGATTTAAAAAAGTGTAAAAGTTACGCTGAAGAAAAACAGGTTTATTTCTTGGAAAAGTTCCAATTTGCTTTTACCATAGTAGCCTTAATGTGTATTTTTAACTTATCTTCTAAAGAAAATAGATCATCGTTTAGCAAGAGGATATTTGTTTTTCTCATCCAACATCTAATAATCACAGGATTATGTATGTGTATATGTATGTGTGTATGTATGTTATGTATATGAGTGTATATATATCCAAAATAATGTTGATATAGCTGACATATAATGTAGATTTGTCTCTCTTGATTAAATCATTTTAGACTTTGTCTGAGATCAATGATTACTATTACTTTTTTCCTAATAAGTCCTCCTGATCATGTCATTGTACATATCTCTTATTTCCTATCCCTAACTCTGCTACTGCTGTTAACTTTTCTTGCTATTACTTAATCTCCTCTGCGCCAAGGATCCCTTCTTTTATTTTCTTCTACCTTTTCTCTCCCTATTTATTCCATTCCCATAATCTACACACCTTATCCCACTCCTGTTAATCTATACCCTTTTGTACCCTATCATAACCTATTTCCTCCCCATCTTATTTCTTTATGATTTTTGGAGGGTTTTATAACCTTCTCGTATATGTTGTTTCTTCTTTAACCCATTCCCAATGTGAGTAGGATTTCAGAACCTACCAGCCCTTCTCTACAGCCTTCTCTGGATGTAGATGGCATTTTCTATCACAAGTCTATTGGCATTTCCTTGAATCACCTCATTGTTAAAAAAAGAGCCACATCCATCACAGATGATTATCACATAACCTTTTTGTTACTGTGTACAATCCTGTCCTGATTTTCAGTCATTTTTTCCCTTAAAACTCTGGATCTCCTTTTTTTATTGGGCTGGTTTTCTTTTTGTAATTTTCTGTTTTTCTTGAATTGTTCTTTTTTCTTTGTTTTCTGTTTTTTCTTAGTCTCATTTGTTTTTTGGTTGGGTTTTGTTTTGTTTTTTTGGGGTTTTTTTTGATAATCTTTTTGTTTTATTTTATGTATTAAAGCTTTTTATTTACAAAGCATATGCATGGGTAATTTTCCCAACATTGACCCATGCATAACCTTTTGTTCTGTATTTTCCCCTTCTTCTCCCATCCCCTCCCCTAGCTGGCAGGTAGTCCAGTACATGTTAAATATGTTGAAATACATATTAGATCCAGTATATGTATACATATTTATACAGTTATCTTGTTGCACAAGAAAAATCAGATCAAGAAGGAAGAAAAAGAAAAACTGAGAAAGAAAACAAAATACAAGTAAATAACAGAGTGAGAATGTTATGTTGTGTTCCACCCTCTGTTCCCATGGTTCTCTCTCTGGGTGAAGATGGCTCTCTTCACCACAAGTGGAATTGGTGAAGATGGCCACGTCCATCAGAATAGTCTCATTTGATTTTTAAGTTTGTTTGTTTGTTTGTTTTTTTTTTTTTTGAGTTCTTTGAATTTCTTTTGGGCAGGTAAATATTTAATGTTATACTTTGATGTAGAAGAGGCTTTTTTAATTTCAGTATCCTCCTTGAAGGTGCATCTTGATCTTTTTTATTCCAATAGTAACTTTCTTTGGTTGGGTTCTTTCTTGTTTGCCTGCTTTTTTGCCTTTTTTTTTTTTTTTTTTTTTTTTTTTTAATAAGAGCTTGTTAGTATAGAGCTTATCATGCCTCTGGTCTCAGATCTTCCTTCTCCCTTCTGAACTGGAATCCCAAATTGAGAACTCCACAGCCAGCAGAGTCCCTTGCCCTATTGCTTCTACACTCACTTTTTCTTGCCCAAGGCAGCATCTCAACAGCATAGCTGGACCTGTTGTTCCAGAGCAAAGGATCTTTTTTGCCGAGTCTTCCCAGACTCAGGTGTCTTACTGCCCACATTATTTAGATTAAAATTCCTGTGCCTAGGACTGAGGCTACTTCCCAACTCAGCTAGTCCCAGGGTTCACCTCTTGCTATCTCAGTGTAATTTATTCTGGAGGTATTTATAATTCACATAGGCCAAAACTCTGTCCTGGTACCTTTTTTCTAACTTCTCCAATTCCTAGGAGGACTATTGTTCTGCCCAACTCCTATTTGTTTTTAGCTGCTCCATGTTCATCCTGAGGCAAAAAGTTTAATCTTGTTGGTGGGGGGGAAATCTGGAAAGTTCGGAATTTTCTGACCTACTCTGCCATCTTCCCAGAATCCTCTTTGTCATATGAATTTTAAATAAATTGCAATTTTGGATCATATTCTACTTTTTTTCAGCAAAAGGTTTGGTTATTTGTAACAGATTACTAAATTAAACTTTCAGTTTTTCACAGAATAATTATTTTCAGGTTTTATATGGATGGAGATTGAGGCAATTTTTGGCTTCTTGATAAAGAGCTTAGTCTTTTTTTTTAATTTAATAGCCTTTTATTTACAGGTTATATGTATGGGTAACTTTACAGCATTGACAATTGCCAAACCTCTTGTTCCAATTTTTCACCTCTTACCCCCCACTCCCTCCTCCAGATGGCAGGATGACCAATAGATGTTAAATATATTAAAATATAAATTAGATACACAATAAATATACATGACCAAACTGTTATTTTGCTGTACAAAAAGAATCGGACTCTGAAATATTGTACAATTAGCTTGTGAAGGAAATAAAAAATGCAGGTGGGCAAAAATATAGGGATTGGGAATTCAATGTAATGATTTTTAGTCATCTCCCAGAGTTCTTTCTCTGGGCGTAGCTGGTTCAGTTCATTACTAGAGCTTAGTCTTTTCCTATTGAATTGTTTCTAGAAGTTAAGATTGTGATTTTTTTAAAAAACGTTTTGACTGATACATAGACAAGTTTTAAAATCACTGGGTTGGGGCAGCTAGATGGCTCAGTGAATATAGAACTGGCCCTGAAGTCAGGAGGATCCGAATTTAAGTCCAGCCTCAGACACTTAATAATTACTAGCTGTGTGATCCTGGGCAAGTTACTTAACCCCAATCGCCTTAGCAAAAACAAAACAAAACAAAACACTGGCTTAAGGGATGGTTGCTGATAAGGGATGTTGGATATTTAATGGCACATAGATTTATAGTGCATATCAACTTAAAATCAAGATATTTAAGATTAAGTATTGTTGAACTGACTAATTGTGTTAGTGTTGTCCACAGTTCCTGTGTTTGGTAGAGATCTTTAAGAGGAGGCAGGATAACCATTTATTGGGTTGCAGAAGCAGGGTAGTAGAGGGGATTCTTGCCAAGTTTTTGATGGTTTCTGAGATCCATTTATAATACTGGATAAGGAAACCCACCTGGACCCAAAGAGGTAATGTATTTTGTTCAAGATGACACAAATAAGTTAAAGAATTGGGATTCTAAACTGGCCTTCTGACTTTAAATCCAGTTTTGTTTTGTTTTTTTCTCCTGTAACCTTACTAAGAACCTAGATTTGAAACTTGATTCTGTCAGTAATTAGTTATGCAACATCATATAATTTACTTTACTTTTAGAATATTGTCCTTATTTATACAATAGATTTTCTTTTTTTCTCAATAGTATTTTATTTTTTCCAAATTCTGTAAAGATAGTTTCAGCATTCATTTTTGTAAGATTTTGTATTTCAATGTTTTCTCCCTACTTCACTTCCTCCTCGTTTCCTTCACTGTTCGCCAAGACAGCAAGCTATCTCCTATAGGTTATAGATATACTGTACATTTAAACACATTTCCATATTTGTCATGTGTAAGAAAAAATTATTCCACAACGGAAAAAACCATGAGGAAGAAAAAGAAAAAAAAAGGTGAAAATATTATGCTTTCATCCACATTCAGTCTCCATAGTTTTCTCTCTGATTGTGGATGGCATTTTCCATCCCAAGTATAGAATTGTCTTGGATCACTGCATTGTTGAAAAGAGCTAAATCTACAAAGTTGATCATCACATAATCCTAGAGTTACTATGTACAATGTTCTACTAGTTTTGATTACTTCCACTCAACATCAGCTCACGTGTCTTTCCAGGTTTTTCTGAAATCTTTATAACATTACATTACATGCATGTACAATAACTTATTCGGTCATTTTCCAATTGATAGGCGTCCATTCAGATTTCCAATACCTTGACTCTATAAAAAGACCTGCTACAAATATTTTGCATCTCTGGGTCCTTTTTCTTCTTTTATGATTTCTTTGGGGGGGGGGTACAGCCCAAGTAGTGACACTGCTGGATCATGTACAAATAGAGAACTTTTAAAGGGAAAGCAAGTTTTTCTCTTGAAGTTAAGTTTGTAAGTTATAAAACTGGAGGTGATATCTAAAACTATTTTGCCAGTGGAGATAAATTTTACAGTTATAACTCAAAACTTAACTTGAGGAAAGGCTCTCTTTTCCTTTTAAATTCCTTATTTCTCAGTTCTCGCTTGTTTCTTTTCTTGCTTTGTGAATGAAAAGCTAGATGTGAATTAGAAAGCTAGATAGAGCTGTTTTACAAAAGAAGGTAAATTGTTGAAGGTAAGTTGAAGAAATATTGTAGGAGTTTCTGATACTGAGCTGCATCCGAGCCCTCATGCCTGACCTTGATATTAATATTATTTTTTCAATATCAATTTTTATTCAGAATCCATCAAATAAACAAGGTTTTTTTTGGTTTGCTTTTCTTTAGAGTTAGTAGGTATAAGTCCAGTATCTGGGTGGTGAGATCTCTGCATTTATCAAATAATAAGCAAGAGATGTATAAACGTAACTGATGATTCATGACCGATGATGATTCATAACAGAACATAAGCTTGTTTTCCTAGAAATTCCTGAGCCTAGATTTTCAAAATTTTTCATATTACACCCAGACCTTTTGCTCTACGTCATACTGACCCTTGTTAACCTGATATTATTTAGTAATGACTTAAAACCTTGGCTGAATTTATACATTCAAATGATTGTTGTTCTCTTCAAAATACATCTGCAACACTATATATTTATTCTAACAATGTAGCTATCATTAAAACATCTTTTGAATCCCTCTTTTAGGATTAGTTTTAGAATACTGTTGGGAATATATTCTTTTGAGGCAAATTATAAACCTTTGACTGACAGTAAGGAAACTAGAGTGGTATTCTCACTGAGAAACAATGAGAATAGATAATAAAGAATTAGAAAGGGTATCCAGGTGTTTGCATTTAGTTTTTCACATGTCTTTAATATTTAATAGATTTAATTTTAATACAAAATGCATAAGTTATAAAGCTGCTTTTCTTTAGAATCCTTTTGGTAGGGGGATATTATCACTATAAAGTTAATTTACATTGCCACATTTCTTAGGACAATTCCATTTTTAAGAAAATGTATTGTGCTTTCCAGTGAGGTTTTACAAAAGAAATAACTTTTGTTAGACCACATATTCTTTTGATTCAGAAAATATAGTTGTCATGTATAACCAAGTGTCTACTTGCTGCTGTTATTTAATGCCTTTGTACCTTAATTAGAAGTCATATATATAGGAAAGTGCAAGCAACTTCATGAATATTAGTGGTCACAGTTTCCTTCTAAAATATTAATCCAGTAAATTTATTGGGGTAGTTTCCCCAGCCTGAGTTTTTTGGAACCAGTAAATGAATTGCTACACTTTGAAACCCAAGTCTATGAAGTAATTATACCTCCATTACCAGGTAGAATTTTTTCATTTGGCATTAGCTATAAAGAAGAGTAAATTTTCCACCTTATTTACACCTGAGATTGTTTACTTGTAGCTATTTTTTAAATTATCTTTTAGATAGAGAAAAACTTTTAATTTATTGGATTATATTAATCAGGAACTAGTGATCAGTAGATGTTTTATGACAGTCTCGGAGTGTTCCTACAGAATTTTAGAAGTAATCAAGTCCTCATGGACTTGAACTGAAATGGCTATAAAAATTCCCTCCAGTTGCTAAAGAGGATTGTGCAAACTTTTCAAATAAAGTTTATGTCAAAGAAATAACACTGGAAATATTACTTCAAAAATAAAATGTATATAGTTGCATATATACTGAAGAAATATATTTCTCAAACTCAATAGGTCTAAAAAAATAGAATTCTTTCTCTCTTCTCATTCCACACCTCTTCAGTTTTTTTCTGAGAGCAGTCATTTTTCCAGTCACCCAGATGTCTTCACTTTACCATCATTTCCCACAACCTGTCACTTGATAGGTGTTATTTATTCTATCTCAAAACATTTTGTACATTTGTTACTTTCTCTTCATTCACACTTTGTCCTACTGGAGGCTTTACATACGTTTGCCTGGATTATTGCAATAGCCTTTTAATTAGTCTGTTTCTAATCTTTGCCCATTCTCGTCCGTCTTCCACAGAGCTGCCAATTTGAAATTCTTAAAGTTCAGGTCTAATTAGGAAGAAACTTCAGGGATTTCCTACTGCTTCTGGAACAAAATGTAAATTGTTCTCTTTGGTATTCACAGTCCTTCATAAACCAGCTTTCTGATATAGTAATCTTTGTTTTTCTGAGTGATTTCTCATAAAATTCATCTGATATCCTCTTAATAACTAATTTGTCTGGAATGCCATTTCCCCCATCCCTTGAGTGCTTTCCTTCTGATTTTTGGAGACCAAAGCTTAGTTTCTATTGCTGGGTCCCACACGACACCTTAACTGACCCCTTTCCCTAGTAATTAATACTCTGTCTTTCTCCATTTCTTACTTGGTAGTACTTAGTATTTACTTATAAGAGTACTTTACTCTTACAAGTACAGGGTCCAAGAGTATCCTGCTTGATATTTGGAGTAGGGGCTGTTTATTTTTTGTCTTTTTATCTCCAATATCTAGCACATAGTATGCACCTTATAAAAGCGAATGTATTTTAAAAATAAAATACAAAGTGGCTGAAATTGAACCAGAATTTGAGAGTAGAAAACTAAAATTTATAATTAAATATCTTAATAATTTATTGTGATTTTTCATTTGGAAATAAAACTTAATGAGATGTCATATAGGTACTTATAAATAGAAAGAATTAGTGGTGTCTCCTTAAAAGAAAGAGCCCAATTGCTCAATTTTCCCTATTTTTCATCTTTATTTTATTACATATAGTGACCGATCATAATGGAAGATGTTATCATAACAGAAACTTTTTGCTTAGTTTTTTAAACCAGTTCTTTAGTCAGAAAATAATTTAGAATTTTGTTAAATAGATATGCAGATTATTCTAAGACTGCTGATAGCCTTTCCACAGAGAAATGGTTTTAACGGGATTTGCTTGCTGTTGGCAGGAAAAAGGAAAACTTCCATCCAGTGTTTGAACATCTTGACTCCACAACACAGAATGTTGAAAACAAACCATCAGGAGAATTTACTCAGGAAATCATCACAATAATCCATCAAGTTAAAGGTTAGTGTGTTTTATATATTATGACTAAGATAGGGAGTATTTGTTTGAGTTTTCATGAAGTTATCGAGCCTGGCATATTCCTTCAAATTGAGTCTATATACTGCTTATCATTGTTTTTATTCTCCATGATTCTAACTGCAAAAACCAAGTATGAAATAGATATAGTATGTAATTTACTACATATCACAGAGTTCCCAAAATGCATATTCCTTGAAAGTAATATTTTTAAAAACATAAATGTATTAATGGAAAGGGGGTAGAAATTTGTGTAAAGTGACCTCACTTAGCCAGGAACCTAAAACACAACTGAAAGACAGAAAAGAAAGGAACAAAAAGCCTTCAACCAACATAGATAGTGCTAAATCAATGTGCTAAAATGTATTTTGTTCAGAGGGTAGCCTGCTAGGTCCTTCTGCAGAAATGAATTGTTCATATTTTTATATATGATTTTGCCAAGCTTGATTAATGTAATCTCTCAGTTTGCAACAGATGAGAAGCTAAAAATTCAAAATAGTTTTGGGAAGGCAGGATTGATAGAGATAGACATACAAAATAATCAAGAATTATTAGCTCAGAGAAATTCTGATGGTGAAGAAAGGTTAAGGAAAAACTGAGAAAAAAATGTAAAAATATAGAAGCCTGGATCCAAGTATATTGCAGTACCAAAAATCATTGTTTATAATTCTGTTCCTATTGGAAGTTGGACTTTGCCCCAAGCTACATGGTTTTGATATTTTACTATATCTTACTCTGCTAAGAACTCAGATTTGAATTGATTGATTGACTTGAAATTCTTAACTATTACAAACCAAGCCACCACACACAAATACTCTCTCTGCTCCTCAGTTGTGTGTTGTCCTCCTTTATTAGCCTGTAATTTTGGGCAGAGACTCTCTTGCTTGTTTGTATTTGTACCTTCAGTCAGCAGAATACCTGATATATTATATGCACTTTATAAATGCATTTTCATCAATGATGATGAAGTTTGTAATAGCTGACAGTTAATAGCTTTTGTATATATGTTATTTCATTATCACAACTGTGTGAGATTGGTAATTTTAATTTTATAATTAATGACATTGAAGGTCTTCATTGACTGGATATTTATTAAATGCTTAGTTTGTGCAAAGGATGGTGCTAGGGATACAAAGATAGAAGCAAAAAACAGTCCCATTCCTCAAGGAGTTCACCTTTTTCTGGAAGGATACATTTATATAGATATGTAGATAAAATATAATTTCAGAAAGGAAAGCTTACTAACAATTAGGCAATCAGAAGGGTTCCCATAGAAGAAGATACCTGAGATAAATCTTGAAGGAAGCTAAAAATGCTAAGACTTGAGGTGTGAGAGGAGTATATCTCAGAAGGAGAGGAGAGCCTGTGTGGTGGCAAAGATGAAATGCCATATTTGGACAAACAGCAATTTGGCTAGAGCCCAGCTTTTTAAACTGTGATTTACACCCTCATGTGAAGCCTCATAACTAAATTTGGGGGCCCCAAATTTTGATTTATTATCAGCGAATGTTTGATTTGTATGCCTATTTTATATACTTATATGTTTAAACGTTTAAAAATTTCTCAGGGAAAAAATTTTAAGAAGCCCTGGGTTAGAACAATAGAATATGTCATTGTAGAAGGACATAGTATGAGATAAATTTGAAAAGGTTAATGGGAGCCAGAGTGAAAGGATTTTGAGTACTGAGAGTTATCTCAGGGTAATTAGGAGCTATTGAACCTTTTAGGAAAACTGGGGGCTTTTTAGCCTCTGAATCAGAGAGGTGAGAGGCTGGAAATGGGAATAACAATTAAATCGTAAGCTATTGTGATAGTCGAAGTGATAAGGTTTTCTAAGAGTAATGGAGAAGATGTAGATCTGACATGTTGCAGAGACTACTGAAAAGAAGGTGTAGCAGCAGGTAAGGATTTGGGAGAAAGAAGAGCTTTAGATAATTCTAAAATTGCTGAATTGCTGCAGTGCTAATGGTGGCCTCATCAGAATAAAAGAAGTTATGGGAAAAGGATGGATTTGTCACTGTAGCTAATGAGGATTCTTTTGGATGTGTTGAGTTTGAGGTCTTTTTAGTACATCCAGATAGGAACATGTAGCAGGCAGTTGACCAAATATAGCATTCAGGACAGAGATTTGAGAGATATAATTATTAATGAATGAGAGATAGATGGTATGATACAATAAAGACTAAACAAGTACAAGTCAGAATAGAAAAACCAGGAGAATAGTATCACAGATATCAAGGAGAGCGTGATCAAGAGT
The DNA here is from genome assembly GCF_902635505.1 of Sarcophilus harrisii. NCBI lineage: Eukaryota > Metazoa > Chordata > Mammalia > Dasyuromorphia > Dasyuridae > Sarcophilus > Sarcophilus harrisii. Next base: position 274,424,460 of record NC_045428.1, read on the forward strand.
TATCAAAAGTTAAAAAGAATCAGTTAAAAAAGATGACAAGAAAAGCTTATCAGTTTTACCATTTAGAACTTTGATAATCTTGGAGAGAACAGTTTTATTTTAACTGCTGAGTTCAAAAGCCAGATTAGGTAAGAGATTGATAGAGTGGGAGGTGAGTATAATCTGAGCAGTGAATATAAATAGATATTAGAGATGGCTATAGTTAATGAAAGATTTGCTCTTGATCACATAGAGTGAGGCCCAGGCAGAATCAAAGAATATAGGATAATAAATACAAAGATAATCTTTGAAGTTTTCTAGTCCAACCTTTCTTCATTTTCTAGAGGAGAAAACTGAGGCCAAAATCCATATCAGCAATAGGATTTGAACCCAAGTCTTCTTACCTAAGAGCTATTTTCTTTATTGTATCATAATGCCTCCTGTGACCTTTCTCTCCTAATTCCAAGTCTTATCTTTTTTCTACTATACCATCTTTTCAGTGATGATCCTGAGTTATCAGATATAAGTTAAATTATATTAACCCTTTAACATAAAGGGGGAGGGGAAATAACACCACCATTTGATGTATGTATGAAAGAGACAGATTCGGGAAGATCTGGATGAATAAATGATTGATCAGGTCTTTTAACTCTCACTGATTCATGGAGAAGTCTTAACATCTCAGGGCTCGTAGGCAACTTTCTTTGTAAATTAGTAAGTTGAAGAAAAGTTACTGACAATATTGGTTGAAGGAATTGCTTCATCTAGAATTCTCTATTAGTGAAATCACATTTCTGGGAAAGAAAAAATATTTAAAAAAAAAAAAAAAAAGGCAAGAAGATGATCTATGAATTTTAACCAGACTTCCCTCTTTATCCAAACTAATCCTAAATATCAGAAGGATCAGGCACGTCAATTAAAGCAACCATTTTATTAGTTTTACTTTAACAGTCAATGTTGCCAAACTCTAGGCTTCTTTATTTTGTCATCCCCTAAGATAAGAGGGGGCTAGTAATAGCAGGGATGTTGAGGTGGGGTGGTCCCAAAGTTGAAAAGATAAATTACAAGAAAATTTGATGAAACAGCATTTTGTTACTGGCATTTAGGCAGGTGTTTTTTTTCTCATTACCTCCATTTAAAGAAAGTATAATTGTCAAAAGGCTTTAGTGGCAAGAAAAGTTATTAGAAAATAGAATTGCATTAGTATGGAAGCTTAAATTATGTCTTAAATTTGTAACAATAGTTTACTGTGATTTGGACTTTGTTCAGTCATTTTTCATTCATGTCTGACTATTCATGTTCCTCATTTGGAGTTTTCATGGCAAAAACACTAGAGGTTTTGTTATTTCCTTTTCCAACTCATTTAACAGATGAGGAAGCTGAGGCAAATGGAGTTGAATAACTTGCCCATGGTCACTCAGCTAAATAATGTTGATGGCCAAATTTGAACCCAGAAAGATGAGTGAGTCTTCCCAATTTTCAGCTCAGTGCTCTGTCCACCAACTAGCTATTTCTTGTTTTGGGCTGCCTATACAGATTATCTTTATTTATCTAAAATTCTCTGTTTTTCATTAGCTTTTGTTTAAAATCTATATGCTGTAATATTTTCTTTTAATTGTCATTATTTTTGTATCTCATTTTAGACAAACAGTTAAAGATTTAGTAGTTTCCATTAGGTTCTAATGTTGGAAATAAATTAAAAATCTCATGACAAAAGCTGTTTAAAAACAAAAAAGAAAAAATTAAGTTTGTCTTTATCTCCTAGATTTGGGTAGTCTTTATGCCAAAGGAAAGCAGTTTGATTATTTTGCAATTACTACTCCCTCTATTATTTGGTAGTCTTTGGTCATGTGTAACAGTAGTGTATTTATATTACAAATCCATGAGATAATAAGAAGGGGGCATTTTATTTTATTTGCATTAGACCTTAGGTAGCAAATCAACATTATCAATTCATTTGTGAAGTACTTATCAAGCAGTTAAGCACCTCTTGTGATTCTAGACACAGGTTTTAGAGATGCAAAGATTACATAATCTTTAAAAGAAACACATTCCTTTTTGTTATTTTCAGAGCCCTATTTTTGTATGTTTATATTTAATCTTATAAGTGCAGTCAGTTGTATAGTAAGATAAAACTACTTATCTTTTTCCAGCAAATTATTTTCCATCTTCTGATCTTACTCTACATGAACGTTTCTCAAAAATGCAAGATACACAAGTTCCTGATATAAATGAAATTAAAATGAATTCAGATCCAGAAATTCACAGGTAAATAACTTAATATTACAATTCCCATTTAACTCATGGGAATAAATGCAAAAAAAAAAAAAAAAAAAAAAATCCAGCTGCTGAGCATCTTCCTCTTGTTTTGTTGTTCACTCTGGGTCTCATACTTTGTTTACTACACAAGTTTATGTGTTTCTTGTCTTTTATCAAGAGAATTCATTGTGACATTTTCTCATTGGCCAGATCAAAGTAGCCCACTTGAAGTTAGGTGGGGAGAGCTAGTGTAGCGTTACGGCCACTGGATGCCTCAAAAGTTATATCTTAATCCCATTGTTCCTGTGGCAAGCCCCTTGGTATTTGATACTTCATTTTGGCTCTGGCCTTATCTCTTCTCATCCTTTTATTAGAAGAGGGGGTCCCAAAGGCTAAAGAAGTAGGCAGACTATGTTCTTAATTATTAGCTAATTTGAAAGGATACATACTATGTACATCAATTATCTCAGAGCCTTGTTCCAAAGTAGATTATAATCTATTCAGGTGGAATGGTGTTTTGTTTTTGAAAGTATTAGCATAGTATCAAAGAATTTTGTAGTCAATTCAGAAGACTTGCCTTCATAATTTATTTTTCTTTATTTGTCTGCTGACATCATTAGTAAAAAATTGAGAATTTAGTTGAAGTCATACTGCTTTAAATAGTCAGAAATAGCAACTTCACTGAGGGCAGGCAAGAATGTGTGTCTTATTTTCACTTGTCAGAGCAAGTATTCAGTGTGGCCAAGTTACTTTAAAGTTGATACACCTTAAAAGCCATGAGTACAACTTAGTCACTAATGATTAGTAATTGAGAGCATTATTGCCTCATTGTCCTAATTTCCTGGAATTCCTGCCATTAATGCTGTGCCATGAAAACAGTCACAGGTCACTTCAATTACCTAATTTCCTTTGATGGGATTTGAAAGAGACCAATTTTATTCTGAATTTGGTGATACACTTATAAAAATGTTTCATTGTTTGATTTGCAGTTATTAATTATTGTCATATCTTTGTTTCAGAAGAATTGACATGTCTTTAGCAGAGCTGAAGAATGAACGAACTGTGAAGTGTGAACCAGGACAGGTAGGTGATATAATTCTTACTTAGGAAAAAATAATAGTACTTTATTCTAAATATAATCCTGCATTGAGATTTTGCAGAGTCTTTTACTCACTTGATCTAATTATTTTAACTATAGGGATTATGTATGTAATGAATTTTTGGTTAAAAACTCAAAATGGAGCAAGGATACATGTATTCAATCTCTCAAATACACCCAAGTCTCACGTTGTAGATCTATGACATAAAATAGCATGGGCAGTCTCAGAAGCAGATGTGCCCAGAACTGCAGGTTGGTTCTGTGTGATTTGAGGTGGTTAGGTTGGCTGGGAAGACAAAGAAGTTTTAACCAGCCAGTTCAAAATGCATAAATCTAAGAATAAAGAGATAGCCTCTTTCCTCCTTCATCCCCATTTCTCTGTATGTACTCAACCAGTTTTAAATAGTCCAGATGAAGATAACATGAAATGTATAGCATTCCTTTGTTGTTAGGGATTGAATTTATACCTTCATTCATTCTAGCTATTTCTATCAATGTCCATACACCCATCCCTTTTATCCTTGGGAGGGGATGGGAAGAAAGGTAGTCTCTTAATCAGTTTGCATCCTACAGCTATTACTTTTTTTGTTCTAAATTCTTGTTGTTTTAGACATGAAAATCAAAATTATCCTTTTGACTTCTAAACCATTTATATTTCTCAGTTTGAAGCTATCCTAAGTAATATCGTTTTCAATAAAATGCAGTCTTGTCAAAATTCACATTAGAAATAGGCTTACATGATTTCCTGTGCCTTAAAAAGCCAATGTTTTGATCACTTAAAGGAAAACAGAACAGAACAAAAGAATTTGAAACCAAAGCATCTGTTTTTATTTAAATACTCACTTTTTTCTTGGCCTATTTTAAAATTTATATAAATTCATATATTCATCATTACTTCATTACTACAAGTACTAGCAATAGCAATTATGCATGCCATTTTAACTTGGATGTAGAGTTAAGCTGATTATGAAAATTCTTTTATGTTAAGTTTAAAGTATACTTCAAAGTAGCCCAGGCATATGGATTGTAATAAGATAGTAGACAAAAAAGAATATCATCATGTAAGTATTCTCTAGGAACATGGAATATTGCAGATGATGTGTAAAATTTGAACCATTGGGGGTTTTTTTTGTCTTTTTGTTTTAGGGTTGCCACATACCACCTATTTATTTATTTATTCTTTTCAGTACTATCTTATTTTTCCAAATGTAAAGATAGTTTTCAACATCCATTTTTGTAAAACTTTGTGTTCTAAATATTTCTCCCTCCTTCCCTTCCCTCCCTTTTCCCCAAGACACCACGCAATCTAATTTAGGTTAAATGTGTGCAATCCTTTTAAACACATTTTTATATTTGTCATATTGTGTGAGAAAAGTCAGACCAAAGGGAATGGAAAAAACAAACAAAAAGGTGAAAATACTATATTTCAATCCATGTTCAATCTCCATAGTTCTCTCTCTCTGGATGCAATTGATATTGTCTACCCCAGGTCTATTGGAATTGCTTTGAATCACTGCATTGTTGAAGAGAGCCAAGTCTACCACAGTTGGTCATCACATTATGTATAATATTCTCTTGGTTCTGCTCACTTCATTCAACATTCATTTATATGAGTTTTTCCAGGCTTTTCTGAAATCATCTGGCTCATTATTTCTTATGGAACAGTAATATTCCATTACATTCTTATATTGTAACTTAATTCAGTCATTCTGGATGCTTGCAATATTTTCTCTTTTACCTGGGAGTTCCAGAATTTGGCTTCAATATTCCTGAGAGTTTTTATTTTGGGATCTCTTTCAAGACATGATCAGTGGATTCTTTCAATTTCTATTTTACCCTCTGATGCTAGAATATCAGGACAGTTTTCCTTGGTAATTTCTTGAAAGATGATGTCCAGGCTCTTTTTTTTGATCATGACTTTCAGATTGAACAATAATTTTTATTTATTTATTATTATTATTTTTTATTGAGGCTTTTTATTTTCAAAACATATGCAAGGATAATTTTTCACCAGTGACCCTTGCAAAACCTTGTGTTCAAATTTTCTCCCCCTTCCCCCACACCCTTCCCTAGATTGCAAGTAGTCCAGTATATGGTAAACATGGTAGAAATATGTTAAATCCAATATATGCATACATATTTATATATTATGCTACACACGAAAAATCACATCCGACCAGTAAAGAGAGAGTGAGAGAGAGAGAGAAGAAAAATAAAATGAAAGCAAAACAACAAAAAGAGTGAAAATGCTATGTTGTGAACCCCACTCAGTTCCCATAGTTCTCTCTCTGGGTTTAGATGGCTCTCTTCACCACTGAACAATTGGAACTGGCCTGAATCATCTCTTTGTTGAAGAGACTCACGTCCATCAGAATTGATCATCGTATAATCTTCTTGTTGCCATGTATATGATCTCCTGGTTCTACTCATTTCACTTGGCATCAGTTCATGTAAATCTTCCCAGGCCTCTCTGAAATCATTCTGTTGGTCATTTCTTACTGAAAAATAATATTCCATAATATTCATATACCATAACTTATTCAGCCATTCCCCAATTGATGGGCATGGCATCCACTCAGTTTCCAGTTTCTTGCCACTACAAAAAGGGCTGCCACAAACTTTCTTACACATGTGGATCCCTTTTCCTCCTTTAAGATCTCCTTGGGGTATAAGCCCAGTAAAAACACTGCTGGATCAAAAGGTATGCGCAGTTTGGTAACTTTTTGAGCTTAGTTCCAAATCGCTCTTCAGAATGGTTGGATCCATTTACAACTCCACCAACAATGCATCAGTGTCCCAGTTTTCCCACATCCCCTCCAACATTTGTCATTATCTTTTCCTGTCATTTTAGCCAGTCTGACAGGTGTGTAATGGTATCTCAAGAGTTGTCTTAATTTGCATTTCTCTGATCAATAGTGATTTAAAACACCTTTTCATATAACTAGAAATAGTTTCTTCATCTGAAAATTGTCTTTTCGTATCCTTTGACCATTTTTCAGTTGGAGAATGGCTTTAATTCTTATACATTTGAGTCAATTTTCTATATATTTTAGGAATGAGGCTTTTATCAGAACCTTTGAATGTAAAACTGTTTTCCCAGTTTATTGCTTCCCTTCTAATCTTGTCTGCATTTGTTTTGTTTGTATAAAAACTTTTTAGCTCAATATAATCAAAATTATTTAGTTTTCATTAATGACTTCCAGTTCTTCTTTAGCCACAAATTTCTTTCTTCTCCACAGATCTGAGAGGTAAACTATCCTATGTTCTTCTAATTTGGTTATAATTTTATTATGTCTAAATGATGAACTCATTTCAACTTTATCTTGGTATATGGTATTAGGTGTATAGGTCAGTGCCTAGTTTTTGCTGTACTAATTCCTAATTTTCCCAGCAGTTTTTGTCAAATAGTGAATTCTTATGCAAAAAGCTGGGGTCTTTGAGTTTGTCAAAGATTAGATTGCTATAGTTATTGACTATTTTGTTCTGTGAACATAACCTATTCCACTGATCAACTATATTTGTTAGCCAGTATCAAATGGTTTTGATAATTGCTTTATAATATAGTTTTAAGGTCAATAACTTTATGCATGGGTAATTTTTCAGCACTGACGATTGCAAAACCTTTTGTTCCAATTTTTCCCCTGCTTCCCCCTATTCCCTCCCCCAGATGGCAGGTAGACCAATACATGTTAAATATGTTAAGTATATGTTAAATACAATATATGTATACATAAGACCAATAACTTTTAAATTAGCTCCTGGATTTATTTCCCAGGTCAATTGTTTTTCCATTGAGATAGTTCACATTTCTTTCTATTTTTGTTTTGTTTTGCTTTATTGTAACTTGATTTCTCATAAAGTCGTTAGCTTTCATTTGTTCAATTTTATTTTATTTTATTAATTTTTTGCTGAGGCAGTTGGGGTTAAGTGCCTTGCCCAGGGTCACACAGCTAGGAAGTGTTAAGTGTCTCAGATCACATTTGAACTCGGGTCCTTCTGAATTCAGGGCTGGTACTCTATCCACTGTGCCCACCTAGCTGCCCCACTCAATTTTATTTTTTAAGGAATTATCTTCCTCAGTGAGCTTTTGTATCTCCTTTCCGTTAAGAAGATCTATTTTGCTTTTTAAGTCATCCTTCTCATTAGCTTTTTGTATTTCTTTTGCTCTTCTCTCCATTCTTTCCCTATTTTTCCCTCTGTTTCTCTTAATTGATTTTCTTTTTTATTAATTAAAGCTTTTTAATTTTCAAAAGATATACATGGATAATTTTTCAACATTAATCCTTGCAAAACGTATTCCAATTTCCCCTCCTTTCCCACCCACCTCTCCTATGTAGTAAGTAATCCAATATATATTAAACATGGTAAAAATGTATGTTAAATCCAGTATATGCATACATATTTGTACAATTATCTTGCTGTATAAGAAAAATCAAATTAGATGGCTCTCTTCATCAGATCATCATTGGAACTGGTCTGAATCAATTCATTGTTGAAAAGAGTCACTTCCATCAGAATTGATCTTCATATAGTCTTGTTGCTCTGTACAATGATCTCCTGGTTCTGCTCATTTCACTTAGCATCAGTTCATGTCTTACTTGATTTTCAAAGTCCTTTTTGAGCCCTTTCATGGTCTGAGCTCAATTCTTATTTTTCTTAGAGTCTTTAAATGTAGAACCTTTGACTTTCATATCATCTTTTGAGTGTGTGTTGATCCTCCTTGACACCATAATAACTTTCAACAGTCAGAAACTTTTTTTGATTTATGCTCATTTTTTCTAGCTTTTTACTCAGCTTTTAATTCTTTCTTAAAGTAGGGCTTTGTTTCCAGGGTAGAGAGTGTACTGTCCCAAGCTTCAGGGGTTTTAGCAGAGATCCTTCTAGGGAATCTGACCATAAGCACTCTTGCCTACCCTGCAACTGTTAGGTGTATCCCTGCACCACCAGAGCTATAAGATCTAGTGTGCTGGTACTGACTGGGGCTGCACTGGGACTGCACCCCAGACTCCCACTCTATTGCCACAGATCCTCTCTATTGACCTTCTGAGTCATCCCTGGTGTTCCTGGGCTGACAGGCCCAGAAGCTGCTGATCCAGAAGTCCCACCTTGCTGATCCTGGGGTCTGGACCAGAGCTGGAACTGGGATGAGTTTGCGTTTTGGGTTCTCACTCTTGTTCCACAGACCTTTTCTGCAGACCTTTCAGGTCCTCTTTGCTATCTCTGGGCTAAGAGATCTGGAAGTCATGGAAGTACTGCCACTGATTCAGAGGTCAGGCCAGGTTGGGGCTGGAACTGGATCCATTGTTGCAGCTGGATCTAGGGTTGTGCTGGTCTTTCCTGCCCCAGGACTCCCACCCTGATGTCACAGACCTTTTCTGCTGAACTTTTAAGTTGCCTTCACCAGGAAAATGTTCTACTCCATATTTTTTGAGTGTTCTGATGCTCTAAAAATTGTTTGGAGTTATTATTTAAAGGAATTTGGAGCTGTTTGGGGGAGAGGTCGGGCAAGTTGCTGCCTTTATGCCACCATCTTGGCTCCACCCACACAAAGATCATTTATAATTGTAGACTGTTGATGATAAAACATACTATCCATTCCACAGAGTTGATATATTAGGGGGCAGAATGAAACAACTATATATGAATATGTAATTTTTATAACATTGAGAGAATTTGGTTTAGCTTCATATTTGTTGTAAAGAATTTTTCCCCCTGAGAAGTATGTATGTGGATGCTACAAATATAAAAGATGAAGTCATTGTGGTATTAATTTCACTTAAAGATTTGATCTTGTCACAAGATCTCTCATGAAATGAAAGTGATGTGTACATATTGTAATTTAAAAAAAACAAACATACAGAACTTAAATTAAACCTGGAGAGAAGATTTTTGCTATATATTTTTCTTCTTGTAAACTTAGGGATGTGGGGGGAGATTTTAGACTTCTGAGAACAATGAAGTGTAGATAGCTTAGTTACTGCCATATTTCTGAAAAGAATCTCTAAACGGAACAATTTGAATTCATGAAATTATTAAGATTAGTGTTTAATCTTTTAGATGATCATTTAGTTTTATTGGGTAAATTGTTTTAAAATAAGCTTTTTCAAAGGACTTTTGATGTTAAATGTGGCTTCCTTTCCAAAAGAAATAGTAATAGACTGGAATTTATTCATAATTCATAATCTTCATTTCTCAGGCCATGTTTAGAGTAATAGAAGATCCCAATGATCTCCGACATGACATTGAGAGAAGGAGAAAAGAACGATTACAGAATGAAGATGAACGGATTTTTCACATAGGCAGGGCTATAAGAAGGTAATTAGTTCTCTTTTTAGATGAAAAAAATAGGTTGTACTTTCTAGTCCAGTTGAAATTTGTTCAGAATGAGGATTTTTGTAATGTTGATTTTATTGTTTGGGAAATAGGAATTTTTAATGTTTTACAGTTGTTTTGTAATATGTTTGTAAAATTCTATAATTTTTCAAATCTTGAGTTCAAGTCTTAACCTTCTCTAGGAACCTTCTACTGTTCTCCCCAGCTGAAAATGATCTCTCCTTAGATCATTCATATTATTTGGTATACTGGTGTGCTTGTCTATTTATTTACTAGATTGTAAACATTTTAAAGAAAAACTGTCTTTTATTCATCTTTATATTTTATCATTGTTTAGCAATGTGACTTCCTATAATCAACAAAATTTTAATTATAATAGCAAATGTTTTTCTTGTATTTTAAAGATTTCAAAAAGCTGTACATACTTTTCCTGTTATGACCATCATAATAATCATGTTATGTGGGTATTACAGATACTATTCTGCCTAGATCTGAAGAAAATGATTTCAGAAAAGTTAAAATAACTTGACTGTGATTGTAGAGCTAATAAGTGTCAGAAACAGTATTCATCTCCTCTTTCCTAATTCCAGTTTGGGAGTTCATTATACCATATTACCCTTTATGTCCATAACTCTTCCTACCTCTCTTGCTTTATTGAATGAAGTAATGATTTTGAGAAAATGGTTGAATTTAAAACCTAGTTCCAATTTGCTATTAAGAAATGCAAATTCAAACAGTTCTAGCATTTTGCTTCTTGTCCAGCAAATGGCCAACCATATCAAAGGACACAGTGTTGGAGAGTTTGTGGCAAGATAGAAACAGTAGGATTCTATTGGTCAGCTCTGGATTGGTCTGGCTTTTTTAGAAAACAGTCTAAAATTTTGCAAAAAAAAAAAATGTGACTAATGTCATAAAGTTTGGACAGGAACCTTAATATTTTAATATTTTGGGAAGAGGGACCTGTTGTTTTGGGGCCTTCTCACCCTGGAACATCTCCTGACTCTCAACTCCCTTTCTTCCATTGGTAAGTTTCTCTCATTCTGTGTAGGGGCCCATGTCAGCTGTGTTTTATTCTTTTCCTGGTTTTGCTGCTGCCTGCCTAAACTTTCCTGTGCCCTCATTCCCCCTGTCCTATGGCTTTTTTTTTAGTTCCTTTTTCTGTGATTCTTTCCCTCCATTAGAATGTAAGTTCTTGAAAGCAAGTCTTATTATTGCTTGTATTGTATCCTAATTGCTATAACAGCTTGTTGTATGCTTGCTTTGGAGGTTATATCCAAACCTTGTGATCCTGAAATCCTTTATTAGGCATGTACTCCATGAAAATCAAGAACTGAAAGATTCTATATATACCAAATATGTATAGCATTACTTTGCATGGTAGCTGAAGAGTGGAAATAAAGGAGGGCTCAGCAAATTGGTGGTGTATTTGTATAATGGAATGTCATCACCTCCTAAAAGTTCATAAATATGAGAAATTCAGAAACAGCATGGAAAGACTGGTATGAATTCAAAGTGAGATAGGTAGAACTAACAAAACACTATGTACAATGACTATAACAATAAAAGGAAAGTTAATTACATGTAATTATCTAATGACTCAGTTTGACTTTGGAGAAGACAAGAAACGTCTCCCTTCTGAACTTGTTGGAAATAAAATGAGATAATATTGCCTATTTTGTCAGATAAGAAGTTGATGTGTTGATTACTTTTGCTAAATTGTTTTTCCTTTGTTACAAATGAAGGCTCACTCAGTAAAGATGACTAGTCATACGTGACTAAAAAAAAACCCTATATTTTGAAAATACAGGTTCATTGTTCAAGCAGGGTAAAGTGTTTGATCTTATTGTTCAACTTCTTTTCTATTAGCAGGAATCAGTAACAATGAATTTAATATAGGATTTTCCCTTTAGTTGATCATAGAGAATCTTATTTGTGTTTTGTGTAAAATTCACATTTTTAATCCTTCATAAATTAAAAGCAATTATCTCTGCTTTCCAGAATGGTGAGGCTGCTTCACAATTTAGAATTACTAGGAAATTAATGAATTTTTCTGTACCTTTTGACTTGAGATCCCTTTCTTAGTCATATTTACCAAGGAAGTTAGAAAATTACATGCACACCCATATTTAGAGTAGTACTTAAGAGTAGATAGCACAAGTAGTATCTGAAAACAAAGTAGATGCCCATTGATGGGGAAATTGCTAGACAAATTATGGTACAAGGGTGCAGTGGAATACTGCTACACCATAAGAAAAAAATAAGTACTAAGAAGTTGTAAAGTGAATTTTATTGTTTTTACAAAGTTATTTTAGTAATTGTAAAGTTTACCTTAAGTTGTAAGATACCTTGTTGTAAAGACACCTTAAGGTACTCTTAACAATCTGGATAATTAGATCCAGCTAGGTATTGCAGCAGTTAGAGTACTGGACCTAGAGTCAGGGAAATGTGAGTTCTAATTCGAACCTAGTCATTTGCTAGTTGTGTGATCCTGGGCAAGTTGTTTAGCCTTTGTCAAGTTTCCTCAGCTGTAAAATAGGAATCATACTAGCTCTTACTTAACAAAAATTATTATCAGGATCAAATAAGATGATAAAAAACAAAACTTGTTTGGTATTTGGAACCCTAATAAACTTTGTAAATTTTGTAAAGTGAATGTTATTGTTAAGTTGAAATTAATAGAAGTCATAACTTAAATTTTAAATGTTATGCAGATACGAAGTTGTAGTTTTTAAAATATGTATTTTTAAAATAGAGATTATATGTTTCTGTTGCTAACCTTACAATTGGATTACGTGGATTTGTATAAGATGAAAATTTGGGATATGGAACTTAATCTGATTGAGATTTGCAATCTTAATAGTGAATTATGAAATGTGGGGGAGTTTTACTAATTGTTTATAGTTCATGAATTTTAAAATTGTCAGTTTAAGACTGAAAGTTGATTATTTTGTGATTTATTTTGGTATAAAAATGAAAATAGAATAGTTTAAATCATGATTTAGTAGAGGTTTGTTTAAGGTAATATATTAACCCTGTAGGGGTTGGACTCATCATTTTAATAATTTTTACTATATGGTTTATGTTTCCTGTAAATATGGCTATTAGCCATTTCCTACTTGATCAGTGAAAGAACAATCAAATTGAAAGTTTGCATACAAACCCAATTTGACACCACATTACCAATTATAGTAATACATTTATCCAAAGGTCATTTTTCTTGCAACTTCAGCTGTATAGAACCATGAAGAAACAAAAGGTAAGTAAAAGGACTTTCAGCACCTATAAAAAGATAGGAAAATCTACACTCCAAAGCTCGTGTTTTCCTCAGAATCTTTCATGCTGTCATGCTGAGCTCATTCACTCTGATTTGACAAAAAATCATAAGAAACTGGAGTGGGTAAATGGGGGCCTGCTTTTGTGGTTGGAAGTTTATTGACTTTATGAAGCAATCTTTGACAGCCTGATAACTGAGGAAAAAACTAAAAATCACAGCCATCTTAAGTCATTTAATTTAGTTGTCAGTAGCCCTCAGCAGCCTCTGAGAGTACTTTGTCATTATTTTAGCAAAGCACATTAGTTGATATCAAATTTTTGCTAAGCATATTAAGAAGTTAGGAAATTTTTAGGGATATTTTCAAAATAGCTAACATTTAGAACTTGGTATTTAAAATAGTAAATTTTAATTTCTGAAATGTTCACTTTATTTAGTATGGTTTTATTGATCACACGAAGTACCTGTTATGTTAGAGAAGCAAGGTGTTAACTTTATTAAGTTGTGGGTATCTTTAACATAGCCTACTTTTGATTTGGAATGAGAAATTATTTTGAAATAAGTTAAACATTTTTTTTTCTCATTTGCCCAGGAATGATCAGAACTTCAATTTTTCAAAATTGCAGAATGTCCATACAGGTGGATTCCAGAAACCTATAAGATTTTTTAAACCATACTTCAGGAAATTTGTTAGAAAATCATACAAGGTAAGAAAACAAAAAAGTAACATCTTTATTGTTAATTTCTTTTCCTACCTCACACAATAAGTCTTAGTTGGGCTGGCAGACATTGAGAATTGTGCCTGTTTTTACTTCTTGGACAGCCAAATAAATGTTAGAAATTTTTCATAATTGGATCATAGTGGTTGGTGATTTAAAAAAATATAAATTTAAAAAATTCTGTCCCTTTTTATAAAAAGTGAAAATTCAGCAAAACTAACCAACATAACACTATTTCATGCTCATAGCTGTCTGCCTTTTCTTAACCTTTGCTTATCCTTTCAGTGAAGAGTAGGGAACTGCCTTTTCACTACTAATTTAGGGCCCAACTTGGTCCTATTATTTTGCATCATTCAGTTAATTTTGTTGTTGTTTCCATTTATATTTGTATATCTTGTGTTTCTGGTACATTTTGTTTCACCTCTAATTTAAGTTGTCCCATGCTTCTGTATTCATCACATTTCTTATGATTTCTTTATAATTTATAAAATCACAATTCTTATAATCAACATTTCTTATAACAGAAATAACTTTCATTCCATTACATTTAAGTACTACTTTTCCAGCCATTCTTCAATCTGTGGGCCTCTGCCTTGTTTGCATAATCTTTGATATTACTATAAAGATGTACTATCATAAATAATTTATATAGAATCTTACTTTTTATTAATGAACTGCTTAGAGTATATGGCTAGTAATGAAATCTCTGGGTCAAAGAGTATGAACATATTAGTCACTTTATGGTTGCAAATTACTTTATAGAATGGTGTGGCTACTTTTTATAGCGACAATAAACAGGAAACTAAGTGGTTATCAATTAGTTGGAGAATGAATGAATAAGTTATGGTATATGAATGTTATGGAATATTATTGTTCTATAAGAAACGACCAGCAAGATGATTTCAGAGAGATCTGGAGAGACTTACATAAGTTGATGTAAAATGAAGTGAGTAGAACCAGAACATTGTACACAGCAATAGCAAGACTATATGATGATAAGTTCTGAAGGAAGTGACTCTTTGCACCAGTGAGATGATTCGGGCCAGTTCCAATGGTCTTGTGAGGAAGAGAGCCATTTACACCCAGAGAGAGAGAGGACTGTGGAACTGAGTGTGGGTCACAACATAGCATTTTCAACTTTTTTTTATTGTTTGCTTTCCTTTTGTTTTCTTTCTTATTTTTTCCTTTTTAATCTAATTTTTCTTGTGTAGCATAATAATCGTGGAAATACATATAGAAGAATTGCATATGTTTAATATATGTATTGGATTGCTTGCTGTCTAGGAGAGAGAAGTTTTGGGGAAGGGAGGGGAAAATTTGGAAGACTGGGTTTTGCATAGGTGAATGTTGAACATTGTCTATGCATATATCTTGAAAATAAACAGCTTTAATTTAAGGAAAAAAAAAAAAAAAGATGGTTTGGCTAATTTACAGCCCTACCAACAATGGTACTTTTTTCTTTTTAATTATTATTTTTTAAAATTCCATTTGTTTTCAGTTTTTAATTCTCTTCTTCCCCTTTACGTCTCCTTCCTTTTGGGAATGCAAGAAAAACAAAACACATTACAAATATGTACAGTCATATAAAATAAATCAACATATTAGCTATGTCCCTATATGCTCCTCCCCTTCCCCCCCCCAAAAAAAAAGGAAGGAAGAAAGAAAAACATTAGTTTTGATGTGTGCTTTTTTAAACTTTTCTTTCTAGAGGCAAATTTCACCATGGATCCTTTGGAATTATGATTGGTCCTTGTGTTGATCATAATTCCTAAGATTTCCAAAGTTATTGTTGATGTTCACTTATGTTCCTGTATGTGTGTGTGTGTGTGTGTTCCTTTCCAGTTTACCCAACATTTTTGTAAAATTCCCTTTGTAATTTGGAAATCAGACTTCTACTTGATGCAAAGATTGTTACCTTTTCACTCTGTAGATTTTGTTTGTTAAAAAGCTTTCCAATTTTATGTCATCGAGTAACTATTTTTATCTCTTTATGATCCTCTTAATCCCTTGATTAGGCAAAAATTATTTTATACATAGTTGTGAAAGGAACTTCTGCTCCTAATTTATGTTGTGACTTTTAATATTGAGTAGGTCATGAATGTATTTGGAGCTTTTGTTCCTTTGCTTCTGGGGTCTTGTGTTGGTAATTTGTATTACTGATAAATTTTTCTGTTTTTTAAACCAGTACTAAGTAATTTTAGTGATAATTGCTCATTAATATATTTTGAGAATTGATACTTTCCTAGTTTTTTTCATCCTTTTCCCTTGGTAATCTTGAGATTTGCTCCTCTAAATAACTTTTGTTATTTTTTTTCTAGTTCTATAATGAAACTTGGGTAATTTGAATCATAAATAAGTGAGGAAATTTAGATCATTGCCATTTCTTTTGTAATGGGTCATCGCAACCATTAACATTTAATATCTCTGCAGTTTTTTAGACTTGTATTTATTTCTGCAAGAATATCTCCTAGTTGTTATGAAATTTTTTGTACATGGACTCCTACACTTGAGACAGAACTCTGAACTTGAAACAAAGGATTCTTATAAGGTACTAAGTCAGTGGAATTGATGGAGAGAATAGTTATCTAATTTAGCATGGTTCAGTATGATTGATCTGATCCTACAAGGAGATGTTATGGGCCAGAACTTGAAACAAGGCACTAAGTGGAATTGAGGAGACAGTGGTTAAATCTAGTTTAGGATTGATTTAATCCTACAACAAATAATGGTTTCCTAGTGATATAATGATTGGTGTATTCTCAGTGTGGAGCACATAAGGGAGAAGCTCTCAGGGCCAGGAAAGGACAAGTGCACTAGAAGCTCTCGGAGGCTGAGACAGATTCATTCATTGTCCACCTTTGTGATGGCTGGAGGCTAAAGCACAAACCTTTGGATTCAGAGATATTCAGAGGGCAGAGAAGAAGGCAGGAGTTTGAGCTCTTGGAACCAAGGATGAGAGATAGGCCTCTAAGAAAACTAGCCAGGCCCCAAGTGAAAGAGATAGGATTTTGAAGGAGACAATAAAGGATTTGGACTTTAACCCCTGACTGCTCTCGTGGCGATTACTAAACTGAAACAAAGGCTGCTCCCAGAGACTTCTATATATTTTATATGTACTATATAGTTGATTTGAATGTACTGTAGTTATTTTGAATGAAATCTGGCTAAGTTTTATTACTAATGTAATGATTTGTGTTATGATTTGTTTATTTGATAAACTTATTTTGCTAACATTTATCATTTCAATTAATTTTATGTAAATCTCTAAAATAGACCATCATCTACCAAAATAAAAAAGATGATTTTGTTTTTTCTTTGGGGGCTTATTTCCTCAACATTTTTTTCTATAATATTCATTTTTCTAGAAATAGTTAAAATAGGAGTGGTGATAATGGACATCCTTATTTTATCCTGGATGATAACTGGGAAAACCTAAAATATTTTTCCATTTAACATAATCCTTTTTTTCACATTAAGAAAGATTTAATTTTCTTTATGCTTTTAATTTGTGTGTGTGTATATATATTTTCTTAGGTGTTAGATTTTTCAGAAATATGTGACTTTTTTTCATTGTTAATAAAAATAATATGAACTTTTACATTTATAGTTTTCTTTATTGAATCAAGAGTACATTTGTTATAAATCCCATTTGATAGCTGCATATAATCTTTTTAACATATTACCATAGCATTTTTCCTAATATTGGATTCAGTATTTTTGCATTGATATTCTTTTGGGTTTGTACTTTGTCTGTTGCATGAAAAGAAGTTGGCAGAATCCCAAATTTTCCAGTTTCTGTAAACACTTATGTAATCATAGGATTAATTATTATTTGAATATGTTAATGAAGTTCACTTATACTTTTGGTCAGGTTATTTCTCTTCCTTTGTGAGTTTATTTATGCCTTGGTCAACTTCTTTTATTGGTTTATTTAAACTCTGTTAATTTAATAATTTGGGTATTCTATGTTTTGCATGTTCTGTGTTTATTTTATTTAAATTACCATCACTTTTATTATACTTATTGTTAGTCAAAGCTATGTGTAACAATTTTCTTTATTGTAATTCTACATTTAATTTTTTTATATTGGTTATTTTTCTTTATGAGAATAGTTAATAGATTACTTGATTAGGGTTTTTTAATGTACTTCAGTAATTCAATAATTTATTTTTTATTCCCCTTTTTGTATTTAGTTGGTTTTATTTGTTGTTTGTTTGTTTGTTTGTTTTATTACACACTTAATTCATTGATTTGTTCTTTCCTTGATGGTGACAGAAATTAGGGATATAAATTTTCTCCTAAAAAACATATTGATGGCTACCTCTCAAAAGTTTTGGTATGTTGTCTCATTATTTGAATTTTCTTTTAAAAATTAATATATTATTTTTATGGTTTATTTCTGACTCTTCTCCCCATTAGGTAGTCTAATGCATTGATAGCCATGATGGGGACATGGGATGTGGCTATATGTGTGTGTGCACATATATAAATGGAGGCATACCCATTTTACTTTTGTTTCTAAGATCAATAAAAAACATTAGATGTTTTGTGGTCAAAATGAACTTAAAAAAACCCAGCAAAGTACCTATGCTTTTTTTTTTTTTTCCTATTCAGAATGCATATCATACCTCAAAAACAAAAGACATCATTAATGACCGACCATTTGGCATTAGAGACAATCTCCCAAATCCAGGAACCTTTAGAAGACCTTTTAAGGTATTGCTTATATGTTTATATTAGCTTAGTTTTGGCTATAAAATGACTCTGTAGGCATAGTTTTGTGGATTTGTTTCATTTCTAATGTTAATGCTGCATAACAGATGGTTTGTGTGGTATGTCCTGTTAACTGGAAATTTATCTTTCAGAACCTTTGCACATGTATTATTTAGTAAATTTTTTTAAAGATGACATTGAAATACTGATAAAAAATATCAAATACAAGATAATTTTCTGTATAATGTTTAAGATATTTTATTAGAATTATTTGAAAATTATCATTTTGTACTTGGGTAATAGCTTACCTTTAACCAAATTTTTATTGCCATTAAAATTCTACTTACATGAATCAGAGATTACTCTGGGTTCTCATAGGCAAACCTATAGCAGAGCACTAGCATTATATGATTTTACCAACCTATTTATATTCCAAGAATTAAGCTGACTAAGGATAGAGAAAAGTCAGCACCTAAAGATTGAGTACTAGCTAATGAATTTTTTCATCTCTAGGAATTTATGCTCACCATTTCCAAATAATAATAAAAGATATTATAATCTGCCTTATTAGAAGGTGTATCTACTGTATATTGATAAATTCATAGTTCCTGGGAATTTTACATTTTTGATTAACCAGAACATTGTTTCCCAATTTTCTTTTTGTTTCCTTGCTTTTTATCATTTTTGGTATTGTATGTATCTTTTGCAATCCAGACTTTTTCATAGTTGAAATGAATGGATTGTTGGAACACTGGAATGGACTAGACAAAAATGGAAAGAGACTGTAGGAAAGATTAGATCTGGCTATCTGGGTGATAAGAGTGATTTTGATCTCTTGCATGAAATGATTATTTATTTCTCTTAGCTGCCAAGTACATTGTAATTCACAGTGATTTTTGCTGTTTATAGTTGTTCACAAGAATATATACTATATTTCTTAGTTACTCATTGGAATGTTTTTAGGCCTATATAAGGATCTTAAGTGATTTCTCATCCTCTGTGGACAGAGATTTTGAAAGATTTTTTTTCAAAATTTACAGACTAGAATGATTCTGGAAAGATGGTGCACTGGGTCAGAAAATTTTAGGCTGTCCAGATTTCCTACACACACACACAAAGAATGAACATTGCCTCTGAGGGAATGTAGAGCAGCAGAAATGAACAAAAGTTAGGGTAAAGCAGTTGTCCTCCTAACACAGCTTAAGGAGGTCCCTGGAAAGTCCTGACCTCCTGGGGCTGAGGTTGGCCCAAGTGACATGCAAATACCTCCAGGCCACATTGTGGATTTTACCAGCAACTCACTTAGGGCCAGCTGAGTTGGGAGAGCATTCCCAGTGTCTGGAATTTTCATCTCAAGTTCAGTGTTACCAGTCAGAAAACTGAGTAGACGACTGAAGGACCTTTCATTGTCCAAGGACAACAAGCACATTTGCACTGACCAGGCCATGCCTGCAGGGAGAAGAAGCTAGCACATGCCTGATGAGTGCAGGTCTAGGTACTCTACTGGCTGTAGGCCCTTGAAGAAGAACTGGCCCTGGTTTCATTCAGTTCTAGAGCAGAGAGGATAGATGTAGTTTGCAGCAACTGGAGGGACTGTAATGAGTGACCAAGAGTTGTGGGGGAAAGGGGCAACTGCTCATGGCTTAGGAGTGGAGAAAGAGAACCCATGATTGTGCCTCAAAATAGACCTCAGAAAATAAGAGTAAGAAGGACCTGTGACTTGGCATCATTCCCCTATCTTGCGACTAGAACTTGATCATACTGTAACGGTTGAAAACAAAATAAAACCAAAAAAAATGAGCAACAAAGGAGAAAGAACCCAACTATAGATAGCTACTGGGGACAGGGAATATCAGAGTTTTTATTTAGAGGAAGATAGTGGAGCTAAAAAAAAAAAAAAGAGCTACACTTTTTTCACTAAGAAATATCAGATGATCCCCAAAACAAAAAGAATTCTTGGAATGAGTTATAAAAGACTTTATCAAATAAGACAGATTAAGAAAAAATAAGAATAATCCAAGAAAATTATGAAAAGAAAGTTTTTCTACCAGGCAAGCTAGGTGGCACAGTGGATAGAGTGCTGGTCCTGGAGTCAGGGGGACCTGAGTTCAAAGGTAACTTCAAACACTTAACACTTCCTAGCTGTGTGATCCTGGGCAAGTCCCTGAACCCTAATCATCTTGCAAAAACAAGAAAAGAAAATTATCCAACCTGAAATAGAGAATCAAAAACTTTAGAAAATAATTTGATGAAAACTGGAATTGGGCAAAGAAAAATTAGTGACCTTTTAAAACATCAAGAAATAATAAAAACAAAATCAAAATTAAATATAGAATATGAAACATTTCATCAGGAGAAATAATGTAAGAACAGTTAGACTACTTGAAAATATGATTTAAAAAAAAGAATCTTGAAAAAATACAAGAGAATATTATGGAAAATTGCCCTGAAGTTCTAAAACAAGAAGGCAAAGCAGAAATAGGAAAAAAAAAAAAATTCACGAATCACTGCTTGAAAGAAATCCCAGGAAAAAACTTACAGTTTCAAATCTCGAAGGTTAAGGACAAAATATTGCAAGCAAGCCCCAAGAAAAAAACACAATTTAAATGTCATGGAGATATAGTAAGGATTATATAAGATATCTACGCAATCTTATTCAGTGTCACTCTAATTAAATGACTAAAAAATTATCTTACCAAGTTAGATCATTTGGAAGAAGAAAAAAAGGTCAGGAACTTCAAAGAAATCAGAGAAAAGAAACCAAAAGGAGAAGATACAAAGGAGAAAGATTTAGCAGTATCAAACCTTAAACTATATTATAAGGTGAGAACATCTTTGTGTTTAATTATGCCTTTCTTTATTGGGAAAGAGGGAGAGAGACAAAGTTAAAAAGTAGACAACAGAAAACAAAAGAAAGCCTTCAGGGAAGATAAAATCTGAACAGCTTAGAAAACAATATGTAGTATTTATTATATAGTTTTTCTTGAAATGGAAATTTATTGTTTTATATGGAATCCTCTCTTATGTTCTGCTTTGTACATGGCATTGTTTTTGTTTTCTTTCTCATTTTGTGTTGAAGTTTAAAATGAATAAAAATTTTGCCAAAAAAAAATTAAACTATTACTATTTTCCTGTCTAAAATTTCACAATACTGTATTCTGTACTCTGTTAATCAGCCCTAACAAAATCAGGAAAGAATTTAATTTGGTTTAAGTAATTTTTTAAAAACTCAAATCCTTCAGATTATTAGGTACTCATTTATATTTCTAAGATGATGATATCTGATGTTTATATTGGCATAAATGTCAGTTCTCATAGGAAATTTGGAAATAGCTTAGAAATTTATAAATTTGGCATTTTGAAGTCACTAGTATAGAAATTGGTAAATCTCTAATTAAATGCTTATATATTAGGCTATATTCCTTCATTCAGCAAAAGCAGTTTTATATGTTATATAGTTTAAAGAACCCTGAATTGAGATCAGAAATTATTTTAATGATTCAGACCAGTTCCACTGATGTTGGTGATGAAGAGAACCATTTGCACTAAAAGGAGAGGACTGTGGAAACTGATTTTGGGTCACAGAATAGCATTTTCATCCTTTTTGTTGTTGTTTGCTTGCATTTTATTTTCTTTCTCATTTTTTTCTGGTCTGATTTGATTTTTCTTGTGCAGCAAAATAATTGTACGGATATGTATGCATATATTAGATTTAACATATATTTCTGCCATGTTTAACATATTTTGGACTACTTGCCATCTAGGAGAAGGGGTGGGGAAATTGGAACACAAGGGTTTTGCGAGGGTTAATGTCTCAGAATTATCCATACATATGTTTTGAAAAATAAAAAGCTTTAATAAAAAAAAAAGGTATATCTATATATATAGGTAAATCAATTAACTTCTCTAAGCTTCATTCTTCCCATTTGTAAAATGAAGGAGAAGCCTTTATGTCCCTTTTATTTCTAAATATGCAATTCTATAAGCCAAGGCATTCCCTTTTTAGTAGAAAATTTTAAACCACTTACCTCAAAAGGGTTTTATGTGGCAAGTAGTTTGGTAAATCTTTAAGCATTTTATAAAAATGTCAGCCATTTTAATGTGTGATCCAAATCCACTAGCCTTTTCCCTCAAAGTTCTTGCAGTTTTCAGAACACCATTCTTTCTTGGTTCTTTTGCCTGTGTGACTGCTCCTCATTCTTCTTTGCTGAATTTTTCATCCGTGTTATATTCACTAACCTTGGGTGGTCCACAAAGTTCTGTCCTGGTCCTTTTTTTTTTTCTCCCTCTATATTGTTTCATTTGGTGATCTTATCAGCTCCTATTGATTTCAGTTATCTTGGCTTTGCTGATTATTCTCAGGTCTACTTAATTAAACCTTAACTAACCTATCTGCTGATTTCCAGTTTTGAATCTCTTGGAATCTGTTGGACTTCTGGAACTAGAAGTTATGTAGACATTTTAAACTATACATGTTCAAAACTGAACTCATTATCTCTATTGCCTGAAACTCATTGTCAAGGGTTGCCAAGGTCTGTTGATTTACCTTTGTAAAATAGGCCCCTTTCTCTCCTCTGCCACTTTCGTGCTGCTGGTATAAAATCTCATCACTTCACACTTGGACTATTACAATAGCCTGTTGGTTATTCTGCTTAGTACAAGTCTCCCCACTCCAGTCCATCCTCCGCTCAGCTGTCAAAGTGATTTTGCTAAAGCACAAGTCCAACCATGCTGCCTCCCAATTAATAAAATTAATTGCCTATCATTTCAAAAATCCTCTGTTTACCATTCAAAATTCTTTATAACCAGCCACCCAATCCTTATTTTTCTTATACTTTATATACTCTACTACATGCTGCTTTTTGATTGAGTGATGTTGCCCTCTTTGCTATTCCCCGGAAAATACACTTTATCTTCTGAGCGGGAATTTTTGCATAGAGAACCTCTTGTTCTCTTTATTATCGTCATCTCCTGGCTTCTTTAAAAGCTTAGCTAAAATCCTGCCTTCTTAGGAGACCTGTACCAAGCTCTTTTAATTCTCGTACCTTTTTTTAATAACTTGTTTATATGTAGTTCTTTTCATACTGTCTCTTCCCCCACCCCCATTAGATTGTGAGCTCTCAAGTGTAGCAACTGTCTTTTGCCCCCCTTTTTGGGGGAGTCTCCCTAACACTGGCACATAGTAGGTATTTAATAAATGATTATTGATTAGCTTGAGTTCATAATTATCCCAAACATGACTGTAATTTTCTTGGGATCTTGAAAATTCAGTAGATGGTGAGACTCAGATTCAATGGGATTGACATGCTAGCAAAATCAGGTATGTTGAATATTTTTGCTGCTGCCATCTGATATTTTTTTTAAGTAGAGTACTCTTCTCCCTAGATCGGAGAATTGAAGAATATTTCTTATCAGTGATCCCTCTTGGTAGTTTGGGGCAGGCATGCTGACCATAGCAATGTTTGCTTTTGCTGGCCTTTGGCTTTTTGTTCCTTTCAAGTTATGCAAAACTATTGCTCCTCACCTTCTCCTCCTATGAGTATGCTATGCGTAGCCTTTGCTTTAGCTTTTTTTCCTGGCTGGCAATCTGTTTGAGAGTTTGTCCATATGGATACACAACCTAATTTTATTATGGAAATCAACAGGTACAAAGTTAGTTTACAGAAATTCACCTTTCAGCAGACTTTGGAATTCACAGATTTTACAAAATAAGTGTAATATTTGTATTTTCTTCCTTTAAAAATAATCCAATTATTTGTTTTAAAATACATACAAAGGAGTCTAGAAAGGCATTCTATCTTTTTGTTTTATTTGTTTATTAGTCCTTCATTTCTGTAACAAGTCTAAAGGCAATAACAGGTAATTCATGTTACAAGAAGAAAGATAATAGAAGTAGTGGGTGATGTTTGATAGGCAGTATTAGAGGGGGGAAAACTACTACTTTTTCCATTACTTTGGAATTATTTGTGCTATCGAAGTACAAACTTTAAATGTTTAGATGTTAAATATTTTGGAAGGCATTTGAGAATGAAGTCCTAGTCCTGGTTGTTTTATATTTATTTGCTATGTTATCCTGAATCAAGTGTCTTAATCTTTCAGTCTCATTTCCCTTTTTGGAAAACTAGGAATGATACTTAGGTTTACCTCATATTAATATTGTGAGGCAGAAATGTTGAGATTATGGTCCATAATATTCCTAAATGTGTCCTGAAACTGGAATATAGTAACTATATGATTTTAACATGTTGATGTGTTAATAATAAAAAGAAATATGTGACCATGTGTGGTTTTCTCAACCAATATGTGGTCTGCAGAAGTACTCATATACTGCTTAGTGGTCCTCATTTTTATTTGAGTTTGACACCACTCTTTTAAGAATTACTTATATTCTTACTTAAGTTTATCTGAATACACAGTTAACTTCTCCATGTCCTCTCATTCTCTGTAATTCATATTATTATTTTCTCTTAAGTGAAACTGAATAAGCATCTGATATTATGTGAAAAACATTGTATTAAGTGATGGGAATATAAAAATGAAACATTCCCTGCCCTCAAATGGCGCTTATAATTTTATTAAATCCTCCATTGAGAAGCCATTCTTCTACATCTTGTAGAAGATAATGCTTGAGTTGAATCTTGAGGAGGGTTATTCTGTGAGATGTATGTGAGGAAGGAATATATTCCATGACATATATTGGATTAGCAGTATGATTATAGCTCCTGAGAGTTTGTATATGCTGCTTTTCCTAACATGTTTTTTCAAATAAGTGTTTTGTTTTAATTTTTTATATATCAACAATTAAGTTTTTTTGGAGGAAAGTCACTGTATATTATTAAATATTAATATAGAAAAATATCTGAGGTTTTTTGAAATCATTTTTTAAAGCTCAAAAAGTAAATGTTTATTTTTGAGCTTAATCAGATATAGATATATTAATAGGGATATAAAATAAAGGATTTTTTTGAGATACCAGGTATGTAATCTAATGAACTACTTACAAATTCATATTTGAAATTTGGACATCTTTCTAGTGAAGTGTAATAGCTTATTTTCACAGGCAAGTTATTTTTAATGAACATTAATGAATTCAACATTACTTTATTACCTTTATTATGTCATTCTTTGAATATCTGAAGTACCTAACACTCAAGAGTTATTCTGTAATAGATTTTTCTATAATCACCACTGTTGTAACAATATGACTGTTTCAAAGTAATATCTGAAAATATTGAAGATGAAATGGAGGAATTATTGAACAAGATAAAATTAATGTGTTATATTTTAAAATACTACAAACATTTAAAAGTGACTATTTTATTATTGTATCAATAAAGTATAATTAGAGATTTAACAGTTTAAAACCAATTTTCTCTTTTTTTCATTACAGAACAATTTGATAGATGGCAGATTCCAGCCCCATTATAAATCAGGCCTAGTATTGAAGGGTTTGTATGTTCAAGCTAAGTACCAGCGCTTACGTTTTACTGGTTCAAGGGGATTTACCACTAATAAATTCAGAGAATTTCTAAAGAAAGAAAAGGTTAGTTTAATTAAAGTCATATTTAAAATTTTTAATTTATATTAGAATTTGTCTTACAGATTTCACTTGATTTTAATTAAAATTTCTGGATATAGCAATTTTTCTTATAGCAGAGTACAATGTGAGGGGTAATTAGAATAATAAGAATATTTAAACACAAAAATTTTTAGCAACAATTCATGTTTTAAAAAAATACAAAATAACCTAGTTTAGATTTTCTGGCATCTCTTGTTATTATTGCCAATTAAACTGTACAAAATTGCATAAACAACATTAAAAATGTAGTTTTGTTTAGTTATAATATCAAATTGAAGGTGTAAAGTTTTTGTAAATTTTCATTATATATTACCATCTTGAATGAGAGCTTCTATAGAGAAACAATATGCAAAACTAGAGTTGTGTATATTAAATGCCCACTGTAAAGTTATTCGCATGGTCCAGTTAATAAGATCATAGGATTTAGAGCTACAAGAGAACTTAGAGAGCATTGAATCCAGCCTCCTTAATTTATAGAAGTCTTAGGCCTGAAGAGCAGAAGAGGTTTTATAGAAAGTTGCATATTAAAGGATCTAGGATTTAAATTCAGGTCTCCTGACTCCAGATTCATGGTTCTTTGTAATTATATCTCACTCCCTTCTAATGATGACTTTATTGAACTGAGCTTGTTTGCAAATTTTAATACAATTTTTTATCACATGCCTAAGAACACATAAAATGACAAGTGCTTCAAAGCTACCTTTTAACCTGCACAATTTTAAATTTAGAGTTAAAGTAACATGAGCACCCTGTTTATAAAAAATTCATAATATATGTGTATAGCTAGATATAAATATATAGATTGACATAGATAGGGAGTAGTTCATGGTTTCAGTGTATTCCCAAAGCATTACAAATTCTTAGAAACCCAATCAGTTGTAGGTCTTCATCATGAAACCACATCTGAAGTTATGTAAAACATTTCCATAAAAGTCATGTTGTAAAAGAAAACATATCTCCCATCCTTATATGGAAAAACCTTCAAGAAAAATAAAGTTAAAGAAAGACTGCTTCAATCTGTATTCAGACACAATCAGTTTTTTATTCTCAGCTATTTCCCAGTTGATGAGCATCCCCTCAATTTCCAGGGTTTTGCCCTGAGAAAAGAACTGCTGCAAATATTTATCTTTTTTGGTATTTATGCCCAGTATTGGTATTGTTAGATCAAAGAATCTGTGTGAATTTATAGCCCTTTAAGCATAGATCATATCTTTTGATTATTTATCAATTGGGAAATGGCTCTTATATTTTCATAAATATGACTCAGTTTTACTGAAGCCTTATCAGAGAAACTTGCTTCAAAAAATTTTTTTACAATTACTATTGCTAACTGTAGCAATATTTATTCCATTCTCTCTCCCTTTCCAAATTGTAATGTCCAGAAAAATGTTTTGCTACTGACCCCTTCCCCGATTTGCCCAGTCTTTTATCATCCTTCTCCCTTCCTATATCCCATTCTTCTCTTATTTTCCTGCAGGATAAAATAGATTTCTCTAGCCATATTGAGTGTGTATGTTATTTCCTCTTTGAGCCAGTTTTAATGAGAGTTAACATTCACTCTCTCCTCCTCTTTCATTGTAAAAGATTTTTCTTTGCTCTTTTTTATGTCAGATAATTTACACCATTCCATTTCTTCCTTTTTCTTTTCCCCACTACATTCCTCTCTCACCCTTAATTTCATTTAAAAAAAAAAATGTATTCCTTCCTATTACAATTCATACCTGTTCCCTCTGTCTACATATACTCCTTCAGAAAGACTCTCCTTCTTGAGTTCAAATCTGGCCTTAGATACTCTGTGACACTGGACAAATCACTTAACCCTGTTTTCCTCAATATTTCATCAGTAATGAGTTATGGAGTTATGTAATGACTTGGAGAAGGGAATGGCAAACTACTCAAGTATTTTTGCCAAGAAAACCTCCCAAAAAGGAGTCAAAAAAGTCAAAATGGGTTTGACAACTGAAAGAACAAGAAAGGGTGATGCACTGGGAGAATGGAGGAGGAGGAGAAAATTTTCTCATAAATGAGGCTTGCAAGGAAGGAGTTATAATGTGGCGTATAAAAGTGGAAAGAGTGCAATTCTTGAATCTCGCTCATCTGAACTGGCTTAAATAAGAAGAATACACATATACACACTTAGGTACAGAAATTAATTTTACAAGAAAGTTGGAGAAAAAGCATAAGAGGAGAGGGGAGATTAGGGAGGCATTGTTCATAATCAAAAAGGAGGAGATGGATGGAAAATAAGAAGGAAAACACAGCAGTCATAATTGTGAAGGTAAACAAGATAAACTCATCCCTAAAACAAAAATGGCAGAGCAAAATGGATAAAAACCAGAATCCAACAATATGTTGTTTATAATAGACACACTTGAAACAGATGCACATTGAGTCAAAATAAGGAACTGAAGCAAAAAGAGCCAGGAGTAGCAATCATGACCTCAGGTAAAATAAAAGTAATAAGATAATCAGGAAAACCTGTATTGTGCTAAAAGATGCTGGTGATAATTGATATCAATGTTAATATAGTTAATTGATGAATAATATCAATGTGTACCAAATAGCATAGTATCCAAATTCCTAAAGGAAAAATTAAATGAATTATGAGAATAATGAAACTTTTATATTATAGTCTTTGCTCCTCTCAGACCTAGATGAATCTAATCATAAAATTAAAAAAAAAGTTAAGGAGATGAATAAAAAATTACCTGTTTTAGATTTATGATATTGAATAGAAATAGAAAGAAGTAAGCCTTTTTTCAGCCTTGCATAGCACTTTCACAAAAATTAACCATATCTTAAGGCCTAAAAATCTCACAAACAAACATACAGAAATGTTTAATGTATATTCTGACAAAATGTAATTTAAAATTACATTCAATAAAGAATCTTTGAAGCTTCAATTAAAAATTGGAAACAAAACAGTTTCATCTTAACAAATGAGCAAGTCAAAAAATAATTCATAGAAATAATCACTTTTAGGTCTGTAGTTTTTAACTTGATTGTTAAAAGGGATATGACATTAAAAATGACTAAGAAATCTGTATAGAAAAATATAAGCCCCTTGCGGACAAGGATTGTTTTACTTTTGTTTTCATTTCTTTTTTAAAAAAAATTTTTATGTATATATTTTTTTTAATTGAGTTCTAAATTCTTTTCATCCCTATTATCCTGTCCTCACACCTTGAGAAGGCAAGTATTATATCTCCTTTACAAATAACATCATGCAAAATGTATTTCTATATTAGCCATGTTGCAAAAGAAAATACATGCAAAAAAAACCCAATAAAAATTTACTAAAAAAAAAAGAATCACCTTTATTAAAGATAATGGGTAGAGTGCAGGCAAAGCAGTATTTAGAAGAGAACTCCTAAATTCTTTCTTTAGTAAAGGAGAAAGAGCAGATTAATGAATTGGTCGTGTAGCTAAAAAACTTGGAAAACAACAGAGTATTCCCAGTTGAACATCAAAATAAAAAAATAAGATTAATAAAATTAAAACAAAAATTAAATGAATTAATAACATTTGAAATCTGATTTTCAGAAATCAGTAAAATAGGTCATTGGATAATTGGACTTATTTAAAAGAAAAAATTACCAGCATTAAAAAAGCAATGAGTAGCCATTTTGTTCAACTATATGCCAAGAACACTGACACTCTGAATGAAATGGATAATTACAAAAATATAAGTTGTCCTGATTAACAGAAGAAGAAATGAAAATTTTCACCATTTATATATAATTTTTAATTTAATAAGTATTAAATGAATTAAAAAAACCCAGGAGAAGATGAATTTAAAAGCCATTTCTACCATACATTTAAAGAACAATTAATTCCTTATACTATATAAACTGTTTGAAAAGATAGGTTGAGTGCTACCAAATTTGGAGAACAGAACCAGGGAAAGGCAACAATAAATCATTATTTAAAATTTTAAATAAAACACTAGTGAGAAGATTATAGCAATATATCACAAAGATCCTACACTATGAACCTAAGGGATTTATACCATGAATATAGAGCTGGTTTAATATTTGGAAAACTTTAAGCATAATTGACTATATTAATAATATAAACCAAAAAAATCATGTGATTATCCTAATAGATACAGAAAAGACTTGACAAAATACATTAACCATTCATACCATGGTAAAGAAGCAGAGAATGTGGAATGTGATGTTGTGGAAAGCAAAAGAGGTAGGATTATAACCAAGAATAACCTATGTAACAAAACTGAGTGTAATCCTACTGGGAGGAAAAGGGATCTTTATTGAAATGGAGGACTTTGAAACATTCCCAATGAAATTTCTTGACCATCAGATCCAACACTCAAGAAGCATAAAAAGATAAACCTCAGTAAAATACTATTGTGTTATAAGAAAGAATGGTGGAAATGGTTTTAGAAAAACCTGGCAAGACTTGAATGGTCAGATGCAAAGTGAAGTGACTAGAACTAGATTAATAGTTTTAACAGTCATAATCAACTGAAAAACCTAATAACTGATCAGTACGGTGACCCACCATAATTCTAAAGAACTCATGATGAAAAATGCTACACACCTTTAAATAGAGAACCGATGGACTTAGAGCAGATTGAAGCATATTTTTCCTCTTTACTTTTCATAATATGGGTTAATAAGTAAATTTCTTGTTTGACTTAATACATATTTATTTTTTGCCTTCTCAATGCTTAGTAGAGAAAGTAGAGGGAGGGAGATAATTTGGTACTGAAAATAAAATTAAGTTGATTTTTAAAATACGTTTCCTTGTCATCTTCTCATATAATAAAATAAACTTTATCAGCTACTTTTTTCACCTGAGAAATACCAGTGAGTTACTAGTGAGTCATCATTCCATTTATCTGCAATTTTCTCTTTGTTCTGTTTATAGAGTTCAACATTTATACACTTCAACTTTTCCAGAAATAAATTTATTGGGCATTGGACAAGAATCTCATATCTAGTGTGCTGTTTGTCAAATTTATATTTATGGAAGAGATAAAAACAGTTTTGGCTCCTCCTGTTCTTCCTTTCCTACTACTCTGCCAATTTATTCCTTCAAGGTTTTTTGAGCTTAAGGTTTTCAGTGAATATTTCTTTTAGAACCTCAAATGGCATTTTATTCACCATACTCAGATGTTGCTCTGCTATTTCTATGAGTATGAAAGATGATGAAAAGCAGTAGCTTGGAATATTAGATTGCAAAGCTGGTCTTTGGAGTCTCTTAGGTGCAGGGATTGCCTCTAATATGCAAATTTTAACTATGGACAACTCATTTGATTTCTTAGTTATCCATGGAACTCTCTAGGACTTCATAAGTTATAGAAGAGCTTCTAATCTATTGGAGGAGAGGGTTTCCACGCTAGGCCTTTTCTGTGCTGATGAATTACAGATCCAGGCCATTGCTGAGGATTCCCAGGTCCATCAGAATTGATCATCATATAGTATTTTTTTTTTTCATTTAACTATAAAAAGCTTTAATTTTGGCATCTGAAAATTGTTCATATCCTGTGATCATTTATTAATTGGGGATAGATATGATTCATGAGTCACCTTTGTTTTATTATAATAAAATTCAAAGAATACCCCTTTTTGTCAGGTAGATCATCATTATAGTATTGTTGTTGAAGTATATAATGATCTCCTGGTCCTGCTCATTTCACTCAGTATCAGTTCGTATAAGTCTCTCCAGGCCTTTCTGAAATCATCCTGTTGGTCATTTCTTACAGAACAATAATATTCCATAATATTCATATACCACCATTTATTCAGCCATTCTCCAATTGAGGGGCATCCACTCAGTTTCCAGTTTCTGGCCACTACAAAGAGGGCTGCCACAAACATTCGTGCACATGCAGGTCCCTTTCCCTTTATGATCTCTTTGGGATATAAGCCCAGTAGTAACACTGTTGGATCAAAGGATATGCACAGTTTGATAACTTTTTGAGCATAGTTCCAAATTGCTTTCCAGAGTGGTTGGATGTATTCACAATTCCACCAACAATGTATTAGTGTCCCAGTTTTCCCATATCCCCTCCAACATTCACCATTATCTTTCCCTGTCATTCTAGCCAATTTGAGAGGTGTGTAGTGGTATCTCAGAGTTGTCTTAATTTGCATTTCTCTGATTAATAATGACTTGGAGCATCTTTTCATATGGCTAGAAATAGTTTCAATTTCTTCGTCTGAGAATTGTCTGTTCATATCCTTTGACCATTTATCAATTGGAGAATGGCTTGATTTCTTATAAATGAGTCAATTCTCTATATATTTTGGAAATGAGGCCTTTATCAGAATCTTTGACTGTAAAAATATTTTCCTAGTTTATTGCTTCCCTTTCTAATCTTGTCTGAATTAGTTTTGTTTGTACAAAAACTTTTCAGTTTACTGATCACAAAATAGAAAATTTTGATTATATCAATGATCTCTAGTTCTTCTTTGGTCATAAATTCCTTCCTCTTCCACAGGTCTGAGAGGTAAACTATCCTGTGTTCCTCCAATTTATTTATAATCTCATTCTTTATGCCTAGATCATGAACCCATTTTGACCTTATCTTGGTGTGCAGTGTTACTGCTTCCCTCTTTTCCTTAGTTCTCTAACCTAACTATCCCACTAGTGTCCTATTGTAAGTTCTTTAGAGTCTTTTTGCTTTTATCAGTGGAAATGACATTGTGGAAGGTAAATTTATTGTCTGTTTTGCTGCTCTATCCTAAGAGCCACTGATTTTCTCTAGC
The DNA here is from genome assembly GCF_902635505.1 of Sarcophilus harrisii. Lineage (NCBI taxonomy): Eukaryota > Metazoa > Chordata > Mammalia > Dasyuromorphia > Dasyuridae > Sarcophilus > Sarcophilus harrisii. The sequence continues at coordinate 274,457,146 of NC_045428.1, forward strand.
TACCTTGCAGCTAAAATCTGTTTTGTTTCCCCCATTAGAACATAAGTCCAGTGAGAGTAGAAACATAATCTTACTTATATTTATTTGCAACAAGTATTTTACACATAGTAAGGGCTTAATAAGTGTTTTCATTCATTTCTTTCTTGTATTCCTGGCATGTAACACAACTCTAGGGCCACTCTCAGTAAATGTTGTATTTGAAAAATGTTGAAATTATCATTTTAGTCTTATTTTCTTTGTTTTAATTATATTCTTGACTTTAAGTTCAGGGAAATTGTCTTGTAGAAAATCTAGGAATATATAAAATTAAGTTATGTAAATGAAAAAAGAAATGACTTTCACAAAATGATAAAATTATAGACTGTCAGGCTTTGGTTTCTATAAAAATTCTGCAATAGTATAACGATATGACTAATAAGAGTTCTTTAGTCAGACATTAGTTTTGTTTTAGAAATACTTGACCAAGTAGTGGGAAGAATTAGAAGAGAGGGGGAAAAGAGGGATACATCTCTTGCACATGTATTCCAACTCAATAGGCATTGATGGTATGAGCCATTATCGGTTAATGATGAAGTAAGAAATTACTTAGTCTTAATCCATTTCTTGTGAAAGGTATTGCAACACAGAAACCAAGTACACCTATGTAAATATAATCAGGGTTAGAAAATAATTAGAAGTAGGCATGAAATAAATTGTATACCAAGACCTTTCAAGTGTTGGGGTTTTTTAAAGTTTTTTTAAAAACTAGTTTGAGATTTTGGTTTTGTTTTGACAATGAGAATAGGTCTCCCCTTTATCTGGAGGAGGACTATTTTAAATGGAAAGAAGTTACAAAGTTAAGAAAACAATCTTTAAATTAAAAAAAAAGCCATCTATACTCCTTGCTTGTTTAATTTATTCTAAAAGTTTAATTTTTAGGAGTGTGTGTGTGTGCGCGCTTTCTAACTTCCCATGTATCAAATATACATAGCTCTATAATTATCAGTTGCCACCTTTGTAGAAAATGGATTTGATCAGAATGTAACAGTGGAGCTACATGGTAAGTATTTAATTTTTACAATGTAAATGCCCAAACAGCTTAAAGAAATTGGTAATAGGCACTGACTGAATACTGTTTTCCCCAGGCATATATGTGTTTCATTTAAAATATGTAACTGTATGTGAAAGGCATAATGAAAATTGAAATTGAACTCTTAAAACTGAATAAAATTAATATGATGTACAAAGGACATGAGAAATAAAAAATAAGCATAAAATCATATTTGTAAACTATGAGAGACAATTATGGAGTGAGTGAATTTTCATATCCCTCCTTCAGGTGTTTCACAGAAACATTTTTTTTTTTGCCGGGGGAGGGGTGGTGGTGGTGTCTGTATTCTTTTAAGGGCTGAAGTTACATTTAGAAGACCTTTAAAAGATATCTTCAGTTATTCTGACGTGCAAGCTAGTCTTTTAAAAATTGCCCCTATTTCCCTAAGGGTATATTTAGTGATCCTGTGTGTGAAAATGATGATGACAATAACCCTACATATTGTGCTTTAAAATATACAGCTTTTGCAAGATATTAGGTATATTATTATTTCAGTTTTACAAGCTGAGAAGGCTGAGATTCTAAAATTGGGATTTGCCTATGATCTAAATAATTGCATGAAATAGATTCAAATCTAAGTTTTCTGAATCTTAAGTCCAAGTTTATTTTCACTATAATATGCTGTGTTTCGGTGGAACAAATATATAAAATAGTCAACAAGACTACAATGAATTTCTAAATTTTGCAATACAGATAATGAATGCAAAGAGAATTCATAGAGGGGAGAAATTCTAGTGGCTTGTAATCATCAGTGAAAGCTTCACAGAGAAGATGAAAACTAAGCTGATATTTGGAGTTTGGGAAACATATAAAGAGTTTGGGAACCAGGTTTCCAATCTTAGGCAGTAATAAGGATTGCTACAATGGATCCCATTTATTCAAGACTTAGAAAACCATTTGAGAAATTTGAATCTAATATTAGGTTTTAAGCAGGGGAATGATATGGAGCAAATAAGGTTTTTATTGTATTTATCTGGAGAGGGGAGAAAGTATAGGAGTAAAGGTTGTACCAGTGGAAATTTGAAGGAGGAAAAAAACCAGATGGATTTAGAAGATAATCACCATAATTGAGGCTTGTAACAATGTGAAACACTACAGGAAGTGGTGATGACAATGAGGTTGTCAATAGTTATTGATGAGATAAAAAATCTGGTGAATGAGAGGGGAGAAAGGTATCTCTGGTACTGCTAAGAAAGAATATAAGAATATTTCATATATTTCCATATTTACAACATACATTAAGTAGAGAGCATTTGGTGAGTTGTATGTTGTGAAGGGCAGCATGGTGAAAGCATTGATAAATATATAGCTTTCCAAATGAAAGGATTAATTCAACAAATTTTTTAGAATTAACTTTTTAAAAATGATTTCTAGTGAAAAAAATGACTTATTTTCTGAAGCAAAAAGCTTGAATTTTCTTTTTTGTAATCAATAAAACCATACTTAGAGGAATAAAGTTTATAGCACCTACTTACACAGATGTAAAAATCTATACTGTGTACAGAATTGTAATTCTATTCTGAAAATGTCTTTTAACTTGTATAGAAATTATGAAAATGAGATAATAACCACCATTACTGTTTTTGAAATAAAACCACCATTACTGTTTTTGAAATAAAAAATTTCCAGACAAGTAAATGGCAATAAATAAATAAATAAACTTTTAAATTTCTTTCAGTTTTAATTATGTAAGGTGCTAGTAATACAGGTAAGGATATGCATTCTTAATTTTTTAAATGTCCCTGAAAAAAATGTGCCATTCCACTTTTTCCTCTTGTTTAGTTGCATGGCCTTGTCTCCAACGTGTTTAGTAATTTAGTGTTTCAGTTCTTACTACAATATAGACTTTCATATTCATTAAACTTAAATCATGGTCTGGTTTGTGTAATTCTGCTGTGTTAACTGACGTCTTTCTTACTGAAAACTTCTTTTATATAATAGCTCCAAGTACACACATTTATAAATGAATGTTTAAAATGTGTTCCCTTAGGAATTTCTTTGCTATCTATCAGCCAGGCTAGGAGTTCAATTTCAAATGAGTTTCAAATGAGAAAATTGATTTTACTGTGCAAAGTCATAGAGGATATTGAAACAATCATCAAGAACAGTCTATGAGACCTGGCTTTTATCAGGGGCCATCATTCCTTATTTCCCTTCTCCCTTACTGTACCCACTGTCAAAGAGAAATTTGTCAGAATTTTGACCAATGATTTTTAAAAGATTTCAGACCCATGACAGGACAGGACAGATCATAGGAACATCAGTAAGAGATAACAGACAGATTCGTGCATGTACCTGTTACTCACAGACAGGCTTTTTATTAGTACTAGTATATTAACTACTTGAGCATCCTGAAACTGACACAGGCGGTAAGCAACTTAAACCAGTCATCTCGTTCCACTGAGAAATTACAATAAAAATATCATGAAGGGGAGAAGATCAGTATTATTGCTCTGATTGTATGCTCTTTGAGGATAAGAAGAAGGTTTTTGCAATAGGTGCCAAAAATGGGATGAAAAAGTGCCATTTGGGATTCTTGTTTGAAATATAAAGATAGGATTCAGGAGACAATTCCTGTAAGATGGGTTATTTCCAAGTCTCAGCAACTTTAATTGGACTCTAGGTGACATGGTTGATCATGAGTCCCACATAGCAGAGTCCTTTTTACATTAACTCAATACACACTAGTATTGACATTTTCTCAATCTTGCCAGGCTGTCTTATACTACATTTTGATTCTGTTTACTAAATATTAGTTTTCCTCTTTGGTGTCCCCTGTGTCTCTGCAAGGATGTCAGGATGCTTTGTAAATTAGTCATCATGAAGCTTTATGATATAAACAAGGGTATGGGTTAAACTCTAAGTTTTTATTTGGCTCTGATTTTGACTAGTAGATTTTTGTGTGTGTTTTCTCTCAATAGGAGCATGTGAACATCGCTACTGAAATCTAACCTGCGATTATAACACCTAGGAGTGAACATTATAGGAGGATTTCTGCTTGGCAACATGTCTTTGTCAGGAGTTAATAGAGAATTGGAACTAATACTGTAACTTTCTTGTTAAATAACTTTATTTTTCAGTAGTGGAATGCTGCAACTTTTTTACAATTAACAATTGCTTTTAAATCATAGCATTCAGTTTGAAAGTTGTAACTATAGTTCCCTTGAAAAAGCCTCAAGAATCATTTGAAGGGAATTTATTTATTGATAACATTTTCTCTGAGCATGGGTTTATGGATAGAACTTACTGAGTTGTTTTATCTTAAAATTTATATGTTGAAAGTTTATGACTTATGTAATAAAAAAAAAACCTACAGAAAACTTGGAAGTGTTTCTGAATTTTATTGGGGTTTGTACCTGTTATGTTTGGAGTGGTAGCCTGAAGGCATTGAAATTTATGTTTTGTTTATTTTCCTTTCTCTGATGGCTTACCCTGTTACTTCAGATTTTCTTAAGTGTCTTGAGAATTTTGAGAACTACACTTTACACATTCTACATTATAAATGCTACAGGAAAGCTAGAAAACTATTTTAGATTTTCATCATCATGGTTGTTATTTCCCTAAAAACATTCACATTTTTGCATAAATATGTAAATTTAACTAATATTTGTTCTTCAGATTTCAGAATGTCATTGGTCAAAAAAAAAATTGTGAAATTTTTATGGGTGTTAGTTCCAAGGTATATTTTTTTTTGGCTGAATTGAGAGGGTTAGAAGCCAAATGAGTAAATTAAGAGAGTGAAATGAAAGGAAGTGGAGGCACCTATTATACATCATCATCTTAAGAAATTTAGCTACAAAAGGATGGAAAGAGATGGGATAATAGAGGATTTGAGTCAAAGAATGATTTTCTGGGTATGAAGAAAGATAGCATATTTGTAGGCAGTAAACAGACTAAAAGAGAGGAGAGCCTGGGAGAGAACTAAGGAGTAGAGCCCAAGCTGGTACTTAGCCCAAGCTGGAGATCTAGATAATGAACTCTATTGAGTTGGAGATTAGTCCAGGGGCACTCATTCAATTGGAAGATTCTCTTTTCTGATTCCAACTCACCCCCCACCAAAAGCTACCCATATAACAAGCTTCCTTCAGCTCAATTCCTTACAGAGGGCCAAAAGCAGGAATCATGTCAGGCCAAGGGGTTCCCCTCATCAAAATCAAAGGTTAATAGCCCATAAGCAAGGGACTCTTTGCCCACTGAAAAGACATTCTCTTTTCAGCATTAACCTCTCTTTGTTTCTCACACATTTTCCTAGCAGGACTGTACTCCTCTTCACCTCTCTGTCAGGACTTCTCTGCTAGACCTTTATCTCTCTGCCGGGACCTTGCCCCTTGGAATGAATCAGACTTCCTAGCAAAGGCTAACTTCCCAATGCCAAGTTTCAATAAACTTTACCAGTCTAATTTTTGGGTTCATAAATTCATTTATGAAGAATCTGCGCAACCAGAAGGGATTCCCACAACTCTGCCCTGCACCGAACCTCATCAATTTCTTGTCTAACTTCTTTTCAAATCATATATTTTTTGGGTCAGATCCCTTATAAAATCTCTTACTGGCCATGATTAGGGTACAGCAAGTTAAGGAAATGGGAAGTCATCTGGAATGAATTCACAGACTCAAACTATCTCTAGGTGAAGGGGTGAAGTTTCACTGTAATGCTCCTAAGGAATTCAAATTAAGAGGAGAAGTAGGTCCTTTTATGGGAAAGAACCAAGATCAAGGTATGCTCACTATGCTAATTCTGTGCTTCACTAAATCCACTGGGGGCCATCCTGCTTAGATAAAACAGTCTCAGTAGTAAACATCTATAGCTTTTCCTCCTGGTTGTGTAAAGCAGGGGTCCTCAAACTATGGCCGCGGGCCAGATGCAGCAGCTGAGGATGATTATCCCCCTCACCCAGGGCTATGAAGTTTCTTTATTTAAAGGCTCACAAAACAAAAGTTTTTGTTTTTACTATAGTCTGGCCCTCCAACAGTCTGAGGGACAGTGAACTGGCCCCCTATTTAAAAAGTTTGAAGACCCCTGCCAAAGTAACAATCAATGTGTGTGTCTGTACAAGATAGCTCTGTCTTGTACAAGATAATGTCAGTATAAGATAATTCTACAGGGTCAGTTTGTTCCTCACTGGACTTGCTAGATTGCTACCAGGGACATGGTCTTAAGCTGGAGTTAATTCACCCCATCAAAAATTCATGTTCAATGGCAAAAATATTCAGCCTTCTTAGAGAATTCCCAGTCTGTGATTAGGAAACCATAAGATTTAAAACTGGAAGGGAGCTTTACAATTACTCTGTCCAAGCTTCATGTGTTAAAGACAAAGCAGTTGTGATCCATTCCACCTGTTCGTTCCTACATTGTGGAGGAATATTTTTTTTAATCTAAAAATGAGTTCTCTCACTAAGGATGGAACCCACCTGAGGCAAAATTGAAATAAATGAATTTGGTTTTCTGATTGGTGTGAACCTTAAGAAAATTTTCTAGTGATGGGCTATAATAGGGATCTGTCAATGCTGTTAGTATCAAATTAACCATTTGAAAATCACTTCAATGTAATTTCATTGGTTAAGATGTTCTATTAGGGTCAAATATATCCCTGCTGTAATTTAGTGGATCATATTTGAGTTATTATAACAAAAAAAAATCAGCATGCAAGCAAACTAGTGATGCTGTATTCCAGACTTAGAGTAGTTCTTGGATATCATAGAATAATCTTCCTAGGCCTTCATTTAAAGCTTTATGAATTTGATCCAACTTACTAGGAACTACGTTCTACTGGCAAAGCCTGGCAACTCAAGGTCACCTCTATATCATGATAAACTATTGATATAGAATTTTAATGGATAGCAAAACTGAGAGAAATAGTTGGTACACTGCATGGCAGAATCAGTAATAGCCCCAAGACTGAAAAATAGCTAGAATCAAGAAAATGAAGTTTAATAAGTACAAGTATCCAGTCTTGTATTTAAGTTCTAAAACTCAAATGCATAAGTCATAGGATAAAAAAAATCAGACTTTTAAAAAAAATAATTTTTATCAATATATTTTGTTTTTACATAACCTACAATTTACACATTAAAACTAAGGGTACCATCCTGAAGCCTATCTGCAGGAGGGGTACATACTTAGGGAAGGACTGGCAGATGGATTCTGCACATATGCCCCCTCCCAGGGGCTTCAAATTGCTTTTGGAGTTTTGTTGTCACCTTTACTAATGGGCTAAAAGCCTTCCCTTGTAAAACTAAAGGTTTTTGCTAAAGGAGATTAAACCCATTATCTCCACTCTGCATGTCACCTTCTCTACCCATGCTTCACATCTTTTTAAACTTTATGGTTCTTACACCCAGGTCATCTGAGTGCTCGTTTCACTGTGTATAACACCACTGCTTCAGACACTGCCCCTACTACCCCTTCAAGGAGACAAAAGTAGAGATTTGGGGGAAAACATTCTGTGGTATTTATCCTAAAAAAAGCTGTCTGGACAAGAGGCAACCATGATAGCCTCACTCCCAACCTTCCTCTGGGTGAGGTTCCTGGCTTTTGTCCCTACTAACTCCACTTTTAATTATTCTTTTTGCTCATATAAAAGCTCCTGCATTTTTAACCTACTTGTGAGAGTTGTTTCCTCCAGGCTCCAAGTTATGAACTTCCAACTTTGTTCCCCCTGAATCACCTGGGCTAACCAATTCTGACACTTGGGACCCCTCTGAATGCTGCTGTCTCCCCTCTTCAGTCTGGACCCACTGGGCCCCTGTCCCTACAGCTCTAGGACCCTTGTCAGCTTGAAGCAGCTACAGAAGATGAGACCTCCGTCCCTTTGTCCCAAATGAATTTGGGGGTGACTGCTTGAGGAGGGAAATAATGTAATATGAGTTCCCTTGACTCAATAGACCTAAATTTTCTAGCTCTGGATGAGTACTCATCAAATTGATCAGTTCTTTACAGTGTAGTAATTTCATTATGTTTATATACCACAACTTGTTTAGTCATCCTTCGATTGATGAGCTTCGGTTTTGTTTCAGAAGATAGTTTTGGCAACAATTTTTATGAGAAAGATCAGTTTTTTTTTAGCTAACTGTAAGCTCAAAATTAGCTGTTGGAAGTTTATGTGATGGCACAATTATTAAAGCATTAATGGTTATTTGTAAGATGAGATTGAATTCTGAGATCACTTCTGCTTTTGAAATGTTATGATTGATTCCAGAAGATCCAAAATAAAAGATGTCATGAGTCTCAAGTGATACAGAAGTAATAGATTTAGACCATAGATTGAGACTTTTTGAAAATGGCCAATGCAGAATTTGTTTTGTTTGACTAACCATATTTGTAACAAGAGTTTTATGTTTTCTGCTTTTTTTTTTTAGGTAGGGAGGAGGGAGAAGGAAAGAATACACATCTGAAAATAAGATTCAATTTAAAAAATAATTGTTATGGTTGAGAATATTTTTGAAGCACCTGAGAATCCTCCTCCTCCACCTCTTCCACATTTATAGTGTTTTATAGTTTGTTTGTGAAAAGTCTGAGAGATAGATGCAATTATCATCTCTATTTTATAGACGAGAAAAATAAGGCTTAGAAGTTAAATAACTTGCCTGAAGTCCCACAAGTTGTGTTTGAACCCGATAGCTCTGCATTCCCAAACTCAGTACTTATATATATACATCCCATGTGCTGTACTATATTCTTGAATATGGCCCAAACCAGATTAAAATGAAGTTCTTATCTGATTTTAATGTATCAGTGTTTCAATATATATATATATAAACACTTTCAGTTTTCTAAATAAATATGCTTTCCACAGGGATCCTTTTGTACTATTTAGTGGGCTCCTTTTCTTTTTGAATTTGACACTGCTTTTCTATAGCATACTTGCTACTCAATATTAGAATACTTTTACAGTATTTCAAGTGATGCATGATTTCAATAGTTTTGGTGGTCCCTTCACCAGTGTAATCACAGCCTTTCCTTACTTTAGTAGATGGTTTCATGAATTGCCATGAGCTTAAAAGAAAATTAATCACAGGGCAGTTAGGTGGTACAGTGGATAGAGCGCCAGCCCTGAAGTCAGGAGGACCTCGAGTCAGGCACTTAACACTTCCTAGCTGTGTGACCCTGGGCAAGTCACTAAACCCAATTGCCTCTGCAAAAAAAAAAAAATAAAATAAAATAAACAAACAAATAAATGAATAAGTAAATAAATAAATGAATGAATGAGTGAATAGATAGATAGATAGATAGATAGATGATCACCTAGTGGCCAGGTTCCAAGTGACAAAATTAACATTATTAGACTGTGGTTCATTAGAATCAGTGGTGAGACTCTAGAGTCACCCCTCCACACACACAATGATGAGACATTGAAGACAGTCTTTATTAGAAATCCAATAAATAGGACAAAGGAGTGTAGCCCGGTTGACTTAATGAAAGAAACCATTCAAATCTGACTCATCTTGCACACTTCCTTGACAAAGATCTAGAGAATGCATCAATCTGAATTTTTGTAGGGACAAAAATAAGACTGATTAAGCTGGTGCTCTGATATCATTTCAAACTTCAGGGACGACTTTGACCTTCTCTTGAAATGCTTGGTAAATGGATCCTGGATCAGAAATTATTTCTAAGTTAATGTCTCTCAAATCTCTTTGTCCAGGACAATCCTTTCTGTCCAGACTTCAAGGAGGAGTCTGACCAAGCTGGATTGTTCCCTCGGTTTCATATCCCTCTGCTGCCATCTGCTGATTATTAATCCTCAACATCTCAATCCCCAGCCCTCAGTATCTGCCCCTTCTATCTCTTCCTCCATATGGCCGAAGTCTCCACTCTAATCCACTGCTTGTCCCTTTGTGCTTTTGACTTTAAATAGCAAAATTGAAGCCAGACTCCAAGAGGGTTTCTTCCCCCAGAATCTCTTTCAGTCTGCCACCCAAGCCACACTTCCTAAAGCATCAAGTTCGTTCGGTCCATCCTCCGACTTGCATGATTTAACAAGTTTTGGCAAATGAATCTGCACCATGTAGGAGGTCAGTCAGATTGCTACCTTCATAGAACAAAAAATCAAATTAATGTCTAGGGAGTTCAAGAGACTCACCATCGTATCAACAGTAATCAGCAAAGCCAGATGGAAACTCAAATCTCCTATTAATTTAGGAACACTTATTATATCTTTCTGCCTGTTGAATGAAGGAATTAATCTCATCTACTAAAGTAGGATCTCTTTTGGGAAAAGACTAGTTTTCTAAGATCCAGGTGAGAATATTAATAAGACCTTTTTTTTTTTTTTTGGCAAGCAATTAGGGTTAAGTGATTTGCCCAGGGTCACACAGCTAAGTATCTGAGGCCAGATTTGTACTCAGGTCCTGACTTTAGATTCTATTTATTATGCCATCCAGCTGCCCCAGAGACCCTCATTTTTTAAACAAACATGAAAAATATATTGAAATCAGTGCTGCTACCCTAGAAGGTTTACTATACTCACTGCCATGATGCTGTTATTGTACAAAGCATTACCAAATAGCATCAGTTCTGGCAGTTTTCTTTTATCTGGAAACCTGATTGCAATTATGTCTTTTAGAATCTAGTTATGAAGAACCAAAACTATTACTATATATATATATATACACACACACATATATATATATGTATATATATGTATATATATACATATATATATATGTGATGAAGCAGGGTCTCCTGGTTTTAGTCCAAAATTGGAGGGACTGTTAAGTAATGTACCTTTTTTCTTTTTTTCCCCCACCAAACCGGTTCTAAGAGCAGTTCTGAGAGGAATTTTTAGAATTACTGACCAATGTTGTCATTAGTATAGATGTATATTTTCCCAATGTAATTACTTTGAAAAACAATATTGACTTGGATGTGTAAGTTTTGTTACATTTTTAAAAGTCTTCTTATTTTAGAATCATTATGTAGTTGAAAATATTAATAGCATGCCTATACCCAGGATAAGAAGTAACATGGAGAAATAGTTTTTTTTTTAAATTTTTTAATTTTTTTTCTATTTTTATTTTTTTATTTAATAGCCTTTTATTTACAGGATATATGCATGGGTAACTTTACAGCATTAACAATTGCCAAACCTCTTGTTCCAATTTTTTACCTCTTACCCCCCCACCCCCTCCCCTAGATGGCAGGATGACCAGTAGATGTTAAATATATTAAAATATAAATTAGATACACAATAAGTATACATGACCAAAACGTTATTTTGCTGTACAAAAAGAATCAGACTCTGAAATATTGTACAATTAGCTTGTGAAGGAAATCAAAAATGCAGGTGGGCATAAATATAGGGATTGGGAATTCAATGTAATGGTTTTTAGTCATCTCCCAGAGTTCTTTTTCTGGGCATAGCTAGTTCAGTTCATTACTGCTCCATTAGAAATGATTTGGTTGATCTCGTTGCTGAGGATGGCCTGGTCCATCAGAACTGGTCATCATATAGTATTGTTGTTGAAGTATATAATGATCTCCTGGTCCTGCTCATTTCACTCAGCATCAGTTCGTGTAAGTCTCTCCAGGCCTTTCTGAAATCATCCTGTTGGTCATTTCTTACAGAACAGTAATATTCCATAATTTTCATATACCACAATTTATTCAGCCATTCTCCAACTGATGGACATCCATTCAGTTTCCAGTTTCTAGCCACTACAAAAAGGGCTGCCACAAACATTCGTGCACATACAGGTCCCTTTCCCTTCTTTATAATCTCTTTGGGATATAATCCCAGTAGTAACACTGCTGGATCAAAGGGTATGCACAGTTTGATAACTTTTTGAGCATAGTTCCAAACTACTCTCCAAAATGGTTGGATTCGTTCACAACTCCACCAACAATGAATCAATGTCCCAGTTTTCCCACATCCCCTCCAACAATCATCATTATTTTTTCCTGTCATCTTAGCCAATCTGACAGGTGTGTAGTGGTATCTTAGAGTTGTCTTAATTTTGCATTTCTCTGATTAATAATGACTTGGAGCATCTTTTCATATGACTAGAAATAGTTTCAATTTCTTCATCTGAGAATTGTCTGTTCATATCCTTTGACCATTTTTCAATTGGAGAATGGCTTGATTTTTTATAAATTAGAGTTAATTCTCTATATATTTTGGAAATGAGGCCTTTATCAGAACCTTTGACTGTAAAAATATTTTCCCAGTTTATTGTTTCCCTTCTAATCTTGTCTGCATTAGTTTTTTTTTGTACAAAAACTTTTCAGTTTGGTATAATTGAAATTTTCTATTTTGTGATCAGTAATGATCTCTAGTTCTTCTTTGGTCATAAAGACCTTCCCCTTCCACAGGTCTGAGAGGTAAACTATAACATGGAGAAATAGTAAAGCAGCTCATGAGGAAGATTTTAGCCCTAGTCTTAGTGCTGATGTGGACAGGCATCTCTCTAAGACTGTAAATTGTAGAGATGAAGATCTGTGTTGTGTATGAAATTCTTTATTGGGAGCTCTCAATACTGATGGAATTATAGCTCCAGGAAAAAAGAAAAAGAGAAAAAAGAACCATAACCATGAATATTCCTTCTATAAGTATTGATTATATCATCCTACCTATGCTCACTTACCCTGTGTGAGTGGATCTTGTCTAAATACTTCCATTGAGTTTCACCCAAAATAATGGTGGCCTTCCCTGTGATCAATCTATCCCTTACTCTCACTATATTACTGGACTTTTCTAGTCAAATTTTTTTTAGAGCATATTTCTGATGTTACAAAATTTACCATCCATGTATTTACTAAGTCACTTATTTGTTTATTCATTCATTCATTTATAGCATTCATTTTTTCCATAGTGAGGACCATTTGAGGTGTACATTTTTTTGCATTGTACATTCTTGGTCTGGTTTCATGTTTTTTTCCAATTGTATGGATACATTTTCTAATGTATGAAGAGAGGGACACATGGATGCTCAATGTTTGTTAAATTATAATGATTATTTATTTTTCCTAGAGAAATAATATTAATGTGGAAGAAATCATACTAGGGTATTTTGAATAATAATTAAAAATATGATCATAAGTAACAGGTGAGGTCTCACTGTTCCTCAGTTCTATGGAATTTTGAACAAAAGAAAATTGCTTACATTTCTACAGGAAAGATTTATAAAATGTTAAGGAAAATTTTCTGACTAAAGTTGTGAAAACACTGAAACACCTTATAGCCTCTCCTAAATGTTTTCTAGACAGGTCTCAGATAATATTTTAATTCTGCTTATATAAACGAAATTGTTTACTCACTGGTTTTACATCTTATATACAATTTGCTTCTTTCACCCTTTGTGCTTTTAAGTTAGTTACAAACTCCTAAGGATTTCTTGCACCACCTAATGGACAAATTGGGGCATCATGAATCCTATTTTTGACAAATTTTATTTATTTGTTCAATTTATACTTTTATTGACATTTTTTATTTTTATTTGATTCATTTCTGGATATACATGCACTCCACTGAAGCATCCCTTTATATGCTTGCGTGTGGTCTCTGTGGCAACTGGATGGCACAGTGAATAAACTTTCATTTAAGAACATATTTGAGGGTAACTTGCCTTTACTATTCTATACCTATCAGTGTGATTTACCTGGATTTATTGCTTTATGATTGCCTGATTTCTCAATGGTCAGTCAATGAGCACTTATAAAGCACCTACTATGTACCAGGCACTATGCTAAGCACTGGAAATACAAAATGAAGGAAAAGCTAGAGGATAAGTTCAAGGATATTAAGCTCCCCAGTACTTCATTCTACTCCCATCTCAGATTTCTAAGGAACAGATTTGCCTTTGGTTCTAGTTTAGAGTACCTCCTTCTGGGTCCTCCAGAATCCCTCCAGTCCTTTTATTTCCATTCAGAAACAATGAAAGACAGGGAGATCACAGCAATAACAGTGCACATTACAGATAATTATTCAATAACATTTATTCCTACTAGTATAGTCTGTGTACTACTAGTATAGTACACAGGCCTCAATAGACCAGTTGCAAGACTGCTGCTAATTGGTATTATGGCTAATAGCAATAATAATAATGAGTACTTCTTTTAATGATTTTGTAAGATTTGTAAGGTTTGCAAAGCTCTTTACATGATTGTCTCATTTGATCCTCAGAATAACCCTATGAGGTACATGCTATCTCCATTGCACATCTCCATCCTCCAGATGAGGAAACAGGCTGAGAGCAGTAATTAAGTGACTTGCCCAAGATCAGATAGCTAGTAAGTACTGAAATAGCATTTTACCACTGCTCTTCTGACTCAAAGTCTATGGTTATATCCCTCATTCTAGTTAGCTGCCTAATTATCCATTTACATTTAAACTCTATACTGGCATTGTTGTGTCAGTCAACAAACATTTAAGTTCTTATTATTTGACAGGCCCTGGGCTAAACTCAAAGAAAGGTGACAAGAAAATCTCCATTCTCAGAGATCACACTTTCTAATGGGATTAACATGTAAGTGTATCACAGGCTTTGTTTCACTCTTCCAATTGAAGAAGGCTGTATCGTTCTAGGGATCCTCCTGAGAGATTGAAAGACTACAGCAACATATTACAAAGATCATATACTCTGAACTGACTGAATATATACCAATGCAGAGCTGCTACAATAATAGTAAAACTATAAAACATAACTGGCCATAGTAAGAACAAAAAAAAAGCAAAAATCATGTTTGTATCAATAGATGGAGAAAATCTTTTGACAAAATAAAATACTCATTCCTGATTAAAAAAAAAAAAACATTAAAAAGCTATGATGTGATTTTAAAAGACAAAACCATGCAAGAAAAGGAAAAATAGGGGCAGCTAGATGGCACAGTGGATAAAGCATTGGTCCTAAGTTCAAATCTAGCCTCAGACACTTAACACTTCCTAGCTGTGTGACCCTGGGCAAAGTCACTCAACCCCAATTGCCTCAGCAAAAAAAGAAAAGAGAGAGAGAGAAAGAGAGAGAGAGAGAGAGAGAGAGAGAGAGGGAGGGAAGGAGGGAAGAAAGAAAGAGAAAGAAAATTAAGAAAGAAAGAAGAAAAGGTAAAAACAGTAATTGTGCTATACAAATGAGGTATAAGATTAAGAATTAGGAGGGAAAAATTAGATGGGGGAGGAGAGCTGGCAGTTCTGAAATCCTATTCACATTGGAAATGGGTTGAAGAAGAAACAATACATATATATCAAGAAGGGTATAGCACCTCCAAAACTTATAAAGAAATAAGAGGGGGAGGGAATAGGATAAGGTGGGGTTCAGAAGAGTTTAGATTGACAGGAGTGGAATAAGGTGTGTACATTAATAGGAATGGGGTAAAGAGGGAGGGAATGTAATGCCAAAGGTCACTTTTAATGGGGTGACCAGTCCCTACAATTGCCCTATTTCCTAATTCTGCCTTAAGGTCATGACCGTCCCCTCTTAATGGTTGAGATAAAGGTGTTATAGACATTCCTTAATGTCATTAGAATATCAGTAACCTCCATCTATGAGGCTATCCCCACCTAGGTCTCTGCATTATGTCATTGTTCTTGTTATTCCATAAAAGGCTTGCTGTCCCAATACTCAGGGCTAGACTCTTTGAGATGATAGTCTGTCTAGCCCTGGGATCCATTGGTCCCAGTATTTCTCTCCATTTAATAAACTATTGAATTGTTCTCTAATCTCTGTCTTGCTCAGTTTCTTTTGGCATAACAGGAAAAGATGAGAAGAGAAAATACAGGAAGGATTCTTGGGCTGGGGAGATTAAGTAATAGCAAAGCAAGTTAGCAGGTAAAAGTGAAGTAAAGTAAAAGAGTTAGCAGGGATAGGAAACAAGAAATAAAACATATGAATGTATATATGTTTTTGTGTAGGTGTGTGTGTGTGTGTGTGAACAAACATAAATATATATGTGCTTAATGATAGCCTGCTTGAGCAGGTAAAGAGAAGAAAGGGGAAAAAAGAATAAAGTAAAAAATGCACAGCAGAGAGCAAAGGAAAACCTATGAGGAAGCAAAGAAAAGATGAACAGTTCTAAATACAATATGTTTTATTATTATGTTTTCTTGAAATGGAAACTTATTTATACATATTTTGAATCCTCTGGAATGTTCTGTTGGACATATAACAATGGTTTTTTTCCCCCTTTTTATTTTCTATTTAAGTTTTAAAATTTAAAAAATTTATAACATAGGAATAAATAGAATTTTCTTTAAAATGATAGGCAGTATCTATCTAAAATCAGATAGGTGGTGAAATAAGTTGGTTCTAGAGTCAGGAAGACATATTTCTTCAGTTCAAATCTGGTCTCAAACACTTGCTAATTGTGTGTCCACGGGCAAGTCACATAACCCTGTTTGTCTCAGTTTCCTCTTCTGTAAAATGAGCTAGAGAAGGTAAAGCACAATATCTCTGCCAAGAAAATCCCAAATGGGGTCGTGAAGAGTCAGAAGAAAAACAACTGAGTAACATACAAGAGTTAGATTTAATTCAGATATGTTAGAGGCCAAAAAAAAAAATCAGGGGTATTATCATTTTTATTCAATATTGTGTTACAAATCTAGCTATGACAATAAGACACTGACACTTGTTTGTTCATTCTGTGAGAAGACTGTTAACATCAGGAAAGTCCCATCTTGACTTACAAGTGAATTGCATTTAAGTGAGGCAGAGATAAGCAAAGTCAGCTTCACTCTTTCCTTCAATTATGGTTGTCCATGACAACCATGGCAAGACAGAGGCAAGGTGAGGACTTCTGATGCAGTGGCCTTTTTGAGCTAATGCTTTTCCCAGTTCTCAGTTTGTCTGAGGCAACACCTATTCAGTAATTAAAGACGAGGTAAGAATGAGGGCAAAAGGGGGTTTATTTGCTTTCCCAAAATCAATCTGAGAGGGGAAGACTCTGAGATTTTCTAGCCAGAACAGAAACAATTACTATTCACACTCACGCTGAGCCATCAACATCTGAACAACTGGTAATAAAACACTAAAATGAAATTGAAGGAACAAACACAGGAAACAAAATTATCACCTTTTGCAGATTACATAATAGTTTACTTAGAAAACTTGAAAAAGTCAACTAAAAAACTCACGGAAATATCCAAAACTACCAGCAAAATTGCAGCATAGAAAATAAACCCACACAAATCATCAGCATCTTGGTATACTGCCAACCAAACCCAGCAGGAAAAGATAGAAAAAAATTCCATTTAAAATAATTGAAGATAATATGAAATACTTGAGAGTATCTGTCAAAAAATACACAGGAATTTATATGATCATATATAATCATTTTTTTGGGGGGAGGGGGGTCATAACATACCTTTATCTGCACACTGCACTAAGATAGAAGTCTTTCTAGAACACAGTCAAATTATTATCAAGAAAGTTTTTTTTCTTTTAATACTTAATCACATTTCTAGATGGATCAGCATTTAGTACAAATAATACAAATTCACACAAAATATATACAAAACAATTCTTGGTACTTTATGATAGGTGTGGAATGAGCTTATAACTATGTCCACATATTTGTCTTTCATTATTAAAAAAAAAAAATCTCTATATATTATGTTCCATTCAAAAAGCTCCTAGTACAGAGAGAATTGAACTTTAATTTTATAAAATACTCTTTACACAATTATAGATCTTGGATTGGAGAAATGTTAATTTTTCATGGTAGGCCAGATCAATACAATAAAAATCACAATACCATTTAAATCAATTTATTTATTCAGTGCCACATCAAACTACCAAAGGATTGCTTAATAGAGCTAGATAATAATGAAATTCATCTGGAAGAATAAAAGGTCAAGAATATCAAGGGAATTAATTTCAAAAGTGGGGAAATTATTAAACTCTTCTTATGCAAAATGACTAATATGGAAATGTTACACATAATTGAATATCTATAACCTATATCTGATTTTTTACTGTCCAAGAAGAGGGAAGGAAAAAGGGAGGAATAGAATTTGGAACTCAAACTTTTAAATAAAAATGTTTAAAAGTTGGAAAAATATATATATATAAAAACGTGAGAAAGAAAGACAAGGCACTAGCAATACCTGATTTCAAACTACAAACTACAAAACTGTAATCTTTGAAACAATTTGGTACTGAGTTAGAAATAATGTTGTCCTAATTGTTGTTCAAATAGCTGAGATCTTTGAGTTTATCACATATTGAGTTAGTGGTTTCATTTGCTTTGTCTTTTGTGTACCTCATCTGTTCTATTGATCAACCTATTTCTTACCAGTACTAAATTGTTTTGATAATTATGGTTTTATAGTATATAGTCGATCAGGTATTGCTAGGATGAGGGAGCATATTTGGAACTAAAAATAAAATAGAAATAAAAAAAAAGATTTTTGAAAAAAGGAATAATGGATTTTGCTCTAGACTCTTCTAACTAGCCATGGATCTCTGTGCTTCAAACATGTTTCTTTTGTATGACATATTATTGGATTCTCTTTTTAATCCATATTTTTTTTTAGCATTTCTTCTGGGTATATTTATTCTATTCACATTCACAGGTATAGCTATTAATTGTGTATTCCTCTTTCTCCTGTCTTCATATACTTTTTTCTTTTTGATACCTTCAAAGAAGATGGTAAAATGGGAGTTTGTATAACCCTAGAGATCTATGAATTTTCTTATTAAATTTCCCTTCATGTTCTGTATGCCAATGCAAAATGCTTCATTTTGCTTGTGACTGCCTTGTACTGATGCTGTCACCACCCATTTTTATTCTGAGCTTTGTTTCTGCAATAGAAACAAAGTGTGTGTGTGTGTGTTTGTCCAATTCAGATTAAAGTGAAGGTTTGTGGAATGCCTATTTCCTTTACTCCTTTCTCTGTTTGCATACTCTTCATCTCATGAATCTCTATTATGTGAGATAGTAAATTCCATCTCCCCTTTTTTCTTCTTTTCTTCCCAGCATATCTACAATTCTCTTTCATTTTTTTTCTTCTAAAACCATCAAAATAGAATAAAACCACCCTCAGCTCCATTGTCTGTCTTATTTCATTTTCTTTGTGACCCTTGTTGACACTAAAGGTTCTAAAGAAACGTTTGTTTCTTTTCTCTCTCTTATAATGTAAAAAATTCATGATTGCATAATCCCTACAAAGATCAAATGCATTGACTTTTCTTTTTCTCCTTTTCTTAACTCTTGAATTTTCATATTTTTACTCAATTCTGGCTTTTTTAAAACCAGAAATTTTATTTTACTTCATTAAAAATTCCTTTTTACTGCTCTGGGAATAGTTTTTCCAGATAAGTTATTTTTTCTTATAAACCTTATAAACCTTTGTTATTTTTCTTTTGTCATCTTATATTCCAATCTTTCCTTTCCGATATGGGACAGATTCTTATTGGCTCCTTGAAATTTGATCTCTGATTTTTTTAAACCTATTTTTAATATTTTTTCTTTCATTTGGAGCTCTAGATAGAACTTCTTAAATAAATTTTTTTTTAATCTGAGGCTCTAATTGGACTAGTGTGTTTACTCTCCTAGATCCTTCTTGAGATTCTCTCAGTCCATTATATGTCTTCATTGTATTAGACATTTACATCTGTCCAATCCTAGAACCAGCTTCCACTTTTAGTTAAAACTTTGTACATAGGTCAGACTCTGCTCTTTCCTGTACTTGTGTAGAGCAGATATTTTTCTTTGTTCTTGATTAAGGAACTAATACTAAGGCCAGGCTTCATTTTATCTAAGTAATTTCTGAGTTTTGCTGGAAACTGAGTGGATACCCATCAATTGGAGAATGGCTGAATAAATTGTGGTATATGAATATTATGGAATATTATTGTTCTGTAAGAAATGACCAGCAGGATGATTTCAGAAAGGCCTGGAGAGACTTACACCAACTGATGCTGAGTGTAATGAGCAGGGCCAAGAGATCATTATATACTTCAACAACAATACTATATGATGATCAATTCTGATGGACGTGACCATCTCCAGCAATGAGATGAACCAAACCATTTCCAATAGAACAGTAATGAATTGAACCAGCTACACCCAGTGAAAGAACTCTGGGAGATGACTAAGAACCATTACAGAGAATTCCCAATCCCCATCTTTTTGTCCACCTGCATTTTTGATTTCCTTCACAGGTTAATTGTACAATATTTCAGAGTCCGATTCTTTTTATACAGCAAAATAACTGTTTGGACATGTATACTTATTTTGTATTTAATTTATACTTTAACATATTTAACATGCATTGGTCAACCTGCCATCTGGGGGAGGGGGTTGGGAGGAGGGGAAAAATTGGAACAAAAGGTTTGGCAATTGTCAATGCTGTAAAATTACCCATGCATATAACTTGTAAATAAAAAGCTATAATAAAATTTTTTTTTTTTAAATTTGAGTTTTGACTCAGTTCTGATGGCTCTACTACTTAGGTTTTGGTTTAGGTTTTTCTTTGTCTCTTTTTCCATGAAAAGTTGGTTCCATCCCTTGAAGCAAAATCTGATAGGCTCTAAACAATTTTATTTGTTCTGGTAGACCTGTCAGACCATAAGTGTTTTGCTTTCCAGGTACTGCTTTGGCTTTTTCTCCTGCTCTAGCTCAGTATGTATGCTACCTGGTGGCAGAGCTTCTGGGATACTTATCTCCTACTGTGGCTCAAAATCAGGCTCATTTTCTTTCTACCTAGATCATTCATCAACTCCCCTGTTGCTGTGGAGGCTACTACCATCCTCCCAGTTACCCAGGCTTACAACCTAGGTGTCATCCTTATGCTCTATTACCTCCCCAGTATCAAGTTCTGTTGTTTCTCCTTTCATAGCATCTCTCTTCTGTGCTCCCTTCTCTCCTCTCTTTGGGGTTGTCCTGGTGCAGGTCCTTTTCACCTCCTGCCATGACTGTTGCAATAGCTTACAGGTTGGTTTCCCTTCTTCAAGTCTTCCCTCCACTCATCTGCCAAATTGATCTTCCTAAAATGAAGGGCTGACTATATTTTTCCCCCTCCCCTTTTTAGTAAACTTCAGTGGCAGCTTATAACTTCTTGAGTTGGATATAAATTCAATTCTCTGTTTGTCTTTTAAAGCCCTTCATAACCTAGCTGCTTCCTACCTTTCCAGTCTTCTTATGTAATGCCAAAGAAACTGAGGCAAGATAGAGATTAGAGTTTTTAATATTTTATTTGAAAGGAGAGATTGTGCTGCCCCCATGGCTGATGTCCAAACCATCCAGCCAACAATGTGAGTTCTCAATGACATATATATGCAGGTGACTCAGCTACAGGGGTAGACCAAGGCAGGGTTGGTGTCAGAGCAGTGAGAGTTGGAACTGACTATCAATCTGGTTCTGACAGGGTAGGGGAAGGCACAGGACATTCTGATAAATTGGGATTACAGAGTGGGGAGAGGCACCCAACATTCTGATGATGTCTAAGATAGAAGGTCTTTCTCTTTATCTGGATCATCATGAATAGAAGGGAGGGGTGGTGTTGCAGGGTTGGGCAGAACAATTAAGAACTGAAGCAGAACAATTCAGGGAAACTGAGTCAGGACAATACAAGGGAACTGTGGCACAACAGATCATAGCACATTCTTTCTGTTATGGTGTACAATGTATTCCTGGTTCTGCTTGTTTCACTCAGCTCAATTCATGTAAATCTTTCCAAGTCTTTCTAAAGTCAGCTTGTTCATCATTTTTACTAGAACAATAATATTCAATTACTTTCATATACCACAGTTTGTTCAGCCATTCCCCAACTGATAGGCATCTTTTCCAGTTCTTTGCTACCACAAAAAGAGCTGTTGCAAACATTTTTGCACATGTGGGTCCTTTTCCTTCCTTTAAGATTTTCTTGGGATATAGACCCAGTAATGACTATGTAGTGTCTTAATATTTCCCTGATGCAATGGAGGTCCTAGAGAATGAAGAACAAACAACAACAACAACAATAATTAGTCAAGATAAGATGCAAATTTCCATATTGCAGAGGATTTCCATGCTGGGAATTGTCCCTGCTAGTGCTGTATAATCAAAGGTTTTGATGAAAGAAAGAAAGAAAGGAAGGAAGGAAGGAAGGAAAGAAGGAAGGAAAGAAGGAAAAAAGGGAGGGAGGGAAGGAGGGAGGGAGGGAGGGAGGAAGGAAGGAAGGAAGGAAGAGAAAGGAAAAAATAGAGAAAGAGAAAGAAAATTTAAGAAGACCAAAACAATAAGTATAATTGCCATTATGTCGTTTAGGATAGTCATCCAAACTGGGGTAAAACTCCAAAATTTGAAACATATAAAATTCTATTAATAATCTTTATTTAAAAACTGATAACTTTGTACCTCTAAAGAAAACACTCTTCATTTCTGACTTTCATCCTATAACCAACTTAGTTGCCTCCAATATATTGCACAATATGTAACAGCTGATTTTAAATACAGTGTTTCCTTTGGAAACTATAATATAGTATAATAGTAATATAATAAGTATAATATAATAGTAAATAGTATACAGTATTTCCTTTGGAAACTGATCTGATTTTTTTTAACCCCTTTAAACATATTTCTACATTAGTCATGTAGTCAAGAAGAAACATAACAAAAGGAAAAAATATGAAAAAAATGAAAATAACATGTTTCGAACTGCATTCAGATTCCATGGATTTTTCTCTGCATATGGATAACATTTCTATCATGAGTTTTTTTGGAAATGTCTTGGATCATTGCGTTGCTGAGGACTGTATTTCATAGTTGGTCATCATAAATATTGCTGTCACTATGCACAATGTTCTCCTGATTCTGCTTACTTCACTCGGCATCAGTTCATGTTTCCAGGTTTTATTGAAGTCCACTTGTTTATCATTTTTTATAGAACAATAGTTTTCTATTACATTCATATAGTACAATTTGTTCAGTCAATCCCCAATTGATGGGTATCCTCTCAATTTCCAGTTCTTTACCACCATAAAAAGAACTACTCTAAATATTTTTATTGTTCTTTTCCCTTCTTTACAATCTCTTTGGGACTTAGTAGTGGATCTAGATCAAAGAGTATGCAATTTGATTGTCCTTTGGGCACCAATTTCAGTTTTTCCTGAAGTGTTTATTAGGGATCACACTGAAATATTTCCAATCTAAAAAAGATTAAAGACTCCTTTTGGAGACTGAATCAAAGGTATAAGTTGGAAACAAACTTTTGGAAGTATCAATGATGAACAATTGGCATGGCTATGGTTCTTCTGACCTGCCTTAGAATGGCTTTATGAGTATACATGTTAGTCATAGGACATTTCATAAAGTAACAGTTATGTCCTTGATTGGATTATAAAAGACATTTAAGAAATATGTCCATACCTGTGTACTACTTATAATTAAGATAAAATCTCTCTGTCCTGCAGCTTTGTGGTTTTTTAATTATCATATGCCTTCCAACAAAGGCATGTTGCAATCTTAAAATGATGTCACTTTTTATCACAATTAGTGGGAGAGTGTATGAATTCTATTCTCTGCTTTTTTACCTATGATTCTTTTCCCTCCTATTTCCCATGGGCCAGTGTTCCATTTATAATATAGTAAGTAATATAGTAATATAATATAGTATAGTAAAAAAAAAGAACAACTAGTAAGTATAATATAGTAAGTTGACCTATCTAGGACAACTAGATGGTAAAGTGGATAGAAGCACTGGGCTTGAAGTCAGGAAGACTCACTTTCCAGAATTTAAAATTGATCTCAGACACTTACAAGCTGTGTGAACTTGCATAAATCACTTGACACTATTTGCCTCAGTTCCTCATCTGTAAATAATAATTTTTTTTTAATGGCTGGAGAAGAGTTATCAAACTGTCCATACCCTTTGATCTAGCAGTGTTTTTACTGGGTTTATACCCCAAAGAGATTTTAAAGGAGGAAAAGGGACCCACATTTACAAAAATCTTTGTGGCAGCCCCTCTTTTTGTAGTGACAAGAAACTGGAAACTGAGTGGATGCCTATCAGTTGGAGAATGGCTGAATGAGTTTTGGTATGTGAATGCTATGGAATATTATTGTTCTATAAAAAATAACAAACTGGATGATTTCAGAGAGACCTGGAGAGACTTGCATGAATTGATGCTAAGTGAAATGAGCAGAACCAGGAGATCATTGTACATGGCAATAGCAATATTATACAATGATCAATTCTAATGGATGTAGCTTTCTTCAACAATGAGATGATTCAGACCAGTTCCAATGGTCTTGTGATCAAAAGAGCCATCTATACCCAGAGAGAGAACTGTGGGAAGTGAATATGTGGTTCACAACATAGCATTCTCGCTCTTTTTGTTGTTGTTTGCTTGAATTTAATTTTCTTCATCATTTTTTTCCTGGTTTGACTTGATTTTTCTTGTGCAGCAAGATAATTGTATAAATATGTATGCATATATTAGATTTAACATATATTTCTACCATATTTAACATATATTGGACTACTTGCCATCTAAGGGAGGGGGGGGTGGGAGAAGGGGGAAAACTGGAACACAAGGTTTTGCAAGGGCTAATGTTGCAGAATTATCCATGCATATGTTTTGAAAAATAAAAAGCTTTAATTAAAAAAAATAGATAGATAAATAGATAAATAAATAAAAATGGATGGAGAAGGAATTAGCAACCACTCCAGTATCTCTGCCAACAAAACCCTAAAAGGTGTTGTGGAGTGTTAGACATGACTGAAAAACAGCAATTGACCCTGTATCAAATTATGTATCCTTAGGGTTTTATAGATACAAAAGCATGTTCAATGTTCAACAAACATTTATTTAGTACTTACTTGCAAGTACCTACTCTTGTAATTTGTTTTCAAGAACTAGCTAGTTGAATTCTGTTTCTAGAGAACATTTATTCACTCATTCATTTAGCAAACATTGATGAATTGTTAGCTACATTTAAGAAACCAGGTGTTTGATGCTGGGGGTGATGAAAAGATAAATGATCCATTCATTAGCTTGAAGCAGGGGATTGATGTATACATAGAATAGGAGAGAAAGGTGATAAAGGGGCTATGAGAGTTTATAGGAAAATACCATCACCTGGGGCCATGTCTTGCTAGGGAGATAAAAGAAAGCTTCTTGGTAAAGGTGATGAGATTTAAAGCTACCAAGCTAGTTATGTGACAGAAATAAAGCAAAGAGTCAACAGGAATAGACAAAAATTGACTTTTATTTGTTACCTATCCTATTTTGCTTATTCCATAATGAAATTCAGGGGTCACCAATCAAGCTGATATTTTCTCTTTTTCTGACTTGATATTGAGTCTTTTAGTTTTTTACTGTCATCTTTACCACAAGATGATGGAAATGATAGGACAAATGTGTTGAAAACAGATATTTGTTATTACTTAGGATCATAGCTATGATTTAGAGCTGGAGATGAGGTAGTGATTGAATCCAACCTTTAAATGATTTGACCCAGATTTTGCAGGTCATAAATATAGCAGGGACTGTAGTATTAAAAACCTCATTTTAAAAAAAGGGGCTAAAATCAGACCATCTAGTTTTAAGTCTGTGGATTTGAAAAATGGGTACAAAATTTATTTATTTCATTATAATTTACACTTATTTGATTATTAACACCACTAACATCAATGAACCCTTTTTGAAGAGATTAAACCTCCACTGGGTCTCTGGACTCACTCTCCCAATCTATCCTGGCATTCATTAGTTAGATTTCTGAGTGGCAGCTGCTATTTTTCCCTAGGTTTTAGTGGTAACCCTGAGAGTGGCTATATTCCTAATGTGTAACAAGCTCTTCTGGAAGTTTTTCCTTTAAACAATTAAGTCATGTGGTGATTAAAAAGTTTTGGGAGACATAATTCCTGGATAATTTAATCACTTTATTATTAAGTCCAGCACGTTATTAATAAAACGACGTCCATTTGGCCCTCTCTGTTAGACTAAAGAGTCATGGGGACAGTTCAGGATATGTTCTTTTGGAACAGAAGTGGCAATCAACTTTGATTGATTAACACAATGAGAGGCGGGCTCAATTAAAATGAGAGGCCAAGAATGACATCATGTCACCCTTGGACAAAGAATCTTATCTCTATATCCAGATCACCACCAGCCTGGGGTTACATAAACAAAAGAATCTGTCTCCACTCAAGCTGGAGCAGAACACTATGGCTTCCACAGCAGGGTGGAGTCCTAGTCCAATCTCATTATCAGCAATGTTCTTCAAGACACTGAATTTTTAAAATCAGTACTTTAGTAGAAGGGGAGAACCCTGGATCTCCCCAAATTATTGGTTACTAAAAATTATTTCAGCCAGCACTCACTTACAAAGCATTGCCCCCCAAACCTGGACCATATTTTCCCACAAATATACACAGGGTTCACAGAAAGAAAGAATGTGTGTGAACTTAAAATACATTTGTAGTGAAGCACACAATAAGGAACAAATTAAGTTTGCTGAAGGCCATAGGCTCCATGATGGATGAATCCGGACGCTCAGCTGAAAAGGCGCCTTGAATGGGGGAAGGTGTCTCTCTTGGACAGGTTAGGCTTGTTCATGGGTTAGTTCACTACTGGACTAGGTCAAACAGGTTGCTCGGCTGCTGAGCTGGCTCCTAATTGCGTTCAGCTGGAATTTAGACTAGATGGGGCAGGTTGATTAGCTCCTGGGCAGCTGTTGCAATATTGTGCAGGAGCACTATTCCGCCACTAGGAGGCTGCTGCTCCATCTGGGCTGGGCAGATGGCTCATCTGTTGTACTTTTCCCTGGGTGTGTGGGGCATCTGCTTGGATGGGTCAATGAGCTAGATTTTCAAAACTTGCTCTATTTTAGGAGTCACATTGCTGTGTAGTATGCTCTCCCTTCATTTAGAATGTCACAGTATTCAATTGGAGTATGACTGTACACTTTCAGGTAGGGCCAATGACTCTTATTCTAGGACTGGAAGAAGCCTCATTTATTTATTTATTCATTCATTTATTCACTTATCTATTTATTTTTATTGCCACACAGTTTTAGCTCTGAGATTCATCATCTACAGGAATGAATTGGAAGGATTAGTTTTGTGCTACCAAACTTGCCTAGATTGGGTTTCCCACAGTTTTTGATTCCATTTATACTTACGATGATCTGATAAGATACCTTTCCCAGACTCCTGTTGTTTCTTATGTAGATGAGTGTCTGGGTGCAAAGATAATGAAGAGGTAAAGGCGTCTTAGAGGAAGTTCGTTGTTCCGTTGGTCTCTTCATATGCAATGAGCCAATTAACCCCAAGACACTTTTTAAGGCATGGAATTTCATCACTACATCTGAAGGTCTTCCCTCTTTACATTTCAGTGCCTGCCTTTTTGCTCTTACTTTCACCTTTGTTAAAATGCAAATGGAACCCAGGAATCTCATTTAATGATATCCACAAGATTAGGGAAGGAATCAGAAAGTTCTACCCCAACTTATATCAAAAGTAAAAGAATGAATTGTGAGACAGTGGAAGGTTCAGTATCAGGCAGAGAGTTGAACCCCATGTATTTGAATTCCTAATTGAGATAAACCAAAATAGACTCAATGGAATAAACAAATGGACTCAATGGTTAGTTATTAATTGTTAGATGTTTGATGTTAGGTGTTAGAAGGAAAATCTTCAGCCGTATATTACAGGGTTCTGTCCGGTTCAATATTTTTGCCAATGATTTAGATCAAAGTCTCAGGCTAAATAAGGGTTAATTACCAAGGGTGACTAAGAGATTACTAAGGCTTACTAAATTCAAAAGAAGAGTTCAGAAAGACGGCCATAGACTAGAATGATGAATCAAAACTATCAGCATACAACTGAACAGAAATGAAAATAAAATGTAACATGTTTTCAAAATATTTGCATAATTGAAGATGAAATTCTCACTTCATGTGAAAAAGTCCTACCTGCCATCTGGGGAGAGGGTGGGGGAAAAGAGGGGAAAAGTTAGAAAGAAGGTTTTGCAAGGGTCAATGTTGAAAAATTACCCATGCATATATTTTGTAAATAAAAAGCTATAATGAAAAAAAAAGAAAAAGTCCTGGGAGTTTTTATTGGTTGTATACTTAGACAAACCAGTTACCTGGCTGTCAAAACAAAATTGAAACTACAACCTTATATGGTCATAGGCTGTAGTAACAGAAGTACTGTTCAGGATCAGAGAGACACTTAGTACCTCTATTTTATTGTTGAGACACAGCACTGCCCAGGTGCTCTCATCCCAGAAACTGCTGTACTTTACCAGCAAATATGAATAAAGCAGAATTGAATTAGCTCAGAAGAAATGTGAGATGCACAATGTTAGAGAAGCCATTCCAAATGTTCATAGGGACTATTTGTGTTTGACTTGTGGTAAAGCATTCTGAGGTTGTGGATTGGTCTAATCAGCTACAGTCAGATACAGCGTAACTTGACTAACATAGTGATGTCATTTTGGTCCTCCTTCAAGAAGGAATGACAACAACCATGTCTCTCAATTTATGACCCCATGGACCACTGCATGTCAGGCCCTTCTATCATCCACTAAGTCTGTCCTGTCCATGTTCGTGTTCCTTATTTCCATGACACTACCTATCCATCTTATCCTATGCTGTCTCCTTTTCCTTATGTCCAATCTTTCCCAACACTGGAGGCTTTTTCAATGAGTCCTAAGTTTCAACTTCAGTATTAGTCAACTGAACCAAACTGGCCTCTAACCTGTGGATGGTCTGAACTGAAGAGGAGAAACAGGAGAGTCAGGAATCAAACTGGAAGTTTAGTTTCAAAGTGAGGGAAATAGTTTGCAAGGAAGGAGGCAGATTAGATACATTTTCCAGGGGCCCTCTCTAGTAGGGGACCCAAAGCAATGTGGGGGAGAGCCCAATAGTTATACCAACAGCTACACATCGAGCTGTAGCCCTGACAATGAGGGATAACAGAAATAACAAAACAAGTCTGATTCATAGCAAGGGTTCATGACTGGAACATGGGTACTTGTCTGGGTTTTTCTGGTGCTTGCCAAGCACAGAGAACACCTGGTGCTGATCAAAGCAATACAATAATTTTGTGATTTTGTGACTGTTGTTATGTCAAGCTCAAGGCACAGCCTGATTGCTGGATCTTAGTTCTTTAAAATCTTAGTTCTTCTTATGTCTCCTAATATCTTGACAACTTCCAATGAATATTCTGAGCCTTGTGTCGAAGTCTTCTTCAGCATCATGATTTGAAAGCATTAATTGTTCCTAGGCTCAGCTTTCCATATAGTCCAATTTTCACAGGTATATATTGCTATTGGAAAAAACAGTTTTGATTATATGGATCTTTGTTGGCAAGGTGATACCTCTGCTTTTTATTATGCTGTCCAGATTTTACCATAGCTTTCCTTCTAAAGAGTATCTTTTAATTTCATGGTTATAATAACTGTTTATAGTGATCTTTGAGCCCAAGAATATAAAATCTGACAGTGCTTCCATTTCTTCTCCATTTGCCAGAAAGTAATGGGACCAGCTACCAAAATCTTAGTTTTTTTGATGTTAAGCTTCAAACAAGCTTTTACACTCCTTGCTTGTTAGGTTTCATTTGTGGTATCATATTCAGTAATGTGTCAAAAGAAAAGTTTTGTTCAGGTCTTTGCCCTCAATAACAAAGCAAAGTCAAATAGAGAAAATTAGGAGTTTATTATAGCACCCAAGGCAAAAGTATGTTGAATGTGGTCAGGCAATTATTCCAAACTGACCTGCTGTTTTTACAGCAACTTTTTGTTATAAGAGAAAGTGAAAGACAATTTTGACAGACATACATGTGTGGGTCAGACAGCATTTAATAAAAAAGCTGGAGAGATATCTAGAAGCAAAGCAAAGTTTATTATACGATCTCGAGAATAGGGCGTCCCACCCATCGAGCAGACAATCTAAGGGAGGAAGCACGGTAGGGGGCAGGGTCAACACTTTTTATCCTTAACGCAAATACCCCCTCCCACCACTGACCCTCATCCTTATTGGCTGAAGACCTTACATTCTAACCGAGGGAACTACCCAAGAAATTGAACTTGACCAATAAGTACATAGTTGCCCATATCTGACCTAAATAGAAAGACACTGATATCATTCATAGGAGGATAACAAGGGAACTTAAGTATGCCCTTGACTTGATCCTTCAGGCCTACTCCACTCAGAAATAGATGGAAGCCTTACTCATTTTTCACAACTGTCTTAAAAGATCTCACCTCATCTCGTTCATACATTTCCAAAAAGGGATGGGTCATTAAATCTTAGGTCTTCTCCCTTTGCCACATCATAGGGGAATGAGATCAGAGATAAAGGGGCATGTGATTACTTGCTGCCTAACAGGGAATATAAAGAACAAGGGGATAAGATTAAAGTACATACCTCATCTCCCAACAGACTAGTTAACCTGTATCTGGAAGATAAGTAAGAATGGAAACCATGGGGTCATTTAGACTGACTGAGTATAAATTTCAATAAATAAGAGCCTCTTTTTAAGAGAAACATTGATAAAAATGAAATGTGGCAAGAGTGATGAGAGAAGTCTTAACGCCATGCCTTACAAAGAAAGACCCTAGTATGTTTATAAAGCATGGAAAAGACATAGAGAGAGCTTCAAATATTTGAAAGACTGTTCTTTTTTTTTAAAAAAAATAATTAATTAATTTCAATACATTGCTTTATAAATTGTGTTGGGAGAGTAAAATCAGAACAAAAGGGAAAAAACCATGGGAAAGGAAAAAAAAAAAAAAAAAAACAGAAAAAAGAAGTGAACATAGCATGTATTGATCCCCATAGTTCTTTATCTGGATGCCGATGGCATTTTGCGTCCAAGGTGCATTGTGATTTCTTTGGATCACTGAGAAGAACCAAGTCTTTCATAGTTGATCATCTCACCTTCTTGCATTGTGTACAATGTATTCCTGGTTCTGCTTATATCACTAAGCATCAGTTTGTGTAAATCTTTCCAGGCCTTTCTAAAATCAGCTTGTTCATCATTTTTTTTTAACAGAACAATACCATCATATACCATACCTTATTCGGTCATCACTCACTTGATGAGCATCTACTCATTTTCAATTCTCTGTCATCACAAAAAGAGCTGCTACAAACATTTGTGCACACGTGGGTTCTTTCCCCTTGAAAGGCTGTTCTTTATGATATTTGACTTTTAGATTATGTTCTGCAAACTTCAGAATGCCGCCCCAAATCGTCGAGTCCCTCAAAGCTATTATTTATTAGCTTTTCACCATTCTGGGTCTCATTTTTCCCCATTATAAAATTAGTTAGATCAGAGGGTCTCTAAGCTTTAGATTTATAGGCTGTGATTTGGCTTGTTATTCCAGAGAACTAAGGTCACTGGGTAGAATGTACAAGATTGAAGATTTAAATTCACCATAAATAATGGCTGCTAAGGACCAGGAGATCATTATATACTTCAACAACAATACTATATGATGACCAGTTCTGATGGACCTGGCCATCCTCAGCAACGAGATCAACCAAATCATTTCCAATGGAGCAGTAATGAACTGAACCAGCTATGCCCAGAAAAAGAACTCTGGGAGATGACTAAAAACCATTACATTGAATTCCCAATCCCTATATTTATGCACACCTGCATTTTGATTTCCTTCACAAGCTAATTGTACAATATTTCAGAGTCTGATTCTTTTTGTACAGCAAAATAACAGTTTAGTCATGTATACTTATTGTGTATCTAATTTATATTTTAATATATTTAACATCTACTGGTCATCCTGCCATCTGGGGGAAGGGGTGGGGAGTAAGAGGTGAAAAATTGGAACAAGAGGTTTGGCAATTGTTTTTTTTTTTTCTAGTTTCAGATATTTTATTTTATTTTTTTTATTTAATAGCCTTTTATTTACAGGATATATACATGGGTAACTTTACAGCATTAACAATTGGGTTTGACAATTGTTAATGCTGTAAAGTTACCCATGCATATAACCTGTAAATAAAAGGCTATTAAATAAAAAAAATAATTGTGTAGCAGAGAACAAAAGAACAATTTACAAGGAAATAAAGAAGAGATGAATAAAAAAAAAATAAAAATAATGGCTGCTAAGCAACGTGAGCCCTCGTCTCATTGTAAAGAGACTCTTAAACTTACAACTCCTTAAATGGAACCTTAAGATTCATTTTTTTAATTTATCAAATTCATGCTCCTGTTGCCGCTTTACCTGCTTCCCCTTTCCCGTTGCGCTGCCCCCCACCACATCACCCATTACCTGGTCAATGTCTATCCTAGTTGGTTTCTTCCTCAGCTGGGGGAGGGGATAACATGGTCTTCGCTACCAGCCCGGCGCTTTTCCCCTTCTGGTTTCCTAGACTTACTTTCTCATAACCATAAAAGGAGCCACTTTTAAGCGCTCCCCTCGCCAGTCCCCCGCCGCTTTTTGGCCTCCTCGGGTCCTCGTCTCCCTCCGGCCCTGCCCAGGATAGGATAGGATAGGTCCTCATCTCTTATCCCCCCCAGCACACTCCAGTCTCGCGGAATCTCGCGACGCTTCCCGACAGGCCGACAGCGTCTGGGTCGGCTCGGAGCCGCTGCAATTGCGGCTGCGGCAGCAACAGCTGCCCCCGTTGGAGAGGGTCGGACGCGGGCGCTCCGCCTGCGCCTCGAGGGGCGTGCGCAGCCTCGAGGGGCGATGCGCAGCCTCAGGGGCGTGCGCAGCCTCAGGGGCGATGCGCAGCCTCGAGGCGTGCGCAGCCTCAGGGGCGTGCGCAGCCTCGAGGGCGTGCGCAGCCTCAGGGGCGTGCGCAGCCTCGGGGCGTGCGCAGCCTCGAGGGGCGTGCGCAGCCTCGGGGCGTGC
The DNA here is from genome assembly GCF_902635505.1 of Sarcophilus harrisii. Classification (NCBI taxonomy): domain Eukaryota; kingdom Metazoa; phylum Chordata; class Mammalia; order Dasyuromorphia; family Dasyuridae; genus Sarcophilus; species Sarcophilus harrisii. The sequence continues at coordinate 274,489,979 of NC_045428.1, forward strand.
GCAGCCTCGAGGGGCGATGCGCAGCCTCGAGGGCGTGCGCAGCCTCGGGGCGTGCGCAGCCTCGGGGGCGTGCATGCCAGGGCGCGCTCGAGGGCGGCCTCTGCAGCCCTGCCCCCAGCCCCAGGCTTCCCCTCCCGGGAGCCCTGGGGCTTTAATGCACAGACGCTGACTTGACGTTTGCCACCCACCCCGCCCCTTTCCTCCCCCCTCCCGGTCCTAGCCCGGCCCTGAGGGAGCCGGGGCCGGAGCCGGAGCAGGAGCGGGTCCTCCCCGGCAGGCGGAGCCTCGGAGTAGAAGCTAGAGCCGCGGAGCTGCGGTTTGGAGGGGCGAGGACTGGGTGGCTGCCGCCGCTGCCGCTTCTTCCCTTTTTTTTTTTTTCAATTTTCATTTGAAGGGAGCAGGAAACACGGCGCAGCTGAGCGTAGCCAGCCACGATGCACCAGCAGCAGCGGCAGCAGCAGCCGCCCCGGGGTAGCAGCGGCAGCAGCAGCAGCAGCAGCGGCAGCAACAGCACCACCAGGAGCAGCGACAGCGGCAGCGCCGGCAGCAGCGACAGCGGCAGGCGGCCCTGAGGAGCCGGAGGGAGCCAGAGAGGGGCCGACTCCTGCTCCGCCCCACCCCTCGCGTCGCCCTCCCCCGGTGCTCCCCACCCCCGGACCCCCAGCCCCCGCGGCTTCCCCGGACCGGGGGACCCCCCCGCCCCCGATCTCTCCTCGCCGAGCTCTCCGCCTCCGCAAACTTTCACGCTGCCTCTGCTGCCCAGCCTGGCTCTACACCAATGGGTGAGTGCCGGGGGCTGGGGGGTCGGGGGGCCGCCTGAGGGGTCTCTGGGAGAAGAGGCGAGCGCGAGAGGAACGCAGCCACCGGCCCACCCCCGGCCGGGCTGGGCAGCGGGGGGAAGGCGAAGAGGGGAGCCTCTCCTGACTGCGTCTCTTCCACCCGATCAACTTTCTCTCCTCGTTTGTCTGTCCCCAGGATGGGCCGCGGGGTTTGCGTTTGCGGCGGTGGGAGAGCTTCTCCCCATCCTCGTTATCTCCGCTGCTGCCGAACTGGGGAGATGAACAAGTTAGAGAGAGAGAGAGAGAGAGAGAGAGAGGGAGAGAGAGAGAGAGCACCCCCCCCACCCCCCGAGCTGTGCAGTTTATCTCAGGTGGCTACTCATCCCCTTCCTCGAGCTTGTCACTGAGCGGGGTGATGCGCAAATCTAGGGCAATGCATTAGAGCTCAAGAGCGATGAAACGCACACCCAAGCGTGCCCACTCAGGATCCAGCCTGGCTGCCGGCGAGATACAGCCTCGGCGGTTAGACTCGGGCAAGGGGAGGGGGTCCGAACCGGTTCGTGGTCACATACACACCGCGTACGGTTGGCCGGTCACTGTGCAGACAGGAAATCCCAGCGGGCGTAGGTGGGGTTTGGCATCTCAGGACCGAAGGGGGTGTGTAGGGCACAGCTGGTGATGGAGAGGAAGTAAGCTACCCAGCCCGCCCCCTGCCTCCGAGGCTGCGGGGATTGGGAGGTCTCGGGAAGGTGAGAAGTGAGGTAGAGAGAGCGCTCGCTCTCTCTCTCTCTCTCTCTCTCTCTCTCTCTCTCTCTCTCTCTCTCTCTGAGGGTGGTCTCCACACCCCCTGGGTCAGCCAAGGAAGCCGCCTTTAATGACCCTACTTAGGATATGGGGAACCGACGCTGACAGCTCTGAAATTCCCAAGGTCTCCAGGGTCCCCGGTTTAATGTTAGACGTGTCTGAGAAGAGGGCGGGGAATGCTTTGCGGTTCTCCTTTTGCCTGGAGGACCCCCGAGAGCCGTAGGAAGATGCATTTTAGGGAGGATGAGGGGGGTGTGGTTCACTTTTTTTTTTGGAATGGGCGGGGAGAGTTTTCCCTATCCCTCCTCCTCCTCCTTCTCTTTTCCTGCCTTGGAACCGTTCCTCTGCTGGCTGCTGTTCGAGCCGGCTTAAATACCGAGGAAGCTAAGCCTCTCCATGCTGTTGGCCATTTAAATCCCACGCGGGTTGGCTGCCTCCACCCCGGGAGCCTGCGGCAGCTTTCAGAAAAGGACAGCTCTCCGAGTGCCTCCTGTTTGCACCCAGGCCCCTGGAGATGGTTCTAATGAATGAATCCTACCCAGAGGGCACAGGATTGGTGCGGGAGGGAGCTGTGTTTGACAGTGGCATCGCTGACTGCTCCAAAGTGTACCCACAGGCTGCCAGCTCCTGATGGGCCAGTCTGGGATCTGATGTAGCATATGTCTGTGGAAGGCATCTCTTTGTGTACAGTCAAGGCATCTGTGTTCTCTCTTTCTCAGTGGCTGAGGCTACTATGTTTGTCACGTTAAAAAAAAGGGGGGGGGGAATCTTAAGGCTGGAAAAGATCTTAGAGAGCATCAAATCCAACTCACCTCATTTGATAGCAAGAGAAACTGCGGACAACCCCAAATTCCCAATTTCTCTGAATGGGCAATCTGTCTGAAAAGGTTGAAACCCATTTATGTGTTTATTTATTCAATAAAGATTGCTTCTTATGGTAGCAACAAAACATTTAAGTAAATACTTTGTCCTTTTGGTTCTGTAATCTTCAGCATGTTTTGTTGTCAGAGTGAACCAGACAACTGCTTGGTGTGGAGATGGTACCTATTTAGCTGGTTGACTGAGAGAGATTTTTTTTTGCTGAGTCAGGTCTCTTAAACATTTTGTGATTGTCTCCTCCACTCAGACTCTTCTTGACCCCATTTGGGGTTTTCTTGGCAGAGACACTGGAGTAGTTTACCATTTCCTTCTCCAGCTCATTTTACAGATGAGAAAACTGAGGTAGAGTTAAGTGACTTGACCAAAGTCACACAGCTAGTATGTATTTGAAGCCAGGTTTGATGGGGTCCAATACCATCTACTTCAACACCTAGCTGCTCCAGTAATGGTAACTAACATCTATGTATAAGTCCTATACATAGGGCTTACTGTCAGCCAGACACTTTACAATTATTATCTCATTTGATCTTCACAATAACCACGGAAGGTAGATGTTGTTATCCTTATGACCGATAAGGAAACTAAGACAAACATTAGTTAAATGACTTGCTTTGGCTCACACAAGCTGAGGCTAGATTTGAATTAATGTCATCCTGACCCTAGGCCTTGCATTCTATCCCCTGTTCAACGCTTTGTTCTTGAGAACGGTTAGCTTTTTCCATTCTTCTCTTTTGGGTCCTCTTAGATTACCCACTAATCTCATTTAAACATCTGATTTAGGTTGCAGATTCTGACAAAGTGGGGCCTATTAATTGAAGTTAAAATTCAGAAACACTAATTCTGTATATTTTAGAGAAGATAAGAGACATATAGGAAGACTAAAACATAGCATAAACTATTATTATTTCCTAAAGTTATGTTTCAAGCAAGAAGAAAAGGAAAGGATAGCTCCACTGCTTGGGGCAGTGGTTTAATGTTAGCAGAGGAGAAAGCTTGAACTATTTAATCCTTATTTTACTTACATTTTTCTCTTAACTGTTTGATTTGAAAGGATAGAACACTATAGTTGAAAACAGATTGAAGTCTGAATCTAGGTAAAGAGATAATAAGAACACTAAACCCAAATGAACTACATCCAGGATTATTGTAAGGACTCAGAGTCCTTTGATCTTCTATTTGGAGAATAGGAGAGGTACTTTTGAACTGGAAAAAGGCAGATACCTTTTTTAAAGAGATAAAAGAAGCCCAGAAAAATTCTAGATGGATTATTCTAGGGCAGGTGGATGAATATGAATGAATTAAAAACATTAATTAAGCAGTTAGTTAAGGGATGGGGATACAAATATAAAAAGCGACAGTACCTGTACTTAAGGAGTTTATATTCTGATAGGGGGAATCAGTATATATAAAAGAGTGGTAATCAGGGAGGAGAGTTTTGATTAGGAAAGTAACAAGGATGGTAAGTGGAGTCATAGAACAATTGGTTGTCATTTCCTTTTTAAGAATAGAAGTATTATTTGTGATTATTAAGAAAGGAAGATGATGATTACTAGAAACCAAAATGGGTTCATTAAGAAGTCATATCAAACTAAGTTGTTTCTCTAAAAAAACAAAAAACAAAAACAAAAAAACTATTTCTTAATTGTTAGAGTAGGAAAACAGTGTAGACATTATGTATTTACTTTTTAACTAAGAATTTGACAGGTACCACTCTAATGGACAAGCTATAATACTTCTAGGTGAGTTTGGAACTGGTTGAACACACAAGTAACATCCATCTTGAAGGACATCTCTATTGTCATGCCAGAGAACTCTGCTTGGCTTTAACTCATTTACTCAGTGACAACAACAAAGAATCTATAAAATGGTCATTGCATGACAAAAGTAAAAGAAAAATTCTTAGGTTCTAAGAAGAAATTAAATCTTATATGATTAGAGGTAAAGGAAGAGGATCAGAATTAGTAAAAAGAATTTGGAAATTTATGAGAAATAGATGAATGGTTTGGAAATATTTAGCCTTTAAAAAATCAGATTTATGATAACTCTTCAAAATAGAAAAGTAATTAGACAGTTCTATAGGACTAAAGAGTAGAACTAGGAGCAATTAGTGAAAGTTATAAGGAAACAAATATTTAATCAATTTAAGAATCTTACAAACTTGCAAACAAATAGAGCAGTCTAGAAATGAAGGGGACTGGCTTTAAGAGTTACTAAGTTGCTAGAAGTATGTCAACAGAAGCTGGATGACAATCATTTATGTAATCTTCCCACTAGTTGTGACATTGCATTGCCCACTAATTTCTCATCCTACTATGGAAATTCTCTTGCGTAGTTGATACAGAAAGAGAAACATTATTCTAAAATATCAAGATGTAATACTTCAGAAAATGCATATCATACTCTGATTTGGCATGTATAAAATGTCATTCACTAAGCTACAAGATGCTTTCTAGAAATTAAATAAGGGGAAATGGGAACAATATAGCTTTTGATACTGTTGACCATCTAATCTACCTCATCCATATATCTATATATTCAGCCTTGATTTCTAGTCATGCATCATCATTTGATGCATGGAGCAAACCTTCTTAAACTTTTTCCACTTGCGACCCCTTTTTGCCCAAGGAATTTTTGCTTTACTTTGGTTATATAGGGTCATAAAATAGGTATGCAAATTAAAAATTTAATGAAAAAAATCATAAATTTATTTTAAAACAACTTCTTTGTTTTTCATATAATTTTATCATTTATTAAAGACAAAAGCAAATAGCATATTAATGAGATGGATGTGCTTGTTTATTTTTACATAAAGAATTAAATGTTTGTGGAATATTTGATATTATAGGATGTAGAGAGTTCAAAAACCTTTAACTGTTGTCAAAATTTTTTATAAATCTGACATTCAGTTATGTGACCCTATATGGGATTCCAACACACAGTTGAAGAAGTTTTGTCATTGGAGAGAGCCATCTGCTTCCAGAAAGATGATTATGGGGACTGAATGTGGATCACAACATATTATTTTCACTTTTTTTGTTGTTGTTTTCTTGGTTTTTTTTCTCATTTTTTTCCCCATTTTGATCTGTTTTTTTTCTTGTACAGTATGATAAATATGAAAATATGTTTGAAGAGTTGCTCATGTTAATATATATTGGATTACTTGCTATTTAGGGGAGGGGGGTGGAGGGCAGCGAGGGAGAAAAATTTGGAACCCAAGGTTTTGCAAGGGTGAATGCTGAAGACTATCTTTGTATGTATTTTGAAAATAAAAAGTTATTTTTAAACAACAACAAAAAATTTGTCAGAGGAGGCAGTGAGTGGGGCAGCTAGATGGCACAGTGGATAGAACACTGGCCCTGAAATCAGGAGGGCCTGAGTTCAAATCCAGTCTTATTAATTGTGTGACGCTTGGGCAAGACATTTAACTCCAACTGCCTTGCCAAAAAATAAAATAGAGGAGGCAGTATGATATAACATTAAGAGCACTGATTCTGGAGTCAAAGGACATGGATTCAAATTATGCCTTGGTTGTTTATTTTGTGAAATTTGAATAAGTCACAGAAACTCTCTGGGCCTCAGTTTCTTTATCTGTAAAAATGGAGAAGCTTGGACTAGATGACCTAGGGGTTTTTAATCCTTTCCTTTGGAAGTCTTGTGAAGCCCAAGAATAGCTAAGTGGTAGAGCACTGGGCCTGAAGTCAGACTCATCATTCTGAGTTCAAACCTGGCCTCAGACACTTAGTTTTGTGTTTTTGAATAAATCACTTAATTCTGTTTGTCTCAGTTTCCTCATTTGTGAAAGGAGCTAGAAATCACTCTAGTATCTTTGCCTAGAAAATGACAAATGGGGTCACAAAGAATTAGACACAAATGAAAAATGACTGAAGAACAACAAGAAGAAGCTCATGGGCTCCCTCTCAGAATTATATATCTTAAATATATAAAAAAAATACACAGGATTACAAAGGAAAATATATTGAAATAAAGATGTTGTTTTTCACCATTGACGTTTACTGACTTGGATGTCCTGGTTAAGAACAACTCTTTTAGTAGATCTCAGATACTGGGATTTGTGGTTCCCTAATATCTCTAGGATCCACTGTAAAAATGCTCTTTTTTTGGTACTTATAGTGTTTCACAATCTTGCCCTCTTCTTTATTTTTCCAGTTTTTTCTTCCCTGTTCTTTCCTAACTGCTTTTTTGCTGGTCTTTGCATTTGAATACTCCATCTCCTGACTTGGTATCTTTGTGATGGCTGTATCCCATGGTTGGAATATTCTTCCTTACTTCTGTCTACTAGCTTTCATCAAATCTTAGATCAAATTTCACTTTCTAAAGGAGCCCTTTCCCAGTCTTCTCCAGAACTGGTGTCTTCCTTCTCATCTACTCTGTCTAGAACTAATACTTAAATCTCTTTGCATATTGTCTCTCCCATTGGAACGTGAGCTCCATGAATGGAGGGACTGTGTTTGGCTATCTTTGTATCTTCTTGGTACTTGGTTAAATACCTTTGGCTGACGAATCTTCTCAAGTTCCATATCTTCCCTCCTAAACTTTTCCTCCTGACTTGCCTTTGTTTCTGTTGCTTCATCATTGTCTTTGTAAACCAGGATTTTTATTCTTAGTTTTCCTTGATTTCTCCTGTATTAACTCTCTCCCCTTTTCATGCACTTACCAAAATGTGTTGACTCTCTGACATCTCTTGAATCCTTATTACTGCTTCCCTGAACTATTTTTATAGATTTCTAATCTCCCTATTTCTCCCCATTTACAGTTTTTCCTTTCTCTAATACATCTTTTACATAGCTGGCAAAAGGCACAGGTCTGATTGGGTCACTCCTCTGCTCAAAAAACTTCAGTGGCTCTCCAGTGTCTATATGATAAAAATTCACATTTTTTAGCCTGATGTTTGAGGCCCTTCACAGCATGGCAGCTATTTACCCTTCTTGTCTTATCTAATTTTATTCTCTTTTGACACATACTTTCTAGCTTAACTGAATTACCTACAACTGCTCAACACTAGACTCTATCTTCTCTTTGAATTAATGAATGATAAGACACAAAGTGTTTACTTACTATGTACTAGATACAGTGATATACAAGGTGATACTAAAAAATAAAATTAAAGTACTTTCTCAAGGAATTTTCATTTTAACTGGGAAAAATAACACACAAAGAGAAGAAAAGAAGGTTTACAGATGGCCAGGAAATAAAATGGAGGCCTCATTTTTGCCAAAATAGGAACTTCTTGCAAAAACCTCTCAGAGCACAGTATCTGAGGGACAAAGTCAAGGTTCTTTTGGGATGAAGATTATGACTGAAGAACAGGCATTTAGAAATGACTAGGCATCCACTCAGATTGTTCCCTATCCTATAAATGCACCTCCCTCATCCATCTGACTTATCTGCTTTTTGAATCCTTGTCTTCAACATTCAGCTCAGATACTACCTATTCCATGAACTTTCAGTGATTCTTGCTCTTTCCTAATCAATTTTTCCATATACCATACACATTTATGGGGGTAGTTCCACCTCTTCTCTTTCTCCCTCTTATTTCATTTTTGTGTATGTATCCTCAGTACTTGGCATTTAATAGGTGATTAATAAATATTCATCAGATTACATCGAAAGTGAGCATATTAAAGGAGTCCTTACCACTGTGTGATTATACTGAGAGCTATTAGAACTAGTGGATCTGAATTTTGAAATGAGAATTTTTGTATCTCCACTTCTGAGGTTTAAAGACATTTGTTATCATTTCTAGGTTCTGCTACATTAAAGGTTAACTGTTACACACTTGTTTATATTAAGAAATGTAAACTCAGAAGAGAGAAGGCTCTCTCAGTAAAAACCATTTCATTCTAAATACAGACAACATTAACTCTCTTGACTTTTGTGTTAAAGTTATGGGCCTGTCAGTTTGCAAAATGGTGGCAATAGCTTTGTTTCACAGAGGTGGTGTGAAATCTACCCAAAATAGGATTTGTCAGATTTTGGAAACTAGAACGGCAAAGCAAACACATGAAGTTGTTTTTTGGGTGGCCCATGCCACATTGGCTTTGGTTATCATCATAAGTATGTCCAAAGCATTAACAGGTAATATTTTTAATGGATTAATTATTCTATCTTTAATGGAGGAAGGGCCAGGCATACCATTTTTCCTCATAGGTGGGAATACAACAAACATCTGGTTTGGAAGACTGTGCTGCAAGAACTATGTTGTGCATACCACAAATAGAAAAGAATCTCTTTAAAATCAAAAAAGTCAAGCCTGTCTTCCTTCATTTGTCACCTCAATGTTTTCCTTGTATCTCTAAGAAAATTCAAGAGTCCTTTCTGTTTTTAGTCACTCTGGTTTACTCTTCATCAATGTGGCTATCAACAAGGGCAATTTTTTCCCTTTAGAAAACAATTTTCAGGAATTTTAAATTGTCAGGCGTCAGTTCTCAGAGTCAGAGATTCAGTGTGAATATCTAACTTAATATATGTGTATATATCACAATGGTGAGAACAGTGTTCTATTGAAGACAATCTGCGTTTTTTTTTTTTTTTTTTTATGAAGCACGAGTATTGGCCTATTTGTGATAAAATGGATACATATATATTTATTTTAATAGGCTTTTGCAGTTTATTCAGTATATTGCTAGGCACACAATAGCTTTAGGTCCTTTTTTCTGTTTCTGCAAAAGAAAAAATGTGGTTGGTATGAAAGATTCAAAACTTCATTATCTATAGATTTACATAATCTATCCATTTAGAACTTATACTTCTCACATAACTATGTACAGAATGATTTTCTGTTAATGGAGCAGACAGTAAGGCTTACATAAAACATCTTGGCCTGATAGTGCCAAATCCTTTATATTTCAGTGAAATTGGTCATTCATGAAATATCTTGTTTCTAAGGTCCAGAAAACAGGCCCTTTGGATTTTCTGGTTAGATTTTATTGCTAAGCACTGGTTATATCCTCTTAAGAGGTACTATTGTATCCCCAAATTTCAATATAACAAAAGACTTGCTGACTGCAGTTTATGCCTCACCACTTGATAGGACCAAATTCCAGAGAAGATAAATTTAAATAGTCCTTTGGTATTTCTTGTAATGCTCGATAAATAACTCTTTGGTTTCAGATGACCTAATTGGCCCCCAACTTCATCCTGCCAGAACAGAAGCATTATCTCACTTCCTTTATGTTTAATCAGATAATTTCCCCTCAGGCAACTTTAGTGGTGTTTGAACTATTAACTCATTTTCCTATCTTCTGTTCTAGTAGGATTCAAGTAGTTTAAAAAGGCCCAGGTCTCCCACTGGATCCAGGGCTATCTCCAGTCATCTTGATCTGTATCTTGCCACTGGACCCAGATGGCTCTGGAGGAGACATTGAGGCTGATGACTTTGTACAGCCCTCTCATGCTCACCTCCCTGAGTCATGGGTCTCTAAAGAATGAAGGACAAACAACAAGGGAGATTGTAGAAAGAACACTGAATTTGGAATCAGGTAGCCAATCTTAGCCTGCACAACTCTTTGAACTATAGTTAGAATATGCATTTATCTTCTCGTTCCTTCTCTTGTTAGAAAAGATTGAAATAGGTTTTTTGTTTGTTTGTTGTTTTTAATAAGTCTTGCCACATTATCAGGATTTACATCGTGGATGCACAGTCAGTATTTGTTCATCATGGTGATACTTGCTTAGTTCCATCATGGTATAATTAGTCTTAGACATAGAAGCTGGTTATGGGTGACGTAGTACCGACACTCAGGCCCTCTGTCCCTTAAAAAGATGTCTGCTGGTTCTTTATATCCTGCTGCAGTGTTTGTGAAACCCATTTGGCAGATTGCCAGGATTAGGTTTTGAAAGCCTTCTATAGTACTACACTAGTAAATAAAGAAAAGTTGATGAAGAAGAGGGGGGGTGATATCTATCTAATTGTCCTTTCAAGGCATAAAAGATTTCAAGGTACAAAATCATTCACTGAGACTTCTTAACTGTCTTAAAGCAACAACAGCAACAACAACTGATAGCATAATGATTCCTATTATGGAGCCATCCTTTCAGTGAATGAAAGAAGAATCAGACTAGTAAAGCTTTTGTATTTTTGACTGTCTTTTCCCCTGTTCTTATAATAGTAACGTCATCTTTTTTCACTTCATCTCGGGATAGCTGAGTTGTAAACCTAGAGGGACAGGGTGGAGGCTTTGAGTAAAAGAAGTTCATTCTTCCATCTCTGCAAGTGTCTCCTATGGATTTTTCTTCCCTGAACTAGCCTTTGGGACTGTGTTTGACCTTCTTGTATCCTGGCCCTCACATTTACATTGATTCATGAAATCACAGAATCTTAGAGTTCAGAAGGGCAATTGGAAAGAGATAGAAAAAAGCTTTTACAGTGGAGAGGTAGAGAGGGAAGAGAGGGTGAGAAAATGAGCTGTACTCTCATTAGAATTGGCTCAAAGAGGAAATAGCATAAATATTCAATAGGGTATAGATAGATTTCTTTCTCTTACCATAGGAGGAGATATGGGAAGTGGGGGGGGGGGAGGTGATAAAAGAGAGGGCATATTGAGGGAGGAAATGGTCAGTACTAAAACACTTTTGAGGAGGGACAAGGTGAAAGGCTAGAATAAATGAGGGGAAATACAGTTAGCAATGGTAATTGTAAAAAGAATTTAGAAGAAAGTTTCTCTGATAAGCTATCATTTCTCAAAAAAAGAGGGAACTGATTCAAATTTATAAAGAGGAAAAAAGAGAACCATGCCCTAATTGAGAAATGATCTGTACTCAAAGGGCTATAAATTCATGCATATCCTTTGACCTAACAATATCACCATTTGGCATGAATACCAAAAGAGATTTGGGGGGAAAAATGAGGAAAATGACTTATATTGTACAAAAAAATATATTCATAGCAGCTTTCTTCTCAGAGCAAAAAAATTGGAGACTGAGGGGATGCTTATCAACTGGGGATGGCTTAATAAACTGTGGTATGTGTTTATGATGGAATATTATTGTGCTGTGGGAAATGATGAGCAGGATGCTGTCAGGAGGAGAAAAAAAGTCCTTTACAAACTCAAGCAAAGTGAAATATACTGTATAAAAAGTAATAGTGATGTTTCTGGGATGACCAGCTATGAATATCTTTGCTATTCTCAATAGTACAATCATCCATGAGGACTCTGAAGGACTTAATGATGAAAAATTCTATCTATACCCAAAGAAGGAACTGATTGTGTCTGAATACAGACTGAAGCATTCTCTCTTTCTCTTTCTGTTTTTCTCTCTTTTTTTTAACTTGAATTTTTTTGAAGGTTTTTATTTTCATAAGGGTGGGAGATCTATGTTTTTTTTTCCCCCCACAACTTGACTTTTATGGAAATGTTTTGCATATTCACAAATGCTTTATTAATCGTGGGTGGAGATAAGGGAGAGAAACTGGAACTCAAAACTTTTAGAAACAAATGTATCATTTTTTTGTTGTTGTTTTGAATGTAACAGGGGGAAAATATTAAATAAATAAAATAAAATCAGAAGGACAATTTGACCAATCTCACTTAATAAGTAGATGAGAAAACTGAGATAGATAGTGGCAGAACCACCAACTGAACTTTAAACTCTCTACTACCTCCTATGTTTTCAGTCATGAAATTAAATGTTTGATGATTTTTATTAATAATCTCTACTTAATAACCCATTTACTATGGAACACATAAAGTCTAAGTGTCCAGATTTGAGATTCTAGTTCACAAAAGAAACTGGGGTGGGGGAGGGGAGAGTTAAGTAAATGTAAGAAATGAGAAAAATAAATACAATTTAGTTCTTTCAAATTTTTATTTCAAGGTGACTTTCTTTTTTCATTCCCTTTGTGATGGCGTGTGTCATGAAAAGAGGACAATATATTAATTTGAAGGACCCACCTGAGTTTGAATGCTAGCTCTGTAACTTTCAAAAATTCCACAACTTATTTTGAAGAATAAAAAGCCATTATTTTAAAAAATTTCATAAATTAACCCGTTTATTATTAGGCTGTGGGTTATAGATTCTTTTTGCTCAATAGTATTTTATTTTTCCAAATACATGTAAAGATGGCTTTTAATATTCATTTTTGTAATACTTTGTGTTCCAAATTTTTCTCCTTCCTTCCCCTCTCCCAAAGACAGCAAACAATCTGATATAGGCTAAACATAAACAATCCTTGTAAACATATTTTTATATTTGTCATGTTGTGCAAGAAAAATCAGTCCAAAAACTCAGGGAAGAAAAAAAAAAAACAAGAGAAAGGAAAAAAGCAAAAAAGGTGAAAATACTATACTTCAGTCTTCATTCAGTCTTCAAAATTCTTTCTTTGGATGCAATTGCCATTTTTCATCCAAGTCTATTGGAATTGTCTTTTCACTATATTGCTGAGAAGAGCTAAGTCTACCACATAATTTTGTTGTTATAGTGTGTAATGTTCTCTTGGTTCTGCTCACTTCATTTAGTATCAATTCATGTAAATCTTCCCAGACTTTTCTGAAATCAGTCCTCATCTTTTCTTATAAAATGTTAATATTCCATTACATTCATATACCATAATTTATTCAACCATTCCCCAACTGATGGGCATGCACTCAGTTTTCAGTTCCTTGCTGCTATAAAAAGGGCTGCTACCAACATTTTTGTACATGTGAGTCCCTTTCCCTTCTTTATGATCTCTTTGCCATAAAGGTCCAGTTGAGACACTGCTGTATCAAATGGGTATGTGCAGTTTAACATGGTAGGGCTAACACTGCCCTTTTTGTCATGGTCCCTTTATGAATTTCCTTCTGTTCTTCTCTGGGTGTTTTTTAATGCTGTATTGATCCCCCCCCCCCACCTTTTTTAAAGCATCATCATCATCATTATTACTTTCCCACTCTCTTCCATAATTCTCCCTCCAAAAATGAGGGCCTCTTTTAAAACAAATTAATGCAAAGAAGCAAAAACAAATACATTGGCTGTGTCAAAAAATAAATGTGTGGCTCATTCTGTAATTGTCACCACCTTTCTGACATAAAATGGGAAATAAGCTTCATCCCTAGTCTCATTGAACTCATTGATCAACTTTTCAAGGCTGTTCTCCTTTGCAGAGTTATAAGTAATTGTATAAGAACTAGAACTTGTTAATCATTAAAGAACACTGAATAGCCACATGGAGTGTTCTGTAATAGTCTGATCCAGACATTTGAGCCATAATATATCTGTTTGAAAGTTTACAGGAAAGTTTACCTTTCTGTTTGTTTGTTTTATTAAGAAAGGATAGACATTGAATGTAAAAAGTTACAGAAACGATTCCTGTATCTGTTTAACATACAGTGGTGCTTCAGCACTTATTTATTTCAACATTTGTTACTTTAGTACTGGATGCAGGTAGGACTGTCAGATTGGAGCCCATGATGTTGGGATTGTTTTCATGGGTGGCCAGGTCACAGGACAGGTCCTTTAGGGCAATATGACTGTAGCTTATAGTGTCCTGGATCCAAAAGCAGTAGTAGTACTGGAAAGGCCATGCAGGGACCAGGATGCTCCAAAGAAGGGGAAGCAGCAGGAGAAGGAGCAGCAGCAGTAGTGGGAGCCCAGATGGAGACAGTGGAGGACCCAGTAACCCTGAGCCCTGGGCTGTGGTCAGAACCTTGGGTGGAAGGTGTTGGATTATAGCTTCTATTTCTCCCTCCAGGCCTCCCCCACCCCAAGGAAGCTTGGAGAGTATAAAGGTCACTTCTTTTCAGAAAAGGAGTTGGGTCAAGAAGAGAGAAGTCTGGCTGGGCTGGGTTGAGTTACCCTGTTTCTCTGCAGCTGGAAGCCTCATTTGCCTCTTTGGGGAATTGGATGGGGATGGATGGTTAGGCTATGGACTGGAAATATATTCATTATGGGGAAAAATCATTCTATACTCATTGTTTTTGCTTTTTGGAACCAATTAACAAGTGCCAAGGTACTGCTGTAGTAATTTTATAGGTCCAAATGTCTGCACCATACTCTTAAAAATTTTAATTATTTAGTTTTTCATTTTTCCCCAATTATATGTAAAAATAATTTGTAACATTCATTTTTAAAATATTGAGTTCTGCATTCTCTCCCTCCCTCTCTTCTTCTTCAATGAGAAGGCAAGCAATTTGATATAGGTTATACATGTGTAGTCATTGGGCCACACTTTTAAAGAAAGTCCATTAAAATTAACTTTTGCTCTCCTAATGTTCTTTATATATATATAATTTTAAAATTGATGTCTTTTGTTGTTTTTTTGTATTACCATAATTTCTCTGAATCTCTTTTTTGTCTTTCAGAAAGTTATCTCTTATAATTGATGACATTTTGTTTGCTTTTTGCAATAGGCAATTAGGGTTAAGTGAATCACCTAAGGTCATGCAGCTTGTAAGTGTTAATTGTATGAGGTCAAATTTGAACTCAGGTCCTGTTGACTCCAGGGTCAAGCTCTATCCACTGCAACATCTAGCTGCCCCCATGGTCATTTTTTTTTTTTTTTAAGATAGAAAAAGGAGAGGAAAAAAATCATTTTGCTAATTTTTGAAAGAACTTGGAAGATTTGGCAACAGAAAGAACATGCATATTAAGTATAATGAACAGCCAGTGCAAAAGTATGGAGGTGGAAAATGTCAAGTTTGAGGATCAGTGAGAGCCAGCTTGACTGGACCATTTCATGTAGGAAGGGAAGTGATGCATAATAAGTTTGGGAAGATAGGTTGGGGGCAGATTGTGAATTATTTTAAAACCCATGAGGAATTCACATTTGATCTTAGAAACAATATAGTCATTGGAGTCTGATCATGGTAAGAACTATGCTTAATGCAAATAACTTTGGCATATATGTAGGGGTGAATTTGTAGTGGAGTAAGACATGAGCCAGAGAGATTAATTAGCAGCATATACTAATGGTCTAGGTGAGAGGTGATTGGTGAGAAGGGGGAAAACAGAGCTAGAGCAGAGATGTAGAGATACATATCACAGGCTTGGGGAATTGATTGGATAAGTGGGATGAAGGGTCCTAGAGTATTCTTGAGCAATTCTGAGATTCTCAATTCTAGCAGGATGGTTGTGCAGAGACTATTGTGTATGGGAGTGAGGTGGGAGGGCAATTGGAAGGTTCAGATGCCAAAGATATGGTAATGAGGTGAATGTTGAAAAGCAGTTTTTTTTTTTGTTTTGAGATTTTTGTAGTTCAAGTTATGTGTTTGCTATTGTGTTTATAAAACATCTTCTCTTTTAATGTTGCTTATGTTATGTAAACGTTTCTTACATCTATCTTCTGTTTACCCCATTACTTTAGGACCTCAAGGGGAAACATTTATGGTCTAGCTTATGGGAACTTTCACTCTGACCAATTTGACAAGTGAATTGAATTAAAAAAAAAAAAAAAGGATTAACTGGAGAGACACACACACGCACACACACGCACACACACACACACAGAGACAGAGAGAGAGACAGAGAGAGACAGACACTTAGATAGTTCAGTTGATAGGAAGTTTGGCATAGAATCAAGAAGACTCATCTTCCTGAGTTCAGATCTGGCCTCAGATACTTCCTATCTGTGTCACCACTCTGGGCAAGTCACTTGTTTGTCTCAGTTTCCTCAAGTGTAAAATGAGCTGGAGAAGGAAATGACCAACCAATCTTTGCTGAGTAAATTCCAAAAGGGATCACAAAGAGTTGGACCCTATGGAACCATAATAGAGAAAATGGGCACTTTAGAGTTCTTCTAGCATCTAGCATGCCATGTACCTCTCCAACTCATTATCTTTTCACTAAGCTCATCCCCCTCTTCTTAACATCCTTATTTCTATTGAATATATAGTTTTCATTTAAGTTTGCTTTCATCTTTGTTTTCATTTAGGTTTGCAACCTGAGTCATCTTTGACTTACTTTTCTTTCTTACACCAATATGTTGCTAGGTCTTGTGGATTCTACCTTCCCCACATAGCGGTCCCCGTCTCTCAACAGACCAACCTCCTTTGGTTTAAGTTCCCTAATTACTTCTTCTCTGGACTATTGCTGTTCCCTCCTATTTCGGCTCCCTGCTGCCAAATTGTCTCTAGTCCTTTTTCATGCTGCTGTTAAACTAATATTCCTGAAACACGTATTGATACCAGACTCCTGCTTGAAAAGCTTCAGTGAAACCTCCTTATTGCCTTTAGAATAAGTTACAAACTCCTCTGTTAGGCATTTAAAGCTCTTAATGGTCTGGCTGTAGTCAGCCTTTCTTAGATGAGTTCCTCTTGTTCCTCCCTTGTGCTCACCCAGACAATCCTGAAATTCCATATAGTCAGCCCTCTCTCAGCCACCTCTGAAGCTGTACATAGTCTAGCCTTCTCCCATGCTAACAGTGCTCTCTTCTCATCTCCTCCTACAATTCCTAGCTTAGAATGTGAAGAATCTTCGTGAGACTTTTGATTCTTCATTAGGCCTTTTGCTAATTGAGCTTCTTATTAATTAGTGGGTTTTTCCCTATTTCTGTGTTGTGCTTTGTCCTTTGATCTAGAAGAGGGCCATGACATCAAGGAGATGATGACATGACATGCAAGTGAATTGGATTGAAATGAGGGAGGACTGTGTAGAGTTGCCTGCTTCACTTTCTCCTCCAGAACCATATGGGCTCAGTAGCCAGAATCAGATTAGGATGACTGGAGATGGCTTAGGATGCAATAGGAGACCTTGACATTTTTAAGCTAAGGTCTTTTAATAGGTCTAGGTTGGTCTAAGGCAACACCCAGTCAGTAATTAAGTCTAGGTAAGAATTGAGGTAAAGAATGACCTTTTTTACTAGTCAAAAGAAAAAATCCAATTTGGGAAGGGAAGATTCAGGATTTCTGGGCAAAACAACAATTACCATGGGCCCAAACAGTGACCAACTGGGGTCTGGCCTGGGACCTGTTGTTGGTCAATCAATGAGTTGGGTTTAAACCTTGGTCCTTAAGAAAGAAATCAAGCTGGTAAACCCCAAGATATCTTGGTAGCTTTTAGAGATTTAAAAATAAGAATTATATTCCTTTGGGAAGAGCAGCTCTACTTGTACAGGTTGTTTGTTCTTCAAGGGAACCATGACATCAGGGAGATGAGGATGTGACATACAAATGAATACTGTTTCTGTCTCTCTGTCTCTCTGTCTTTTTCTTTCTCTCTGTGAATATATATACATACAGATATTTATATTTATAGAGAATATACTTATCTATATTAGTATACTTATTAGTGTACACTGTATTAGCATACTTAGTATCACACTTATCTGTGTTAGTGCAAGATGCCCAAAATTAGAGAATCCATCCCAGATGTTCATATGGATTATTTGTATCTGACCTGTGGCAAAGCATTCTGAGCTCCTATGGGTCTGATCAGTCACAGTTGGACACATTGTAACAACTCTTAACATAGTAATGTCATTTTGATCCTTTTTGAGAATCAAGGACAACAGTCATTCCCTTAATAGAATATATGCTCCTTGAAGGCAGGGACTGTTTAGTATTTGTTCTTGTATCCTAAGCACTTATCATATTGTCTTGTACATAATAGGCACTTATTGAATAGAATTGAGATAATAAGTTGTTGTTTAGCCCTAACTCTTTATGGCTCCATGTAGGGTTTTCTTGGCAAAGATACTGGAGTGGTTTGCCATTTCCTTCTCCAGCTCATTTTTACAGGTGAAGAAACTGAGGCAAACAGGATTTAATGACTTGGTCTGGGTCATACTGTTAGGTAGTGTCTGAGATTTTAATTCAGGAAGACTGACTTCAGGCTGGCTGCTCCATCCACTTTTTTGTCACTTACTTGCCAACGATTTGTTGTCAGCTAGCTATTGACTGAATTTAAACCTTTTAGATTGTGAACTCCAGAGCTAAAGGCCCAGGACTGCCTTTTCCTTTTTTTGTATCCCCAGAATTTAGTATAATGTCTAGCAAAGAGTTGGTGCTTAATAAATGGTTTTTGACTGACTGATGACTGATCCTTGTTGAGATGTGGTAGTTATCACTTTGGGAAAGTTGTCTTGGCTGTTATGTGGTGCATGAATTAGAGTAGGGAGAAGCCTGAGATAGAAGATCATTTAGAAATCCATTGAAATCTTTCTGTTGATGGGTGATAAAGGACGAAAATAGGATAATTTCTTTCTTTCTTTCTTTCTTTTTTTTTATTATAGCCTTTTATTTACAAGATATATGCATGGGTAATTTTTCAACATTGACAGTTGCAAATCCTTTTGTTCCAACTTTTTCCCTCCTTCCCCCCACCCCTTCCTCTAGATGGCAGGTTGACTAATACATGTTAAATATGTTAAAGTATATGTTAAATACAACATATGTATATATGTCCATACAGTTATTTTGCTGTACAAAAAGAATAGGACTTCTTTGAAATAGTATACAATTAACCTGTGAAGGAAATAAAAAATGCAGGCGGACAAAAATAGAGGGATTGGGAATTCTATGTAATGGTTCTTAGTCATCTCCCAGAGTTCTTTCGTGGGTGTAGCTGGTTCACTTCATTACTGCTCTATTGGAACTGATTTGGTTCATCTCATTGTTGAAGACGGCCACGTCCATCAGAATTGATCATCATATAGTATTGTTGCTGAAGTATATAATGATCTCCTGGTTCTGCTCATTTTACTCAGAATCAGTTCGTGTAAGCCTCTCCAGGCTTTCTGAAATCATAGTAGGGTGATTTCTGAGTGAAGAGAAATAAGGAGGTTACTGCAGAGGCAGAAATGTAGAAAAGATATGGCAGCAGTTTGGACTCTTGGAGGTCAATGAGAGTAAAGGAATGGAAGATGACTTAAAGGAATGAATCTATTGCTAGAATTTCAGAATCCAAATCAATGGTGGGTGAAATATTTGGGGCAGCAAGATCTTCCTGGGATCCTTAACTTGCAACTAGAAGATGGCTTCATATTCTTTGTACTCCTTTTGCCTTTTCCTTCATGTATATCCTTAAAAAAATCAACTTCTGCACAACAGCTGTTGTAAAGTAAATAACACCTTTTAAGAAATGGTGCTGACTGAAAATGTAGAGGAGGTAAGAATGAATTTAGACAAATTTAAGAATAGGATATATAATGAGTCATTAAAGGACCCTGGAATGTTTTGGGGGAAGGCTATATACTAAACTTTTAAAGTTTATGTAACATGGAATAACCATATTTTCTCATTGATGCCATTGTCAAAAATATATTATATTAGTCTGAATATAGTTCTTCCCTTCCCCACAGTCCACCTCCAATCTGGTTTCAGATACTAGCTATGTGATCCTAAGAATGTTGATTAATTTTTGTCTGCCTTAAATTGCTCAACTCTAAAATGGAGATAATAATAGTGCCTACTTCCCAGGATCCTTATAAGGAACCAATGATGATATTTGTAAAGCATTTAATATAGTAACTGGCATATAGTAGGCACGTAATAAATATTCCTTCCTTTCTTTCTCCTCTCCTTTCCTCTTCTTCCTCCTTTTCCTTCCTTCTTCCCTCTTTTTATTTCTCCTCCTTCCTTCCTTTTTTTCTTTACTTGCCTTCTGTTTCCCTCTCTCCTACCTCCTTGCTTTAGAACTATAACTGTTGTGAGTAAAAGGATGTCCGAATTTAGAGACTTTTGGTGGTACTTGTATTCCTTTAACAAGTAGTAGAAACAACTGGGCTTTCCACTTAGTTAATTAGAATTAATTAATATAGGAGGGTATCAAAAGATATCATGTTTGAATGAGTGAGAAAGAGAATTTTAAAAAAATCTTTTGTGAGGCAGTTAAGGTTAGGTGACTTGTTCAGAGTCACACAGATACAAAGTGTTATGTATATGAAGGATTTTTAACTCAGGTCTTCCTGACCCAGAAACAGTTCTATTCACAGTTTTATCCTAACTGAGAGACAGATTTTTGAACATGGGAGCCTTCATCTGTGCTTTCCCCAACTTCCACTTCCTTTTACTCAGCCTGGGGTGGATGGGTGGGGAAACGCATCGAATTGGCATTGCAGTTGAAGATCATCTACCTGTTCCCTTTCCTCCTTCTTCTGCCCACCCCTCAAAAAAGCAAAAAAAAATTTTGTCATCCATTGGTGAGAAAACAACTAATCAGCAAATAAACTCTTAATAGTCACTATTTCCCCACCACTTAAAAGTATTTTATTTTTTCCAATTATATAAAAAGATAGTTTTCTTTTTTCTTAAAATTTATTTATTAGTTTTCAGCATTTAAGATTTTGATTTCCATTTTTCTTTCCCCCTACCCACCTTCTTCAAGATAGCAAGTAATCTTATATAGGTTATAAATCTATAATCATATTAAATATATTTCCACCTTACAATGTTGTGATAGAAGAATCATAACAAAGGAGTAAAATCATTAGAAAGAAAAAAATAACAAAAAAGTGAAAATAGTATGTTTTGATCTACATTCAGACTCCATAGTTCTTTCCCTGGAGGTGAATAGCATTTTCCATTGTGAGTTTTTTGGAATTGTCTTAGATCATTATGTTGCTGAGAAGAGAAAAATCTTTCATAGTTGATCATCATATAATCTTGCTGTTACTGTGTACAATGTTCTCTTGGTCCTGCTCACTTCATTCAATATCAGTTCAAGTAAATCTTTCTAAGTTTTTTCTGAAATCTGCCTGCTCATTATTTCTTCTAGAACAATAGTATTGCATTTCATTCAAATACCACAATTTGTTTAGTTTTACTTCAGTTGATGACCATCCCTTTAGTTTCTAGTTCTTTTACACTGCTATTACTATATTTCTATATATAGGTCCTTTTCTCTTCTTTTGGATCTCTTTGGGATACAGACCCAGTAGTGGTATTGCTTGGTTCAAAAGGTATGCATAGTTTTATAACCCTTTGGGCATAGTTCCAAATTGCTGTCCAGAAAAGTTGGATCAGTTCACAACTTCATCAACAATGTATTAGTATTCCAATTTTCTTACATCTTCTGTGACATCATTTTCCTTTTCTGTCATATTAGTCAATTGGATACCTGTGAGGTGGTACTTCAAAGTTGTTTTAGTTTGTATTTCTTTGATCAATCGTGATTTAGAGCATTTTTACATATGACTATGGATACCTTTAATTTTTTCATTTGAATTGAAGTCCTTTTTTTAAAAATAGCTTTTTATTGACAAAACTTATGCATAGATAATTTTACAACATTGACCCTTGCAAAAATTTCTGGTCCAACTTTTCCCCTCCTTCCCTCCATCCCCTCCCCTAGATGGCAGGTAGTCCCATACATGTTAAATATGTCAAAGTATATGTTAAATACAATATATGTGTGTATATATATATATGTATATATATTTATACAGTTATCTTGCTACACAAGAAAAATCGAATTTAGAAAGAAGGTAAAAATAACCTGGGAAGAAAAACAAAAATGCAAGCAAACATTAACAGAGAGAGTATAAATGCTTTGTTGTGGTCTACCCTATTGTGAAATAAGGGTATACAATGAATAGAAATCAGAATGAGTAGGAAAGATCTTAGATATTATCTAATCCAATCATCTCATTTTGCACATGAGGAAAATGAAAGGGCAAATTATTTCTCTAAGGTCTCATCAGTAAGTGAGTAGCAGAGATAAAATTTAAGCCTCTGGCATTTACACTTTCTCTGTTACTGTTTGCTTGCATTTTTTCTTCCCAGGTTATTTTTACCTTCTTTCTAAATTCAATTTTTCTTATGTAGCAAGACAACCGTATAAATATGTGTAATTGGTTCTGTTCATTACTGATCAATTGGAACTGATTTGGATCCTTTCATTGTTAAAGATAGCCATGAAGTCTTTTTCTTAATGGCAGCTTTGACTGAAAAGTCAGAGCAGAGGTCTGAGGCTTAAATTTTATCTTTGCTACTTACTTACTGGTGAGACCTTAGAGAAATAATTTGCCCTTTCATTTTCCTCATGTGCAAAATGAGATATTTGGGTTAGATAATATCTAAGATCTTTTCTACTCATTCTGATTTCTATTCATTGTATACCCTTATTTCACAATAGCTATTATAGGTAAATAATACATAAATCTTATTTAATCTAAATCATATCCTATAAAAATTCAACTGTAATTCAACATTTTAAGAGAAATGGTCTGGGAAGATTTTGTCATCTTTCTTTCCTGGTCTCCCTCTTCATGTTATAAAGATTATTCATATGATTTTAATATTGGATTTTAATGACAAATAACATTAAAAAGACGGGAATAGGCATATATGTAGTATCTCCTATGTGCCAAGTGCTTTAGAAATATTATTTCAATTACCCAGGCAAGGGTTCTGTCAATAAAAAGTTATAATTATTAAAAAAAAAATCTCATTTGATCCACACAAAAAAAAGAAATGTTATTTCATTTGACCCTTGAAGGCAGATGCTAGTATTATCCCATATTTTACAATTGAAGAAATTGAAGCAGACAGCAGTTAAGTGACTTGTCTAGGAACATACAAACAGTAAGTGCCTGTGGTTGGATTTGAATTCAGGTCCACTTGACTCCAGGTCCAGTGCTCTATCCATTGCCCCATTTAGCTGCATAGATATACCTGCTTCCTAGCAGCTTACAACCTAACATTGGATTATATTATATTATAAACAATACAATACAAAATATTAGACTTTTTTTTAAAAAGACTTAACTTGGTAGCTTCCTTTTCTCTTTCTCCTATGAACTCTCCTTCCTATAATTTTGCTATGTTGTTACCTGGGATAGCTTAGGTAATGATCTGATATTCTGAAAAGTGGTCCATTCTCTAATTTTTCACTTGGCAGACTTTAGGAAATAAAACAAGGTGTGCAGTTAGTGCTAAGTTTCTAGATTTTCCCTTTGATAGACTTATTATCATGGACCAAAACTCATCCCCTTTCTCTTTCTTGCTTAGTGGTAAGCTGAGAAACTTGCCACACTTCCTTCTTGGTGTATGATAAGTGTGTTCGTTAGTCACACTTCTGTTTTGCTTGAAGACTTTCTGATAAAAGTAGGTAGAGCTCTCTTTTCTGCAATGTTCTCATCCTGCATTTTAGGGAAGTGTCCCTGGGCCCCTTTGCATCCTGCAACATGAAATGTTTTGGGGTTTTTTTCTTGCTTTTCTCTTAAACTGTAGCTTCAGCAAGAATCAGTCTTTAGTGATTGGATTCACTTTTTCTCTCCTTCCCCTAGAGCACAGTTGCCCAGAAAAATGACCTCCTGTCAAAAATCTAAGCTCTTCAGTTTTGTAAATTGGAGGTGGCAGTCCCTCCTAGTTTCCCACTTGTGTTGTTTCAGTTAATATAGTTAACCACTGCTAATGTTTAAGGACTGTTATAGAACTGTCTTTTGCCTTTTAGGGGATGGGGTGGGGTGGGGTATTCTTAGCATGGAGCATATTGCCTGATACCTGCTTAATAGATATTGAGTAATTGACCAAATAAAGGATTATGGCTGCTTTCTTAGCTCTGCAATAGCCTTGATTCTGCTCTTTGTGAGCCTGGCAGTCTATAGGATCTCTCTCCGGGATAAGTTGGTTTTGTTGTGGGTTCTTTCAATGGGTTTCAGGGAAATATACTTCTGTAAGTACCATATGACTTAGAACAAGTTGCTAAACATAGTGGTTCAGTGGTATTATTCTCCTGTCACTTAGGAATGGGTGGATTTTTTTCCCCTTCCCAGTCTTCATTATCCCCATAGACAAGTTTGTGCCAAATGGAATCAGACAGTGTTTAAAACAGTTTGGCCACTAATGTAATGTACAATATTATATTTCCTGTCCTGTCATTCTAAAAAGTGTTTAAAAAAAAACCTCATAGTAAAGTTAAATAACATCTTTCTTTCCCTGTCTACCTCTTCATATTATAAAAATTATTCATATGGTTTTAATATTGGATTTTAAGTATAAATAACATAAGTTAAGAAGAAGGAAATAAGCATGTAAGTAATACCTACTATGTGCCAAGCACTGTGCTAAGTGCTTTAGAAATATTATTTCATTTGACCCTGGGATGCAGATGCTGCTATTATCCCACATTTTATAATTGAAGAAATTAAGACAGACAGCAGGTAAGTGACTTGCCCAGGATCATACAAATAGTAAATGCCTGTAGTCAAGTAAATTCTCCTTGACTCCAGGACCAGTGCTCTGTCCATTGCCCTATCTAGCAGCATAGATGTACTTGCTTTCTAGCAACTTACAATCTAACATTGGATGAGGTATTACAAGCAATATAATACGAACGCATTTGTTAAATACCTACTGTGTGTAGAATGCTGTAAATATCAGAAGATAAAGAATGACTGAAGAGACAACATAAGGGAAGTTGTGGTAGTTACTATAGTAGTTCTTTTTTTATTATAATACAATTAAGATGCATGAAGAATAAAAAATTTGGAAAGACAAAGTAATTTAAAGGAAGAAAACAGACATATATGTTGACCTTGATTATATAAAAGTAAAAAATAAAAATGCTAACATAGTTTTAGATCAAAACAAAATCTAAAAGAAAAAGTGATAATCAGCTGTTATAACATTTTCTACATTGACTTTTTTTTTCCCTTTCAAAAGCTAAAATTTTTAAAGATAAAATAAAGTATGGATAAATTAGAAGATGGCTGTAGATTGCAATTGTGTGGTCATTGCAAACCATTGTAAAGGTTAGAACTATAACTTAAATCTTCATGAATTTTGCATGTAGGATGTGTGAGTTACTTTCTAGAATTAGGAGTCTCTGAATAGAAATTAGCATCTTACTTAGTCACACACTTAGACAATAAATAAAGAAATCAAAAATAAATCACCCCGGTACCCTACCCCCACAAGTAATAGTCTCATCTTAATATATCCCTTACTTGCCTACCTTCTATTGCAAAAATAACTGTGAGTGGGTTTCCTTTTACAGATGTGTATCAAGCATATATATATTTTTAAAGTGGTGTGGGTATTTGTTGGGCTTTCATAGACAATGCTATGACCTGGGTCATTGTAATTTTCTATAGCTTGTCAAACGTTGTCTTTTGGTAGTCATTGTAGTAGAAACCCTTACTGGTAACTGATTCATTTGAAGCCTAAGTGTTCAGAATCCTGGATATACTTAGAATATATAGTTTAGTTGTTTTTATTAAAATCTACTTATTCCTCTTAAGTGGTCATATTAACTTATTGCTTTAGGATATCATGAATCTTATCTTTCTGATGGGACTGGGAACCTGAACTGAAGTAACTCTAGATAATTTCATGATAGGTGGTTTGTTTTCCTGATTCCAAAAATCTACAGAGGATGAAGACTACGGTACTTTCAGTTTCAGGGCTAGTAGTATAGAACTGTGGGCTTGGAATCTGGAAGCTTCATCTTCATGAGTTCAAATTCGATCTCAGACACCGTGTGATCTTTTCTCATGTTTTCTTATCTGTAAAATGAGCTGGAGAAGGAAATGTTTAAACCACTCCAGTGTCTTTGCCAAGAAAATCCCAAATGGGCATAAAGAATCAGATAGGATTGAAAAATGACTGAATTGACCTTCAGTTATATTTTCAGCACCCAAGACACTAATGATCTTTGCAAAGTTAAAGGAAATCAAGGAGAGTTATTTAAGGGAAAATTACTAGTCAGGAAAGGTCATCAGAAACATCACTAGAGTTAGTGGTTTTGTGAGCTGTGCACATAGTTATTTACTGATCATTCCCTTACTTTCCTGGGCAAAATTGGGAAAGTGAGTTTAATACCCAGGTTAATAAGGAGTGTGAAGAGGAAGCAGGGGATGGTTTTAGGAAGGAACTACTCAGCCCTTTTGGGAGGAAGTAAAGGAAGGTGAATGGTGAGACTGCTATTGTCTTGGACAAAAATAGAAAATAGAAGAAAAAAAGTGAAGATTTATTTTTATTCATACTCAGGCATAAGGAGACTTGTGTGATCATCTTTCTTAAGCATTCATGCCCT
The DNA here is from genome assembly GCF_902635505.1 of Sarcophilus harrisii. NCBI lineage: Eukaryota > Metazoa > Chordata > Mammalia > Dasyuromorphia > Dasyuridae > Sarcophilus > Sarcophilus harrisii. The sequence continues at coordinate 274,516,351 of NC_045428.1, forward strand.
TCAGCCATTAACCTCTTCAATAATTTGTCTCTCCTTAGTCACTTGGCATTGTTTGTTCCTCAGTACTGTTCTGAAGGTTTTTATTTTATATGCACATTAGAACTCTTTTAGCCTCATGGGAAGGAGCTATAGAAAACAGCATCATTCCCTTTCACACTGAATGTTTCTACTGAAAAGAATTTAGGTCAGCTCTAGTATTCTCTTCAAATCACAGGAAAAACAAAACAAATAGCAAAATTAAACCCTGAATCAAAACTCCAGAAAAGTCTTTTCAGAAATTCTTAGAAATAACCATGGAAATGACTGTAGAAGGTCATTGTAGAATTAGATCTGATATGAAAAAACAACATATTCAAGGCATTAATTTTAATCTGATTAATTTTAATATCTGAAAATGGATGTCATAAATTATTATTGTAGTTGGGGACATATAGCTCATTTGGTAAGAGTTTATAGGTGATAAGGGCAAAGCTCATAGATTTGATTTTCCAGTTGGACAAATTCTGTTCCTGATCCTAACTAGCACTTTTGCAGTTAGATGCTTATGGTCAGTTAATCAACAAGCATTTATTAATTGATTTCTATAAGTTAAGTGCTAACATAACCTATATTTATTAAGTGCTTATTCCTTGACAAACAGAAAAGGCTCCTTTTACCTCGGCTCTAGGTTATTGCAATAACCTCCTAGTTATTCTCCTTTCCTCAATCTTTCACCATATGGTCTATCCACAAACTACTGCCCAAGTAATTTAGTTTAAGGACAGATCTGACTTAGTGACTCCCCTACTTAGCCAACTCTAGTGGCTTCTGGTTATCTCTAAGATAAAACATAAACTTCTTTGTTTAGCTTTTAAAGCATTACACTAGTGATCCAAAGTTGCTGTTCCAACCTTATTGGATATTCCTTTTTTTAAAGCTGTGATCTGGCCAGACTAGCCTTTTTTCTAGTTAGTCTTCACTCAAAACATTCCATCTCTTATCTCCAGTACTGAGCCATCATCCATGCTCAGCATGTACTTATTTCATGCACTACCTTCTGTATGAAATCTTTCCTGGTTTCCCCAACTGCAAATTGCTCTTTTACATGAGTGTTTCTACTAGATAGATTTCAGATTAGCTGTTACATTTACTTTAGATCATGAAAAAACAAACAAATCAATAATCAACAATAACAAAAAAAATCAAACCTCAAACTAAAATTCCTTGGAAATCTTTAAAGAGAATCCAGTCAGGTTATTTCTAACCTCAAACCCTCCCTCCCAAACTGTCTTGTATTTAATTACTTTGAATATATATATGTGTGTGTATAATAAACATATAAATGTAATGCTATATAAATATAAATAAACTCAACACATGGGTACACATATATGTCTTAAATTTATATTTATGATGGACATTTATTTGATACTGATATTTTTATATGTACTTGTCTCACCATTAGAATGTAAATTTACTACCACTAAGGATTGTTTCGTTCTTAGTATTTATGTATCCAGGGCTTATGACAGAACCTGGCACATCAATAGGTGCCTAATAAATACTTGTGAATTGATTGACAGTGTCAAAGGCTCAAAGGAGATCAAGAAAAGATTGAGGATTGAGAAGAGGCAAATAGATTTGGTAATTAAACAATCACTGGTCATTTGAACAGGTCAGTTGAATACTGGTATCAGGAGATCCAATGCAGAGGGTATAGAATGAGAGGAGAGGGAGGGATTTAGTATAAATAATACAAATACAAAATTGAGAGAGCTTCTTCTCTTCTGTAGCTTTCCTCATATATAGTCTATCAGGTAGTATAAACATATTTACAGATAAGCAAATATTCTAGATACACACATACACATATATTTTTATACATACACATACAAACAAGTACATGATTGGAAGGAATTAATGATGAAGAAAGGAGGTAGTACTTGAGTTGATTCCTGATCAATAGATTATAAACTTCTTGAGAGTAGATATTATCTTTTGCTTCTTTTTTGTGGCAGAGTACCTGCCTGTACATATTGTTGTTCAGTCTTTCAAACCTACTTAAGTCTTTGTGGACTATAGCAGGTTAAAGCTGTTAATGTGGCTTTCTTGGCAAAAACACTGGAGTAATTTGCCATTTCCTTCTTCAGTGGATTAAGGCAAACAGGGTCACACAGCTAGTGAGTATCTGAGACTAGATTTGAACTCAGATCTTCTTGATTATAGGCCCAGAGTTCTATCTACTGAGCCTCTAGCTTCCTGGCACAGCACATAGTAGGTAATTTTTTCAAGAGATCAAAATGATCTGAGTTTGGAGAACAGCAAGTAGATTGGTTTGTCTGAAGTACAAAGAATATGAGAGTCAGTAATGTGTAATCAGCCCACAAAATCCAACTGAATCCAGACTTTGGAGGGCTTTGAGTTCCAAGCAAAAATTTTTTCCTTTTGTTCAAAGAGCTCTGGAGAGCAACTGAAGCTTCTTGAGCAGAGGACGGATGTTGTCAGACCTGTACTTGAGGAATATCATCAGTGTGTGGAGGATGAATTGGAAAGAGGAAAGAACTGGATATAAAGGAGACCAATTAGGAAACTGTTGTAGTCTTCTGGAAAAGAACAGTGCCGACCTGGACTGACACGATTATGGTATAAGCACAGAGAAGGGGAAGTATGCAAGAGGTGGAAGTAAAAAAATAAATTAGGCAACTTTTTGTTAACTATTAATCAAAAAGGGAAGTGTGAATCTCAGTACAAACCCATTACTCCTACCATTAAATAATTAGCATTTCATGCCTTGATGAAGGTGTGAAGAAATGACTTAAGATATTTAGGCTTGAATGTGGAGGCCTAAGAGAAATAAACAGAATAAAGCATTTATTAAGTGCTTCCTGTGTGCATAGCACTGTGCTAAGGGCTGAGGGTTGGTGGCAATTAAGTGGTGCAGTGTATAGAACACCAGGCCTTGAGCCAGGAAGATTATTCTTCCCTGTGAAGACTGAGTTAGCACCCTGGATGCCTTAGAATCAGCCGGAGTCAGGATAAGCAAAAGTCCTTGGTCTTTATTCTTGGTTTTTAGGGGTAGAAGTGAAGGGGATGGACGGAAGCTCTCCACGACCTCCCTTTTCATCCACCGCCAAAAGTGACCCTGGTTTGTCTTACTCCACCCCCTAATCCCTCCTACAATTATCTGTATACACCAAAAGATGGAGCCAGCACAGAAAGGCCATTTTCCAAGCATATGCTAATAGAATATTTTCCAATGGGTAATTAGCCTTAAGTGCTCAGTTGTCTGATTCAAGTGCACCTATTTAGAGTTTCAGCCCTCTACATCTCCCTCTTTCTTTTGTTTTAGAATACAAGTGGTCATCCTCCCCTTTTTCCCCCTGACTTCTCAGGAAAGGGAGATGAAAAACACCAAAAGGAAGTGGGGATTGCTAGCAGGTTTCTGGGCTAAAGGGTTTTACTAGAAACAGAAATGCACAAACCCATCAGCATGGGAGGTATTACACAAGCACATAGAAATAAAGCACAGGCTAGCAGTGATGACTCTCCCCACAGTCAGTGCAGGCTCAATGTGATGCAACAAACATGAATTGTACATGCAAGTAGTGATATAACAAACAATATGGATCAATATGGTGTTGTAAAAGATTTCTAGAAGTCCTAGAAGGAGGGTATGTAAACAACACATACACCTTCTTCAGCAGCCAAGAGATAGTCCAAAACCAATCTATTGTCCATTGCTTCACGTGTCAGGGAATCCAATGATCCCTGAAAGTTTTTGAAGTTCTGCAACAGTCTTTTTATGTGTTAGGAATGATTCCTGCAGATTTTGAAGTCCTGCAACAGTCTTATCCAGAAAATTCAATGATTCCTGATGGTTTTCAAGTCCTACAACAGTCTTATTATGTCTCAGATAATCCAATGATTCCTGAGGATTTTGAAGTCTAACAATTTTTGATGTCCATGAGTCAAATGCCATAACTGCCATGCCCTTTCAGTGGTGGGCACAGTCAGCGATGGAACCACCCGATGTTTCTTGGGTCTTCTCCTTAGTTTCAAGGGTCTGCTCCGTCTCTCTCCACTGGACAAGGTGAATATGGCTAAAGGTCATTATTCAATTTCCTAGGAAACATTCTATATATATGACATAATACAATTGGCCTTAAAGAATACTGCAAGTTATAGAAAAAAAGAAAAGTTTTAAGAACAGCCAGATGAGGAAGTGTAAGGAGAAAGAGAGAAGAGAAAGGAGAGATTAATGGAAATATCGCCAGAGGGCATAGGAAGTTAAGTGAGGTTCAAGGGCAAATAAGGACCTTTATCATTGTAGTATTCACATAGTTGATCTCCTACTAGTTTCCAATTATTTGTCCCTATATCTTCTTTAAGAACCAAGGGGATGTGGATTCTAATGTATCTAAAGTCCAGCGATCTGCTTCCAAATTACAATTAAACCTTGTCCCTTGATCAACGTAAATATGCTTTCTATAGCACCCCCTTGGGGTGGGGGATGGGGGAGAATCTTTTCCTAATATCTGCCCCATTTCATCTAGAAAAGGTTACTAGTTTAGCCTTTAACAAAGTAAGTTCCCTGTTTGTCTATTAAAATACTCCCCCTATTTCCTGGTCATGGAGACTTCTTCAGTGAAATTAGGGTCCTTGGTCCACACATTGGGCACCAAATATGAAAACTGAGTTAGCACCCTGGATGCCTTAGAATCAGCCAGAATCAGGATAAGTAAAAGTCCTTGGAATTTATTCTTGGTTTTTAGGGGTA